>NC_132820.1:13373850-14012100 GCF_048594095.1 Paramormyrops kingsleyae
TCTGGGAGTTTAATAAGGAATTTGCTCCGAATCTCCATCGGTTATAAAGTTCAATTTAAAGCGATTGCCTGCCTGATTCATATCGATCGCTGCGGCGTGCTGGTCATTAATCACCACACGATCTCGTTTGTCCCACTCCATTCTCGTGTCCGCTGACCCCCCCCCCTCCCCTGGCCAAGCACCAGCCTTTTCCTCACCATGCGATATTTCACAGGAATAAAGAGACCAGCCAGGGCAGGCTGCCTCATTACACTGGGAGCCTGACATTACCCTGTCACAAACAATCCCTCTCTCCAGACCTCGCACCTCGCATCTCTCCCTCTCTTCTTCCCTTTCATCTGCAGAGCCCTCTCCTCCCACAAGCCAACCCCTAACAGAGAAGAAAGTTCTCCTCTGGAAACAAGTGCTTTTGGATGTTCCGGGGAAAACGTGTCATTCTCAGCAAGCAGTCAGCTGGAGGCAGAACCTGGCACCTCGAACGACTCTCCGGGCCACGGATGGAGAGTAAGATCAAGACGATGAGCAGCCTCAGCCATCGCCTGCCCCAGCTGGCCTGATACACCCCATTACATCATTCCTCTATCGAGAGGCCCCCACCAAAGGACACTGCCATGAGCTGCTTATAATGACCGTTCTTCAGAGTCAAAACGGATTAAAAAATAAAAAACCTTTCAGTCGCACCAGCGAGCAGAGACTTACTACTGGTTACTTGCTGGTGGAACTGCACTGCGGATGTTGGGTTTGGGGTCTATAGAGCAGACAGATGGATAAAGAATACAGAAAACAGGGGCGTTTATAAGTTAGCAGGGTCACGGGAAAAAGTAGGAAAACACCCCCCCCCTCCTCCTCTGCGGATCACATTCCACTCTGTCGGTGGGGGGGGGACCAACCACTGTCTGCTGGAGGTTCCCTGGGGTGGGGAGATGGAGAGTCGAGTTTGAGAGGTGGATTAGTTTTGGCCGACAGCTGATGGACGAAGGCAGGGGGGAGGTGAGGGGGGGTGAGGGGAGGTCCCAAGGGGCATTTCTACTGTCACCCAGAAATGACCCCCACATGGGAAGCGATGGCACGTGGCAGATGACCCCATCCAGTACAGCTCCCCCCCAGTACACCCCACACCCCAAGCTGTCAGCCGTGTTCCTGAGTCTGACCAGCCCCCACCTGGCTGACAGAGTGTGTCGGAAGGAAATTACTGTCACAGGAAAACCCCGCCCTCTGTTCTTCATCTTGAAACCAAGCCAATCCCTTCCTCCTCATGTCTTGCGAATGTCTAAACTAAAATCGGGTTTTGTTTGGTCCGGTCGTGGTGGGGGGAGCTGGGCACCCTCTTCCTATGTGTAATTATGGTCCCTCTCTACCCCCAGGAATACTGATAGCCCGTGTTTTCAAATTCTTTGTTATTTCAAGGCCACAGAAAATAACCACTTACAGTCATAAATTACAAAATTACGGTGAGTGGTTGTGAATGGTAGTTAAGCTGCCAACATTTTCCCTGTTAATGGCATACCCCCCCCTTCCCTGCCCCCACCTACAGACACCAAAGAGCAATACATCATCATCATGACCTGGATGAGGTCCAGAGGGCTGAGGAAACCTGACCGCTGTCACTCACCCGACTGGCCACGCCCCCAGCCACGCCTCCAACTAGTTCTGTTGCCTCATGCTCAGTGCTGAGCTTCTGCATTTTCATCTGCTGCTGTTTCCATGACAAACCAGCAATGAGGCTTTGTGCTTACCATCTGCCTGACTCTCTCTCTCTCGCACAACCAGGTGTGGACCTGGGGGAGGAGCTGAGGGGGCTAAGGTGGGGGGCATGATGTTTCGGTTCCCTCCACACACTGAGCTGTCCAACATCCTGGGTGACAAAGATCCGGTAATCCTGAAGATTCTGCCGTGACTGTCATATCTTGGTTCAGCTCCACCCTCTAAATCATGGGAGAGAGGCACTGGAATAGACAAGCCGCAACTAGCCCCCCCCCGAAACATCTGGAACCGAAATCTCTGGCAGACCGAATGTGAATATTCTGGTTTCAATTTTAGTGGGGTGCTGTCACCACAGTTAGAGTATTTCATCATGGACATGAGCTGGTTAGTCGCTTCGAAGGAGCCAGAGTGCCTTCCAAAAGTAAAGGGAACATTTCAGTTACTCCAGATTGTGTTTGGGGGGGTATAAATATGGGACTTTCAGTATATGCTCATGCACCCCCCAAATCTTTACCACATAAGGTTTTCCTTCTGCATGTAACAGCAGCTAAACATCTCACCAAACCCCTCACGCTAAACCTCACCCTAAACATCACGCTAAACTTCCTAATCCTCACCCTAAACCTCACCTTAAACATCACGCTAAACTTCCTAATCCTCACCCTAAACCTCACCCTAAACACCTCAATTAATTCCTCACGCTAAACCCCACACTAAACCCCAACCTAAATCCCTCACTCTAAACCCCATGCTAAACACTTCACGCTAATCCCCACATTAAACACCTCGTGCTAAACCTCTCACTAAACCCCAAACCCCAGACTAAACATCTCACGCTAAACCCCGGGTTCTCCTCACGGGAACATGACATGGTCAGTCAGGTGCAGGAATCGCGTCCACTTAAGGTGGTCCCAGTGATGAAGCAGGTACAGGCTCCTAACAAGAATGCGGGCCACCATCTGGATGCTGTGTGTTCACCAGGCTGGCTCACTGTCAAGCCCCAGAACTGGGGAGGGGCTTGGACACGGACCGACTGAGCGCACAGCAACAAGCACTGCGGTCTGCCTCTCCAGCTCCGGTCTCCAGGGACTTTACACATTATTAATCTTTCATTTCGTATCTATTAACCCCTCATTCATGACTCCCCTTTGGACATCTCCCATCGGCCTTTATATGATAGAAACCAGAAAAACAAATGAGCTTTCAGATACATAGTAACGTTATAAACACCCACACTGACCCATGACAAGGACTGCACTCATTAGTAAATTAAACCTGCCATCTCTCAATTTCCAGCATCTGGAACATTCCATCTCGAAAGAGAAACCGACAACTTGGCTATTTGGCTGGAAGGGAAGTCCGACGTGGGACTGTCTCGAAATTACGGGATGAAAAGCGAAGGGCAGTGTTTTCCTGTGACATCAATCTTCAGCGAAGCCCAGATAAGAGCCAGGCACCAACTGCTCCCTGCCAGGGCTGGGGGCCACAGCTAATGAGGGCCCAGTCAATCACAGACATCCAAACGACAGACCTGCGTTTAACTCCTGCGGGGGCATCGTTCCATTACAGGACGGTCCCTCAGGAGCCGTGCGTGACTGCCACACTTATCGGCCGGTGTGGCACACTCCGACTCCAAGAAGGTGACCGGCGTTATCGAGCTGCCGTTATCGCGGCGTGCCCCCGGTCGGGGAGGGAGAGAGAGAGAGGGGGGGCAGAGAAAAAGAGAGAAGTAACAGAGAGGCTGAGAGGGAGGAGAAAGGGAGATTCATGCGGAGATGCCCTCACCATCACCTTCTGATGACCTGCCCCATCACTCTTTCACGCTTAGCGTCACTCCAGTGTGAACAGCCTTGCTTGGGTTGGGGGGGGGGGGGGGGTGCAAGCATGGCATCCCTCATGTGCCTGAGGGGGGGCATCTCTCTGCCAGAAGCCACCCCCCCATACCAAAGAGGACCACAAAGCCTCACTTCATCGGCGACACAAAGCCACTTTGTCCTGAAGGGCGGCGCCGTCACTGAGCAAGTGGTCGGGGGAGGGACGTGTAATGGCAGGCACTCGTGCAGTCACATGATCAGTTCAGTCACATGATCAGTTCAGTCACATGATCAACTCAGTCACATGATCAGTTCAGTCACATGATCAGCTCAGTCACATGATCAATGGAATCAAGGGAAATTAGGCGACCTAAGTATCATAAAGCCAATCGTGCTTCATACCTGAATCCAATTCCATCTCTCATGATAATGTGACTCTGGGTCCCACTCCGATGTTAAGCTTCTGGGCCACTCCAAGGACATTCCATGACAAGGCAGAATATGGAAATTCTCACCTCACAAACACCGGGTTATCTATGCCCTACTCGCTGGGTGGTCTGACGAATCAGACGCGGAAGGATCCGGAAAACCCAGCGATCCATGAGAGGAGTCCCGCTTCCCCCGTTCCAGGTTCTGTTATATAGTTTTGCTTTTCATTTTCATGCCCCCCCCCCCAGCCACCTCACTGCTTCCTAACATGGAGAATGGATTTCATACCCAGAATTCTGCATGTCCCGGCACCCCAGGGACGCCAATTCTTATTTACGATTAGGTGGGGGGTGTCGGCGAAGGCTCCCTCCCCAAGAGTGGCCTTGTGAGAGGTGCCGGCATCTTTAAGAAGCCGGATTGCGTGTCCGGCCTCAGACCAAACACATTTCTAACTCAGCACAGCTGTTCCTAACATAACGCTGCTTGCCCCCCCAGCAGCAAAACACAAAAGGCCTCTAAGTGTCCCATTTAGCTCAGGAATGTAGAGCCTTCAAAGCAGAGAAGCCGTTTGCAGACTGGCTTCCTGGGAGTCCGCGGGAGTCCATCGGCAGAGTCAGACGTGGCGTAGACAGTATACTACAGGGATCCATCCGTTCGTGTCTTTAACCGAATCGAAAGAAGCACACACCCCCCCCCCACCAGAACAGCCCTACACATAATTACAGCTTATACAGATCCACATAAATCACCAACAGCAGGACGTGAACGGACACATCAGTGCGTTAAAGCGCCCGTCTGCCTGCATCTCTCTCTGGAGCCTCACTGTCTGCCGTCGTATTAACAGCTGGCCCAAGATCCCAGTGTGTGATGGAGAAACAGAGTGAGGGAAACGACCGGAACAGGAGGAGAACATCACCGACGGGACGGGGGCCCGGGGGACGCAGGATGCGGCGACTCAGAGCCACGCTGTTGCTATAAGTACACCCTTTTTGAAAAGGCTATGCAACTCTATCCATTTATACACAAACAATGCCTTTGCACCTTGTGCAATGACAATAAAGACATTCATTCATTCATTCATTCGTAAACACATGAAAACAAAGATGGAAAGCATAAGAGGGGCCGTAATTCATACCGAGGGGCCAACCTGATCATTGGCCATTGATAAGTTTTGACTCGGTGAGGGGCAGGACTGGGGGCACTCTGGGGACCAATCAGCTTTCAGCAGGGGCCAGTGATGCTGTAGCCCCACCCCCATGTACTTCCCCTGGGTAAAAAAAAACATCTTTTACATCAAAATCTTGAGTGGTGATCCTGAGAGCGGTTGGTGGGAATCTTAAAAAAAACAGGAAAGTGTCACTGGACAAACCGTCTCTTCCGAGGTCATCGGCCGTACGGCGCCTCCCTCAGGCAGAAACTGGCCTGACGGCAAGATCTGTTTGTTTTGTTTGCTAATGATTAGCAGGTCTGACAGGGCACCCTGTTAACATGGAAAAGTGAATACAACAGGACTAAAGGAGCGAGATCAGGCCTCCATCTGCCCCCCCCCCCCCAGGGCAGAGACCATGCAGGAGCTAGGGGGCTGCAGCCCATTCAGATGGGTGACTCAGGTGTGAGTCACCTGTGGAGTCACAGAGTCCGTACAAGGAACTGACACTGTTTAAATGAGTCAGCTGACACAGGTGGCATTCCAGCCCCTACACCCCAAGGGGAACGAGGAGCCAGCAGAAGGCCCCACCAGGCCCCAGGCTGTATTTGGTGGGGGAGGGGGGGGCAGACTGACCTGAGTGTCTTAGCCTGAGACAGCTCCCCTCTGCTTCCTGTTTGATCTAGATAAACGCTGCCACCCTAAGCCACACGGAGCCATCTCCGTTCAGAGAGACAAAGTCCAGCTACCAAAGCACGTTCCATGTCACGGTGAATTTCCTGGCTCAGCACTTCATCCAGAAAGTTCCCCTGCTGCTCTCATATCATCTGGCGCCTCGTGTGCCCCGTAGGTGATCTGCAACTAGCGGAGAATCTCGCGACTGGGACAGGTGGCCGGTTCTGAGCCAGGTCCGCTTCCGGCCGGAGCCAGCACAAGGCCCCCCTCCATCCCTCTGAACCCCACACACTACCTCCCACCAAAAGCAGAGGCAGGTGACCTTTGATCCCGAAAGGATTGATCATGCTGCCAGAGCCCACCCCCAAACCATGCCCCTCCCCCAAGACATGCTCCACCCACAACAGTGCCCCTCCCTTAAACCAAACTCCACCCACAAGATATTCCCCACCTTTCCATACCCAACAATCTCAAAGACACCAGCATAATTCCACCACCAGGACTGACTTCCTCTGCGCCCCAAAGCAGAGGCGTCGCCACGGCTACCTCACGGAGCCGATTTATAGTACGGTTTAAATCAGCCGTTTTCATTCACTCGCTAAGGAACAATAACTTCCCCGAGTCAGGGCTCAGCGGAGCAGAGAGACCGAGGATGTGAATGGGAAGAATTAGGGGAAGCTTTCATTGCTGGGGGAGCAGAAGCCCTTTTCCCTCTCCAGACACCCCCTGCGGACAAGGGACAATGGGGTCCAGACAATCGGGATCAGACACTCCCCCACCCCCAACCTTCAAACAGCGAGGAGTTCACAGCCTCCTCCTCCATCGCTCCGACTCTGCCCACCCCGGGAAACATCTTATAAACCCCCAGGCTGATCAGACCTCTGGCTCCATCCCCAAGCACTGCTCCACTGTCCGGTGGAGTTATCTCACTAAGACCCCACCACCACGGAACCCTCTCCAGCTGGGGTGTGCAAATGGGAGTACTGGTAGGAGGAAAATCTGCCTCCCCCCATCTGCTTTCCAGTATTCTCTCCCTGGCTGCTCAGGAATGCTCAAACTCACATGGCCATTTACTTGCCGGAAGATTCCAGAAGATTCCGGACGCTCCAGTCCACACAGACTTGGCAGGGAGGTCGTCGTTACACAAGTCGGTGGAACGACAGTTTAATGACTTTCAGAAAAGCATTCGGTTTACTAGTATTTTACCCAGAGAGACAAATACATCACAGAGTATAAACCCCGATATGAGCAGAGAAGAACAGCCATCCCCCAGCTCTGACCAGCCCCCCCCCCCCAGGGTCATCTCCTATCAGACACCTGTGCCACCTGAGCCTGAGAGACCGCTGCAGCTGCCCCCCACCCCCCTAGAAATTCCCCAAAAGTCTGCCACTGAAGTTTCCCTGGATAGGACTGGGTTACTGCTGGAGAGATCTACGGCGACAGCCAGTCACGTGAGTCATAGGCAGCCTTCAGCAGCGCGCGTGTGTGTGTGGGGGGGGGGCCCTGCATGACCCTACTGCGGGGGCATACGGACAACACCAAGGGCCCTGTGCAGACAGTGAGCCAGCTGGGACAAAAATACAACCAGCCCCTGAAGGACAGAGCCCCACCCAGGGGCAGAGGGCAGATGACTCGCTCGCTCTCCCCCCCTCCCCCCTCCGGGGCCAGTTTAGGGGGAAGGAATGTGGGATTCGGCATATGGAATTCCGGGCTTTGGAATGCTCAACGTGTCCGTAGTGAGAGATCCCTTTATGGAGCAGAGGAAGCAGGCTACAGAGACGGTGTGGGGGTGTTAAACTTACCGCCGACGAACTGGATGCCACCGGCGGCACGGCCGACGGCACGGGAGATGAGCTCGGAGACACAGCAGCCCATGAGGGCGGTGAGCGCCACCAGCAGCAAAAGCCCACAACCCACGCCTGTCACCACGGTGCAGATCCTCCACTCCAGGCTGGGGATGGCCTGGAATGAGGCGTAGCGCCCGCACTGCTCCAGCATGACCGTGGCCTGCCGCTCCTCGTCCCGCACGGGGTACGAGCAGCGGCGGAACGTGCCGAACGACACCGGCTTGTCCATCTGTGAGCCCAGTAGCCAGTAGGGCATGAAGAAGCCCACGCAGCAGGCGGCTGCGCTCAGGAAGGAGAGCAGCGCCCACACCACGCCCACGCACGTCAGGCTGGATGCCATGGTCTCGCCGGTGCCCCCCTCCGCGGTTCGAGCCCTCCTGCTCCACTCGCTGCTTTTCTCTTCCCTTCGTACAGCCGCTTTATTTGATCCACATCTGTACGCACGCTGCTAGCAGCGCTGCGCGCCTCGTCCTCGCGCTGTCAGCTGGTCCCTGTGCAGACGGAACAGGAGTTAAGCATCAGTTAAGCATCTTGAATATTACATAACTGTCAGTATTTGAAAAGCATAAATATCTCATAGTACTTTACAGATACAACAGAGCACGTTTAACCGTGTGCTTGTGTGGGTAATAAGGCAAATCAACTAGTTTTAGACTTCACAGCAAGCGTACTAAACATAAAAATCATGAAGTGTTTATAAGCATCGCATAATGACACTCGAGCGTCTTACCGAACCAGTTCGGCGTGAAATAAATTCGTGTAATACAGAAATTCAAATCCACCACAATATAAAAAGAGAATTAACTCCTTTCAGTGTGTCTCCAAACAGATTTGTGTGCGCGCATATCCGCGCGATCGCATCGAAAATTTTACAGAGTAGAGGTTGCGGATCGGAGTTTGCAGAGCCGTAAACTTACATGAGTCAGTGTCTCCGTTCAGCAAAATTCGTTAAGTTGTGAGGAAAGACGAGACTCACTTAGGAAAAGGGAGAGATCATCCAGACACGGGCATACGACTGGTGTCCGCGGATCCAGCTGCTTGAGTTTTAAAAGAACGTGCAATGCGATCCTTGTCACTAACCCCTTGGCGACCCAGCTCCGTTCCCGGGTCCCTTCAGCCAATGTCACAAACGAGATCGCCCCCTTCCCTGTGCTGTGGGAGGACACAGATCGGAATCACCTCCCTCTGGCACAACCGACTATCTGTGCAAGTCCTCGGTTACACGGTCTGGGCGCTCAGTCGCACGCCGAGGTTAAAAAGGGACGGCGGTGCGTACGCGCATTGGCGACTGAGCTGTCAGTCAAGGCGAATCCCCGCCCAGTGGGCGGGACCTCAGCACAGCCACGCCCTCGGGCAACCTGCCGGCTCGCGCGAGGAGCGAACTCCGCCTGGCTGCCGCGCGTGTTACGACGCGTGTAGATTTACGATAAACTTTATTTTAACTTAATGTTAAACCTGAACCTGATATAGCATTTGCACTGCAACTTTAAAGAAAAAGGAAAACGCAAAAAGGTGCGTTGGCCACTCCGGATTAAAAACATTTTGACACCGATGACTAAATATTTAGTTAAATTACATTGTCTTAGGAATAACACAGTATTATGTTAACATTGCCTTTTACGGTCATATACTTGCACCTTGCCCCCACCAGCTTTACTTATCTCCACTAACGGCTCAAACTTCCCTCACACGAAGCACGAGGATTCGCACCCATAACCGAAACCGTAAATCACGGCGCTATGCATCGGTCACGGTGCGCCGCAGACCGACCTCCCGGCAGGGAGAAAGGGCACCAAGACGAACAACAGTAGCAAGAACGGGAGGCAATCTGAGATAAGAAGGATGAGAAATGAACATGAGGGCGCCTGTCGGGCCTTGGAGATAAAGAGCAATGAAGTGATAGGGACTGGAGTAAAACGGAAAGTGAAGGCGGGAACGATTCCTTACTCTGATGGCGGAGATACGAGAAGCACGTCAGGAATTCTATTTCATAACCCGCTTGAATCTGAAAGAAGAAACCAAACTGATTATACGGCCATTGTTAAGGTTTGTGCGAATTAACATAAGCACATAATTCTTCTTAAAACGGACTTCGCAAATGACTGTGTTTCAACTTGACTGAAATACGTTTCATAACGCCGCAGGTATACGGTCCGTTGTAGTCAAGACCGCCTAAACCGAGACCAAGACATTGCCGAGACCGGAGGGTATCAAGACCAAGACACTGCCGAGACTTGAGGGTACCAAGACCAAGACCAAGTCCAAGACCAAGACCAAGACCAAGACACACTAAGGCGAGACCAAGACCAAGACTGGTCGAGTCCAAGACCAAGACCGAAAACAGACTAGGGCTAGAATCGACATCACATTACCCAGATCAACTGTAGAGAAAAAAGGCATTGCTGTAAAGTGTCATTACTCGTTAATTCAAATACATCTTTTCAATTATATTGTCCGTATGTCCATATGTCTCTCATTTAAAATCTCCCAGATTTGTCATAGTTACGAGACCTGATGGAAAATAATATTCTCAGCAATCCTCTCCTATAACCATTTTATCAGACCTCGTCAAGGGAAAGAGATGGGATGTACCAGAAAGATGTTCATATTAAGTCTCTTATACCAGGGACAGAGGCCTCGGGTAAGCTATGAATACAGCTATGTAATGATCCTTTGCTTTGAATTGAAGAGAATGAGCCTCCAGATTGACTTGCACCTCCAAGACCGTGCTTTCTAATCAATGTAAAATACCTAATTTATTTGAATTATAACTATGCTATAGACTTCGCGGACATTTTCGGACATTTCTTTGCCGATGTATGATACGATGTGTATGATGTGTGTGGACTGTGAAGCACTGGCAGTGTCCGTGGAGAAAATGTATAAAATGTAACGTTTTTGAAATGGATGCATCTGACTGGTTGCATTTGAATTGAGGCGCGTAATAAATAATGATACTGTTCTATGAGGATGTGCAGTTTTCTCTTTTTTTCCCCATCCCATCGAGACCGCTATGTCTGAGACCAAGACAAGACCGAGACCAAATAGAGTCGAGGCCAAGACAAGACCAAGACCAAATAGAGTCGAGGACAAGACAAGACCGAGACCACAAAAAATTGGTCTCGAGACTGGTCTCGAGACCAAGACCGGTCTCGAGAACTACAACACTAGTTTTGAGAAGTAAGGGTGATTGTATAGAAAGATCCAGATTATATAGATACAGGGCGATCAGATGCAGTTACAGAAAACTACCATAGTTGCAGAATAATGGCGAATATTTTTGAAACCAGAGACAACGCTTATACAAAAAAAGAAGAAAAGCTTCAGTAAGTTTTAATGCAGGAAAAACGCATCTCACCGAGCAAATCACTTCACACAATGGAGTTTCTTTCCGCTTAAGCTTCCTGAATATTGAGACTCATTATTTTACAGCTGGGTTGCAGACAGATGTTTTTCAGTCTGTTTTAATTAAAGGGTTCGTAAATCCCGCGGTCCCCGGTGCTTCCCAAGGAGGCCGAGTCCTTGCAGAGACTGGCTTTGGAAAGTTCCCTATCATCGTTTGACACCCTTTTTGACATGGCGGGTGTAGGCTTGACCAAGTACTGCTAGCTAATTTAATGGGTTTTTTTCCCGCCTACTGGATTGACTAGTCCTTTTTGGGCAGTAGTATTGAGGTTTTCCACAGATGTAATAAATTTTCACTTATGTACAGACAGTAAGCCGCCCTATGAGGGACGCCGGAGCATCGCAGGGCACACGGGTAGGACGCGCCCTGCGAGGGACGCCAGTACGTGCCTTTTGATAGTAAGATAATCAGCAGCCTCACAAAGACACAGCGACTGGCATACTAACATGGGGTGCCTCTGCGCCACAGCAGGGCTGAGCAGGGGGGTGGGGTGTGTGTTTATGGCGGTCTGTGTAGCGGCATGCTAAGCGTCCGTCTGGCGTGTCCTGAATGCCCTCGCAGCCGGACGCATCCGCCCAGCAGCTTATCTCGCAGCGATGCGCAGTTTCTGGGGCACCCCGGCGTGCCGCCAAGGTGACCTTCAGGCACTGTCTGCCGATGCTAATCAGCGTGGTGTCTCACGTGCAGCCAGCTGTGGTGTGGGGGGGGGGTGGGGAGCTTGAATAATAAAAACATCCTTATTAAATATTCCAGCCTCATGACATCGACTCACATCCATCACAATCACCCCCCCCCCCTCCCCCCGCCCTTGCTGAGTTACCTCATCTGACTGAGTGATAAATGACGGCGTTGTTTGCTCACGGGTCAAAATCAAACCTCAGTCTCACTGTCCCACAGCAAACCCCCCCCCCCCCAACTGGCACTCATAGTCTCTCTGTCTCTCCCAGGGATAAATGGATGTTATGTGAGAAATAAAAGTTCTAAGCTTTTGGGGAATGACGCCCTTTTTGTATGCAGACGTGTAACACTAAAGCTTAAGAAGTTTAAGTGATTTTTGCATGGAGCAAAGACAGCTGGGTGCAGACAGTTAGAGAGGCTGTCAACTGAGCACAGTTAGCTCTATGAGATAAACTTGACTATATTACCAGTATACCTCAGGACAAACATAATAGAACCAGTTTGTCCACAGGGTTATGTTTCTTTAAAGCACTGTGAGAAGCTTCCGGAATTGTGCCAGGCCTGCAGGGTCTATCACACGCTCGCTTCTATTTTTGACATATGACCTACAAATCAAAAGAAGTGATTCTGTGACTGCATGGGAGACCTGGGCAAATGGGGACCGTCACTGTGGCGGGGGCTCTTCTCAACGAGGCCGGAGCAAGAGCGAGGAATTCTGGGAGAAGAGTTGGGGGGACATGGGGACAGATCTGTCCCTTATGAGGCCACAGCCGCCCAGAGGTGTCACCATCACAAAACACTGGGGGGGGGGGGTCCTCTTCAGGGCTGAAGGGGAAGGATGGTGTAGCAAAGACCCCCCGTAAACGTGCCCATTGTGACGTGATATCACAATGTCTCTCAGCCCCGCTCATTTCCTCTCCTCTCCGCCAAGGTCAGCCGTCCCCCTCAGCACATCGGCTCAGTAATAAGGTGCTTAATGGGATGGAAACCAAACCCCGCTCCCCCCAGGTACCGCTCAGGGCTGCCCCCCTACCCTGCGATGGTGTGGCCGCATTTGATGCGTGAGCTTAATCTCTGGTGACGGGGCCTGGTTCCTTTCTTTGATTTCCCTTAATTACCTTAGTTGGTGCCTTAGAGCGCAGCTTCACTCTTCTCGCTACAGAGCAAACACTCTCCCTTGCTGGGGCTGGACTGGGCCAGCCGGTTCCTCCATGGTCGCAGTCAGGCAGCAGGTGCAGTATCAGGTGCTGGGAAATATGCAGGCAAGAAGCAGACATGCAGAAAGTGAACGTGCAGAAAGCAGACATGCAGTAATCAGATGTGCATAAAGCAGATGCGCAGGAAGCATGCACACAGAAAGCAGACATGCAGTAATCAGATGTGCATAAAGTAGATGCGCAGGAAGCATGCACACAGAAAGCAGACATGCGGTAATCAGATGTGCATAAAGCAGATGCGCAGGAAGCATGCACACAGAAAGCAGACATGCAAAAAGCGGACATAATGCAGGAAGGTGATGCACAGAAAAAGGCCGCCCCGAGCCCACAGCGGCACGGTGGGTTTGATGGCACCTATCCAAGCACCTTTGGAGTAGCAGGACGCCACTGGTCTGTGTGTAACACCTGGTTCAGACCCAGGCCTGGGGGGGGGTGAGTTTTTGGGATGATGCCGAAAAGCACAGTGCAGTAAATCACCCAAACTCACTTTGTCAGTGTTAACCCCTTCAGTCCTGGTGGTGATTTGTCATAATTGTGCTTTGAGTTTCGGTAACGGTCACACTGACTCTGCTGATGCGCCGGGGGAGGCTCTCTGAGGTGTCAGCAGATCCAGCCGCCCCCAGGCAGTGGCCCCTCTGATCCTCCAGCACACCAGCCCCTGCTCAGGCGCTGCACTAACAGAAACACCTCCATCCCCCAGCAAAGGCTGGCTAGTGTGAAAGTTAATCCTCAAAACAGGCAGAGTCACCAGAGCCTTAGGCTGATTTCCGGACATTAACTGTGAGATGAGCTTTTAACAGGCAGCCCTAGTGACTGGCTGTGGTTGGGGGGGGGGCACACACTACAAGGACTGATCACCCACCAGTGATGAGACCCAATTTCTCCACAAATGACAGAACTGTCACCAGAATTATGTGTCCATATAATAAAACAAGAAAAATTAAATCACCTCACGATGCCCTGCTCTGCAATTCAGCCCCCCCACCCTGGCAGATTAGTAGCACTTGTCTCTTCCTATTCTCCTGAACCACACGTGCCCCCCCCCCATCTGTTCACAGCGCAGTGACAGGTCGCCCTGATCAGCTGAGTAAAGCCCGACACATTAATTCTATTTATCCACTTATATAATTCAGTCATGCAAGTTCATCTGTTTTCATCCCAAGCAAGTCACATTTATTTTTAATCATGTTGTGTTTAATGGAGTTTTTGTCAGAATAAGTAAACGGGGGGGCGGGGGGGCACTGGGACTAGCTGACAAGTGCAGGTCCTTAACCACTCACTGTGCCACTGAGTTCTGTAAGCATTCTGGGATTAAGGTGTCCATGGCAACCACGGAATGTCCTTTAGATCTAATGGTCCAGGCTGGGATTGTGGGACTGCAGACCCAGGCCGGGGTGCATGGTAACAGAAAGAGCCGGCAGCAGGATCCGGATGCACCGTGCGAGGATCAGAGAATCATGCCGGCCTGCCGCCTCAATCAGAAACCCATAGAAACACACCCTGAAGTCAGCTGATGTTCGGTCATTTAAAACGCGTGTCAGACCCAAACATGACCCATAGCTGGTGGACCACACTCATCTCTCTGCTCCCATTATACATCATGAGCTGTTTGTGTTGTGGTTCCGATTCATTTAACCTCAAAATATTTATTAACACTTTACACACGAGAACTCCACCAGCAACCCTCTGAGTGAGAGGTTGTCATATAATGTATCCCATGGGCATGTCATGGATAGGCTGAATGACGGGCTTCCAGAAAGTGAGAGCAGACACCGTATCCCGGGGTAACGGGAGAGGGCTCAGGTAGGGGGAGGAGTGCATGTACACATAAGGAAAAGCTCATTTCAGCAGAGAGGGCAGTCATTCAGAGCTGGTACAAGGCTTCACTGTGATAGGCTCCTGAAAACGTTTATATGTATAAATTCTGCCATCCCAGTGACCCATTAACAGCCCTCCGTATAAATATACAAATAAATGCAAATATAAGTATTTCTGTATACAAACATTAATACGTAAATATAACTATATGTCGCGCTTGGTTATTAATCATACACACAGAGCTGGGGCCCCTCCAAGCTTCGCTCTGCTCTGCCCAAGATATATATTTTTTCGTACTCTGTGAAGCGGTGAACAGCGCCCCCTGCCGGAAAACAGGACGACCCACTTTTCTGCGGCATCAGACTCTTGATTTTGTCAGATGGATATCTGCTCCTGTATTTTTTATTTATTTATCCTTTATTTTACCAGGATGGGTCCATTGAGATATAATATCTCTTCTTCCAGGAAGTCCTGGCCAAGATGGCAACAAATAAGAAAAAAGACAAAAGTTTCATATACATACATACAGAGATGATTAATGAACACAGACTAAAACACATACAAATACTCAAACTATACATAGAATACAATTATACGAAGCAACACTGTTCTTTAAGTTCAGGGTTTAAGAGATTTTTAAACACAGGATATCTACTTAATGGAGGATCGCAGTGAAATAGTTGCCAAGTTCGCGGTAGGTAACAGGCGACATGATGGGAAATCAGAGCGGAATCACGGCCGGATCCCGCTCATGCCAACCGATGTACCGGCAGGATCTCAGACCCCCGACACACAGACTAAAGCGCAGAGTGGTGTTATACAAATCAGCTGATCTCAGGAGCAACAAAATGTACAACCGTAAATGTGTAGACATCGTACATGTCGTTAATAAATGCATTTAAAATCCTTCACTATCAATGCAAGATTCAAAATATTAATGTGTCTCATGCATGAATGCACTAGTTCGCCAGCAGTGAAATGAAATTTCTGCAACAAACAAGGTAGAAGGAAAATAAAATAGTAGTTAATAAAATAAATGGTAAAATACAGACATATATAAAAAGTATGTAAAAGGATAAAAAGTCATGAGAAATTATTTGAGAAAATATTTCAAGAGCAGTGATAAAAGTTCCTTCATTTCACCTATTTAAAGTCATTGCAAAGCAAACAATAAATACACTATATGAGCAAAAGTACTGGGTGCTGAGGCGCAGAGTGTGTAAAGTTAACGGTATGGGTTTGTTGTTCAGGGGCTGGGCCCCTTAGTTCCAGTGAAGGGAACTCTTAATGCTTCAGGATACCAGGACATTCTGGACAATTCTATGCTTTGAACTTTGTGGGAACAGTTTGGGGAAGAGGCCCTTTTCTGTTCCAGCATGACTGTGCCCCAGTGCACAAAAGCAAAGTTCATAAAGACTTGGTTGGGTGAGTTTGGTGATTAAAAACTTGACTGGCCCTCACAGAGCCCTGATCCCATCAAACACCTTTGGGAGGAACTAGAACGGGGATCATGAGTCAAGGTCCAACATCAGTGCCTGACCTCACAAATGCTCTTCTGGGTGAATGGGCAAACATTCCCAAAGACACACTACAGAATCGTGTGGAAAGCCTCCCCAGAATAGTGGCAGCTGTTATAGCTGCAAAGGGGGAACCAGCTCCATAGTGATACCTATGGATTTAGACTGGGATGACATAACAGTTCCTGTAGGCATAATGGCCCGGTGTCCTGATACTTTTGTACATACAGTGTACTCCTTTTCGTGAAACACATTGAGCAAGATATTATTTGAGAAAACTCACTGGAGGACAGGGGATGTAAAAGGTGCTGTTAAAATGGCAGGATTACCGCCGCGTAGGCCGGGGAACACTACTTCAATACTGACTTTGTTCATTTAAAAATGCCGCCATCATGTAAAGCAAAGATGATCTCTAGCCCCGCTACTGTATTGCACCACATGTCTAAAAAGCATATTAATAACAAGAATGAGAGAGCCATCTAGTGTCTGCCTGGTGACAGTGCACCCCATCACACTGAGCCAGCGGGAGGTATCTATTTTATGTATAGTAATTAGACCTAATAAGAGATTATTCTTACAAATTAGGATATTTATTGTTATCATAACAACGCTATAACATTAACATCATTAATGTTAATTAACTAATAGTACACTAAATACAACCGTATGGCTAACTTGAGGATCGGTCATGGACGTTAGGTTCTTGTGGAATGTAATTAACCTGAAATTGTTGTGTTTCGCTGTCGTTTCAGGATGTGCCTGCATTCACCACCAGGTGGCAGCCTTTGCTAACAAACTCAAAGCACTGCTAGTTCAACGTCACCGAACTCAACAACAAAAAAAAATAATTAAGATCGTAGACACACGATCCAACAGATGAATAGTTAAGACATTGATTTGTGCCATGAAAGTTGTGAGCTCAGTATAGAACACGTCGGTCCAGAAGAGAGAGTGCTGGAGTAATTCCAGAGAGCAGCAGGTATGGTGACGCTCTTTTCATACACAAGAAGATAGACTCCTATAGTGTCCTTCATAAGAACATGACAAACATGTTTCTAGAGCAGAAGCTCACAGGGCTTCTGACATGCTGATGTCTGGTATTTACCGCCCCTGTTTTCATTTTTCACTTCTGGCCTGCAGTGAAATACTAAACCTGAGCTTCACCCTTATCAGGGCTCTGTTTCCAGGAACTCTGAGAAAACATTCGTGTCCATCCACAGGAGTGTGGGAAATGGGAAGATGTTTGGGTTTGGCGGTGCTCCGCAGCCGTTCCTCCTGCTTTTATTTGTGTTCCGACGTACACGGATCCCTCTGGCAGGCATAAGACTCCAAGACTGGAATGATATGTGAGTCACGGGGAATTCACATCTGACCCCGACAAACCCTGAAACATCAGAGGCTCCGGGGTCTAAATGGTTTTGGTGGCTCTGATGATCCCACCCGACCATCCGTGTCATGACCTACGCTGGATTGTACCTGACCCTAAGAGAGGAGGGATCGCTGTGTCATCATTCTCCGGCATTCCTGTAAACATTCTGGGAGCCTTTCTGGATAACAAAGATGCTCAAAAGATGTCAACCGGAAAAAAGCATCAGCAGGGGATCAGGGATGCAGGTTCGAAACTCCAACGGACAGTCAAGGTGCCTGATTGGTTCAATCTGAAATATCCAGCCCCATAAAACAGTGACCATTATGTTATCAAGTGTGACAAGGAACTCTTTAATAAAAGCTTGATTCAAATCACATTACATGTCTGCTTAAATACATTCACCTCTGGACCAAAGGCATTTAAGCCAAACTATATAGCTTTCACTTGCACATTCCTGAACCCATTAAAAGATCAAGATTTAATGTCTCACATGACATTCCGGAAGACTCCAGGACTCTGCCACTGCAGGAATATGAACTGAAACCTCGACGTGGGCTGGGTGTGGTGGGAGAGAGCTGATTCCCGTAGACATCCTGGCCTTTTACAGATATCCAATTCACCATCGTTCACCATTGGTCACTGTGAGTTTCGGGGACATGAAGAAGAGGCGGATGCATCACTTAGACCAAAATGCATGCAAAGTAACTCGCAAAAACGTTTCTGTGATGTTTAACACCAAGGAAAAGCAAAAATATTTCCACACAAACCAAATGGATCCAAATGTATCCTATGACCCCCCCCCAACCTTCCTCAGTGCCTACCTGGCACCTCTTTCCTTCCGTGTCCCTGCGTTTTCCCAGAATGCATCTGACGGGCAGTTGCCAGCCCAAGGCCGCGGGCCCGTTATCGTCCTCAGCTCCCATGTCTGGTCCTGTGCTCCTGTTTAGTCTGTCAAACATAATCCGAGCCTCAAAACCCAAACAGTCCTGACCCAGAAGACCGCGCCAGTTTGAGCCTCGAACCAAACAGCAGGACTGCTCAAAAAAAATCGTGAAAAACATGCACCGAGTTTCAGCCAGAATGCTGTTGCTGATGTCTTCCAGGTAAATGATCTCCATGAACCAGCAATACGAAGGTCTCTGGAGCAGCTCAGGGGTCATATTATGTTTTCGATTGTAGCCTTTTTAGTCTCGATTTTATGGTGAAATCAGACAGAATTACATTGAAAACCATAAACAGCCGTTAAATGAATTATCCTTTTGCTGCCCGCCCTTAAAGCTTGACAGTGGCAGCCCAGCTATCACCCAGAGAAGGATGTGGACTTTGGGGGGGGGGGGGGGGAATTCTGGAAAAGGCTGCAGCGTTCCGCATCTGGAACAAGAGGTCCTCTTTAAATGCCTCCAGACATCTCCACCGCCCCCCTCACCACCCTGCCCCGACCTTTCCAGGAATACCTTGATAGCGTGGGGGGGGGGGACAAGACACTGCTTTAGAGGCTCATTCTCCGCTCACACACGTCTGTTGCCGCCTCTCGTTTTTGTCTTCAACACGCGATGCCCCCCCTCACCTGGTAGACCTACATACAAACAAGAGTAAACCAGTCTGGCAGTGCCTGCCTTTCTGTTACGTTGGGTACCTGTACTTTAGGACAAACTTAACCACGTGGCTAATGACAGCAAGATTGCAAGGAGATCCTACTCTGTAATTTTGTTCCTGTGTAACTGTCAAAAACAATAATAAAAGCGATGATCATTATGATCATTGTTGTGGCTGTAGCAGCAGTATTCTGTTCTCCTGTGTCACTTTACTGTAACAAGACCCTGGTTTAAAGGCTTATACAGAGTTGTGTTAACCCACAAAAATGTGTTTGCTTATATTGCATTAAAGCTGACAGATCCAGGGACATCGTATATACACTGATGCTAAATATTACCCAATGAGATCATGTGACTATACCAGCTGACCCAAGTATGGCGAGACCGATTGGCTGCACCACTGAGTATATACCTATACCTGCAGCAAGGACACACAAATGTGTAGCACTACTGTGAAGACAAGCCATCCTCAATTCAGACACATTTTCTCCTGTATTCTCCCTCTGTGCTATTTGCTCAGCCCACCGTCGAACGCCCAATATAGAGGAGCGCTTTGAGGAGCCAAAAAACATGGGAAATTTACAGTAAATCAGGCCATTGACTGTAACCCTGGATTCCGCCCTGGTTTTATAAGGACTGGATATGCATCCAAAGTGTTGTCTGGGTGTAAACAGGAGGATAATGATTTGAAACTGAAGGTTACATTCTCGATATCGTGCAAAATATCAGAAAAATTTAATTTTTTTTGGAGATAAAAATAAGTTTCCTTCGTTCAGAGGGTCGCTTCTGCTGCTTTAGCTGGCTGGACACACAGAGGGGAGAACATTCTGGATCGATCGGCCGGTGGTGTTGGCCGCGCGTTGCCGGCGCTCTGAGGGAGGTCATCCGAGCCCCCCTTCATCCCTGGGGTGCCGCGCTGCATTGTACCGACCCGCACAGCACCAGTCTTTACATATGAAGCAGTGTCAATGTGGCGACACCCCCCCACCCCCACCCGTTACTGCGTTTCATAACCCCCAGCAGATGTTTGCATAAGATGCTCATATAAGTGTCCCCGGTGCCTGGCTCACTCAGACGGGGCGAAACATGCACCGTGAAAAAACATCAGGATGCACCGTGAAAACAGGAGGAGCGGCCGTGAGGTAGCCATGGCGACGGGAAGGATGGGTACTGGTGAGGACGTCCAGTGGATCGAAGTGGGGACCCAGCCCGGCCTCTCCTCAGCACCGGCAGGGGAATTATTCCCTTGGAACAGCGATAATCGGATCGCGGTGGGGGTCCGATATGCACAGAGGACTGAAGCAGCACCGGCGTAGCAAACGTCCCGCAGCCCCTGCTGATGGACGGGTAGGGTTAGGCCCGAGACAGCGGGGTCCAGGGGCATCACCAGGTGCTAAAAGGTCAATCGATGGTCAGGCAATATGTAAATCATGAACGGGGGGGGGGGGGGGGGCTGTGGCCGAGCGTGAAAGTCGTGAGTTTCAGCAGAGGGGGGACCGTCAGGATAGACGAGATGCAGTTCGGGGTGGCATCTGTTTCCATGCGACACATCAAACGCATTTTAAACAATCAAGACCGCAACCAACCAACAGACACGCCTCTCTGATCCCCAATAGGATGCACGGTCAAATGTGACCGACAGTGAACAGAAGGGCTCTGAACAGGACGTGAAAGAGAAACAGACCATTCAAGAATAGCCCCCGTTAGCCACTAACAAACATGGGTTCATAATAAGACATAACATAAAATAACATAAAAATGTTCTGAGGGCAGAACGAAAAATGAGTGGTCCAGTGAGGTAGCCAATCAGATTATAGAAGAGGTGGATCCAAGCAACAAAATGAGGTGAGACCAACCAATCAGATGTCTTGGTCCCGCCTCCTCTATTGCTTGGACCCACCTCCTCTTCGATCTGATTGGTTTTCTCTCTGAGCCAATCATTTATCGTTCTGCCCTCAGAACATGTTTGTGTAAGTTAAACTCCCACGAGCCAGCCACGCTGGCTGCGTTAACATGAAGTGAGATCCTTCACGCGATAAAGCGCATTAGGTTCCTAAACCATATAGATGTCTGTGATATTAAGTGGTACGTTTCCATAGCTGCCTTAAAGGAGAGCATCGGCGGCTGCTGGGGGGGGTGATATAATCTCAATAAGCCCAGAATTCCATAATTCCCTCCCAGAGTACAGAGACAGTCAAAGTAGTGATATCTGAAGTTGTGGGTTCGGTTATGTAGGCACCATGCTAAACACGATGTCACCGCTATTTTCCAGCCAGTATGCACTCAAGGAGAAGTTTCCCTGATCTGGTCGCGTTCCAGTCATCGCTAACTTGAAAACATGCTGATCCATCTCTCCCTCCTGAGATCTTGTCCCCTGGCTGTCTCCAGGACGACGGCCCCGGTATCTGTGGGGAATCTGCTTGACTCACCGTTGGCGATGAGGTGGGGGGGCCCGTTCTGGCTCTCCGGCATCCTGCCCATGAAGAGCGATCTCTGGAATGTTCCCTGTCCGGGTCACAGGTGGCAAAGCGGTTAAGGACCTGCAGCATCAGCAGAAGCATCTAGCCGTGAGGTCACTGGAAGGTGAGGAGAGTGAATTACGGCAAAACTGAACACATATATCCACATCAAATAAACTATATCAACCATGAAGAACTAACAGAAAATGTACAACTAAATATCTGTACAAGTGAGAGCAGTAAAAGACTAGATTTTGGCAATTTAAATGATGTAATTCTCGTATTTCTCCATCAAACACATTTTCCCGACTTGCACTGCCTTTGTGTACACAACCTTTTTGTGTTACTGCCGTTGCCATGGAAATCCCATGACCCAGCTCACAGACACAAACACGCCATGTAATGAAATCAACCCGCTGTCCCTCTGCGGGCCCCCGTGACAGGAGCGAGGGACAGACAGTGACAACGTGGGTGCAGAGAACCAAAAGCTACACATACAGGCCACAGATACGCATAGAGACAGAGAAGGGGAGGTCTGAACAGTGTCCTCCTAAAATTCGAGCACCAGCTTGTGGAGGATCCAGAAGGGGAACTGAACTCAGAGCAGTCAACCGGGGCAAGAGGTTACCCTTATGTTCAGGGGTGTGACCGCACTGCAAGGCTCTGATGCGGGCGTATATGCTATTGGGGTGAGCGTGTGGATAAGAAGCTACCTCTTCATGCTTAATGGGAGTCATGTGATCAAATCATGTGACTCTTGTGGCTTCCAAGTCCTCCATCTTTCCCTCCATCCTGTTCCGCCCCTTCATCCACTCTCTCCTCCTCTGTTTGCCCCCATTCTCAGCTGCGCATGCTGGACTTGAAAGAGCGCAGGAGCCTGAGAAACAAGCATCTTCATGTGTGTGGTGACCTCCCCCCAACCGCCAACAACAAAATGGCTGCCCTGAGGCATGCCGGAAGATGATATTAAACCAAGCGCTTCAGGCTGAGCCTTAGAGACTGTCTGATTCACCCAGCCGGCAGGTTTGGCATCTGACACGTGGCGCTGGTGTGTCTGTACGTGTCGGTCACGCTGTGCGCAAAAGTTTGAACAAAATTCCAGTGTCCCCCCCAGCACTGGGGGGCATACTGAAATCTCTGGGGGAGTGGTACAGTGATAGGATCTCTTTTGTTATTTTAAACAAGTGTTTTTATTCCTATCGTTGTGAGTGTCAGGATCAGCAGTGGTGCACGAGACAGGGAAGCAGGAGAAGGAGACATAGGATGGGGGGATACGGGGTTTAATGACAAAGGGACTAGGGACATGGAACAGGCAAAGGACGGAAACACTACACAATGAGACTTCAATGACAGACCTCGGGAAACTGACTCAAACGTGGACTAAAATACACAGGACTAATCAGAGATCACTCGAAACAGCTGATTACAATCGGGGCAGCACACGTGGTTAATAAGGGGGCGTGGCACACACGAGGATCGTACGAGCAGGTCATGACAGAGGACTGTCCATTGATTTCTATGGGCATAACCCTAATCCCAACATGACGACCTTAACCCCTACCCAGCCCTAAACTTAACCATAAGTAACCAGACAAAATACAAGACTTTTGGCATTTTTAGTTCTTGATTGCAGTCACAGATCTTTGTGGGGACCGGAAAAATGGTCCCCACAATGTCAAATTAACAGGTTTTTATTACATTGGGGGAGGGGGAGACATTTGGTTCCCAGAATGTAATATAAACCTAATCCACACACATATACACTGAACTCCCCAGCTTAAAGTGAAGTGTAACTTAACGAGGCAGATAAGACGCAGACAGAAGTAAAGGGGTGATATCAAAAGCATATTGTTCTTGTGGGGGGGGGGCGGTTGCAGAAGGGGGGCATCCCTCAGTTCCATCGCCAAATGTTTGGTCTGCCGGGGGGTTTGGGTTTACTGACAGCAGGGTGGACATGGAGCCCGCAGTGGGGGGCGGAGCTCCTCCGGCGCACTGGCGAGTCCAAGCCTCGCGGCATTGTGGGTTGAGGCCATGGAGAGCATTGCTGTGGGGGGGTAGTTCACAGGCTACATTCTGTTGCCGGAGTTCTTTAGCGGGCTGCTCCTGACGGTGCCGTCCGCTCATGCATCTGTAGCAGGCAGGACGCAAAGCAGCGACACCATGACCCCATGCGTCAGGCGACGCCGCTGCTGGGCGCCAGTACAGTGGCGTGTGTGGGGAAAGTGAGTCACTAGTTTATCATTCAGTCAGCGTGGAATAACGTGAATTAGTCAGACAAAACAGACAGAATTGGTACATTACACCTCTAGGTGTCACTGTGTGCTGCACATTTGAGGCACCATCGCCGTGGCAACGAGAAGTAGGCCGTGTTGCTGCTGATGAGCCAGCAGAGTCAAGAGAGGCTCCCGGACACGCCTCCTTTAGTTTCATGTGACTGATACACTGACATTCTGCTCCACAGACAGACTTTACTCACACAGATCATACTCAGACAGACCATACTCAGACAGACTGTACTCACACAGATCATACTCAGACAGACCATACTCAGACAGACCATACAGTACTCAGACAGACTGTACTCACACAGATCATACTCAGACAGATCATACTCAGACAGACTATACTCAGATAGACCATTTGCATAGACCCTACCCAAACAAATTTTATTCACACAGATCATACTCAGACAGATCTTTTGCATACAGACCATACTCAGACAGGCTGTACTCACATAGACCATACTCACATGGATCGTGCTCAGGCAGATATCACTCACATAGACCATATTCACATCGGCTGCACTATAGAAGGTTGTACTCAGGTCATGCTCACAAAGACTAAGCTCACAAAGACTATGCTCAGGCAGACCATACTCACACAGATCATACTCAGGCAGACCACACTCAGGCAGGCTGTACTCACATAGACTATACTGAGGTAGACCGTACTCATGCAGACTGCTTTAAAACAGACTACACTCAGGCAGACGTCTCAAGCAGACTGTCCCTTGATGGACTGTACTCAGATACTCAGACAACCTCTTTGCCAGAATCAGGGCATGATTCTGGCTGAGAAGCCCCCAGTGCTCATGAAGTCTCCCTAAAGGATCATCTCCACCCACCCTTTCTCATCACTTTCTCTGCACACCCCATACTGTAAAATTTAACAGCTTGTAACCAGCAGCCTCAAGTGCATAAGAAAACACAAAGAAACCAGCCATCATGTATATGCAGCTGTGTGTGGGGCCCCCACGGGACAGGACGGGGGTGCGGCCCCCGCAGGTCATGTCCGTGCTGCTGTGAGCAGGTCCTACACTCTGACTTCTCTGGTCCAACAGTCATGCCGTAAGGTCTGCTCTCTCTAACCAAATGTCACCAGCCGCTCCTTCTGTTTTTAAAGACAGACCAGCAGAGGGCATGACAGTTAAAAACTGAACACTAGTTATCCCAGAATGCTAGGCCTACACACTGGTTCATTTACAGGGTTATCACAACAACAACAGTTACCTGTGTCACCAAAACGGCCGACAGAGCAGGACCATTGAGGGCAGTAAACCCACCCCCCCAATAATCCCACCCCACAGACATTAACAGGATACTCCTACCTTTAATTTGGAATATTGGCCCCCCTTTTCCCTTCTAACCTCTCTTAAAATTGTGCTTATATACCTTGAAATGCTTCGATGTCACTTTGCTGTGTCTCTGTCCCTGTCCCACCCCGGCACTATGTGGGCGCAGTCAGAGGTCGCTGGGTCCGCTTGCTCGCTCACACAATAGCGCCTTGACGTTGCGACCCAAACTGCAGTCACGCCACGTTGTAATTGCGGCCAAAATGCGCGGCGGGGTGGGGGGGAAGGGGGTTGCATCGTCCTCAGCCTTGCTTCAACACGGTGGCACGAAGCTGCCTTTTTTCTGCGTAGATGTGATATTATTCACTTGCTATTAACAGCCATCTCAGCTGGCAAAATAAAAAATGTAAAAAGAGACGAGTCATATTTTCCACAGGGCTTTTGTTGGAGTACTGGGGGGTGGATGAGGGGGGGGGGGTTGCATGGCGTGGTGGGAATCCACCCCCCCCCCCCCCCCCCCCCAGCCACCCACGTATGTCCGGGCTGGGAGCCGCCACACCTCCTCACTTGGCAAACAGAAAAGAAACAAAACAAAGAAAACCTGTTTGGATGCCTTGGCGCGCCCACCGTCATTGCCCTCCCATGGTCACATGGTGCGTTTTCACAGCCTGACCTTAGGAGGCTCTGGCTGAAACTAATCACCTGTCTTTCCCGGCTTGCGTGTTACTAAAGAAGCAGGCTATTTATGACAAATCGCTGCTGAAAATATGGGTAATTAATGTCAGCATTCCGCCTTGTTTACATGCTGCTCATTAGTTTACAGTAAGTAGTCTTATAAAGAACACAAGTGCGGCTGTTCGGGATGAGGCCAGTGGGGTCGCGGCATTGCAGAGCTGCTCTTTTGTGAAGGTTGAAGAGAAAAGGGAATATCGAGTATGCACCCGACACCCTCCATGCCCACAGACGGGCGGCTCTCCAATGGAGGCTGGCCTTAGGTTTGCACTGGTGGCATTTTCGAAAATTCAGGCCTGCGTCTGCTGGGTGATGGTGTGACAAGACAGGAACTGGTGACACAAGTGACACCGGGAGCTCAGTGCACACTGAAGTGTGCCACTCAGGAGATCTGGGCACAGTAAAGTGGGTGACTCGGAAGCTCTGTGCACAGTGAAGCGGCTGACTCGGGAGATCCGTGCACAGTGAAGCGGGTGACTCGGGAGCTCCGTGCACAGTGAAACGGGTGACTCGGGAGATCCGTACACAGTGAAGCGGGTGACTCGGGAGCTCCGTGCACAGTGAAGCGGGTGACTCGGGAGATCCGTCCACAGTGAAGCGGGTGACTCGGGAGCTCCGTGCACAGTGAAGCGGGTGACTTGGGAGCTCCGTGCACAGTGAAGCGGGTGTTTCGGGAGATCCGTGCACAGTGAAGCGGGTGACTCGGGAGCTCCATTCACAGTGAAGCGGGTGACTCGGGAGATCTGTCCACAGTGAAGCGGGTGACTCGGGAGATCTGTCCACAGTGAAGCGGGTGACTCGGGAGATCTGTCCACAGTGAAGCGGGTGACTCGGGAGATCCGTGCACAGGGAATCCAGAAAGAATTCCCCTCCAAATTTAATTAAGTTAATTCATAAACTCTGGATAGACATCAGACTTATTAAGTAGTTACTGAAAATGATAGGATTCTTGGATTATTGGCTGTTTATTAATGCATATTGCTGGATATCGTCTTACAAATGGTCCCGTAAGAACAGCAGTGAGATCATTTGTTAGCTGGCTGCTAACTCTCTGAGTCTTTTACACAGAAAGGGATGCAGACCAGCGCTCTCTTTTTTTGTTATAGTCTTGCATATTGCAGTCTGCTCCTATCTCATTTACACACAGGTGTGTGTCTGAGCGTGGAGGTCAGTCCTTTCCGGAGGCTTCCGTTCTATGAAGGCAGCTAATGGCAACTGAATAGAAATGCAAAAGAGCCAATACGTAAAAATGTCAAACAGCCACTTCACGTGATTGGTTCATTTGTGCACCTCTAGCAGATAATAGACAGACCTTAATTATTATTAATCAGTCATTCAGCTACTTAATTTAGGTAATTGCCCAATCAGAATAATTTTATTAATCATAGAAATGCATTACATTATTTTACGAAAGAAACAATGACGGGAACAGTAGCAATCTGAAGCGACCTTTATCTAAAGGTGAGGGTTAGATGATCATTATATTTCTCTCCTTACCAGAATGTCACCTGCACTGGTGTTGGGTCGTATACTGACTGGCAAGCAGCTTAAGGACTGCAAGGTTGTTGGGTTAAGTCCTACGAAGGGCTGCTGATGTACCCAAAAGGCCTATAGGTATTGAAGTTTGAAACTGAATTTGAGGTGGCTTTCTTGAATCCTGATTGGTTGGCGTGCCAATTGCTTTCAGTTTCCAGTTGTTCTAAGCCAATGGTAGCTAGCCTGTGATTGACAGTACATTATACAGCAAAGGCCTGCCTGAAGGCCTCGCTTGGCTGCAGGGGAATCCCAGATGATGTCATGGTCCAGGACAGCCTAACGGGGAGGGGGCCCATAAACTCGAATAGCACCCCCCAGATCAGCGGAATCACAGGACTGATGCCACGAGACCCCATGTCACCCCCCTGGGCACAGCAAACACACGGTGGCACATGGGTAAAAATAGCACTCCAGTGCCCCCACCCAGCAATCATCAGCGCAGCCCACCCTCCCGGCCGCCACCTCCCTCTCACAGCGTCCAATAAGAACGCACGATAATAAACCCTGTTTTCCTGGCTTTACCGTCAGGTAATCTCAGGGGACACACCCCTGAGTAGCTTCCCGTCTGGCCTTCACTTGGATATTTTGCCCCCCCCCCCGGAATGAAAGGGCAGTTGTGTACCAGCAGGGTGATGGGCGAGGGCAGTCAGCAAGACAAGATCCTCATTATTAAAAAATAGTAACTGCTTGATGTCAGACTTTGAGGTGTTACTGGTGATTGCGCCCTGCTTGTTTTTGGAGCGAGGTGTTAATTTTCCTGATGGAACGTCACTCCCGATCTTTCTGATTTGGTATGAGGTACAATACGTCGCGTTTCACCAAGAATCATCATTCCCCGCGTTCCGCTCACATGCACAGCTGTCTCCCCTGCTCCTGAAAAGGCTGCCTTTGAGTGTTGGTCCGACTTCAGAGGCACTGGAAAGCTCCTCGGCGATTTTAATTCATCATCATGTGTCCTCGCGCTGGACAATGAGAGCCTCCTTTGTGCCGGCAGTGAATGTCGGTTTCTGACGCGATTGTCTGAGGTCTTGAAGAACAGACCCCCATTCACAGATCATTCTTGCTCAACATGGCATTTTCACACTGGATTGGAGCCTGAGACGGCAAACTGGGAGCTGGTGCTCCATGTGAACAGGAATGGTGCACCACAGTCATGTGACGGCGTTTCCCGCTTAATTACGCCGCGCGGCACTAAGTAGGTAACTGGTTGACAGCCATTGGCGTCTGATTTCCTGGCCAAACGTCTACAGTTGGGTCAGAATGAGCCTCATTATTTCTTGGACTGGAGGCTTCTGGGAAAAACCGTCTTGCTGCTGGCAGTTACACTCTTTGGCCAGTAGGGGTCTCTTTCTGCTGTGGGTGGCCCCTTTCTGATACGATTGCCCTCAGCTGACTGAGCTCTTTGAAAGCGGGGGGAGGGGGGCTAACCCCACATTCCAGGCCCACTGGAAACATGAGCCGCATCAGTTAAAACGAGCCGACTGAATAATTTCATACCCCATCATCCAAAAAGTTGGTTTTTGGCTGAAACGGCTAAGCCACATCACCCAGGAGGACGGCGGCACACACTGATGGGGGCATGTTATAATGCTCATGAAAATGATGAATGCGCACCATTATCCCAGTGACTGTCAAGCCTCCATGAAAATCAGTTTTCACCAAACAGCTTCTGCAGCTTTCTCCCCAGCTGATTGGTCAGCAGCAGCTGCCTTGTGCTTTGGGCTGCACTCATACTAGTCACCCATTGGCTGCTTGTCACCATGACATCCCGAGACTCTGCCCCATTCCCCCGATGTTACCTATACTTATTTTCTCAGACACACACACGCACAGATCCGTGTCCCCCGTCACCACAGAGCTAGATATGAGACACACGCATCGGTGAGAGACACACGCTCCCCCCATTTCAGGCAGGGCCATAGGCATTAGGGCTTTACCTTCATATTTTTTTAAATGTTTAAATGACAGCTACGGTTCAGGATTTTGAAAATGAGCATTTTGTGTAAACGCTCCCCCAATCCCGCCAGCTTTTCCCAAATCCGTTTCCTCCGGGAACCAACCTTAAGGATGGTTTTCCATTCCCTGCTGGATAATCCCAGTTTGCTGGATCTACATCCGCTAGAGGGCAAGATTAAGCTCCGCCGCAGGAAAGCAAGCAGGTGGGCGGCCGTCACATGACCCCGCCGCTGCAAGCTACCCCTGTTACCCCTGAAAAAAACCCGGAAAATCTCTGATCTTAAAGAAGGAGACAGATCAGAACCAGGGCTAAATCTGACAGAGCTACACCTTCTCTGCGGTCTGCAGTTTGGGTTCCTTTAATTGACATATATGCACAAATATGTGATAATACACATGTATGCAGGCAAACACATGCAAACGAACAAGCATGCACATGTATGCAAGCACATGGGCGTAGAAAAACCTCAGACAAGTGCAAGTACAAACACACAGACAGACACACAAACACACAGACAGACACACAAACACACAGACACACAGACAGACACACAAACACACAGACAGACACACAAACACAGACAGACACACAAACACACACACACAGACACACAAACACAGACAGACACACAAACACACACAGACACATAAACACAGACAGACACACAAACACACACACACAGACACACAAACACACACAGACACATAAACACATAGACAGACGGACACACAAACACACACAGACACACAAACACACACAGACAGACAGACACACAGACAGACAGACACACAAACACATAGACAGACAGACACACAGAGATACACACACAGACAGACAGACACACACACAAACACACAGACAGACAGAAACACAAACACACAGACAGACAGACAGACAGACACAAACACACACAGACACACAAACACACAGACAGACGGACACACAAACACACAGACAGACAGACACACAAACACACACAGACGCACAAAAACACAGACAGACAGACAGACACACAAACACACAGACAGACAGACACACAAACACAGACAGACACGTACGCATTCATGTAGAACTACATCTGCCGTGATTTTCTATTAGTGTGATCAACCCCAAAGCCGAAACTGAAACGCTGTTGCCTTTTCCCTTTATAAGGACATCCCCCCAAGACAGCACGGATCCGCCCTTCCCCATGGGCGATGGTGAAAACCCCTCCCCCCCACGCCAAGGGCAATACCCTTTGCCCCGGAGGCGCGAGTCAGAGTTTCGGCCCTAAATACACAGTGTGATTCGCAGTGACATCATCGAAGGCCACCTGGAAAATCCTTGTCGCCTCCCAGCGAGATACCGTGGGAAAGTTCACGGCAGGGAGCTGCATCTCCGCCGGCATTCCGAACAGACGGAATTCTGGATCGTTCAGCACTTCTGGCGGAACCTGCGGCAACTTGGCTGCACCCTTTGCCACTCCCGTGGATCTCAGCTGCGTTAAAAACAGCGGGAAGCTCAGACGTGCCAAAGCTTCCTGATCCCACGTAATTACAGGTGATTTACACCTCGATCAAGATTCTCAGGTCCTTCAGATGCCCTACGATTCGAGCTGTTTGGACATTTCCCAGGTAACAGAGGAGTAACTAGCTGCTGGTTCCCAAACCTCATGACCTCAGTTGTGCACAGCAGACGGCATCACGGTTAAGTATATGACCAAAGTACCCGAATCATTCTGGTATAACATCAAGCTTTATAAATGAATAATCATTTAAAGTCCCAAAGGTTGATGAATGTTGAGATAAACCCAGTGCAAGCCGACAATGTGGAGTCAATGTCTCCTATAGAAAGAAAACGTCCCTGCATCTCTGTGTGGTAAGAAAAGGGGTCAGATTCACCCCAGCCTGCTTCACCCCAGTGACCTGGCCTGCTTCACCCTGGCCTGCTTCACCCTGAAGAGCCAGCCTACTTCACGCTGGCAACCTGGCTTGCTTCACCCCAGCCTGCTTCACCCCAGCAACCTGGCCTGCTTCACCCTGACCTGCTTCACCTTGAAGAGCCAGCCTGCTTCACGCTGGCAACCCGGCTTGCTTCACCTCAGCCTACTTCACCCCAGTGACCTGGCCTGCTTTACCCTGGCCTGCTTTACCCTGGCCTGCTTCACCCCAGCCTGTTTCACCCCAGTGACCTAGCCTGCTTTACCCTGGCCTGCTTCACCCTAGCAACCTGGCCTGCTTCACCCTGAAGAGCCAGCCTGCTTCACGCTGGCAACCTGGCTTGCTTCACCCCAGCCTACTTCACCCCGGCCTGCTTCACATCAGCTCTGTTGAACCCCATCGCCTGAATTCCGTTGCGCCCCAAAGTCCTGATGGACCTGCACACATGGCTGGACTCCAGCCCCTTCGCACGTGTTTTTCTGGTGTTGCTGCCCCCACGTCATGTGGAGACGGTACATTTCATAGCACCTTTGGGGCAGTGGTGGCCCAAATGGTTAGGGAAGCGCACTTGCAACTGAAAGATTGCTGGTTCAAATCCCCAACCAGCAAGGCACCACTGAGGTACCCTGAGCAAGGTACCGCCCCCAAGCACTGCTCCCCGGGCGCTGAATTAGCTGCCCCCTGCTATGTCACATACAGGTTAAATGCACATTTCCTTGTTGTGCGGTGTGGTGTGTCAACACTGATCACCTAATTCTAATTTCCATAAGAGGACCGAGGGTCCCCAGGTTGAGTATCACATGAATACCTCTGAATGTTTAACTGTGTGGCTGAGTTACAGTATCAATGTGGGTAAAAGCAGACCCCCCCCCCCCAGCTAGTAACTGGGTGTAATTAGTGACACGGAGGTGAGTCCTGGGGCTGTGCTCACATTAGGCGGGGGGGGGGAGGGGGGGGTCTGGGTGAACATGTTTGACGACGGGGCGTCAGTTTCAGCACGGCTGTCAAGGAGTGAGGAGGAGGAGTAGTGAAGGTGGGGCTCCTGACACTGGAGAGGAGAAGGCAGTGGTGCAGACGAGGGGGTGGGGAACTGGCCTGGTTATGATGGGGCCCCATGTGAGTGGTACACACACACACACACACACACACACAGGTTGTAATTATATCTTTGTGGGGACTCTCCATTCATTTCTATGGGGAAAAGTCTAATTCCAACATAATGACCTTAACCATAAGTAACCGAACTAAATACGAGACTTTTGGCATTTTTAGTTTTTTGACTGCATTCACAGATCTTTGTGGGGACCTGAAATATAATCCCCACAACATCAAAATAACAGGTTTTTATTACATTGTGGGGGACATTTGGTCCCCACAATGTAATATAGACATAATCCACGCAGACACACTGTCTCTGGATACGAGACACTTTAACACAGCTGCCAACACAGACCGTCGCAAAGGATCAAGGGAATGAAATGTGACGAGGAGTCTGAGCTGCATAATGACAGGCTGCCGTCACTCTCACACATGGCTAATTACCACCCTGCCGCTCACAGGCTCGCGGGCCTATTACATGTCAGGCATGAGTAAACACGTGTAAATACATATCAAAGACATGTCGACACGTGTCGTCACCGGGCCGGCCGCTTCTGGCATAAACACCATCCGCAGTGTGGAGGGATGAAGCCAGGGCAGCGTTTTTCTCTAGCATTTTGCACATGGTTGAAAAACGTTCGCTGATCTCTGCAGAGGTGCATTTCTGCTGTGTTCTGGCATGAAGATGATGAAGATGAAGAGCATAGGGCGCATGGAGGGGCGTGGGGGGGGCGTGGCCAGAAGTAAAGTCGAAAACTCAGGAATGGGGCAGAGTCAGAGATTTGTCGACGGTCACGCACGACAGCGAGAGTCTGCACCCAGAATGCAGTGACTCACCAAAACTAAACAGGGGAGTGGCTGGCATGAGCCCGTGTGACATCATTAATCTCGCCCCGCACTACCACCCCCGCCCCCCCCCCACCTGCCCCCAGACCAGCAGGGAGGCCAAACCAAGGGCCTGACAATTCTGCTCGCTTAAGAGAAAACCAGAGGGAACCGGTCTGGCCTGTGAAAAGAGCACCTTGGCAAGGCTGGGGGCGGGGCTAGTGGGGGGAGGGGGGTGCGAGATGGGAGATTATGGGTGAGAAAACTGGAAGCGCCACACCCTATAGGCGAATTACACAGCTTTTGACAGGATGACTCGCTGGATCAGACCTCAAATGACGAGCGAGGACTGGGAGATGAAGGACAAAACACAGGGCAGGAGGATGGAGTGTGTCGGTGCGTGTTGGTGAGGAAGAGGAGGATGGGCCATGTCCGTGTGTGGCGGTGAGGAAGAGGAGGATGGGCCGCGTTGGTGTGTGGCAGTGAGGAAAAGGAGGATGGGCCATGTCAGTGTGTGGCGGTGAGGAAGAGGAGGATGGGCCATGTCAGTGTGTGGCGGTGAGGAAGAGGAGGATGGACCATGTCAGTGTGTGGCAGTGAGGAAGAGGAGGATGAGCCGCGTTGGTGTGTGACAGTGAGGAAGAGGAGGATGGGCCATGTCAGTGTGTGGCGGTGAGGAAGAGGAGGATGGACCATGTCAGTGTGTGGCAGTGAGGAAGAGGAGGATGAGCCGCGTTGGTGTGTGACAGTGAGGAAGAGGAGGATAGGCCATGTTGGTGTGTGACAGTGAGGAAGAGGAGGATGGGCCGCATTGGTGTGTGACAGTGAGGAAGAGGAGGATGGGCCCCGTTGGTGTGTGACAGTGAGGAAGAGGAGGATGAGCTGCGTTGGTGTGTGACAATGAGGAAGAGGAGGATGGACCCCGTTGGTGTGTGACAGTGAGGAAGTAGAGGATGGGCCCCGTTGGTGTGTGACAGTGAGGAAGAGGAGGATGGGCCCCGTTGGTGTGTGTCAGTGAGGAAGAGGAGGATGGGCCCCGTTGGTGTGTGACAGTGAGGAAGAGGAGGATGGGCCCCGTTGGTGTGTGACAGTGAGGAAGAGGAGGATGGGCCCCGTTGGTGTGTGGCAGTGAGGAAGAGGAGGTTGGACCGCGTTGGTGTGTGACAGTGAGGAAGAGGAGGTTGGACCGCGTTGGTGTGTGGCAGTGAGGAAGAGGAGGTTGGACCGCGTTGGTGTGTGGCAGTGAGGAAGAGGAGGTTGGACCGCGTTGGTGTGTGGCAGTGAGAAAGCCAGCGAATCCTTGCTCTCTGACACACATCCACCAGATGGAGAGAGCTTAAAATATAATTTAACTCCACCATGAATCAAACTGCATGTTTCCAGTTCAAAAGTTCTTTGTTCTGTAGGGCCCATGAGGGGAGTTTATTATAGCTGTAACTGGGGGGAAACTGTAACCCCAACCCCCCTCCAAGGACTCATTTGAGGTTTGGAGGACGTCATCAAACACAGCGGGTGTCAGCGACGACAGGACTTGAAATGTGGCTGTGAAATCCACGTTTTTCTGGATCATTATGTGCCATTTGTCACTAAGCAACTGAACCAGCTTTCCATTGGTCAGTCTGCTGGAAGGAACTAGGCAGTGGTTGGACAGTACATACTAATCCCACCCTCAACCAAATGTTAAGTCACTGGGTGCGTTCGACTTGGGCTTAGGTATGTCTGCAGCTGACGTGACATGGAGTGAGATCTGCCGGTGGCTGCAGAAGTGCGAGATCTGACTGCAATGGCCGCATTGCCAGAAGGGTGTAGATAAATCTATACAAATATCACCTGCATGCACATTACTTCTTTTCCAATAACCAGCTCCTGATACAAACTGTTAGCAGTGGAAAAAAATTAACTATTGTGTATAGTGGCCCTGTGTAAAAAGATAGCTGCCAGGAAAAAGATCAAATACACGTATTTCAGGGATTCAAAGTTTTTATTGTCATGTACTGAGTACCATGCAATTCTTACTTGAATGCCTTCTTCACAGACTACACGATTAAACAAATAAAGCAGCGCAACATTACAGTAACTAACAATAAATAAACCACTAACTTAATTACTTGTACTATTAGAGAATTTATGTCATTTATTTAAACTTTATTTTACCAGGTAAATTAACTGAAAACCAGTTCTCACTGCTTTATGTGATATTTGGGAGAAATAGCAGATTACGCATCGGAACTGCCTGGGATACAAACGTCATGCGTGTGACTAAACTCTTCAGTCAATAAGGGTAAAGTTGTGTTGTCACGGAGGCGGCTCCAGTTTGTGCAGCTGGCTGAGAGGTGCTACACGATCTGTCTTAAGTCATCTTGCTCTTGCGAGGTTTTCGTACCATGTGACACGGTGACGCGTGGTGACGTTTTGCAGCATCGGCTGAAGTCGGACAAAAAAAATCTAATAATGATGCATTGCGTCAGGACCAGAATGAACTGCTTTAAGGCAGCGCTGTAAGCGGCTGCATGAAGTCGAACGCACCCACTCACTGAAACTCACTTCAAGAACATGGATCGCTACACTGCCCCCTGCTGGACTGAGCCACCACCTGCAGTGGAGTCTTGTGCTATATCCCTCAATCACTGTTCTTGAGGGGTAGAGTCACCCATTCATGGTAATTAAGATGTCTAAATTTATTAAGTTCTAAATATGTAATTATTGGTCGTCCAGAACCCATTGTGGTTTGGCCCAGTTCCAGAAGCTTTAAGAGAAAGTCTAGGGTGTTTTATTGGCAGTTAGAGCAACTCATGGAAAAGCCTCAGATGAACAAACCAATCCACTCCCTGCAGAACCAGTTATTCAGGCAAGTGAGATAGACGCCCCAGACTGGGCCTATTCTAGCAGAAGCCCTCTAGCCAACAGGTAGCTGCTCCGTTGCATCTGCTTTGCACTGGCCAGAAACAGCCTGACGGTGCTGGCGCTGAGGCTGTCATGCGTGCGAAGCAAAATGCGACATGCAGGACACTGCAGATGGTCGCTAAAGGTCACGCTCGCTAAAAATGGAATCTTCTACAATGGCTCCATTCAAGGCCAAGTTCTATGGGCTGATCTGAATTCACTAGGCACACGTGCTGAGCGGGGAATTCATCCATAGTCCCCACAAGCAGCCGGCAAAGAAGATTTTCACATGAGACGTTGCTGAAAAAACCCCCGGCCCTGAGCAGAATAATTTACCCGTTCCCTCTACTCTTTTGTCATTCGATCTCACTGTTTATTTTAGTTGCCAGAGCAACGCCACTGGCTTATCGCTCACCCAGCTCCCCGTGCCGGTTAATCCGCAGAGAAGCACGCCGTTGCCGTGCCTCGGTGGTGACGCATGACGTAGTTCGCCGGGGTGTCGCAATACGGCGCGGCCGCGACTCAAATCCGGCGGCAAAATGCTCCTAATTACTAAGTCAATTAGCTTTTGTGATGTGAAAAATGACGTGTCCACTTTCAGATAAAACCCTTATCAGCGGGAAATAAAAGCCTTTCAACCACCACCGAGACGAGAGGAACCCTTCTTTGGTAGGATGTGTTTTGACTATTTCACAGTATTGCAGCAGCGTTACGTCCCATCCCCACACTCTACCTCACTTCCTGTCATTCGTGCGCCAATTCTGCCCATGAGACAAGAAACAGCACAATTGAAATACCTCTCAGAGGTCCATCCATCCATGCATGATCTGTAAAGGCTTCATCCAGGGTCACCGTGTCTGCTGGTTCCTAACAGGAAATAGAACAACATAAAGTAGAACAATTGCAGTCTTGTTTTTGCATGTTGCAGTTACACGTTACCTTCTACGCGCAGACCGGTCAGTAGCAATGGTGGACAGGGTCCTGCTAATCCGCCAACCGCTAATTAGTGAAGCTATCTTTTTCGTTAGCGGATTAGCATTTCCACTAACTTTGAAAACCACAAACCAATTAGCTTCTGCTAAATTTAGTTCCACTAACTACTAATCCGCTAACATTTCTTTCGCGGGTAAACTGAATAAAGTTATAAGCGTTTCTAAACCCTAAAATCATACACATTTGTTTCTGTCTGTTGTAAGCTTGCAACAGTCTATCTGGCATGCTTTTGGCTGACTACGTGAAAACACAAAACATGATCAGTCGATAATTTAAGGTAGTCTAGCCTAAAGTTAAGAGAACAAAGATAAAGTCCATTTAAACTGGGGTGCCCTGCTTCGTGATACAGGCCCCTGGTTGTATTTTCTGGGTTCCGATTGACATAGCTATACACTAATAAAGAGCTGAGACCCTCCTTCCTAGTTCTGGGTAAACGCCACCATGTTTGTTGTCCCCAAGCGGCTTCACTGAGGGCAAAGTATCAGCATGGGCTAGTTGTGAACAGAATATCATAGAAAGAAATTTTCAATGCAGGTTTATTGCAGAGACTCTACAGAATCCAACGATACCCAATTCGTAAGTCCTAAATATCCCCTGGTGACCACTCTAGTTCAACAGATGTAAGGTTAACATATTTGGTGAGACAAAAAAGAGGACGTGTCTGGTGATCAGAATATTAATCATTTACACATTCACTAACCAATCAGGTAGGGCTTTCTTATGAATATTAATGAGCTTCCCATAACTAACCTATAAACCAAAAATTAGCATCCGGGGAAACACAGACATGGTAACTTTACAGGACTTCAACCCAGTCCTCGGGGGTCTCCCAACGGCGTGCAGGGGTCCTGTCTGGTGGTCCCTGAAGACCGGCTTGGGAAACACTGACATAAGGTGCAATGTTTGGTGATTTATGCTAATTTAAATAAATTTTCAGAAACGACTGGCTCACAAAAGCCTCCCCAGGCTATAACAGCACAGTGGCTCCTTCTGGGGGCCATTCATGGCTCCCCCGGTCAGTTGGTTGACGCGTCCCGGTCCGCAAGTCACTCTCACCATGATCCCCTGTCACCAACACAGTCCCGCAGCTCTAATTTCCGGAGAGCTCTTGGAGGATTATGGCACGTAATCGGCTACAGTGTTTCGCGTAAACGTCACGTGACAGAGAACCGGCATGACGCTCCTCTCACAGAGGTCTGCATAGTGGTCTTGTGGGAGTCAGGACGTTCCCCAGTCACACAGAGCAACGATGACACGGCTGTCATTAGCCAGGACCCAAGGCCTGCGGCAGTCAATTAAATTGGCTTTGTTCCACTGTCGAGAGGGAGGGAAACACACTGAGAGTCACTCCTCAGTCTAAAACGGCAGGCTTCTTCAAGTCTGTGGGGCCACCTGAAATTGACTGGTTATTTTCAGCAATGGCAACATCATCACCCTTTCCTCCTATCGACAGTTAGCTTTCTTACACGGCAACATTTGACTGCAGGGGGAAAAGAGAGCGGGGCCAATGGGACAGTCTGGAATCCGGCATAGGTGCGGAAAAACCAGTACAGTGAGGGTGAAAATGAGAAATCAAATGAGCAACTCTTTAAGTGGTCTCTCAAGGAGGATGTTGTGCAGGGAAAATGAATTTACTTGTGGATCTCTGCACATGGGACAGCATCCCGTACATCTGGGTACCGCAGGCAGACCACTGTAAAGTTTCAAAGGCTGTAGGTTAATTAAGCCCCAAAGTTAGAGGGAGGGGACACTGTAAAGTATTACACTTGAACTGTCTTTGTGAAATGTTGCATAAGTGGGTCACAAAAACTGCATGTTATACAAGTCGTTTTGGATCTAAGTGCTTGTAAAACCAAACGGAATGATGTAATAGATAGAATTAATTGTCCCTGCTATGTCCATTACTCTTAATGCCTAGATGATGAAAGGATTGTTAAAAATAATAAAGAAATTCTGTTCCTCTCCCACGACAAACCATTAGCTAATTGCGTTACAATCTGATATTCTGCCCTAGGCTTTTCTGACAAACAAAACTGAAATTAGAACAGCGAGGACGCTGTCACGGGTTGCACTCAAAACAGAGAATAAACAAAATTACGGCGCTCTGCCACTTGGGATGGACGATTTAGCCGTTACTGATTTGGCCAATGTGGGATCAGTAGTGTTTCCAGCTGAGGAGAAAGAATTCAAGACCAGAACCCACTGCTGGCTGATCTGAAAAATCTTGAGAAAACTGAGTTATTTTATTCCCTGGGGATAATTAATTGAAGCGCTGTCGCTACGTTACAATCACGGAGTCCAGCGTCGCCAAAAACACCTTCCGTACGCGACCCATTTGAAATATAAGGCAACAACATCCCGAGCATGCAGCTACATCTCTAATAAAGGGTAAATACATCTCCTGCTCGAATAAAAGCAAATAATTCATTAAAATCACGGTACGTTTAAAATTGCTGCCCGTCCGGCTTAAATTAAAGGCACATTGCTGACGTCATCTATTTGCTGCGGACACGTCGAAAATCAAGCAAAGATAAATATGAAGGTAGATGCAAGCAATGATTTTTGTAATCGAAAAAATATGGTCCTCTCACTAAAATACTTAAAGTCGTATTTTTAGATGGAATATGGAAGAAGGCTGCTTTTGGGGGGTGGGGGGGGGGTGCGTGTCGCTCTCTCCCAGAATAGTTGGTACTGTATCTCCCCAGTTCCATCAGTCAGGGGTCCCCCCTCACTTTCGCCTGTAGTTCCGCCCCCCGCCACCACTTTTTTCAAAACTCCTGCAGCGGAGACGATGCTGGATCAGGGAAACCTGTGGGAGACTGCACGCTGATCTTCTCTAAATCCCGATAAGTGGAACGTTAACCTGCCCCCGAGTGTCACATGACATCAGCCCCTCCACCTTAATGTCTGTTATACGCAGCTCCATTCACAGGCACTTGAGCAAGTCTGGGAAAAACTAATAACCTTTAGCAGGGAATATAGCTTTTTATCTTCCTCCAGTTTTTTCTGGATGGCTGAAATAATGATGTAAGGATTCAATGCCTAAAAATACCCGTTTGTGAACCATATATAAAACTGCATAATTAATGGTATGGTCTCATACAGTTTTACATCCTTTCTGAGGAGGTTAAGGTAGCTATCAGATCTCTGACACATTAACGGGCTCCTATTTAAGCTTAATACAAGGCGTAAATAACATGAATGTTCCACCCGGGAACGTTAAACACTAAATGAGTGACTTGATATTCCGGGCGCTCCCCGCATCAGCGCTTTACACACCGCCGGCTGTTTTTTAAACGTTTATTTTAGCTCTGTGTGTTTTTTGTTTTTCGCCTCTGCTCTTCCTGGAAAAGGTTTTTCAGACGTAGCGGATCCGCCGTGCCTGCGCATCCAGCGGCCCCGATCGCGCACACAGATCCCGGTACCGCGTTAATTCTGTTTGCCTGTCGTCCTGGAAACGGGCCGAGGATCCACAACCGGGGCCCTCGGGCAACGAGCAGGGGATCGGCGGGATGCACTGAGCGTTTCACTCAACGGTACAGCATCAGCGCCCCTGGTACCAACTACGAGCCTGGGTTTTTTAACCACAATGCCACCTTCTGGTTTGATTTTATCCCAACACCACCTCTTTAACACGTTGAAGTGTGAGTTATGTGTCTTTAATGCCCGTTTTGTACAGCATGATTGTACAGATGTTATTAATTAAAGGCACGGAGCAAGTCTATAAAAAATAACCTAGCCAGGCATAGAGAAGCTTTTTGTCTTCATCGATTTTTTTGTGGATGGCCCAAATAATAATGTAAGGATATACAAAACTGCATAATTAAAGGTATGGTTCTACACAGTTCATTAATTAAACACAGTATTCTGCCATGGTCACTATGCAGAAAACTCAATAAAGTGTGTCGGCAAATAAGAAAATCTTCATCTTGGATTCTTGTATATAAAAATGTACTTTAATATTTTCTGTTGGGATTTAACATAAAATAAACATGCTACTGTTCGATTAACCAGAATAATAAATACTTTTCCTTTCACAGTGCACATCTTATTGACTTCGTAGGATAAGTGAGCCTTGCTGGATTAAAAAAAAATGATATAGTCTTACCATTAATCCCGCTAATTGCCACAGAGCTTTGGGAGTCCGCGCGGGTCTTATCATGTATGTACACTCAAGTGCCACATTTAAACAGCACAAATTTTAACTCAAACACGTTTACACACTTGGTGAGGGCCTTAATCGCCATCGTTGATGACACTCTTAAAACTTCCCCCAGAGTATAATGATGCACAGTTTGGTTTGACCTGAGACAGATTCGCTGATTCCCGCGATGTTCTGCACACTCGAACTGTCAGCCTGGGCTGCCGTTTCTGACTCATCTTCCGTACCCCTTTCATTACAACCTCCTGAGTTTCAGGGGTATAAAAGCACAGAACTCGTGCTAATAATGGTTTGCTAATTAAGGGCTTTTTCCCTCTTTCTTCAGGCTTTATTAAAAGGCAGAGAGAAAATGACGCTTTTAACGTCACCCACCCTTTATCATCTCTTGTCTCTCCCTTCCTGCCAGTTACTCACAGAAATCCTCCCAATTATGGCCCTTCATTTGGCCCAAGCACCTGACGGTCGATTCTAATCCGATTCCTCTCTTTCATTCTCCTAACCCACTTACTTATTGAAACGCCGTGTTTTTTTTAGACCTCGTCGTGACGCGAGGCTCTGAGACGCAGAATGAGTATCTGTCCTGGGGGGTGTGCGGCTGACCGGGTTCCCCACGCTGAGAACAACATGTCCTATACACAGCTGGCCAGAACCTTCCTCTCGAGCCCTCAAGGGGGCGCTTTCTGCCCCCGGGGCTGACATCAGGCTTGCCCGGGCCTGTCAGAGCTCCTCCCCCCCATTGCCACGAGGCCTGTTGCTTTCCAGACTTCACATGAGGTATAAAACAGGATAATTATTCCACTGGTCACGAATCCCCATTTAGCGTGCTCGCTAGTGCCCCCTGTGGGTACACTACACAATCTGTAACTTCCGCAGAGTGACACCCACGGCGACAGGTGGAGGAAGCTTCTTTTTCCCAGCATCTTCTCCGCTCTGTTGCACAGGCCACTGACACATAACGTTGCATACGATGTTCCCGCAACGCTGCATTACAGCGCATCCTCACCGCCCCTGCCTGCATCCACACCGCACGGCACGGCGCAACTCTGTCCACTCTACATCACATGTGATTAACGGTCTTTAGGAGACGCGTTGCAGGAGGGGGGGTGGCAGTGCGGGCGGGGATTACGCTAACGACTTCATTGCTGTTAATACACTCTGCGCGGTAATCACGGTAATTCACAGTCATTAAGGCTCGCTTGATAATTGTGGCAATCATCCCTGTGAGCTGCAGTATGAATAATAATTGTACTTGCAGGGCTCTCCGCGTGCATCCCAGAGAGTCTGAAGCTTAAATGGGGGGGGGGGGGGGCTGGAGGAGGACGGTTGCAGCTTCGGGGCCTCTCTGTCCCTCTGCCGCTCCACTGCCATAGGTGTGTTTGTGCGCTCTGTCTCCATAGTAACCCAGGCGTCGATGCGACCGCCCTCTCGAGCAGGAAGGGGGCGCCGGAGAGAGACGTGTCATCCTGATGTGTCGCTGTGATTTCGCTGGCTTCTCCACCTGTGGATTCCCCCCCCCCCCATGAGCACATTAACGACCGGCTTCAGCCATTACTCACGGCACCGCAAGGCTGCCTCTCCACGGCACGGATAAGGGCGTATTTTTCGGCCTGATAATGATCACCTCGCAATTTGTCGTCGATCCCTCCTGTCTCGTACGGAGCACACGGTTGGCACACGTGTGGAGCGTCCTCACACGGAACACGGAACGTGTGTCACTCACTCGGCTCAGATGACGAGACCCGTTCCCACCCTGGCTTCTGGCCCAGTCAGGAGACTTTCCTTTCGTTCTTGAATCTCAGGCAGACACTCCAATTCCCCCTTAAAATGATACCATTCGAATCCCGACATTCCAAAAAGCAACTGAGCACCTCATGGATAAGCGGTCCCAGTGCGTCCATGCCTGGCTGAGAAGGCCGTGAGGAGCAGAGGTACCCTCACCTCCAGAAAGGAGAACAACATATGGGCAAAAATAAAAACAGATCGCCCCCTAGTGGCCGGGGGGCGTCATACAGCCACTTTGGCATGCCTGCCTGCTGACAGACCCCCCAGGAGCACCAACGCAGCACCTTGGAGTGAGTCCCCGGGCTCCAGCACGTGTGTCAAACACGGGGTGGGGGGGGGGGAGGTTGCTTAGCTCACATGCTACTCGTAAACGTGCTGTCACCCAAGGCAACCCCACCGTTCGTGAGTCCTCACCTGCCTTCACAGATTAATCACATTTAAAAAGGCTTTACGGCTGTTATATTTCCTGCCTCCTTTCAGCAATGTTTATTCAGTCACATCTGGAGCCCCGTCAGTACGTAGCCTGCGTGCGAGGACCCCGGCGCCTCCGCATGGGGGTGGCTGGGATTATGCCGGAATGCTACTCTCGTTTTTTGCACACATCGGGGACTAAACCAGCATCCTGGATGGAATTCTGGGATCAGGCCATTCATGGAGGCTGTTCTTCCGTCCCCCGGATGGAGGGGGGAGGGGGGGGTGGAGGCGCTGTGGGACGTGCTTAGGGGGTAGGTGGGAGCGGGGGGCCACGTGCGGCAGGTGGTGGGAGCTGACTTGACAGCAATTAGATGCGCTAATCTTTGACGAGGCTCGCGGGAATATCGCCATTAGCAAGCCCCAAGGAGTCCGACTCCCCCGCCCCACTGCGCCAGTGCTTCTCTCATGCATCACTGCGGCTTCATTAGGCTCACTGCTTAACTAGCAGCAATGCGCCCCCCCCCCCCACCCCCAGACCCCCTCCCCTGTCCATCTCACCTCTCAGTCTCACATTCATTTATTTACATTTTACCAACAACCCCAATGAGATAAAACACCCCAGAGATGCAGACGTCCAAAGATGTGAGTTAAACTTCACGCCTGACCTCGAAACGTCTGACTGCTGCTTCTCTGGGTCCCCGGAGTCGCCGTTTTACACATTCTGGCTGCGTTTCGGGTACAACAGCACGGCTCCCAGCTGAGATTCTGGTTGGACTGTGTCACTGGCCCGCCTGCACATTCACACGCCCACCGCAGCAGAGTCAGAGAAAGGTCAAGTTCACCATGATCAGGAAGCACCAAATATGTCAAGCAGAAGATCCATAAAGCTGGTGCTGATCTCACTGGAGACACACCTGGAGGCCGTTAAAATCACCAGCGGAATGTGTCTGAAGAGGGGATTAAGCTGCTTGGTTTTCTTAGTTTTGCAGGAAAAAATATTGGCCGAGAACAATAAGAATGCTGCTTACGTCGCTAACAAGGAACGTAAATCGCTAAACACCTCTGACATGATCACGCCAGGCGTCCCAGACGAACACGTGAGGGAAATATCAGCCAGAGATACCACCAATCAGATCCCTCTCCCCACCTACAGCCATAAGCACGCAACGGGACATCTAAGCGTGTCACTTCCTGTCAGGGGATTCCGCCCGATTGTTTTGCTCCTTTCCTTTGTAACTGACTTACATCGACTTCCTTTTGTCGACGCCAGGTCGCCATGGCGACCAAACACACATTCCTCGTGCGGATTCAGTTCCACCATGTTATTTTAGCTGTCCAGGGCGGGGGCGCACAGGGTGTGGGGGGGGGGGGGGCTTACAGAATATGGCATAGTAATGGAGTTTGTTTTGGCACCTGCTCAGGTGACTTCATTGCACATACGCTCGAAAACACGAGGGCTTACGTGTTCCTCTAAATGTCATGAAGTTTCCGAACACCGTCCACTAATATGACAGCAACAACAATACAGCGCACTTTCTCCTGATGACTCACAGTGTGTGTTGCTCATTGCCACATCCCAGCTTTAAGTTTTACATCCCAGCCAGGACCCTACTCACGTGGGGGGGGGGGGCTCATCAGCCCAGGGTGGCCTAATCCTAACTGGTTAACTTGTGAATGCTTCCCAGTTGTCCTGTGGTCACCATAGCAGCAGAGCCAGGGGATAGTGGGTGTGATGATGTCAGACTGAGCTCCTGTTTGCGCCCCCTGTCTGCCTGTCATTGGTGTTGCTGCCCTTTTGCTTATGTTTTCCCCTGTCACTGTAATACCCCCCCCCCCCCCCACATTGCGCTCTCGCCCGCAATTGTCACTGCATAGCGACCTGATTGAAGGAGGGGCCCTCGCCACATCAGCATCCGGGAACCGGCGTTTCACATTTGTCCCTCCCTCCAAACTGGATTAACATCACCCCCCCCCCCCCCAGACCATCGTTAAACAGGCAGCACCCCCCCCCTCCCCCACCTGGGGCGTGAGCACCGGTGCCACTCGCCGCTTAGTGGCCCACTGCGCCTAATGGGCCACAGCGTCTCAGCATGGCGTGGGGGGGGTCTGTGAGGGGGGGGGCAGCATGCCATAATGCATGAGTCCGGTGGGGGCACAGGCACAGAGAATTAGCCAGGGAGCCTACTGAAGATCTTCTAATTTGCCCTGCCATGTGCGAAGGCATGTACGTCCGGCCTGGGGTCGGCACTGCTCATTACTCCCCTGGGGGGGGGGAGCAGCAGCGGGGAGATGGGGAGGGAGCTCAGACAAACAGTTAAAGGCACCGGAATGATGTTAAGCCCTGTTACCAGGGACATGTGAAAATGATGGACCGGACCCCCCCCCCCCATCCCAGCTGTAGGCTTGGAACCAAAGACAAGGGACCCAGAGGGATGGGTGGAGGAGACAGGTCATGTGACACTCTCACCCACAGCTGTACCTGACCATATGACACTGGGTTGTGATTTTGTCCACGATGCTTGAACCCACATCCTCTGCTGCCTTTCCTGGTGTCCCCGTGCTGGTGCCAATCCGTCCCAGTTTGGGGGGGTTTCACAAGGACCCCTGCACGCGTTCACAACGCCACAGCGCAGCAGAGACGCCCAGCTCTTGGAAACCTGATATTACATCCCTGGAAACGAGAGCTAATTAACGAGTTTACAGCCAAAAGCTCCAGCTCCCCCTTGCCCCCACTAAATGGCTTCCCTCTACACTCAGGTGCTCAATTTAAGCAAGATTAATTGACTGTGAAACAGGCAGCATCTGGTAATCTCTTTATTAGCCTGTGATCGTGAAGCGACGGTGACCAGCTATCACTCCATGGGCCCCGCCCCCCTTTCGGGAAACCATGGCAGCCCTCGGCAGTGCATTCTGGGTAAACTCACCTGCAGACTATTTTCATGTGATCAGAGATCATACCTTTGGGTCTGAGTAGTTCAAAATGAGCATAGAATGGCAGAAAACCATTTCAAAGCACAGATAGGTCAACCATAGCGCACACCCCCCACCCCACTGTGATGATGATGAGGAGGAGTGACCCACTTTACTGCTGGGAAGGTGCAGCCATGGGCTCTAAGCAAACAAGAGACGCTACAAAGCCACCGCATATCACGATGTCCGACACCCCCTTCTACTGTTCTTGTCGCCACGGTTACCCAGTGAGCCATCTCTCGCTAAGCCAGAGACTTTACCCTCAACTGGGGCCCGTTGTCACGGCAGCATCATCAGTATCAGCCAGCTGTCTCGGGCTCGCTCCCGCTTCAGCCTTCATGCGCTCAATTGCGTTTCCTTCCTCTAGTCATTTTGCTGCCAAAAAAAGGCAGATGTCTTGACCAACCAATCAAAAGAAAGACTATTGCTCAAACCAGTGACAGATGGATTACAGACCATTTGACTGGCTGCTGGTGTCAGAATGGAGAGTCCAGCTTTAAAGACAACCCCTCTTTGGATTGGCTGATTTAGGATATCTCAATGGATTTGATTGGTCAGACTTTGTCTATGTCAAAAGCATAGAGAGACTTATTATTATCCCTAAATTAATGAAAAGCACGAAGACCTAAACAATTGCAAAGATGTGACCGTGGGTCTCGTTCTCTGTGTTTGACCGCGTGATTCCTGGCCAATCACGGCACTCCCTCCCCATTAGGCATTAGGCAATCCGCTGGAATGTTGTGATCATTCCGAGAAACTGAAGGTGTTACCTCGGCCCCCCGCTATCAAATCTGGAGGAATAAACGGCAATAATTAAGGCTGAAATACGTGAGGTCACCCTGATTAATTAAAAACAGAAACAGCTCTTCATCCACTCTGCCTTTGGTGTGTTTATATTATAAAAGGACGGCAGTTTATGGCTGAAACAGGATGGAAGGGAATCTCACGGAGAGCAGAAAGAGTGAGAGGAGGATGGGGGCGAGGACAGAGATGAGGATGAAGACAGGGATGAGGATGAAGACAGGGATGAGGATGAAGACAGAGATGAGGATGAAGACGGGGATGAGGATGAAGACAGGGATGAGGATGAAGACAGAGATGAGGATGAAGACGGGGATGAGGATGTGATTATCTGCTCTGAACAATCACAGAGGTATCAACAACCCCCCCCATCTCGGCGTCAGTGGTCAGCTCACAGACAGGGCTCTTTCTCTTGTTTTCTGAAGGGTGTCAGATAAGTACGATCGAACAACAGCCCCCACCTCCACCCCTCCCCCAAGGCAATATGCTCCAAGCCCATGAAGAGAGAGAATGTCAGAGCATCACAGGGCACAGACACACACACACACAGACTGTGGGCCATTTAAAGACACCAAGTCAAACACCACATGTTGGAGTCAAACCCACAACACTGGAGTCGTGAGGCTACAAAAGCTTCCCACTGAGCCAGCGTGGCGCCCCCCTAGCGCCCCCTAGCGTCCAAAGTGTATTTAATTGCCTTCCACAGTGGAGTTCTATCTCTCTTGGATACTATTTACTTCTCAAAGATGCCCACAGACAGCGCACCAGAAGGTTGTTTGGACACGGCAGTTGCCATATTGAATTAAAAAGAGAAAGTTTATCTACTGCCATGGGAGAATCTTACTTTGAAGAAACTTCCCCATCCTCCTAATAAAGGCTGTGGCTTAAAGCAGCCACAGGTATGGATTATGCAGCAGACAGGGAGCTCAGCCTTCAAAGCCTGGAAGATCCTGGCGTGTTTGGGCAAGACCGCCATAGATCACGCCAGCCCCTCACATGCCCGCTTTCAGCTGGGGGGTCATATGACCACCCACCGCTAGCGTGTCAGAAGCAGCAGCCACGTTTCATTGATGAGGAATGACTCATGTGAGCCTCAGCGTAAACACTGGTCCCGAATCACCCTTATGGAGGGTTTGTTTATTGCAACTAATGTCAGTAAAAGCGAGCGGGATAGAATGACCCAGAGCCTGAGGATGGACAATGCAAGTCAGACACTCAGGATAGCAAGTCAGTCGGCTTTAATTCAGCCTTAATTAAATGTTAGCTCAGCTATAGCGTTCCTGCTGGGGCCCCAATCTTCATCCTCATCCTCATCTTCATCAATCTGTTTAACCATTCAAATCTGAATGCTGGAGGATCAATCAGCATTTTCAGAGGAAAATGGCCGCAGGGCAGCTCAGCAGGTTATGCTCGGGCCGGCCTGTGCTTCCCGGATTGTTTTGGGGAGCCTTTTGCGCATACTTCTTCAGTTCCAAGTTCCGTGTTGCGGTCGGGGGCCCGTGACGGCTCCAGCGTGACGGCCCAGAGGCGTCACGCGTTTCCGCTTCCTCCCCAAAACCCAGCAACCTCGTGCTCAAGGGAACCTCTTCAGGAAGCGCTGTGTCATCACTCAACGAGATGGCCAATTATGAAACAATGCGACGCCACTCTGGCGAATTCTCCCCAACACACCCATCCCCCCTCCCCCCCCCCCCCCGAACCCCTCTGCAAACTTTACAAACATGTAAACATGGCATGGGACAGCGATCAGACGCTATGTGAATATAAACCAGCTCCAGTGATGAGAGATGATGTCTCTTCTGAACTAAACAAGCTGCACAGTTGCTCCAGTCGGACGTAAGATGGGGAGAAGTGTTTATATGTGAAGGACATCGAACTGAACGTCACCGCTGTGCAGTTAGCGTCGTGCTATGAACCACACACATTAATGCAACATTACTCGTATGCAAGACCACTGCCTTTACTACGGACCTCAACCCAGCCGCTGTGCCAATGTGCTTTGGGGAGTTCCTTCTGGTTACCTAGGAAACTAAAAACTCTCTTTTTTTTGATGCATTTGATTACCGTGCTTAGTGATTCCAATTTTAATGTGATAAAACACGAACCTTTACTTTAGATGTTCTTTTTTTTAACCTGGGTCTTAAACCCCCAAAGCTGCCTTACCAAGTGGTAAGAGATGTCTGTTTAGATTGGGGGGGGGGTGGGGGGTTAATACTTCCTGTGGCTGGCGTGGTTTTTGAGACTTAAGCTGTGTGTTTGGGGTGACAGAGAAATCAGTACACAGACAACAGGGAACTTTTATGTGGAGGTGTTTGGTGTTTGGTTTGGTGTTTGGTGGAGCCGTCACACTCCAATATGGGAGAAGCAAGCCCACTGACCGTGAGGTTCTGACCATAAAACACTGACTGTGAAGCACTGACTGTGCAGCACTGATGGTAATGCACTGACTGTGAAGCACTGACTGTGCAGCACTGATGGTAATGCACTGACTGTGAAGCACTGACTGTGCAGCACTGATGGTAATGCACTGACTGTGAAGCACTGACTGTGCAGCACTGATGGTAATGCACTGACTGTGAAGCACTGACTGTGCAGCACTGATGGTAATGCACTGACTGTGAAGCACTGACTGTGCAGCACTGATGGTAATGCACTGATTGAAGCACTGAGCATGCTGGTGCCTCTTAAAGTTTTTGTCGACCTTGAAAAAAAATGCATGCAGAACTTACACAAAAAGAGAAAACCTGATCCTGCCTGTAGCTGCCACGAGACATCCGGAACATTCCTGTTCCTCAAAGAGACTTTAAATAAACAGCATGATCTGTACGTGCCCCCCAGAAAACCACAAAGAAAGGCTGGGAGGAGGCTGGCACGAGGTAGTGGGGAGGGGGGGTGGATTTCAATACATTTCCTTAAAAAACCAGCCAGCAAACTGCTACCAGAGGCACCAAAGATAAACGCTGTGTGCTCATGACGGGGGGGCGGGGGGATTTCAGAGCTCACACGGGGACAAGCGCACGCGAATTCCCACTGCTGGCCACCGCTCGCGTGCTTCCCCTTCCGGCGCCTTCTGTCCGGTGCGTTCTTCCCTCCTCCTCCCCGCCTCTCCCCTCTTCCGTCCCGCCGTTTCGAAACACCACCACCCCCCCCCCCCCCCCCCGCCCACCCCTGTGCCTGTGAGCATGCTCTGCCATTTCAGCATTACAAACATATAAAAAAGCCTCACCAATCACACAGGGTCACACAAGTTCACAACACGCTGATTCCTGCTGCTTTTCTATTCCCATTCCCAGGTAATCCATCTCCGGGGGGGGTGAGGTGGGGGGCTTGGACTCATGGCTGGGAGGCTGCCAGCAAACCGTCCCCCCCAGATTCGAGACGCATGTACGGCGCCTCTCCAGCAGACTGTTAAACTGCAGTAACAGGCTTGCACCGTGAAACAGGTTCGCATTAAAACCATCTGCGGGGCATCCAGAGTGATTCAGCGACTCCACAGGAAAGGCTAAGCATGCAGGGGAGCCTGCAGGACACAGACGGGGCATTGGCACGCCACCTACCCCCCCGCACCAAGAGAGCGAGGGCGTCCCGGGAAGGAGGGAGCAGCGCTGCTGTCTGCATGTCCTCAGCTAACCCTGGCCGAGGCAGCGAAAACTGCACAGGCCACCGCAAGCTGCCAAAATGAAAGCCAGATGTGGCTCTGTGGGTGGGAAGGAGGGAGGGAGAGGGAGGGAGAGGGAGCACAGGCAAACCCACAGCACACTCGGTACGCCCCTGTTCAAATGCTGGGGGGGGGGCACGGCTGCTTCCTGTATGCCCGCGTCCCGCATGTCCACTTCCGGAACGTTCAGTTCCTGCGTGTCCACGTTCCGAAATGCCCACTTCCCGTGTGTCAACTTCCTGAACGCTCACTTCCTGAGTGTCCACTTCCTGAATGTTCACTTTCTGCATGTCCATGTTCTGCAATGCCACTTCCCGCGTGTCAAATTCCTGAACGCTCACTTCCTGCATGCCCACTTCCTGTATACCCACTTTCTGCCTGTACAATACCTGAATGCTCACTTCCTGCATGCCCACTTCCTGTATACCCACTTTCTGCCTGTACAATACCTGAATGCTCACTTCCTGCATGCCCACTTCCTGTATACCCACTTTCTGCCTGTACAATACCTGAATGCTCACTTCCTGCATGCCCACTTCCTGTATACCCACTTTCTGCCTGTACAATACCTGAATGCTCACTTCCTGCATGCCCACTTCCTGTATACCCACTTTCTGCCTGTACAATACCTGAATGCTCAGTTCCTTCGTGTGTACATTCTGCAGTGCCAGCTTCCTGTGTGTAAACTCATTAAAGGCTCTCTTCCTGTATGTCTAGTTCCTGCATGTCCACTTCCTGTGCACCCACTTCCTGTGTGTCCACTTCCTGTGCACCCACTTCCTGTGTGTCCACTTCCTGTGCACCCACTTCCTGTGTGTCCACTTCCTGTGCACCCACTTCCTGTGTGTCCACTTCCTGCGTGTCCACTTCCTGTGCACCCACTTCCTGCGTGTCCACTTCCTGTGCACCCACTTCCTGTGTGTCCACTCCCTGTGTGTCCACTTTTTGTGTGAGAAAAAGCTGAGAGAGCTAGTGTGGCTCAACAGGGTGGCATCACACAGGAAGTTAAAGAGTGGCTTTTGCCAAACTGCACGCAAGCGGCATGCGTCACAGGAAGCACACCTCGCGTCCCACTACACACTCCAACTGCAGGTGAGAAGCCCAGTAAATCAGAGATTTTCAGTGGTTTCACACTCTTAGTGGAGCACAATGATCCCTCCAGTTAATCTAGTTTAACATGCCTCACAGTGGTGGGACGTATATCTATAGATGTATAGTGTAGTGTTGCAGCAGAACGTAAGACATTATAGAAGTTTCAGAGAGAATAGAAGTGCATATCTTTGTTTTATCCAGGCCATAATCCCAGCAGAACCCTCAGGCTGGGGCCTTCTCGTGTTGCCCATCATGCTCACCCATCCCCCCCCCCCCCCCCCCAACACCAACTTTCATAACCCCGCCCTGTTTCAGAATGACAGGCATGTCTGTTGGGACCATCACAGGCTCTGTGACACGCTCAGCAAAAAGCCCCGACATTCAGAGATGCCCTGGTTATAAGATCGCCGGGAGATCAGTGGTTTAGATATCAGGTAGGGAGGCGGTGTGGGGTGTTCTGACTAACCAGAATTTCAACCGAATTTCATGCCTTACACTGTATGTTATACATTTTTGATAGAAGGAACATTTTACACAGGCACACACACACACACACACACACACAGACACTGGCTGTATTCAGTGTCTTCCACGTCTGCCCCCCTCCCCACTGCCATCCTGATTATGTAGGCCACGCTGGGACCTCCCCTTACGTTTCCTCGCTATGTTCTCCTTCGCGGTGTTCTGCATTACCATGCCTTGGGGTTTCCCAGCATGCTGCGGTACTCAGAGCACTTCTGCCACTTCCCCACTCACACACACCACTCACGGGTATTTCTGCAGTACATCCTACCCAGCATGCTCTTCCCGCGTGTCTCACTCTCTCTCACCCCCCCCCCCCCACCCCGAGTCCACCCTGAGATGTTTGTTACCATGGTTGTGTCCCCCCAAAGCCCACCTGGGTCTCCCAGGGGAGGTGGGGGCAGGAGGGCTACCCTGGCTAGGGCTCTTACTCGCCTACCTCATCTTCCTCAACTCCTGCAGCTGCATCTCACAGACTGGTCATGTGACCAGGTGTAAATAACACTCATATTTACCATGTTTAATCCATGCCTGTCCTGGTACAGGCATATGGAAGTGGATTTACTGTCCGTCGAGGTTGTCGGAAATTCTGTCCTCTTAATGATGCGTCAGTAACTCCTTACACCCCAGGAAAGAGGTGAGAAGGTGCAACTAAGCAGAGAGCGGGTTGTGGAAGGGGCATCATAGTGCAGATGTCCTTAAATGGCACACACACCCCAAGATGAGCGTGTGCTGGGTTTAATTCACCTGCCTTGCTAACGAACATCCCCGTCCTCATGTGGAACGTGGCAACAACAGACGAATCAGGAGAGCGACACTTCTCTGCCAGGAAGCAGACTACCAGGGGACCGGACCACACATCCCCTGACCCCCAGCTCCAAGGCACGTATGTCCATATCACGAGGGATCGGATCCGAGTGGAATCGACACGGAAGAGAACCGGAAGGTGTTCATGAATCTCCGTGAGATGCGCTGTTTCCGTGATGATGCCCAAGCATTTTTGTGACACTCTGTGTCTCTGTAGCGCAGCCAATGCATTTTTGAGACACTGTGTTTTTGTAATGCAGCCAGTGTGTCTTTGAGACGTCATGTTTCTGTGACAGCCGGTGTGTCTTTGAGACGCCATGTTTCTGTGACACAGCCGGTGTGTCTTTGAGACGCCATGTTTCTGTGACAGCCGGTGTGTCTTTGAGACGCCATGTTTCTGTGACAGCCGGTGTGTCTTTGAGACGTCATGTTTCTGTGACAGCCGGTGTGTCTTTGAGAGGTCATGTTTCTGTGACAGCCGGTGTGTCTTTGAGACGTCATGTTTCTGTGACACAGCCGGTGTGTCTTTGAGACGTCATGTTTCTGTGACAGCCGGTGTGTCTTTGAGACGCCATGTTTCTGTGACAGCCGGTGTGTCTTTGAGACGTCATGTTTCTGTGACACAGCCGGTGTGTCTTTGAGACGCCATGTTTCTGTGACAGCCGGTGTGTCTTTGAGACGTCATGTTTCTGTGACAGCCGGTGTGTCTTTGAGACGCCATGTTTCTGTGACACAGCCGGTGTGTCTTTGAGACGCCATGTTTCTGTGACAGCCGGTATGTCTTTGAGACGCCATGTTTCTGTGACAGCCGGTGTGTCTTTGAGACGTCATGTTTCTGTGACACAGCCGGTGTGTCTTTGAGACGCCATGTTTCTGTGACAGCCGGTGTGTCTTTGAGACGTCATGTTTCTGTGACAGCCGGTGTGTCTTTGAGAGGTCATGCTTCTGTGACACGGCCGGTGTCTCTTTGAGACGCCATGTTTCTGTGACAGCCGGTGTGTCTTTGAGACGCCATGTTTCTGTGACACGGCCGGTGTGTCTTTGAGACGTCATGTTTCTGTGACACGGCCGGTGTGTCTTTGAGACGCCATGTTTCTGTGACACGGCCGGTGTGTCTTTGAGACGCCATGTTTCTGTGACACGGCCGGTGTGTCTTTGAGACGCCATGTTTCTGTGACACGGCCGGTGTGTCTTTCAGACGCCATGTTTCTGTGACACGGCCGGTGTGTCTTTGAGACGTCATGTTTCTGTGACACGGCCGGTGTGTCTTTGAGACGTCATGTTTCTGTGACACGGCCGGTGTGTCTTTGAGACGCCATGTTTCTGTGACACGGCCGGTGTGTCTTTGAGACGCCATGTTTCTGTGACAGCCAGTGTGTCTTTCAGACATCATGTTTCTGTGACACAGCCAGTGCATTTTCCCTTCTTTCCATCATTCGTGACATGTGCACAGAATCATAATCAGGTTTTGGGGTGGACTGATCTGAGCTTTGGAAAAACATTCTCAGGAGTGAACTCGTCATCCTCACACGACCCCACTGCAGCCCCCCTGATTCCCCCCACACTCAGTGAGCTGCATTCCCAGGCGGCTTGCCTGCGCTGGGGGCCCACCAGGGAGGGCTGCGATCCCCGCCACTCCCCAGTCTGCCTGTCCAGGCCAGGCCTGAGAATAAAACAACACTGTGGCTGCTTCCCAGAGTCTCCATCGGACAAAAATATCCCTTAAACACATCAACTTCTGACTCTGGCATTGTGAACGCTTCAGGTTTCTGTGGTTACATGATGCCCCCCACCTACTGTAGGTGTCAGGCAGGATGACCATGTGTGGCACGTTCTGATTGGGCGCCCTAAGGCCCACTTCTGATGTCTCGAGACCAGATGCCCCCCCCCCCACACACACACTGGGACTGGGCCCAAATGAGAAATTAGAGGATAACCCAGAGAACTAAAGAGAGGAATGTTGTGAAAGCTGCAATCACATTGTCCAAGACGGGACTGCAAATCACATGGGGGGAGCCATGGCAGGAGCTGGGGGAGGTGTGACCAGCATCTGTGTCGGGGTGGGAGATTCAAACCAGAAAGCAAGAAGATCTGTGGCAAGAAAGTGACAAAAAGGGTAACAGACAGAACTTCACAGTGGATATACTGAACTACTACCATGCATTTTTGAGTAATAAGCTCTAACTTGGATTTAAAGTGAAAAAGAACCAAAGGATGAAATGCGACAAAAATTATTCAGGAAGGTGAGTTTTGTGAGCAAGTCGAACCTCGTGCCTCAATGAAGGCTGACTGGCAAAGTTCAAAAGTTCAGCTAAAGGGTTTTTAATAGGGTGAACAAGGTGGGGGTGCTCTTTGGGTACGGGGTTCTGCTGTCAGAGCTTTGGGTTTTACACTAATGAGGTGCCCAGGTGCCGAGTGGGAGGCTGATGGTCTGTCTGCCCTACAACATCCTCCTCTGCTCACTGGCTGTAATGGATGGATGAGTGAAAGATTCAGCTGTAAGCATGTTTCAGGCAGAACACAAATCTGTAACCTGCCCCAGTGGGATGGAGGGAGGGGGCATCAGTGAGGGCAGGGGTGTCCTGGGGGAGTCACGGACACCCCCATCTTCAGAGCGATAATTACGTTGCCTTTTGCACAGAGCCCAGGAAATGTCTACAGAAACAATTGATCCGACCTCAGGGGGGGGGGGGGGGGGGGGGCATGGGCGCTTCATCTCACCCAGTTGTAACTGGCCCCCATCTCTGCCATCACCTCCGGGGATGTCCCCAGTGTGGGTGTGTCTGAAACGTCAACATCATTTTCATCATCACTGGAGCTCATGAGGGCTTCCTGACCAACCCTGGGACAAAGGCCAACCCCCCCCCCCCCCCCCCCCCAAAAACAGTGAAATGTATAACACACGACGATAATGAGACAGACACTGTAAGCCACATTTTCTATAACATCATTTATGTACACGTATAGCTGCATACAGCAATGGCAGGAAAGGGGATCCTAGCACACGTTTTACACCATTTCTGGGAGTGTGTGTGATTCGTGAGTGTGAGAGTCTCTGCTTTGAGAAATCTGTCAGGCACTTCCGAAGTTCCAGAATGTCCTAAAGCCTCCGTGTTGAGTCACCCGTCCGAGATTTCGCATCACTCTCGGGGGCGTGGCATTCTTCTCTACGGAGCGCCAAAGAGTCCAAAAGGAGCGAACAAGATCAAAAATGCCGACGTATCCTGGTACACAGGTGGGAAATGTATACAGTATACCACATGTAGGAACAGGCGTATTCCAACAAATTTACAGGCGGATAGCAAAGCTAGAATTACTCTCTGTACACGAGTTAAGAAACTTCTTTCTTCAATGCTCTCTATCAATGGAGAGGTACAGAATAGAAGTGAAGTATCTAAAGTTTTTGTTAAAAAGATTAATGTTGTTCCAGCAAGGAGGAAACTTGAGCACCTCTCACTGACATAAAGCAGTAACTTCATCTGTCATTTTGTGTAAACTAACGTAAATATAAAGAAAACAGTGTCAGTTAACCAAAAAAAAACAAAAAACACAGAACATTTAATCATGGTATCATCTCAAATCTAAATACTTCATCTTTTTCTCATATAATGATTTTTAAAAATTTGTGACGTTAAACATCCATGGTTCTATAGTACAGCATAAGCTTAAAACAAGAATGCATAGTTGGGATCATAAGCACAATTCACAAAAATAACAATCACCTACAGTTTTCTGAGAACATGGATCTGATTGGCTTACTGCAGTAACTACCTGCTGCTGACTGGCTTATTATAATTGACTGGCCACACCCACACTCAAGCCCCGCCCACCCACCGGCTAATGCGGGTCTTACTCTATAGGGATATAAGATTCACACACTAAATCTCTCGTTCCCAAGAGAAAGGGGCTTTTCCTAACAGTAAAAACCGTTAAACCTGCAAGGACATGATGGATAAGCAGATAAACGGCTATATTCACGTATCAAGCAGAAATATTAGCTGATACGAACAGTAACTGATCCCTTCAAAACGTGTCGGTTTACATACAGGTAATGAATGAGGAGTTATGTGTGTTGGGGGGGGGGGTTGGGCACACTGGGGGGATCCGTGTCCGTCCTGGATGAGGGGACCGGAATCGCGAAGCGGCGATATGTTTACCGGACTCTTTCTTATCCATGAGCATCACACATTATGTGTTATTTAGAAAAAAAATAATAAAAAGACACAGAACAAAAGTAACACTTGAAAAATGCGATATACAAGCTGCAATTAGATTAGGTAACACTTTCCGGTATTTAGCGTTCCAGGCACAAAACGCTGCCGCTGCCTCTCCATTCAGGACAAAGAGTCGGACTTTTAAATCCATTACGAGCCTCGCATTACCCTTGCCTGCACCCACATCCCATAATGCACGTTGTGTAAGCGCTACACCGCCCACCTGAAAGTCAGGGGGGAGACAGGAGTATGGAAAAGGAGCATTTCTCTGAGCTATACCGAAAATGACACCCCATCTACAATCGACTAAGAATGGGCCTTATGGTGAATAGCGAAAGGGGAGTCCGTCTTCATGTCTGCCTCTCCGCACTGATTTGTGTCACGAGTCGGGCAGCTGCTCTGAGAGGGAGCCCGTGAATCGCCGGGCAAGGGCCAGGAGCTAACTAGGGTCACGACCCCGCACCTCAAAAACCAATTCAGATGATCAACAGGTACGCCGACCAACCAGCTGCAGCTGGCCTGATCAAACCAACACTGCTTCAAAACCATTGCAGAAAACAGTGTATATTCATATATACACACCTCCCTCATATAGCCAGGACCTAAAGGGGCGAGGAAACAATTATTATTATCAAATCTAATGAAATCCCAAGAGAGGAAAAGGTTCTGAAAAGGATGGAAAACACAGCTGAATGACTGCGGCCTGGAGACGACGTCGTCCTGTCCGGTGTGGACCACAGGGGCAATCGAGGGCCATCCGGCAAGTTAGCCACACGAATGGCCTGTGTGGCACGAGGAACAGACTATGATTTCAAGCTCCTGATTTGCATACATTTTTATATTTGCACTGATATCTGAGCACCACCCATATAGTGCAACATCTCAGCCCCTCTGCTGTTCACAAGTCCGGTTCCTTAATGGCTGCGCCACCTACTGCTCTCTGACTGTTATGACTTACATATTGAGTATGCTTACATATTATATACAGAATTGCAAAATTAAATACAGAAAAAAAGAAAGGTAAATAAGAATTTGACATTTTTAGCAATTAAAAAATATATTCATTATATGCATATTTACAGTAAATGTAGCAAGTTATACACTGCGTGTGACAGACCTCCAAATGTCACAGCAAACATCAATCCTGTATAAACTTTAAATCAAATCCAGTTTTCTAAAAGAAGCAACTGCAATTAGTTTTTTTTTTTTTGCTCCAATTTCATAAACTCGCTGTACATGATAAAAAAAATATCCTGGATGCTGTACACCTTTTGTCAGTTAAAAATCGATAAATACGAGGGTCATGGAACAAACCATAATTAAGAAAATGAGGCAGTGACCTTGAGCTGGTGTGTGTCTGTGTGTGTCCGTTAATGAATGCCCACCTGCACCCGTGTATCTATCTGTGTGTCTGTGCATCTGCAGCTGAGCTCGTGATATCGGAGAGGCACTTGTTGCACGCCGAAAAGTGCTCTGTGGCATAAATAAACCCCCTGGTGATGCTGCCGGGTGGGAAAGGGGAGGGGGAGGGGCAGCTTTATCTCAAGTGGCCTGAATCATGCACGATGGGAAAGTCTCTCCCACTGCCAGATCGGACAGGAGTAGGATGGGGGGAATTTTTCCTTCTGTTTTGAACAAAGATGCATGTAGACTGTGGACCATGATCCACTTCCTGATGCACGTGACGTATTTATTCTTCTGGTTGCACCTGCACATTAAAGGGGCAGGCGCGTTAAAGGGGCAGGCGCGTTAAAGGGGCAGGCGCGTTAAAGGGGCAGGCGAGTTAAAAGGGCAGGTGAGTTAAAGGGGCGTGCGCCAAATCCCAGAGCCAGTTGAACATGAATAGACCCCTTACTAAGAATTACACTGTAGGGGGCACAACAGCTGACATACACGCAGCTGACATACTCGTGGCACCCGCTAGCCCGACACCCAGCTGTGCGTGGTGGTCTTGACGCCGTGCGGGAAGCCCTGCGGCGCCGCCATGCCGTCGAAGTTGAAATCCAGTGACTCGCCGTCCATGAGCGCGTCGTGCAGCACAGACTCCATGTCGCACTCGAAGCGCTCCACGAACATGCCGTCCAGGTCGCTGGGCAGCCTCTCGTGGGGGTGGGGATGCACATGGGGGTGGTGCTGGTGGTGCTGGTGGTGGGGAGGCAGCAGGCCTGGCCGGGCGTAGCCGTTACTGCCTACGCCGCTGTACCCAGCCAGCAGGCCTGCAGGGGGCGCCGTGTGGGGGTGGACCAGCTGGGGGTGCTGCTTCCTGTGGGCCAGTGGGTGGGGGTGGGGGTGGGGGCCACAGCCATTCAGGGCCACTGAGGTGGGGGGGCCCTGCCCATGAACAGTGTGAGGGTGGGGGTTCTGTACCTGGCTACCGTAGCCCGGATGGAGACGCCCCCCTCCGCTGGCGCCAGATGGCTGCGTCACCACTGTATCCACCGACGGGACGAGGTCGCCGCTTCGGGGGTCCCCATCCGCTGCCAGCAGCTCCTTGAGGAGCCCCGGCGAGCAGTACTGGTTCAGGAAGGAGCCGTAGGCCTGCTTAGGCTCCGCCAGCGCCGCCGCCTGGCCGTACAGGCACTTACGGTAGTCCTGTGTAGGCAGGGGTGCCCTGCTGGGGGTGCTGTAGACCGGGTAGCCAGAGGCAGCGGCCTGCATCATCGGCGAGGGGGAGGAATGGGCGGGGCCTCCGCCGGCACCCACCCCGACCCCTGGCGGTGCTTTGGGAGACACCAGGTTGAGGTTATCCAGCAGGTTATCCATGATGTCCTCGGAGCCATGGGGACCCAGCGAGCCCGTCACCTCCGACAGGCTGGGCAGCGTGGCACCCATCTTGGGCCCGGGACCGGCCGTGTAGCCCAGATGCACCTCGCCACCGTCGGCCAGCTCGTCCGGCTCGGCCAGGAAGGGCGAGAGGCGGCCGCTCAGCGTGCTGGCGTTGGAGCTGGTGCGCGGCCGGAAGGTGGTCCACGCCTCGAAGTCGTCGGCGCTGTGCGAGTTGGGGCTGCCGGGCCACTTGGAGAAGGGCGGGGCCGGGCTGTCGGGGCCCCCGTCACGGCCCTGGTGGGACACCTGTAGCAGGGAGGGTGGGGTTAGGCCTCGGGGTTGGCGGCATGACCACCGAGAGTGTGGAGCACCATGCGAGCACGCAAGCCCACAGGAAGGCGACGGCTAAGTAGGGTGTTAATGCCACAGAGCAAAGGATGCTGGGTAAGGAAGGGTGTGTTACAGGTGGAGGTGCGGGGGGAGGAAGGGAAGGGGACAGGAGATGGCGAAGGGGCGGACCTTCTTCTTGGCGGCGCGCCCGCGGCTCTTGGCAAACTTGCTGTTGTTGTCCATGGATGCGGCACGCCGGCGGGGCGACTTGCCGCTCTTGCCACCCTCTGGGTTCAGCATCCACCAGGAGCTCTTGCCCGTGCCCTCGTTCTGGACGCGCACGAAGCGGCTGTGCAGCGACAGGTTGTGCCGGATGGAGTTCTGGATGGGGAGGGGAGAGAAGCGACCCATCAGACCTGAAGAGACCCCGAACCAAAACCGAAGGCTGACGAGGCTGGATTTCAAAGCCGCTATTCTCGACAGGCCGACGACACTGGCGGCAAACGAAAACAGCGAGAGACAGCGAACGAGGAGGAAACCAAGGCCGCCAGGAAAGGATCTGCTCGTGAGACACGGTGGAAACGCTGCAGGCGACTCTCTAAAGTTGCTGAGAACACCACAAATAAAATCTGCTAGGGGCTAAAGTTCCCTGGCCTGTTTCCCCCACAGCACCCCCTAACCACCAGACCCCGCCACTTTCACGTGTCGCTTTTATCTCCACTCATTTATCCAGCTTTATCATACTCCTCAATCTCTTTCCTTTCTAGGGGTCAGGGAACGACCTTTTTCAAATTTCACCAGTTTTTCCACGTCCCCTGGGGAAAAAAACTGAAAAGCGTGAACTATTAACCCGTGAAGTGCGAACAGCTAGTCTGCAGCCTGCCAGCCCCGTGGGCAAAGCAGAAACTCTGACACACTGAGGAAAAACCCTCCCTTGTGGGACTGTCACTGGTATTTCTGTGCATCGCTGTGTTTGCAGATTGGTCGGTGAGATTCACCGTGTGTCCTTAAAGAAGTACACAATGCAATCCACACAAAACAAACACTGTCTTTAGAAATTTTCTCCTGTGTTAAATACTAGATCTCTTTGTTTTTGTGAGACAACTCCCCCCCCCCCCCACTTCCCACTGAGGTTCTCGCCTCACAATCAGGGCAGCCCAGCCCCACCCTTCCTAAATCTGTTATCTACAGTAAAAGCGCAGCCAGCGCTGTGTGGGTGTTTTTCTGTTACATCACTCTCACACATGGTGACCCCTCCCCTCGACCAATATCAGCCAATCAGCTATTACCGATGTAGGTCAGGGTGCTCCAAACCATGCCCCCTCCCATGAATTAATGGAGTGTCACACACTCGTAGATGGTGTCAGAAAAAGGAGAAAAGAAAAGAGAGGACAGAAGAAAGTGTGCATTTCAATATCTGCCCCCGACCTCCTTGCAAACACACACAGCACATGCCCCCCCCCCCCCCCCAATACATCTAAGGGCATAAAAATAGAAAGACATGGAAAGCAGCTCCACTGTAAAAAACAGCCTTCAAAACCAGGAAAGCAACTGACAAAACTGCTGCCCCTCCCATTCTGCAAAGATTGCAGGTTGGGGGTAATAAGGCGGGAACCCCACGTCGGATCGGGGGGGTAATAACGCGGGAACCCCACGTCGGATCGGGGGTAAAAACGCGGGAACCCCACGTCGGATCGGGGATAATAACGCGGGAACCCCACGTCGGATCGGGGGTAATAACGCGGGAACCCCACGTCGGATCGGGGGTAAAAACGCGGGAACCCCACGTCGGCACAGTGACTCATGGCCGGGACGCCTGGGCACTGAGTCACCCGCCTCCCCGAGGCTGACTCACTCACTCGCAGCTGGGTTCTTGGGTTCGTGGGGCTGGTCCGGTCCCACTATTCGGGTAGGACACTTCGGAAGCAGCAGCTGAGATTTAGCCGGTGCTGTGAGTCACCAGGGGGTGCTTGACCAATCAAGGTTAAGACCCAGGACACTTATAGGCTAAGATGTCAATTTAACAGTCCAACTGCATTGGAGGCAGAAGAGTCATCTTGCAGTGAGCGGTTAAGGGCTGGAGCTGAGGGACAGTAAGAATGCAGGGCGAGACCTCGAGCACCAGAGGGCACCGTCACGCCCTGGAGGTATCAAATACCCCCTCCACCGCTACCCCAAATCAGGCACATCCAGCTGAACCAGGCCATGCCGAGTGCAGCGTCACACACAGGCCAACCAGGGAACTGCAAAGGAGCAAGGATCAGCCAAGAAGGCCACAGCACCTCCTGCTGGTGGGCAGCACAATGATGCTCATCTTTAATGAGCACAGAGGACAAACATGGCCTCCAGGTGGCGCTGCTGAAAGCTGCCTGAACCAAACTGAACTGAATAAAGGTCGAAGAAAAGATCACTCCCCCATTCCCTCCACCAACAAGTGAAGTTAGGGGAAAGAAACATGGAAAGGAGGAGAGAGGGGAGGGGACAGAGAGAGAGAGAGAGAGAGAGAGGGAGAGAAGGAGGAACAGAGGAAAGTCATGATGGATGGAGGCTGGAGGAGAGGCAATGCTATAGGATGAGGACAGAGCTGGCTGACAGCACAGTGTAGAGCCCAATCATGCCCATCCTCCCTCCCCCGCAGCAGGGGGGGGGGGGTGGCAGGCAGGGCAGGGAGGAGGGTCCGTCTAGACTAGCTCTTTCCAGAGGGGGAAAACAGGAAAAAGTGACTATTTGAAAAAAAAATACATTAATTAAAAAAACAAAAAAGCACCAAGCAGGGAAATTCCCGATGTAGCGATGGGGGGGTGGGGGGGGGGTGAGCCGCGATGCTAGGGAAGGCGCAGAGCCAGACCGCCAGCAGGCCCTCGGGAAATGGCGGGGGGGGGAACGTACACATACCGCATTGAAAAATTCGAAACACACCTATACATCCCCGTCCAAAGGGAGCAGCACCCCCATCCCTCTGACCTCCCCCCCCTCACAGGGCCCCCTGCAGGGCTTCATACCCAGAATCCAGACCAGGCCCTCAGGCTCAGCCCCCCCACATTTTTGGTGCTTTTCCATCCCCACCTACTGACGCTCATCAGCTGCGAGACCGTGAGTCCTCCACAGGCACAGGGGGCAGCAGAGAGCACAGGTGTAGGAGGGACACATTAAGATACATAATCACAGTCCTTACACTGTACTAATGTCCCCTGAGTATGCAGTTCCCCCCCCTTACCAGTGGGTGGCGGCCACACAGCTTTGAAGCCCTTTGGTGACACCCTCCCTCCCCCCCCGAACATCCCCAGAGGTAGTATCTGGTGTGGGGGAGCTTGAGGCCATATTCACATCAAATTAGCCCCCCAACGTACGCCATAATGGTAAAGGGGGGGGGGGGATGGATCACTACCAGTATCCAAGGGCCAATGCCTTTCACTCTCTCTCTCTCTCTCTCTCTCTCCCACCCTCTCCCTCGGTGCCCTGCTCTCACCACCCAGCAGACTGAGGTGCAGGAAGAGCGTCCTGTGAGGGTGGCAGAGAAATCGGCTCTAAAACAAAAAAATCAGATACGGATTAAAAAAAAAGACAGAGAAAAGAAAAGAAAAAAACATGCAGACATAAAGTGCGCGGCGGGGGGATCAGTGTGTGTATCTTTATAGAAGAGATTGAGTTTGTAGGAGGAGAAGATCCTGGGACAGACGGAGCAACACTGCGAGCGACCAGGACAGGAGCAAGAAAGCAAAACCTGCCGTGCAGGAAGCAGGAAGACTGCAGCCGGAGCGGATGCATGCAGCACGGCACTGAAGTGACGGTGCAGCCTAGCCGCTCCCCCCCCTCGGATTTCTGTTTGACGAGTCGCGCCTGAGCATCTCGCTAAAAGGTCGCCCAAAACCACAAACGTGCACCTCTGCACCATCGCGGGGATCCCCGCCCCCCTGCCTCCCCACACCCCTCGACGTCCAAGTGAAAAGCTGATGCCACGGAGCGGGAGAGCGCTGGACTAAGCTTTACGCGCCTAAAGCAGTTCGGAAACACCGAACCGCGAGGAAGAGGAGGAGGATGGGCAGTGAATGAGGAGGGGCCAGGTAACGAGGAGGAGAAGGACGACGAGCAGCGAATGAGGAGGGGTGAGACAGCGAGGAAGAGGAGGGGCCGGACAGCGAGGAAGAGGAGAGGCTGGACAGCAAGGAAGAAGAGGGACTGGACAGGGAAGAGGAGGAGGGGGCGGACAGCGACTCATGGGCCCACACGGCCCCCTGGGGTGACGCACACATCCCGCAGGGCCACGCACTGCATTGCAATCGCCGTGGCGACAGGCCTCGTGAGTCAGAGCTGACGCGGCATGATGTTGGAGCAGCTCGGGCTGGACGAGGCAGAAACGCAGAAGGATGCAGACGTTGCCCATGCTGCTGGCTGCCACCATCGCCGTCACAGACCCCCTCTCTGAGACACACCCCGCGGGGGACCCCGGATTGAGCAGGACCCCCTCCCATCATAAGTGTACAGGTCCCCCTGTTTCTCACACCCCCTCCCCCACCCCGTGACCCCTCCCTGGACCTGGCAAATGGCCGGCACCATGCACACGCGACAGGGATCTACCGCCAAAACCGCAACCGATCGCTAAATCCTCAGGCCCCCCCAGGGAGGAGCAGCCGTAAACACAGCTGTGGGTGTGTGGCAGATGGGGCGTGCAGGGCCCTCCAACCGCCACAAACAGGAGGCTGGAAGTCTAAGGCATGCTGGGTAGGACAGGGGTCACCTCAGGTCTCCTGCAGGGGGCGTCTCTGCCCCCCCCCCACAGCGCGGCGGCTCCCTGCGGCCACGGCGACCTCTGACACGTACAACACTGCAGCTGGGAGGAGCGCAATCACGCACAGACACAGACACACACTGAGGACCCAGTGAGGAACACTGGAACGGTGAATCTTCACAGATACCAGCACAGATACAGTGTGGGTGCGGCAGGGGGGGGGGGGGTAACCGCGTCCCACAGCGAGCTTCCTGCAATGCCTTTATTGTTTTTCTACGCTTCACGCACCTGCGCAGGTCACATGACTCACAGAGAAGCCACACGAGCCAGTCAGCTAATTGCCCCTCCCCCCCAAGACGCATTCGGCTCAAGTTCCACATGTTTTGATAGGGTATGGCTACCAGCCGAGGTAGAATCATAGAAAATGAACAGAGGAAAAGAGATGGGGGGCAGTGCCATCTGTGTATTAAAAGAGGATAAAATCAAAACTCAACAATACGGCAACATCAAGACAGGTGCTTGCCAGCGCCCCCTAGGTGGCATCAGAGAACTGCAGGCTGCAGGCTCACTGACTCATGCTGATCTGCCATTTCTGTGGTGCTCCAGCATGCTAAGATCCAGGATGTGACCGTGCAGTTCAACCCTAGAAGACTGATTAGTGAGCAAATCTCGCCATTTACGTGGACAAAATGTAGACTTACAGACCCGCTAACCAGGTTAATTCCTTCCACACATTGTCCCACAGTACAGACACACAGACACACACAGATTATCATCATGGGGACTCTCCATTCATTTCTATGGGCAAAACCCTAATCCCAACATGGCAACCTTAACCATAAGAAACCAAACAAAAGACTTTCGGCATTTTTAGTTTTTTTTTCATGGCATTCACAGATGGCTGTATCTGTATAATGTAATCTATACATGGGCACGCACAGACACACACACACACACACACACACACGCGCAGAAACAGAGCAGTGACTGTGTCAGAGGGATTGAGGAAGTCTGATTGTCACCGTAACCCGGGGACGGGGTCGCGGGGGGGGGGACACAGACGCTGGCACGGACATGGCAGCGAATCAAAACGATCGGATCCCGCAGGGACAGGTGCTCACCCCCAAGTGGCCAGCAGGGGGAGCACAGGCCAGTTCCTCAGGTCAGCATGCCCAAGGGGCAGCCCTTTCAGAGGGCATGGATTCTGAGTGAATCCGGGTCAGCTGAAGCCGGTAAGGATGGCAGAAAGAGAATGAAACGGGCCATGGAGGGCTTAACCCTCCCCCCTCTTTTTTCTCTCTCCATCTCGCTCCCTCCATCCCTCTCTGCAGCTTTTCCCCGACTCGTGCCAAGCGGGCTGCGACCGTCGTAATGACCCCGGCTGCGTTTCAGCCCTCGCTGAGATTTGGCCGGGCCTGTGTATGTTCGATCCCGGGGTCATCGGCCAGGGGCCCACAGCTCGCGCTGTTAGCTGACTTCCTGCGTCATTGTGTCCGCGCAGGAAGTCCTGGCTGGTGCTGATAGTGATTCCCCCCCCACCTGCCAGCAGACTGGAGCCCCCACGTAAGCACTGCAGGGGAGGGGGGGGGGCGAGAAATTTTTTCACTTCCTAATCAAAAGACAAAAAAAAAAAAACATGCTGAAAAAATACATGGGGCTGTGGAAGCCATCCTGTGCCCCCACTGCACTGTGCTGCGATGCCGAGCTGGCTACTCTCCTGTTCCTGTATGTCGCCGCCCTGGAGGACAGGAGGAGAAGTTACAAATGAAAAGCAAAAATGAAAATGAAGCTGACTGAGACCAGAGCCACGTGCAAAAAGACCCAGACCACACGCAAATTAATGGGAATAACAGGGAGTTTTTGGAGGTGGGGGGCCGCCGTGTGATGAAAGAGATCACAGCCGTCCCGGGCACACAGAGCCGCCACCCGGCGACAGGAAGTACCTGTGGTGTGACCTTTCCCTCTCGCCCAATGAGGTAGGATGAGGTAGGGCACGTGGCTTCATCTGGGGGGGGGGGGGGTCTGGCCGTGCAAAGGGGGTCACGAGGCCACCGCTTCCGCACCTACAGAGTGCGGCCAGTCAGTCGGAGCGAGGCGCACACACGCAGAGACACACAGATTTATGTCACTGATTCTCAGCGGCAGGAAGTTGTCAGTGAGCCCAGGTGAGAGGCAGCAGGGCGGTGAGGAAGAGCCCCACCCAAGATGAAGATGGAGACAGGAAATGGGGGGGGGGGGGGTCCTATGTGGGTTACCCTAGATGCACTCTGGCTGCGAGTATCTGTGTACATGCAGGGCTGTGCTGAACCTCACACAGCGACAGGCACAAGCTGCCTCAGACCAGCTCGCCCGTGACCTCTGACCCCGAGTCCCACCCTTTCTGCCTTTCTGGTCCCCCCTTCATGATGCCGTCACCCCCCCCCCCCCAAATCTGCCCACACCCACCCCTGCTGGCACACCCCACGCCAAATGCAGGGACACAGAGGTAATAAATCAGCGAATCATCCATCCAACTATCCATCCAGATTCAGTTTTGTCTGCATACTTCCCTCCTCAGCCAGGTGCCGATGTAACAGCGGGTGACTCAGGATCCCACTGACATGGAGGCTACATGAACCCCGATAACGACAGACTGGGGGCGACAGCGCCGCTCCGTTTACGGCGTCGGGCCGCCTAAGTTCAGCTGAAGTATGAAGGAGATTAAAAACAAAACAGCCAGCAAAGGCGCCACCGCTATAATGTGGTAAAGATGCAGCTCGAAACAGACCGTTTTTAGGGTGTGAGGAGTGGCAGATTGCGTGGGAGAGATGAAGAGAGATAGAGAGGGAGAGAGAAAGAGAGAGAGAGAGAGAGAAAGAGAGAGAGAGACCCAGTGAACCAGGAGGGGCTGTTGCAGAATGTGGCCGTAACTACAGAAAGTCAGTAGTGGCAAAATTTCCCTCCACTTTTGCATCAGCGCAGCCTGAGAGTGACAACAGGAAGTGACATCACAGATCACTGCCAGCTCTATGTGCCAGCTCTAGGCCCCAGAGAAGTGTAATGGCTCAGAGACAAAGATGAGGAGATGGACGAAACCCTGATGAAAGCGAGGCAAAGCCTGGCGTGATTTCACAGATTTTTTCGCTACTATTGCAGAAATAACAGCGGTAAAAACACTTGGGAATCTATTTATGTAACACATGTGTAAGGTTATGTGAAGGAAAAGTCACACATTATCATGAATCAGATGGCATGTGGATTTTGTGCTTTTGCTAAGTTCTACTTTAACTAGCCTTTTTTTTTTTTTTTTACAAACCATAATTTTAAATTCAATTTACATCTGAATGATCAGTACATAAGCTCACCGTCTGTGTGCTGACAGACTGCATTAAGGAGTTAAGGAGGTAAGACTTCCTGCAGGTGCAGGCCCCGCCCATCCAGCAGGAGGCCCCGCCCACAGGGCGGATGGGGGCGTGGGGGCTCACAGGTCACAGTCCATTGAGAAAAACAGCGAGTTCCAGTAAGAAGTCGTTCGAAGGTGCCGCTGTCACGGCAACGGCCGGGTGTGGGGGGGGGGACAAACGGGCAGAACTCCCAGCTGGCTCGGGGGTAAACAGAGGGGGCACAGGAGGGCCACATGTAGAATCTGTAAACAAATGGGGGGTGGGGGCTGTCGTTGTTGAATCCCCCCCCCAGAGGTGCAGTGCCAACAGCAGGGTGTAACAGCACCCGTGTAACCATGGAAACACCGAAGGTCACACGCTTTGTGACACTAGGTATGGAGGCCGCAATCAAATGACCCCGCCGCCATCGGAACCAAACCCGCCGCCATCGGAACCAAACCCGCCGCCATCGGAACCGAACCCGCCGCCATCGGAACCGAACCCGCGGCCATCGGAACCGAACCCGCCGCCATCGGAACCGCACTCCCGGCCCCCTCCAGGTGACAGGAAGCAGAGTCACCATCAAGGGCGTTGAAGTTTCTAGGCTGATGTCCCAGACGGGGGGGGGGATCGCAGGGGGAACTCTACTGTACTGGCCATCAAACCCGGAAAAACAGCTGACAAGCATTGTGACCTCGCCCCCCCCAGGCTGCACAGCGCCCTCCGCACGGCAGCGTCTCCCCAGGCATGGGGAATCCCACTCCGTCTGCGCAGAGCCGAGACGGAAAGCGGCATGGCACTCCGCTCCGGGATCGTGGGCAGACGCGAGGCTGCCGGGCGGCGCATTCCTGCGGCGTGACTCCCCCCCCCCCCCCCATGCATGTGTGTGTGTGTGCGTGCGCTGTAATTCCCCGCCAGCCTGCCAGCCACTGTGGTTAATCATTCCAGGGCACAGATTGCGCAACCGCCCCAATGCTGCCAACAGCTGCGGTTACACGCTGCCATCCGCCATAGTGTGGGGGGGTGGGCACTCGAAACGTGGCTCAGAACAGTACTCACACCCCAGCGCCGGTGGCACCGTGCCCGTCCAAACACATGCCCCGCGTCCTGCCCCCTGTCAGTGGAGTGGGGCCCCCATCAGCGCCTGACACTGTGGGGGGGGGGGGTGCCCCCCTCTGGGCTTCCCTGTGTTTTACAGGGAGGGGACACTAGCAGACAGCTCTGTTTTCCAGCCGCAGGGCAGGAAGTTTATCATGGCTCACTTTGGGGGGGGGCGGGGGGGGGGTTGTTTTTACAGGAAAGAGCAAAAATAACCTCTGATTTTCCCCTGGGAGCCGACATGACACAATTTCAGCCCCCCCCCCCCCCACCCCATTTTCTATCTGTTTTTATCTGCAGATGGATGCATTTCTGACATGCCGAGGTGGCATGTCAGGCAGCACAAATTCCCTGTGGTTAGCGGTGGGGGGGGGGGGACTAGGCTGAGGCGGCGGGGGGAGGGAGCCGGCTGTAGCACCGGGCCGAGGACTGGGCCTTGAGGGACCCCCCATGCCTGCCGGGGACAGCCGGACCAGCAATAGCAGGGCTGCTTTGGCCGGGGGGGCCCAATGAAACCGGCAGGCGGCATTCATATCAGACGAGGGAATAAACCCCATGATGGTGGGGTAAGAAGGCCGATGCAGTCTAAGTGCAGGGCGTGGGGGCGGCAGAGCTGCAGAGCGGCCAGGCAGCTCACGCGTCACTTCTGGTCCCCCCCCCCCCCGCCGCCCTTGAAGGTTAATCCCAGGAAATGGCCCCCCCTACTCGTCGAATGTCACTGTAGCCGGTGTCGTGCTCATCGGGATCACAGGGTGTCGTATCCAACCGATGCCCCTCTGCTGGAGTCTTGGGAGGGGGGGAGATGACCGAGGCTAATTACTGATGCCGACCTACAATTCAGCCCCCCCCCCCCCAAGCCGGAGGTTCCCCTGGAGGGGCGGCAGCCTACCCCCCAGCCCCCATTACCCCCATTCTGGAAATGCCTTTCTGGGGAGATCAAGTGCATGTCAGCCAGTCTGAGCTGCCCCCTCCCCCCAAAAAAGCAGAAAAAGCGAAACACAACAGAAGCTGATGCTCTTGTCCAGCACTGAAGGGGGGGGGGGGGGGGGGTTGTCCGCTGCGGAAATGTGGGAGGCGGCGAATGCAGGAAGTGTGTTCACAGCCCTGGAATGGAGGATGTGTGATGTATTTCCCTGCTGCCCCCCCCCCCCAAAAAAAAGAGAGTGTTTTGGTCGGCCTCCTGTTATTGTCCAGTGGGCGAGGAGCCTCTCAACTAACTTTTGAGCATAAAAATAACCCACACCCTGCCCCCCCCCCACCTCATGGAAAGAGCGATGAGTTCTCAAAGAATTTAGGCACGCTGGCATGCCCCCCCTCCCCATGACGTCATATACCTCGTAAGCAAATGGCCTGCCCCCCCCCTTGCTGTTTACCAACACATACAAAGGTGCAGGCCTCACTCAACGGAGAGGCGACGTAATTGTGGGATTTTGTGTCTACAGCCGTTCCCTGCTTCAGGAAGGAGCAAAACAAAATGTTTCAATCAGAACCCCCCCTCTCCCGAGCCAAATTCAAGGGGGGGGGGCATATTTTAAACCGACCTTTTTGGATCTGGGCACAGTTTGTCCCCTCTTTCTCAGAGTATATGTGCATGTGTCCATCTGTCTCTCTCCGTCTGTGTGCGTGGAGCGGGGGAGGCGGGGGGGGTTAATAACAAGGCTCGGGTTGTATCCATGGATCACCGGACGCCCAACCCGCCCCCCCCCCCACCGCCCGCCACGGAGTTCCGCTGAATCACAGGCGGTGCAGACTTTGGCCCACAGCGTTCCCATTCCAGTAAACGTTTTTTTTTTCTTGTTACACAACTCTGTGAGAGTGTCGCCTCGGTTGAACTCAAAACACATACACATCGGCTCGCGCCGCAGCACGCGAGCTGGGGGGGGGGGCGGGGAGAGGGGGCAGGAGCACCAGGCCCACAGGCGCACTGATGAAAATAATACCCACCCCCCTCCTGGAGGCCAGCGTGCCAGACTGTGACGCTCTGCACTAGAATCCCGCCCATGGTACCGTGGTGAGTCTGCGAAATTCCACTTTGATCCCGGAAAGATCCCGGAAAGATCCAGGCAGATCTGAGCAGCTTTAGGAGGGGGGGAGCGGCCAGTGGGATATAGCCGGGATGCTTGGCGTTCCTGGGACAGCGTAGCTACACCCCACACACTGAAAAACACCCTCCCCCCCAACCACCAGACATACCACCCCTTATACTGCATGTACTGCTGGGCCAGATCAATAAGATGAAAGCTGAACCCAACTGGTCTGAGAAAGACAGACAGGCAGGGACAGAAACACAGACAGAGGGACAGACAGAACGACAGAGACAGACAGAGAAACACAGACAGAGAGACAGACAGAACGACAGAGACAGACAGGGAAACACAGACAGAGAGACAGACAGAACGACAGAGACTGACAAACACAGACAGAGGGAGAGACAGAACGACAGAGACAGATAGAGGAACACAGACAGAGAGACAGACAGAAAGACAAAGACACTGACAGACAGACAGCAAACCACCACAGTACGAGCCGAGACAGAAATCAACAGCCACGCATGACTAAGGGACCTAAACAAAGCCTGACCCAAGAGCGACCCAGAGGAGAAATGACAACAAATACGTGAGTCAGTGGAGTGGGAACGTGGTGCGGCACAGCGCAGCTGACCGGGGCGTGAGCTGAGACACACCCAGCAGTCCGGTGCGTCACACACGGCAACAAGCTGTTTACTGAGGGGGGGCGATGGCTGTCCCAATCCGGGGTCTGAACCGACAACCTCACGGTCCTGAGTCAATCCTGCATCCTGTCCTATGTCTCTGGGGGGGTCACACAGGCTGTCAAGTGGTACCTGGGAGGGGACAAGCTAGCTGTCACCCCCGGCTGGCCCATGTCACACCACTCTGCTCGCTCTCTAGCACCCCCTGCAGGGGATTTGAATTGGTCCTGATGCTCAAGAAATGTTTGTTTGGGGCCAGGGGGGCGACCCGCATATCGCTTGTCCCCAGAAGGCAGGAGAAGGATTGATCGGGGACTTCAAAGCCACCCCCCCCCCCCCCATCAGGTGACAGAGTTCATGGGGGGGAATCAAAGCTGATCTTTAAATATTTACCACAGACATGGGACATACACAAAGGACAGAAACAGAGGACAGACACGTACCAGTGCAGAGCCACCGTCACCATGAATCCAAACACGGCATCTCTGTGGATGTGAGCGGATCTGTGTGTGTGTGTGTGTGTGTGAATGAGTGTGTGTGTGTGTGTGTGAATGAGTGTGTGTGTGTACATGCTGTGCTGTGGATTTGTCCTTTTGGGTCCAAAACTGCTGAGCGAAAACCTTTTGCCAGCTCCGGGCTCTGTGGTGAACACCCACCTCACAATCCCCCCCAACCTGTCCAAGCACTGTATTCAAAAGCCCCCTCCCCCACTCGCCAGTGGCATGGTTCTCATGCTGCCGCGTGAGACTGATTACATCACCAGGATGACCCCCCCCCCCCCCCGCCAGGGAGGGAACCCCCTGCCTTGGTTACAGTCCTGGTTCCTGGGGCCATTACCTTCCAGTCAATTAGCCAGCAGGTTCAATCCGGCGGGGAAAACAGGCAGCACTGCCAGGGCCTCAACGATCAGGGGCAAAGTGCAGGAGCGGCACAGTGATTACTGCTAAGGCACAACCGCACACAGAATACACACACACCATACATACACCATACACACACCATACATACCATACACACACCATACACACACCATACACACACCATACACACACCATACATACCATACACACAGCATATACACGCAGACATCATACACACATACATAGCCAGGAAGAAGAAGGGCACCAGGACCCCCTGTGCCCTAAGCGAGGACGTCCTTTACCTTTAAGACATCCCTGTGACACACACACACACACACACAAAGCCTGCCCCCTCCAAGGCCAAGGAAAGAGGCAGTATGCCACCCAGGATGGGCACTGTGCCAATGAGGTCACCCTGGAACCAGTGGGAGGGAGCGGGGGGGGGGGGGGGGGGGGGGCGGGCACTAGCGACTAACACAGTCGCCCCCCCCCCCGCACGTGCTGGCCAGACCCAGACCTGCTTAGCAAGTTGTAAGACAGCAATCCAGCGCGGGCTCACATTACGGGTCACGTGACGGCGTCATGACGTCAGCGTATGCGGGGGGGCGCAGAGACTCCCTCTCACCTCCTGCCAAGGGCCAGGACAGGGAGGGAGGAGGGGGGGGGGGAGTGAAGGAATGGGGCATTTTACACCCGACACATGATCTGGGGCCAAGGGTCAAAGGCAGGCAGGCTCCTTCCTGTTGTCCCAGTAACCATGGAAACTGTGGGAACCCCGCCCCCCCCCCAAGACTTCCCTGGGAAGCCTCCGGCACCTGCAAGATTCACCGGCCTGATTACACCCCCCCCCCCACCCACATCCCCGTCGTCAAGGACGCTGGCACCTTGTTACCCACAGTGACAGACAGCGGAATCCCGCCCAACCCACTGGGGATGCAGACACTACCGGGACGGCAGAACATCCCACAACCGGCAGGAATGCAGCCCCGTGACGTCAGGCCGCGCGCGCAGACCGTGACACAGCGCCTTGCTAATTACCCATAATCCCACAGCTATTTTCAGACGCGGCTCGCTGTCACGCTCCCCCATCATGAGGAACGGCATCACAGGGGGAGTCGGGGGGGGAGGGGTCAAAAAGAACGTTGATGGAGGGAGACTTACCTGAGGAGGCAGCCAGTGCCCCCCAGGCCCTGTAATTGTCCTCTAAGTCACGAAGTCACCCAGACACCCAAGGGGCCAGTAGGGATCTTCAGGATACCTTTTAAATCCCGAAACGAGTGGTCATATGATTACAGGTGGCTGCGAATAAACCCCTGGCCTCTAACTCCTACCTGCCAATTAAAGCTCACCATGGAACACTCTGACCCCGCACTGCTAAGCACGGCGACCGGGATGCGCTGCAGCTTCGGCATTTTTCGGGCCGGAAGGTGGCGATAAAAGCCGAGCGCGCGTCGTGTTTAAACGCCGCCGCGTCCTCGTGAAGGGCGCGTGACTCAAAGCGAACTTTCGAAAAATGAGTGCGCCGTGGGACGGCGAGCGGCACGCGACGCCCTGCGCGTGGGAGGGGAGTCGCCCCCTTTCCGCCACGGGGGGCGCGCGGCTCCCACGGAACCAGCCGGCACCCGGCGCGCTAATCGAGCCTAATTGGTTTCATAATGGATTCCTGCCCACGTTTAAGTGTTTTCACTTCCACCCCAGACGTGTTTATCTCTATCCAAGCTGGCTGGAGTTCCTGCTCCATCAAAAATTTCAGCTACATATATTGTAATTGTTGCATCAATTCGGCAATAATCCAGCAGCGGAGACCGGGGGGCGTGTTAGGGCGCCGCAGGCAGGGTGCAGGCTGGGGACAGTGGCACTTCATCGCTCGCCCCGCTGGTTTTTCGCCGGCCGGAAAACCCCTTGTTCAAAAAACGCCAGGCAGCCGTCCCTCCCCAAATAATAATCTGATTGGGGGGGGGGGAAATCAGTATTTTCGGTTCTGAGCCACTTTTGCCAGATGCCAGTTTAATGAAACACATCCTCCGTACAAAGCCCGGCAATTCAAACCGGTTTAGCAGTTTTTTTTTTTTTTTTAGTAAACCACACACCGACATGAACACCCCACTTACGCGTCTAACCCCAACCCCGCTCCCCTCTGACACATCTGTGTTTCCGCTGAGATTCAAGTGCATGTACCTCCTTCATGCTCCCATCTTACACTTAACACGTTTAACTGCGCCGGCATCTTTAACAGTTCGCACGGCTGGGAGCCGGCCGTCCACACGGGACCTTAGGCGGGAACACAACGCACTCAATCCCCGCCTCCCTGCCTCCTGCTCCGGCGTTTAATGTTTAACCGTGTAAATAATACGGCAAATATAAACCCGCCGGTTCAGCGCCGAACTATGGCTCATTTAGTCCCCAGAGTCCGGCACCAAACCTTTTTAACTAAACCTACAACCTGAAATACTGAAGCTTTTATTGTGTAGCTTAAACATTTTGAAGCTATGTCTAAATCCCATATTCATTTTCACTCGTGGACATTTTTTGCAAAAAGTAGATAATGTGCGTTTTTTTCTTATTGCCATTACTTTCCAGACAAGAAGACGAGGCACTGAGCAGCGTTCAATGCACCCGTGAGGTCCCGTTATACAAGCGCTTCAGTTGGGTTTGTGGTCTCTTAAGCCTCCGGTGCCCAGCATGTGCCCACCGAACTGCACAGGGGAGCGAACCCCTCTACAGAAAGCAGAGAGAAAATAGTAAATTACACTTTTCGAGTGCTTACAGATAATGAGTAAATCGTAATCGATAGATCGGAGCGATCGTGCGCAATTACGCGGTATCTGCAGTGCACAGCTGCCCGTACCACATGGTCACCCCCCCATCTGTGTCCCAGTCCCAGACCACCCCCCTCATCCAAGCCCAAAGCCACTTATTTCAGCTGCAATAAGCTCAAGTCGAATCGTGTACGTGTCTGTTGAGTTTTGATATAAACACGCGCATGTTTCCAATACCATGCTTGCACATATATATAAATACGGCGTTTTAATGCAACAAAAAATAGATCATCACCTTTGCACACATGCAGAAAAAATATTAGGATGCGACCTGTTATCTGTGCTGTTTTGCAAATAAGCAGAAAAACCACAAATCCGATCCCCCAAAGAGCAGCATTTTCTAAAATAACTTGTTAACCAGGTGTCTGGCAGTGTTCACTTACGGCTGACACTTGTATGTTTTTTAGTCATCCGCATCTAAATCTGGGTGGTTAAAAATGCACTTAATAACGGGGGGAGGGGAGACTGGATGCAAATACTGAAGCTGTGAAGCGCACCGGCGGCCGTTAGATGAGCGGCTCTCACCTTCCAGCCGGCCGAGCTGTTGCTGTCCCCCTTGTCCTTAAAGTAAGGGACACTCTTCACCATCCAGTCGTAGATCTGCGACAGCGTGAGTCGCTTCTCCGGAGAGCTCTCGATGGCCTTGGTGATCAGGTCGGCGTATGACATATTTCCCCAGGCATTGCGGCGGGACGAGCTGCTCTTCCTCTGCGCGGCGGCAGCCACAGAGGAAGCCGAGCCGACTGGGGAGGACAGCACCGGCACCTGTTGCTGGTGCGGGACCTGGGGACCCTGGTGCTGCTGTTGATGCTGATGGGTGTGCTGGTGAATGCAGTTTTGCTCCTGGCACTGGTAATCATTGCACAAGGAGAGAGGCTTCTGCTCCGGGTAATCTTCGGTCTCTTCCAGCAAGCTGAGGTTGTTGATGTAATCGACGGTGCCCCCCGGCTCCTGCTTGACGGACGGGGCCGGTGAGGATGTGTTAGATCCGCCGGCCGGGTCAATGAACTCCGGCCGAGGAAGCGGCCAGGTGCAGGAACGGGGCCGCGAAAGTGGCTCGAACTCCGGGTCGATCTCGACGAGCTGCGGCTGCAGCGGGGCTTCTGCCATCTTAATAGCAAATGCAACGGACAGCCAGAAGTCGCATAGATCTCCGAAGTCGCACCAAAAAAAAAAACAAGCAATAAAGTAATAATAATAATAAAAAAGATCAGGGAAGGGAATAGGAAAGTTCGTCACTTCATAAACTTCTACATGGAGCTTTTAGTCACAGTACAAAATGAAACGACGCGCCGGTAAACTTCAGGACGCCTCAGCGGATCCCCCTGCGTCTTCCGGCAACCGCTCACTGGCGTTTGCCGGTCCCGGGTTCGGCGGTGCGCGGTCCGAATTGTGCGCGTCCCCCGCAGTGGCAGCGTGCCGAATGTCAGCCGGAGGCTCGGCACCGCGGGGTGACTGGGATCACCGCGAGCCGCGCGGCCCCGCCCCCACCCCTGACGGACAGGCGCGCCAGCCAATAGCGTGCGAGCATCTACAAGGTAAACACCGATGTTCCACTTTTCCACCCCCCCTTTTTTTCTTTCTTTCATTACTACTCTGACTGTCCCACATTTCTCAGATATTTTCTTTTGCCGCTAATAACTAACTTGTGTCGGGGCCGTAAGTGACTCTTTGAACGTCCGCGGGGGTTGTTTTGTCGGAAAGAGATGGAGCGGATGATTTAAAAGTTACAAAACTGGGAGGTGGGGGGTTTTCTAAACGAGAAGAAAAAAACCTGAAGCGTGCTAATACTGGTTGTGTAATATGTTAACCGTGTTAGTAAACACTCGCTAAAAAGTCTTTAAATGTTGAATCTAGGAATTCCAGAATAATTTGGATAATAAATGTAATTTAAAAAAAACTCAGTACTTTGTCTTCCAACAACGATCCTCCCCAGCGGAACATGCGTTATTCTTATTTTGAAGTGACACGTACAGCTATCGGAGGGACTGCGATTCAGTTTGTTCCCGTTCTCCAATAATGCTGATCGCCTGTAGTGTCAGTTTCAATCTGAATGTCTGCTTTAAAACGGAGAACACGGGAAGAAATGGGCCTGTCTTATTCCACATATTCCTGTAATTGACTGATAAATTTTAGGTATAAACGAAAGCTAATGGTGTGTGAAAGGACTGACACCGAAACAGCTGAGAGGAAATCAGGCGTTTTAAGACAATGGTCTAAAAGATTATTAACAGAAAAATGTCGACACGATTCCTGCAGTCTGTGTAATGTGTAATAGTTGCCATATTGTACCTGAGTTGTTAAGAAACGAAGCTCTTTAACTCTCCACACTCACCAAAAGTGGTGGAACGGTTTGTTTATACATGAGTTGAAATGACGGGATAAGACAGAGTAAGTGACACTTGGAAATAAATGGGATCAAAACCAAAATGCAAATACTTTTAGTTTGGGTGTCTGCCCGCAAGTATTTTATAGACAGTCTGCTTTCTGTGCCAGAAGAAGGTTGAGTTGGAAGGGTAATTTCTGACCATCCCACAGGCGTGTCTAGGTGTGGCGCTCCGAGTGACCCATTGTAGTTTGCGTGGACCGCAGTGTTTATTACTTGTGGACATTATGATTTTGGTGTGTACCTACAATATCTTTATAAGCGCTTATAGGGTTACCCTTAAATGCCGCCCCCCCCCTCCGGGAGTCTGGAGCAGGGACATCCAATGGAGAGGGATTTAAAAATGCGTCGCTTGTGGACAATTTTAGGAATTGTCTATAAAACTCACTGCCGAGCCAGACAGTCGTTGCATTATAGTCAAATTACTGCTACGGGAAAACAACTTTGCTTTCAGTTTTGTGCGGTCAGCCAGTACAGTGTATACCATTCTAATCCGCACTAGGCCGTTTTACTGGTTTGTTTTTAGACTACGACTCTATGGAAATTGTAGACCTATTTTTACCTTCACGTTCACCGGCATGAGTGACAGACCTTTCATGTAAAGCAAACTGTTCCGTGTAAGGCAAAGATAAACCGACTGTATAGTATTCAAAAAATCCTGAGTAACTTTTGCAAATGACAGGGTTGACTTTAACGCGTCCAGGGTGTAGGCTATTTTACGTTGCCTGGTTTAGTGTTAAGACGTTAGCTGCTTTGAAAAACGTATTTCACCGTTTCGAAACTGCAGCGAACACGTGACCAACAAATCCAATGCCAAGCATGAACCCATTAAAAAACTACAAAACAGGTAACTGCCTTGTTTTTTGGTTAATTGTGTTTAATCGTGCGCTCTTGGCAGCATTTTTTCAGTCTAATAAAAGACAGATGTATATACCATCTGAATCCAGCTAAGCAAGAAAAGCAAATAGGCCTAAGTCAATCTTTCATTTATTCCAAGTGCAACCAGCATATTTTAACTCATCCAAAATGAGGGAAAGACGCTACTTCTAACATTTCTAATATTATTTTACCCGCCTTAAAAAATCTTTACTCGCTGTGTGCGCTTGTTCCTATAAAAATCATCATCCGGCTCAGATTATATATAAACGCTCAGTCTGAAAGGCCCCATACAAGCCAGCGCGGGTGGGGTGGATGCGTGCTATCAATTAACACGAAGTTACCCCACCAAGCGCTGCTCTCAAGGTATCACCTCCTCCATCAGTTTGATGGAGATCCTATGGCTTTGATTGATAAATATTCCTTAAAACTATGGCAAAGCCAGCAACGAGTACGAGTTCGTCGGCTCATCTGCGAGCCGCGCAGCACCTGAGTCGTCACCGGCGCCGCCGGCTCTTCAGCGCCCCCTGGTTTAAAAAAAGCACATTGTACCAAAATACTCCGCGCTTCATCTCTATCGCCGCGGTGGCTGCGTCGTTTTGATATTTACGCTTAACGGGCGAACAGCGTTAGTCGTATATCACACGCCGTTTATTCTCGTGAAGGAATTTGCTGAGACTTCTTTAGGTCTTCTACTTTTATGCTCGGCGTCACAAAGCACCTTAGGTGAAGGAATAAAAAAGGAAGTTGTTGGCCAGGCAATATTACAAATGACCCGGCATGTTCCACAACTTACTACTATTACAAACTGTCTGCGAGGTTATTACGAGCAGATAAGAACACATGTCTAGACTGTCTAGAGAGCACTGTCTATGTTGTCATTGCGCATCAGCTCTGCAATTACTCCAGATCTCTTAATAAAAGCCTTCATCCGTAACAATTTCTGTCCATAGCGGCTCCCAAAGTCACCTTCATATTTTAGCAGTCGTCTGTGCACTCCAGACAAGTTTTACCGTGCCAGAGACTCGTTTGGTAACGTTGCCAAAAATACAATGTCAAAAACACGTGTTAACTGACCGGTGCGGAAGTGCTGATTATACCATCAATTCTTGGACACCACTGCCACCTTCTGGCAAATTTGTGAAACAATTACCTCGGGGGAAAATCCTGTTCAAATGTTTAATCACGTTTCACAGACCTCGATTAGTGACTTGTTGTTGATGCGGGTATCTCCGCATGTAGGGAGAGGAGATCGCAAACACAATGCGAGTTAATATAATAACTGGTGACTTCACACTAGAGTAGGAAGGCTTGGCGGACGCACAAGCGAGTTTTCTCGCTGTCAACAAAAAGCACTTAACCAATGCACCCTTTGAATGTGCAGGTATTTAATCTACCCTTTAAATACTCAGATTTGATGTTCTTTTCAGTTAAGTTGTTTTTCGGAAAACAGAGTCATCAGTGTGGAAATGGACAGAGAGGCCCTCTTACAGGTAAAAGGCGCATTAGGGGTAAGTAATGGCGCACGCGAGCATACCCGCTTCACGCTCCTGCATGGGCAATTTGCCGCTGCCATTGTATCCTCCCCAGCCACCGGCAGAAAACATCCATCAGCTGGCTAACGGTGCTGAGAAAAAAATCCCAACCGCTTTGCGCAAGAACTTATTCTTATTAAGAAGTTAGTGTCTGACTTTTTAAGTCTGATGTCCACCTCCCATTTCCGGTAATGGAAAAGTCACGCGATGTTTTTAGACACTCTAAAATGAAGTATTTATAACACAAATGTGACTGAATGCAAACATGCAACACTTTACCTGTTAGGCCTATCTGATGACAGTATCGTATCTGACATATCCGGCATATAAACCCCATAAAGAATGCCCACAACCTTTGCGCCATGTTGTACACTACAGAAAACACGCCCACGAACACTACAATAACATCTAAAAATCAGGTACTGCGTTCAAGGTACTTTGTATGTTTCGTATTTATTCGTTCTTGCTCCCCTTTATATGATTACAAGTTGGTGAAACACTACGAGATGAAGTTAAGTACTTTAACCTGGGAATAACACTCATCCACGCTATGAACGTTCATGTAACGATATTCGGTCAGTACAGCCAAAAGGCTAGTATTGAATATTGTTGTTTTAAGTTGACACGTTGCCACACATAGAAAGGATGAAGGCGATACATTTCACCGTCAACAGTCTCCGACAAGGCCACAAATATAAAACAAGCGGCAATGCCTCCTAATCAGACTGAAGTGTCAGTAATACATTGCAAAAGTGCTCAAACTTCTCGTCTCTCACTACTTTTCCCATGATTCAGTCTGGTGATATTTTATTCCTCCGTGTTTTCGCGGTTACATACAAACCTAATCCGCTTCCCAGGATGAAGTGACGTGGCCAGCCCGCTAGGGGGCAGTATAATACATCACACCCATTTTATTTACTTTCGGGGGGTTAAACCGGGCAGTGATTGGCAGCACATTATTATCTCTCTCTCTTTGGGTTTCCAAGCCTAATTCCACCCATCTGTAGTTAAAGGTTGCTGAGCAGATTTTTTTGTTTTTTGAGGGAGGGACCATTACCACAAATGGAACCAGAAGGAGGCTCTTTTGAGTGCTGGATGGTCTGTTTACTCTGCTTAATGAGCACATTACTTGGGTCTCTGTCAGGCTCTGAGGAATTAAGGCACCCATTCCTGTGCCGCTGTGTACATCCTGTAGATCTCTGGCATGGACCTGGGGCCCTCCGCCCTGGCAGGCCAATCCGCGGACTGGCACTCAGTTCTGCAAGGCCCCGGCCTCGCTCAGGATGTCCTCTTTGGCCCGGAAGTAATCGCGGAACCAGGCGATGTGTTGGACCTTCTGGTTCACCGTAACGTAGGGGTTCTTGGCCAGGCCCAACACTACCAGCTCCATGAAGTGGCGCACGGGGCCCCGCTTAGGGAAGCCGTCCTCAAGGTGGCGCTCCAGGAAGACATGCTCGTGGAAGGGCACGTGTGCCTCCTCCTCCAGGCCTGAAGGGGGCAGCAGATAGTATACTGGTTACAGAACTACACTAGAAGGCAAGTTGCTTCAGAGAAAAGGGCCGAGCTGCTTAAAATGAACATTGCTGTTTCTCAATATGCATACTTGACTGTACTTTTGTTCTTGGGTACCTGTTTTACATCATCATCCATTAGTAAAGATCAGTTCCAATACAAATAACAGAAGTACAGTGGATGGTAAAAAAATCCCTGGATGTTGGTCTTCATCCGGCCCAAATATGAAGGATGCACTGGGTTGCATCTTCACCAAATGATAATAACCCCTATGATTCACTGCATCTTAAGTTTGTTCTTGGAAGGCAAATTAGCCAGACCGCCCTGGCCAAGACCGCCCTTGCCAAGACCACAAGTACAGTCTTTGTGTTCTTGGTATTGAAAAACACCCCAATGTTTGACTCATTAGAAGAATGAGTAATTCAGGTCCAGAGAGTAAAAGTTCAGACCAAGATTTTGTTTCAATCAACCAGTTGAGCATAAAGAATCACAGTCACTGACTGGTTGAAACAAAATCCCGGCCTGGACTTTTACTCTCTGGGCCTGAATTACTCGACTCTGTGTACCATTGCCGTTTAGCCAGATCAAACTGGACTTAAACTCACCCGCCTCGTTGTCAATGGGGTACCTCCACAGCTTGCCCTCCTTCGTCCACTGGATCATCTCCTCGAACCCGTTCCGGGGCACCGCCTTCACGGCCGCCGCGATCGCATTAGCGAGCTCCAGGTCCCACAGGGTGAGGGTGGGGGCTGTGGGCGTGAGGAGAGGAGAAACACAGGGAGTCACAGGGCGCCCCGAGACAGGGGTGGGGAGGCATAGCGCAATCGCCCACGAGGCGGCCTCCATTACCGGCCACGGCGTCCTGCCCCGCCGTCTTACTGAAGATGTTCAGCCTCTTCCCTGTGAGCTGGCTCCTCCTATAGGTGGGAAGGACAAAACGAACACGAATAATATTACTCATCCACGTTCTGCATGGTCGGCACCAGTTTGCATGAATTCTCTTCTTTGGCGATACGGTTCCAGTGGCTGATCAATATTGCTGATGTAACTTTGACATTACACCACAGACTCAAAGATACATCAGCAATCAACTGAATCTTGGTCCGGACTCTTACTCTCTGGACTTGAATTACCCAAAACTGTCAGCAATGTACTTGGGGAGATTAAGAACCCCCTCCACACACAAATGGGGGCCCTACTTCTTACCTTTTCCTCTCTCCATCCGGCCCACCTCCCACACCCCTTGCCTGGGCGTGTCTCTGTGCCGCACCGTCATCCTCGTCATCATCAAGAGCGCGTCGCGCCCCCTGCTGGTTGGGGTGACCGCGTCGTCCCACTTTCATGTTAGCGATGATATTTCTGGAGAAGGACAAAAGGAGACAAATTGAGCCTCATTGGACTAATGCAGCCCTTTCCAACGTTGCTGAGGTTGTATTTTGAGAGGATCTGGCTGATCTGGACTGAAACTTCAGCTATGGCAGTTATACAGAACCAGTCAAAAGCCCGAACATGACGACTGCTGACCCTTTATTTTTCAACAAAAAATTACCCTAAGCATGATGGTGACACAAGTACTGTACTATTTTGTGAACAAGGAAAAAGACTGAGTGCTGTGACAGATGACCTGCCCCTGACCTAAACCCTACACAGCTGGTTTGGGATGGAGCTGGATCAAAAAGTAAGAGCAAGGTAGCCAACTTCTGCCAAGAACTTGCAGAAATTCCTTCAGGACTGTTGGAGAAGCATTCTAGGTGGCTATTCCCAGTTAGCTAGATAACTTAAGCCAAATGTGAAAACTGTCCAATAGGAAAAGAGGTGTGACATTCCTATTGGACAATACATTTGGCTTAAGTGTTCTGGCTAAAGAAGAAAATCTGCTTTGTGGTATACCCTCAGGTGGCTACATCTGGAAACTGGCTGAAAGAAAGCCAAGAGCCTGTAATGCTGTCATCGAAGCAAAAGAGAGCTATTTTGAAGAGTTTAAAATTTAAGGAAATTTTGAGATGCGGAACACTTCTCTTGGTTGGTGCAATATTTGACATATATTACTTCATTGCCTCCAGGACTTTTGCTAAAGATGAACAGCTAAAATAGAGACACATGCATTAAAAGCAGGTGTGTCCAAACTATTGACTAGAACTGTACATCAGGTACTAATTAAGTTAATAAAGGTAGCTGAAGGTCATTTACACCATAATAGCAAACACTAGTCACTCCTTAACTGCCACGCCACCTGCTAGCCGCACTCACCCAAGCGTGCGTCCGTCGGCCCTTTGGCCAGCCTGGGCCTGGACTACGGCCTCATGCTTCCTCAGCTGCTGCAGGAGCTCTGACTCCACCCGGCTGCCGTCGGGCAAGGAGGCGGCCGCTGCTGACGCCGCCGCGACCAGCGCTGGGTTCAGGGTGTCCCTGGAATGACAGTCAAGGTCAGCTGGGGTCAGCTGGGGCCACAGCCCTGCACCTGAATGCCAACAGGTCTCCAATTTTACCTTTACATTCACTTATCTGCGTTTTTATTCAAAGCCATGTGTAGCAGGAGAAAGGGTTATAATTTACAGCACCCTCCACAATTATTGGGACCCCTTGTAAAGATTTGTAAAAAAAAAAGGGTTAGAAAAAAATCCACACTGAAAAAAAATGAGAAAAAGCCGACCCCTGGCCTCTGTTACCTCATGTTTGCACCCCAGTTAATAAGATGTATTGGATTACAGCTTGAAGGTTCCTATGCACTCCAATCAACTCGAGGACCCTCAATTTACATGGGAAACATGCTTCAGTTACGTTACGTTCACTATAATTTCTAGGGATGCCAAAAATTGTGGCGCGTGTGTTTTTTGTTGAAAATCATGTTTTCTTGATGAAGAAGTTTTTCTTTGAATAAATTTAATTTCAATGGAAATTTAATTTCATCTCAGTGTGAGATGAAGCTACTGGAGGTGGGCTTTTTTCCAACCCTTTTACAAGGGGTGCCAATAATTGTGGAGGGTGCTGTATGTTCACTCCCAGGGATTTGAACCCACAACCTTTGAGTTGTTATAGCAATGCTCTGGTTGTTGAGCTACAGGACCTATATAAAAATCTAATTAATTTTTATCCAGCATCCTCTTCATGCCAAGCATGCAGGCATAAATATAAGTCTGCAGTACGTGTTCATGCCACAGGAGGGCGTGTAGAGCCCCCTTCCCAGTCACCTCTTGCCTCCCGCTGCTGTGGCCTCCTGGAACATGCTGATGGTGCTCTCCATCTCCCCAGGCCTCGGCTCCGGCCGCTTCTGCACTGGGCCTGGCGCCGCCGCCATTGGCCTGGCTCTCCTCTTGGTGGTCACCTGCACCTTCATATCCCCAAGAAGAGCCAGCAGCTTCTCCTTCCCTGACCTCCCTGTCTGAGGTGAGGTCTCCTCAGCTCTCTCCTCCTGTGCCTTCTCCTTTGTCTTGAGAGGAGGGGGCTCATCTTTGATTTCACTGCACAAGACAGACCCAGTGCTCAGGCCCCGGTACCCACAAGGGGCAGCAGCTCTGAAAGGACACAAAACATCGTAAAGGATTCGTAACCAGACAGAGTAGATGTGACGCAGTTTTCAAACACGGTTCATATTTCATTTTAATTTAGCGGTTCAAATGTTTAACATATATTAAGCAACACTACAAGGATTGCTTAATATACGCAAAGACGATAACTGAATGCAATTTAGAATTTATGAGTTTCACAGCCTTCTGATTTTGTAGAGACAATCTAATCCAGGTGCCCACTAGCAGATCAGCAAATAACTAATTATGAAAATTTCTTGAAAGTTATGTAAGAATAGCCTTACTTATAGTCAAAACGGCGTATTTTAGCATGCTACAGAATTATGATTTCATCGTGAACAATGGAGATATGCTATCAGAATGGAAACAACGCGACACCGCAGTAACAATCTCCATGTGGTTTATTTGTAGACCATGGTGAGCCCAGGAACCTGCGAATTCAGATTCTAGACTGTCGTTATTGCTTCACTTTTGTTTAAATTGCTCAAACACCATAAAAGAGAGTAGCTGCAGGTTGTTCGATAAAGCGAAGGTGAACGTGCAAACCTTCTCCGGAAAGACACAATATCATTCGTTTACCTGAAAATGCGAGGCGTCGCTGCTGAAATACACTTTGGGGAATATATACACGCATCCTGAGGAAAAACAACGGGTTGTTGAAAGTGGGATAAAGACAAAAATACTCTCCTGTACATCGCAAACGCATAAAGTGGTCTACAATGTCGTGCGGACACGCAAGTTACACATCCGTCGCAACACATAAGTACGTCCGACCAGAAGATCGTCTCTCCGCACTTGTGTTCCGCGTTTTCGTTAATAGTTTGATATTTGATATTAAAGAGTTTCGAGGTTTGAAAGTACGTTAATCCACACGAATCAGTTATTAAGTATTCTGAAAATATATGTAACGTCTATTTCTCATATTACAGAAGGCGTGGGACATTAATTAATCTGAACTCCTTTAGGTTATTGGGTGAGTTTTATAGACTGCGTATATGTTTTGCGTTTTCTTGAGTTATTCTTAGACATGCGAGAGTGAATTTATATGTCATAACTAAAAGACACAGACCTCCTGACTCCATAGGATCGCGAACACATTACAAAGACTGCTTAGGTCACTGAACGACGGTAAATTAGATTTTGAATTGCTTATTATCTTTGTTTGTTTGTTTGTTTGTTTTTGCTTGTTTATTTATTTTTGGATAATCGTGTGTAGTATTTGAGTGCTTATCTGAATCAGTGATTAATCAGCAATGTAACACGTTTATAGGAGTCACCATATTTACTTCTAATCATATAACAAGTTTAGCAGGTGCCATAAACTATCTAGACTGATATAACAATAATGTAAGAAGAAAATTAGAGGATGAACATACTGCCGTTTCTGTAATAAAACAGTCCGATGGCAAGGAATAACGTCGGTATCCAGATATCGGATTTGTCATGAAAATAGCCTACGTATACCCTATAACTATTTATGAAATTATCAACATAGATTATATGCTACATTAATGATATACATCAACATATTTTGACCATTTCATCAATCATCTTTCTATAATTTGATGACGTCATGCGGCTTGTTTTCACTGTCCTCTGATACACGTGGAGTAGGCTCACCAGTAGGTTTTCAGTAAATTTAACAGTACTTGTTCTGCGACAAAGAAAATAGATAGTAACTCCCTTTAGCTGACGGAGTTAAAGCGACCGCATGCATCCTGCCCTACTCCAGATGATGCGAGTTACCTTCGGAGTTCATCCTGGTAATCAATAGCCTGAAACTCCAACTTAAACTCTTTCCGATGCTTTCATGAAGGTTTAGGACTTGAGGTAAGTTGACTGAAAATGTGGAATTCTGAGGCAGCGCAGCCAGCAAAAAAAATGCCAGTTATATTTGTATCTCTGTAATTTAATCGGCATTCACCTAGCCATACTTTGTACTGATACACGCGCGACGTAACCCATTGTACTGAACTTTAAATAATTGATGATTGTAGACATACAACTGAAGCATAAAAGATAAATATTTAATTTGGTTACAAAATATGAATTCGATCACTATTGGAAGTAATGGACATTGATGAATTAGTTTAAGACAAGAAGGATGAATGGCTGGAAAGGGTTTGCTCTTGTCGTGAGTGATGTTGGTCTCGGAATTCCTCGCGCGAGCGCTCTGCGTGCCCGACTGGCGTGGCGCCGGCTAGGAGTGCTAGTTTAAACGGAAAGTGTCTCTTTTCTCTCCAGATAAGACACCAAGTTACAGACTAGCTTTATATTCGTACAAAATGTCAATATTGATATCTCAGCATGGGAAGAGATGTAGGGACATCTTGTGCAAACTGTCTAGAAGAGTCCTAGAAGAAGGAGTGGCGTAATTAAGCAACAGCATTAACTGGGAAAACATTAGTGAAATACTGATTGCTGAAATTGTCGAAATAAAGCATCTTATGTGGTCTAAGGAAATGAAACAATCAAAATGAATTAAACAAGGCATCGTCATCGAGAAGACATTAAGCCGGTCAGTGTAACTCGCCGACACGTTTCCAACTGGAGAACCGGTTCGGACGCGGACGCTCTTTGCAGTGACGTGTCGCGTTCTTACGTTCTCATTAACTCCGCCCCCGCATGCTTCTTTGTATCAAGTCTTTGTCCCAGTCATTGATACATTGTTGCTTCATATAAAAACGATTTATAAACGATACAAATTCATTGTTGAAATATATACAATATAAGGAAGGTGTAACACCCTTGTTCCTCGGCAGAGATTTCATACCCACTGAGAAGCACTAGGGGAAGTGAACGTTAATTGCTGAATACCTGATTCTGGTTCATTACCTGTTAATGCTTTTGATACTTCACATCAGGCTATAGCTATACACATGTATTTTGGAATGCAGATTTTCATAACTTAAAAATGCCTCAGTATTAGTAGTTATAATTAAGTGAGACAAGACGCCTTAGCAAGACCTGTATGCAGCCAATAAGAAGGTGCATAGGACCCTGTTACTTGACCTCTGACCTACCGTATTTTATCTAGTAGACAGAGACACGTAGACCCTTGGGAAGGAACCTGCTAGTCCCCGTTTCCATGGCGCCACACCCGGCCGTCCAGGCGGCTATTGACCTCTCCGCCGGAGCCATAGGTAACGTGACTCGAGTAACATCTTCACCTGGGCGTCTGTATCAGGACATCCGGCCGTTCAGAACCGCGCCGAGTTCTGCTCTGGCATAGGTGAGACCCGCAGTCCCGCTCACAGCGATCTCCCCTCGCCACAGGCGGTGCAGCTTGTGTGTTCAGCGGCCAGCCTCTGGACACGGCCAAGGTGAAGATGCAGACCTTTCCTTCGCTGTACCGTGGCTTCCTGCACTGCTTCCTGTCCACCTACAAGCAGGAGGGGCTGCGGGGGCTGTACCAGGGCACTGCTCCCGCACTCTTGGCCAACGTCGGCGAGAACGCTGTGCTCTTCATGGGCTACGGCGTCTGCCAGGAGGTGGTGCGGCTGGTGTGGAGGGGCGGGGCTGAGGGCGGGGCCAGCTCAGAGCTCAGGTGAGGGCCCCTCACCCTGGAATCAGCTTAATTAGCAGCATGAATTTCAGTTCTTAATGCTCCCTTTTTGGCATTTTAAGGTTCCTGGTACAGCTAGTGTGCTGGAAAGCTCAGTAAAATCTCTCTCTCGCCTCTTGTCCCCGTCGGTTTCTCTATCCTTCTTTTCCTTGTCTCTTCCTATCTCTATCTCTACCTATTCCACTTTCCCCTCCTGTCTTTCTCTGTTTTGCACTCTCTTGCTCTCTCCGTATCTATCTCTCTCTGTTTTTCTCCCTGTCTCTCCCTCTCTCTTGGTCTCTCTCTTTCTCTCTCTCTCTCCTCCACCAGCGATACCCAGAAGGCCTGTGCCGGCTCAGTTGCCTCCATCTTCTCCTCGCTGGTCCTGTGCCCCACGGAGCTGCTGAAATGCCGCCTGCAGGCCATGCACGAGATGGCAACCCTGGGCAAGGTCCCCACCAGGCAGAGGTGTGTTTGGGGACAGTGTGGCCGCCGTTCTCGAACACTCATCTTCCGGGGCTCATAGCTCGCAGCAGATTGAAACGTTCCCGCTGCTTTGTTGTTACCAGCACGCTGTGGTCTGTGGTGCGGGACGTGATGCGGAAAGACGGGCCCCTGGGCTTTTTCCAGGGCCTCACCAGTACCATCGCCAGGGAGGTGCCGGGATACTTTTGCTTCTTCGGGGCCTATGAGCTGAGCCGGACCTCATTCGCCCGTTACCTGGGCACGGGCAAGGATGACATTGGTACCCCTCTGACACACAGACACACACACTGCACTAGCTTCTGGATTCCACTTCATACATCACTGAGTCTGTCCAGGAGGGCAAATTATTATGGGAAGGCTGCGCTGAGATTATCTTTATTAATGGCATGTTTCTTGTTCCTTGTGCGTCACGTGTTCCTGGCCAGGTGTGGTTCCCATAATGCTCAGTGGCGGATGCGGGGGCTCCTGTCTCTGGCTGGTGGTGTACCCCATGGACTGTGTCAAATCCCGCATCCAGGTGCTGTCCATGACGGGCCGGCAGGCAGGTTTCCTCAAGACCCTGGTGGACATCGTCCGGGTCGAAGGTGAGGATCTGGCGGCGGGGCGGGTTGTGTGCATCAGCACCCCTGTATGGTTACTGACTCTTCCCCCCCCCATCTATCCAGGTGTCTGCGTGCTCTACTCCGGCCTCACGCCCACCCTGATCCGCACCTTCCCCGCCAACGGCACACTCTTCCTGGCCTACGAAGCCTGCCGCGGCCTGATGATGAGCCGCTTTGGCAACTGAGCGCGCCATACCTGCAGCTTCTTGATTGGCTGCCTGCCTGGCCTTCGTGCTCCGCCCCCTTGGACCTGGGTTCCAACTGAGCGCGCCATACCTGCTGCTTCTTGATTGGCTGCCTGCTTGGCCTTAGTGCTCCGCCCCCTTGGACCTGGGTTCCAACCTGCCGGCCATCCTGCTGATCCCCTGCCCACCCGCCCACATCTGGGTGTCCATCACCTCCACCCTGAACATTATTTAAGCCACCCTGTCTCAGAACGTGGCACTCGGAACATTCTGGAAACATGTCTGCCCACAGGAGGACTTTCATTTTGCAACTTCACTACCTCTTTGTGGAAGGGACGTCTGTGTGGATCAAGGGGTCTTCTGCAGAGGTTAGAATTTCTGGAAACATGGTTTGCAACCCAAACGATTTTTATTTAAACAGCAGGGTCAGCCCACAGCAAAACTGAGCAAAGTTCCTGTTTCATCTCATGAGCTTACTAGCTGGTAGTATTTATTCAGGGATATGTTTTATGGATGTGCATTAGTCAGTTTGAACTCACTCCAGTAATCCCCTACTTGAGCACTTTCATTTGGAAGAGTTGATGTCTAATGGCTTATAAATGAACTATAATTCTCACTGTAACAAGGTCAGACTCAGGACAGCTGTTTACATCTGAGCTAAGCAGCCCAGATCTCATCATCACACACCAGGTTCATCCATCTTCTGACCATTCATCCAGTACTGGGTGGTAGGGAGCCGATCCCAGGAAGTGCCGCCCATCAGAGGGACACCTGCAAACAGCACAGGCCGTGTAGATACACCAAGCCAGCTGACTGGGTGTCCTTAGGGTGTGGAAGGATGCTGGAGAACTTGGGAGGAACTCGCAGAATACAGGGAGCACAACGCTCACCCCACACAACCTGGGTAGAACATGCAAGCTCAACATGAGGAGAACACACAAACCCCAAACAACAGGTGGAGATCACGCAGACTCCCCACAACACGGGAAGAACATGCAAACTTCACACAACACTAGGAAACATACAATCTTCACACAACACGGGGAGAACATGCAAACTTCACACAACACTAGGAGAACACATTAACTCTACACAAGGAGAACTTGCAAAGCCCTCTCAACACGAAGAGAATGCGCAAACTCAACACAACACAGGGAGGAGAGAAGGTTACCCACAGCTCTGTCCACTTCAGATTTTATTTAAAAATGAGCTCCTAAGGATGAAAGAGGATGTTCCTCCTCCACGTTCAAATAACCAACCCCTCACTTCCCAGGGTGACTGCTGTGAGAGACGCCTTTTGCTGATAACCAAAATTTATCAACACACATCCTAGCATTAGTATTCGTTTCAGTGTAAAATGGATTCTCATGAAGGTGTTTCACCCTCCAATTCCTCCTTATTCTGCCATGGGGATTCGATTATTTACCCTTTTCTATCAGAATAAAGGTTACAGATTTTACAGGTGCTTTTCCCTCTTAATTTGTCATGTATAACATGCTTCAGATGTTAAATGTCTTTTAAAGTGATTCCTTTGGAGGGGGGTTAGGGTGAAGGCAGAACGTCTGTAAATGAGGGTTTCGAAATGACGAGCCGAGAGCAAGCCAACGATAAAACATGGTTTTATTCTGTAAACAAAAACAATGCATGAAACAACCATGACGCACGATGAGGTCACACCAGGCTGAGAGCAAGGTGGAGGAATGGTGATGGATGGATGGATGGAATCGTTTCTGCTGCTGGGGGGGTGAGTTAGTTCTAATGTGAGAGCATGACATCATGGCAAAGAAAGCTGTGCAGATATTAGACCGCTGAAGCAGAAAGCCATTAACTCCATTCCAGTAACACCCTTAAGTGGAGGTTTACTGAAGAAACCAGGGAACTTCTCTGGTCCTGAGTGGACGCTATGGAGGAGATACGTCCCACCGCAGAGCCAGGAGCTGAGGAGAGAAGATACAGGATCTCAGGGCGCGGATCATAGCCGGAGGGCCGGTTCCTCGCAAGCGCACAGCAACCCCCCTCCACCACCCTCTCTGTGCACGGATTTCCGTTTCATTTTAATGGCTTTACACCCATCGCTGTTACACATCAGTATGATGTGAACTTCAGCCACATCTATACACTAGTCATTTTCCTTCCTGGCTTCCTGATACACATGGAGATCTTACACAGCTGTTTCAATGATAGATGTGGTCACTTCCAGCTGGGTTTGGCTTTTGAACCGCTAGTTTGGGGGGGAAACCCTGCTGCCACAATACTCAGAATTCTCTCTCGGCGACACGTCGGAGCGCGTTTAGGAGCTTACGGATGCCTACGGGGCGCCTCACAGCACCCCTTTCCTCAGGCACGTCCCGAACAGGCACCCGAAAAGCCCGTTGACCATCTGGAAGCCGCAGAGCAGCAGCTCTAGGATGCTGGCCCCCAGGAGGATGGAGAAGAGCCCCAGGTTGAACTCCACCACGTTACTGGGCTCCCTGCACAAGCTCCAGAGATTCCTGTTGTTCAGGTAGCTGTCCTGCCTGGAGCGAAGGGAACAGCGAGAGAGGTGTGTGCTACAGCTTTACATTTATGTACTTATGTTGCTATAGAGACAGGTGATTTACGGGAGAAATTAAGGTTAGGTAATAAGGAGGCTATGTGTGTGCGTGCGAGTACTAATGTGTCAGTGTAAGTGTGTAACTGAGTGAAAGGCTGTCACATATTTTTCTTGTCTAGGCACCCTTGCCACCCCTCAACCAGACTCCGACCGTACCTGTCTTTGAAAGGCGTGCCCCACAGGATAAGTCCACGACAGGTGGGACCATTGACGATGCCGAGCACCGCCACGGTGAGACTGTAGAGGGCGCCAATCACCCCGATGGCGGCCAACGCGATGGACAGGAACATCTGCACGAAATGGGCGAGACGCCTTCAAAATGTCACGCATCAGCTATTAGGACGCAGCCGCGTGTGACGCGAGCGGGAGGGTCTGGTGGCGGCCGATTCAGCAAAAACACGGCAGGTCACTGGGGACAAGCAGGGTGGGGCTGAGCCCCGGCGGGAGCTTGCTCACCCCGCAGCGATTGGCGAACAGCCCCATGGTTCCAGTGCTGTGGATGTGGATCGCTGGGATCAGCACCTGGAATTAACGGAGCGGCGGAAATGACTATGGATACGAAAACCACAAAAACCACTCGCAGTCCTGTCTGTCTGGGCATCATCGGGCATGGACCCTGGGGACATGCCCCATCATTTATTTACTTTCTGCCACCGTTATTTTCAAATCTCTACAGAAAGTATTTTACTCCTCCCATAAGTGGCCAGTCTGAGTACCCTGCCCCCCCTCCCCCCCCACCTGAGAACGGGACTCACCAGGATGCCCCCTCCGACGAGACCCCCCATGTATTTCACTTCCTGGGTGATGCGGGGGCCGTAGCCATCTTTCTCCTCCGTCACATACTTGGTCTTCCCGTCGGGGAAGAAGAGGATAATGTTGCAGAGGATGGAGATGATGGCCAGGGGGATGAGCGCCCCCCCGATGCAGCGCGCACACTTCCCCGTGCACATGGTGGCAGGATCCGCTCGGCGGTCGGGCTCCGATCTTCCCCTGCGTTTCCACGCTCCGCTGTTCACTGCCAGTTAGGTTTCCCTGGATTTCCGAGCTCTACAGCCAGCGGTCCTACACCTCCTACAGACGGTCTGATCGTTTCTGTCGACTTCTACCACTGTCTGTGGCGGCGTATGAGGGTGAGAGGAGGGGAGGGGAGAGGAAGTGACACTCAGTTATTCAAGGGAGGGGCCCACATTCTGAAAACACAGAGAGCGACTTCAGTCCCGATGGTGGTAGAATGACTTGAAAATAAATGGGCAAACAGACCCGAATGTACGGCTCTGCTCCGTGCCAGCTGTCCTGGGTCGTGTCGTCACTTGTGAGCCTCCACTCCTCTCTTCTTCCGTCTTCCTGGTAATCAGGAATGTGGCCGGCAAGCATTTCCAGCACAATGACACCCATTTAGATCCAATTAGCCTCAAAATGGGGCCTTTTCTCCGCATAATTGCTCCACGCTGGCCCTGAACTCCCCCGAGACGATCCGGTTATCCTTAATGAAATCTGGCATTGTCGGCAGGGCATGCCAAACGCGGTCAACACATGCCCGACGTCTGCTCCTGCGCTGCATGGCAAAATGCCAGCCTCCCACTCACCTAGAGGGAAGGGTCTCGTTCCTCATGGACTCTGCCCTACCCTTCTGCCTGCTCAGTCTGCTGTAAACGCCTTTGGGTTCTCACAAAGCACTTTATAAATGAAATGCACCATTATAATTATTAGTCCATACATCAGATAACGGTAGAGATCTGGGAGAGGCTGCATTCATCACAGAGGAATGTTTCTGCAGAAGTTTGCAGGCGCCCTGCCTCTGCCCCCCTCCCCCCTCCATTGCTGGCTCTCTGGCTTCCTGTTTGTACAGAATGTAATCTCCCATGATCACCTGACCAAGGAAACCATCAACCCCACCCCCGCTCCAAATGTCTATTGTGACACCGAGGCTGCCACCCACACAGGGAAACAGCCAATCAGAATTGTCATACCCCCACCACTGAACCACTGATTCATGGGGTCCAGTTGTGTAACATTCTGTGGATCACTGTGAGGTCTCAACGGATAAATAATTTTCCTAGTTTGGTCTTCGTATTTGACCTTAACAACAGCATGATCAGACATCCAGACCCTGGCAGGACATGGCCAACTGTAATGGTAGCATCTGTTTTCTTTATGGGTTTTGTATAATAAACACCAACAGGGGAAACTACAGCCAGCTTGGTCCATCCAAAAGGCTACTTTAACACAGTCCAGCATAAGCTACATTTCTTCACAGTCGCATCTCACATATATCCTAAACATATTCGTACAGACCAGTCCCCACAACCCAGGACACGGTTTGTAGAGGTTCTGCTTATTTGACGTGTGTTTTCTTTTAAAAAGAAAAAAAATGGGTTGTACTTTTCCCCTCTGCAGTCCCTCCACCAAGTGTTTGCATTCGTAAAAGCTGGGATCTGCTTTCGCAAGGACTTTTATCTATTCCGTTACACTCATATGTTTGTCCATATCTTGTTTGTAACATAAAGCAGGTCTTTCGGTGTCCGATCTCTCAGCTGCGACGTGTTCCAGTCTCCTAAATGGATGCAATGAAATCGTTCCTGTTGGCCTACTTTATCCCCGAGAAATGCTACGATGAGTTTTTCGTAAGGCTGCAACTGTTTCACGGTGAGGTATTTAGTGAGCAAGTCGGGGGAAAATCGCTCGAAATCACTGCAATACTAATGTATTAAACTATTTACGATAGCGCTTTTTTAACTTGCGTGAGTCTGGGAGAAAAACGCGTGTTTTCCAAACTGTGTGAGATATAAAGAGTGGAAACGATGGGAATTACGTATTATTTTTGTTACAACCTTTGCTTTAAACCCCCAACGGTACTGCATGCTCGTGCCCGTGTTCAGTAGTAAGGCTTACATTTATTATTTTGTAGCCTTGGATCAGGTTTAGGAAATCATTAACCGGTATCAGTCCCTGAACTTCCCGGGAGGGGGGCTGACCTTCGATTGATCTGTACGCACAGCTGGGCGGAGTTCCGATAGTGTTTTACGGCGCATTCCTTGGGAATTGGCCGGAGTCGGTCGCCTTTCCCGTTCCCCCTGTTTGAATGTCATTAACTTTACTGACAGCAGGTAATACGGTTTCTACAGGCCGCGAAACCAAAACTGTCGGTCTCCAAGGGAGTGCTGCTAATAACGTGGAATGTAAATATCCCGCGGAAAAAAGGATGTTACGTAGGTCGCTCTCAAAGGCGCTATTCACACAGGTGATGGAAGTACACAGGGATGATCATTTGTAATTATTACATTTAATAAGGTGTCAATCATTTATTTCTATATAAATATTTATTGAATAGTATCATGCTTTTTATATGTAGTGCACTAAGAGAAAAGAGTACCAATTTGTACCTTTTTTGTTACTGGGGCTGATGTTTGAGGTATATGCCCGAGGTACAAACAACATTTATATACCCCCAATGGTACAAAAAAAAACTTTTCTGTACCTTAAAATGTACAATTACCTACAGCTAAGGGTACAATTTGGGGCTATACCATTAAGGGTATAGCCCCAGTAACATATAAGGTACAAATTGAAATTGGTACTCTCTTTTTTTTCTGAGACTGTGGCTAATCGACTGGGACATCCCAGTCCTGGTTTATTCACAGTGATTTACCTGAGAACATTTTTAATATAAAAATTAAATAATTTCATACTTATTTATGTAGTGGCTCATAGACTCACAAAAAAGTGTGTTTTCCTTGACAATATGGTGGCCATGCCTGGTCTCGGGGAAACTGGAGCGTAGTCGGTCGTGCAGAAGCCGACACAGTGTCTCCTTTGTCTCTGCAGTGCCGTGTCTGAGAATTGCCCTTCGGAAGACCCTGGGCATCTGGGTCATGCTCGGCTCTCTTACAGGTACACATCTCTCACTCGGACTGTCAATCATCCTTTTTCCCGCTCTTTTTGTGACACAGAGGGGACTGGCTGCGGGAAGCTTCTGACATACCTCTGAGAAATGCATACAGGGTGTCTTTTATCCGGCCTTGACGGCGGTATAAACTGTTCCCTCCTTGTATCGGGATTAAACGAGATCAATGTGAAATGTAGCCCGATGCGTAATTTTCCTGCCGTCTCACGTTAATCTCAACCTGCCCTCTCGTTTGCCATTCTTACTTGCCTCGCAGCAAAACTGCCCCAAATGTTCAAGGTTGTGGGGGCAAAAAGCAGCGAGGGCCTGAGTCTGCCGTCTTCCCTGGTGGAGCTGTATGCCGCAGCGGGCACCGTGGCCGTCCAAATTGGCCGAAACTTCCCCCTCGAGTGAGACACCAGCTTCACTGACACAGCAAGACTGGGGGGCGGGGGTTTCATGTGCAATTACACCCTGCTGTCTGTGCCAAATCCAGCCGTTTAACATTTTACTTCATTTTTATAATGCTTGGGGAAATGAGAGCTGGGGATCTCTTTCAGAGGAATTCCATACAGCAGCTTATCGCTCAAAAGGAGTTTTACAGCCCTCAGAGTCAGGATTTGATTGCACATTTGTCTTTTGATCTGTTCAGCTAATCTGTATCACCTAGTCCTGTCAGCCTTTGAAATCACCGTAAGCCGAATGTAGCTTCTGCTCCCTGCGGAAGTCACGACACATTAACCTTTTGTGGTCAATAAGTGGACAAACATATCTGTTAGCCCATTACACGATAATACTTTTCCCCATCAGATTGTTTTTGGTTGTCTTCACCGTAAAATGCTTTCCTTTACATGTTCTGTGTTGTATATTGGACAGCGCTTGGGGTGACAGTCTCTTCATCCTTGTCCAGATGGTGGTCATCACCTTTCTCATTCTCCACTACAGAGGGCACACAGTCAGAGGTAATACCTCCCCTTTCCTCAGTGTTTCCTTCTTTCCTCTCTCTTTCCTTGGTATTCCCTTCCTCAGTGTTCCCTTCCTTCCACTCGCTTTCCTCAGTGTTCCCTTCCTTTCCCTTTCTCTGTGTTCTCTTCCTTCTCCCCTTCCTTGATGTTCCCTTCCTCTGCCTTTCCTCAGTGCTCCCTTTCTTCCCTTCTCCTTCCTCTCCCCTTCCTCAATATTCCCTTTCTTCCTCTCCCCTTCCTCAGCGTTCCCTTCCTTCCCCTTCTGCTCCTCAGTGTTCTCTTCCTTCCCCTCCCATTCCTGTGTTCCCCTCCATCCTCTCTCCATCCTTTGTGTTCCCTTCCCTCCTGTGTTCTCTTCCTGTGAACTCGTGTGCATTTCTTTGATCACCTTCTTTGTGGTTACTGTAGGCTTGGCGTTCCTGCTTCTCTGCTGCTGCCTTCTTTGCGTCCTGCTTTTCTGCACACTCCCCAGGCTGGTGCTAACAGCGGTCCAGGTGTCCATTGCTCCCACCGTCATTGTATCCCGGGTACGTAACTGCCAGGGTCTGACGGCGTGAGTGACAGTGTGATCCATGTAATGATCTAATGGATCTCACTGGCTTTGTGTGCTCAGCTCCTGCAGGCGTGGACCTGCTTCCAGATTGGCCACACGGGGCAGCTCTCTGCTCTCTCCATCTTCCTGCGGTTTGCCGGCTCCCAGGCCCAGCTCATCTCCTCCGCCCTGGTGCGTGGAATGCTGCCAGGTACTTTTCCATGACGCCTAAGCCCCTACTGACGCGCCCACCTTTATCCCACCACAGGAGATGGGAGAGCTGACGAAGATCCTGCCCTACGCGATCATCTACTGCTCCGATGGTCTCCTGGCAGCTCAGATGTTGTGCTACTGGGGCCGTGGGCCAGGCCTGAAGAAGAAGGTGGAGTAGCTGAGAGCACAACTGTGTCTTCACAGACAGCATCCAGAACTTCTTCAAGGATCTACTCTGTACTGTGAGGGACATCACCCCAAGCATGCAGCTTTACCTGTTTCCTCTGAGGAGAACGCCCCCCTCCATCCACTCTTCCTCTTTTCTGCTCCTCACCAACTCAACCTTGACCATGAGGAATTCAGTAATGTGAGACATGTTGAGTGTCTTTCTGCAGGACTGGGCCATTCTAACCCCCTCTCCCCTCATTTAATGATGAAATGTTTTACCCCGTCTCATCCAGAGGCTGTTTGGTATTAATGCCAAAATAGTATTTGTTTGGGAGTCACCACATATTTGATCTTGAGTCATGCTGGGAGTCACCACTTACTTGAGACTGAGTCACGTTGGGAGTCACTCCAGCACCATATTTGATTCATGCAAGGAGTTATTAAGCTGCCAGTTGCTCAGCTGATGTAATATTGGTGGTACCTGAGGCTCTTTTCCCCCCACGGAGAGCAGCCCGCCCACTTATCAGAGTTCCCTCAGCGATGCAACGAAAGCAATGAAATGAGGCAATGATAATGCCCCCGTCTCCTGTGATTGGTATATTCCGTTCATCCGTGCTACTCACAGGCCTCAGAAACAGTTATTTTAACAGGAACCGTAGAGCAGCCCTTTCTCTGAGTTCTCATGTATATCCTGCTTATTGATGCTTCATATTTAGTCATCTTCATACCAGGTAATGCAGAAAAGAAGATGGCCACCAGGGGGCATTATCATCGTCAAACTGGTCTTGCAACTACAAGTTTTTCAGCAACTACCAGAGAAAACGCCTTTCTAGTGTACTTTGGATAAAAACCTACTGTAAGCGTCTGGCCTCTTAATCGACTTTGATCAAGATGCCTGTAGTCTCACAGATGGTGAATTTGGAGCCAAGATGCAATTCGTGTTATCACCAAAAGATGGAAGCCAAGCTCACTTAAAGCTGTGGTTCTCGCGCTTGGCTGCAGCGCCGCCTTGTGTACGCCTTTGTGGTTTCATCTGTTCCAATACGACTGATTTGGTGACCAACACACGGCCGGAGAGAGAACTTTTGTTTTCAACACAACTGAAAGATTATAGCGAATAGCGTAATTGTAATTGTGCAATTCGCTCAACAATTGGTAATTTATTATGAGCTAAATTAGATATGGATATTAAAAACTGCGTGGTTCTGAACCCCTAATACCACAGAATGAAACGTTTTCCTTTTGTTGTTAACTAACACAGTGAGTGAGTTGGGTGCTTTTTTGTTCTCCCTGTACCTCTGCAAAGTGTCGAACTCATTCTGTTTCAGATTCATTCTCTAAGCTTCCCTTCCCCCTCTCCTATAAATCATTTTTACGGACTGTGCCCCTACATTTACCCTTTCTGCGGACCCTCCTCCTTTCCCCTCTCTTTATTGGCAGGAAAGCGGTGGCACGCCACCCCGCCCCGCTGATTCTTCCCCAGGATCCCTGTCTCCCATGACAACCCGCTGCTTCAACCCGCACACTTGCATGTTTCCCATACATATTAAACTATGTCTTCCTTCATTGTTGCGTTCGGCACTCTGCACATCTCGGTTTATGAAAACATTTCACCATTTCGTTGTTATTTAGGCTACTTGGAAGACGCTTTCTGTCAACCACAAGTCGTATGCTGGACTTTCGTATTACAGCCCGATGTTTTTATAGAAGCAGTAAATAGGCCTACACCATCAGGTTCCTGGGGGACTTGAACCGATTTAAGCATGAACGTCATTAGTATCTTTAGAATCAAGTGAGATGTTAACAGTATGAGACAAACATATATTTTAATAATTAAGACTTGATATTTCGGCTCGGACTCTTCCTAACAGCAGAGGTGTTAAGTTCAGGTCCAGAAAGTACAAATCCAGACCAAGGTTTTGTTTCAGCCAATCAGTTCAGTACTCTGTGACTCTTATTACTCAGCTGGTTGGTTGAAACAAAACCTGGTCTGGATTTGTACTTCCCACCTCCGTCTAACAGAATAGAATTCGGTGATCAGTGGTCATTAACATACCACAGCACACAACAACAAGAACAACGACGAAATGTGTTATCTGCATTTAACTCATATGTGACATAGCAGGAGACAACTAATTCAGCGCCCGGGACAGTATCTTGCTCAAGATACCTCAGTGGTGCCGTACTGATCAGGGATTCGAACCTGAAATCTTTTAATTACAAGTGCACTTCCCTAACCATTAAGCCACCACTGCCCATCACTACCCAGATAGTCAGCCCCAACGCAGGATGCTCTTCTGGTGCAATCTGCCCCTATAGAAGTATCCCGAGCAAATTCCAGCACATTTCGTAATCGCTATCTGTCTGGCAATCTCTGGGCACCCACTTTCCGTCCCCTTCTTCTGGCACACTTAACGCTGTCGCCGTGAAGGACGCGAACCATGCGCACCACGCCCCCGCGGACATACACAAGTGACGTCACCGTGTCGCTGCGGAGGCGGGTCACGCATGCCTCACACGCAAACACCTTAAATAACTCATGTGCCGTGGTCGGTTTTCAAGGGTGCGTCCGAAATTGGGGTAATTATATATGATCAACTAGGGCAAGGTTTCTTAATCCTAATCATGGCAACCCACTTCGTGCACGTTATTTACCTTCCAGCTTCTTACCCTCGAGTAAACTGCTGCGTGGTTGAGTGACGGGATTCAAACGACGAAGTGGTTTAAAAGGAGGATTTCCCTGTCATCTTAAATCGTTCTTGGCCCAATATAATCGCGTAAACGCTCAACACATCTAAATTACCCTAAATATTATTTAATGACTTATTTAATGAAAAAAGCAGCTGTAACGTATAAGAATTTACCACTGATTCGTTGAAATTGCAATCTTTCTTTTAAGCAAAAATGTTAGACCTCGCTCTTACACGGAAGCTTTTCGTCGGACAGACTTGTAGAAGTTTATTAAACTAAGGCAAATTTGTATTTCACATTTGTATAACGTGTGTATAAGACAGCCGAGCCTCGTCCAGAGGGCAATGTATGACAGCGACCGATATTATACCCTCACATTAACAAGTACAAAACCAGTAGTAGTCTTGCATTCTTCTGATCTTGATACAAGAAACAAACATCTTGGCAGGAATGCGAAATACTTAGGCCTACAGTTTTAATAAAGAACAACTGAAATCTGTATTAAAATCTCCTGCTCCACCCGACTACCCGTCCACGTTATCAACTCATCACCCGGTTTACATGCCGGGGTCCTTAACCGTCCTACGAGTTGTCTGTCTGTCATGAAGGGCGTTTTTTTTTAAAAGGCAGCCCATGCTTAAATGACCTTTACCGGGAACTGCGATGGTGAAAGATTTGTCTGCAGCCTGTATTGCTTAAACGCACCACGGCCGCCCGACGGCAAGATTAGACCGCGACTTCACAGCAGATACGAATGTCTTTCCACGAACCCAGAGCAGCCCCTGGAAACTGACGAGCCGGGGATCGACCTCCTCACATCGGCACCCTATACCCCTAAAACAGGATTCAGGAGGAAACACGCAATAAAAATCCAGCAGCCTGGAAAATCTTCACCGGCCAGCAGTCCCGGGTACCTACGCCAGCTTTGCCCCAAGCTCAGAATAACTCCCAAAGCTGTGCTGCCTGCCTCTATTCTATGGCTCATAATTAATTAGGGATAATTAATTGACTGATTTGGGACAAGACACAAAAAGCAATAGTTTGTCATTCTTTGTAGATGTGCTTGCACTAATATAAAGTGATTTTGATTCATCATCGTGTTCCTTAAAGGATGCAGTTAAACAAATATTATGAAATCTAATTATTCTATAGTTCTTGGGCTGAGGGCCTATTTTTTCCTGTGAACAAAACATGCTTCATTAAACAAATAACATTAAATTAAGTGCAAAGTATTAGTATCGCGGGAAACCATGAATGGGATTGCTGGAATTGGGTTACCCCAACTGGGGGCCAGTCTGACAGGCCAGCCCTAGCTGGTTTTCTCCTCGTCAGTTTTATATAAATAGGGACAACTTTTGATTATGGGCAAAATCTATTCCCTATAATTCTTTTCTATAACTAAAAACAGGGTTTCTGATCCAGTCCATTTCGAGGGCAATTCTGCTGTACCCTTAAAGCAGGCAGATGTATCAGACAGCTGAGGATTCTCGCGATAAGATGCACCAGGCAGACTGAAATCTTCTGGAAGTATGACGAGTAAGTAAACAGCTGATTTCGACCTTAGAGTGGCATATACTTTATTAAGCTGCATAATGAAAGGGTCCGAGGAGTTGCAGTTGTACCCTAGAGTAACTAGGATTATAAATATTACTCCAAAACCAGGCAGGCACGCTTAGGATATGAGTGCAGTGCCTTCTCTTCCTTTCTGCACCGGTTCCCACTGGGATCTGTATCCTTCCTGTAGGTGGCGTTATCTTAAACCTGAAGCAGAGTTAGCCAGTGTCTGTAATGGCCTGTGGTGTTCGCCCTGCGATGGACTGACATCCCACCAGGAGTGTTTCCCGGCCCCTGGGACACGCTCCAGATGACCCCGGTGAGGATAAGCGCCCATGTTATCCACGCTGTAAATTTATCCACCCCGTTAAGTTAGAGGTGTTAGCCTAGCTGCTCCTGCCGACTTCCGGTGTGTCCGTTTGTCAACGTTAGCGCCCAACGCCAGCATAGAGGCCCCCGCTCACCATCACGTGACGCAGAGACGCAGGAGAGGCACGGCCACGACGCTGACGCCTGGATTGTGAAAGCGGCGGAGCTCGTAGGCTGCCGCGTGACGGCCGTGGAGGCGCGGTGGGCGGGCGGCGTCCTCCTTGCCCACGTCAGTGCTGCCGGCGTCTCGCTCTCTCACGCTCTGCCAGAAACGCACTCTCCTCACCCCAACGCCCACGGGCTGCTTTCTAACCGACTGTCAGGCACTGGCGCGTGTTTCCCTGTCATTTGTCAGGCTCTCCAACAACTCTCTACACGCGTGCCCCCCACCCCCCAGCTTCACAGTGGTAGCCAGCACCTGTCTCACTGACTCCTCTGACACAGATCTGGGATACCAGTGCCTGTGTTTACGATGTGCCCCAACCTCCCCCCCCACACACACCCCTGCAATGCTTCCCCCCATCTCCTGTCCTCCGATTAGCCTGCGCTGACTGCCCCATTTCCATGAGAATAGGGGTGAGCGGCTGAAGGGGGTTAAGCCCCGGCCAGAGTGGGAGGGGGCACAGCGACCCCTGAATGCAATGCTAATTTTCCGCTTGGTGGGGGGGCGTGATAAAGGGGAACAAAGCAGCCCCCGGGGGGAGGGGCCCGCCAGCCTGCACCTGTGAGCTGAAAGCCAGCAGACAATGCACCTCCCAAACAACCAGTTATTGCGGCTCACAGGACACCTACGCGCCCCCCCCCCCCACTCCGACATGTGGGTACAGCCTGTACCACCACTCCCAGAAACCTGTTGCTTCATTTTGTGTGTGGGAAGAAGGAAAACAAAAAATATTTCAGAAATTAGAAAATGTGCTCAGAAATTTAAGCTATTAGTATCATTCACTGCATTTTGCTGGTTTTGAAAGTGACATGAGGGCTGTTCACTGCATTTCTCTGGGTTCAAATGTGACACAAGGACCATTCACTATGATTCACTAGGTTCAGATGTAACCTGAGTGCCGTTCACTGTGTTTCACTGGGCTTGAATGTAACCCAAGTGCCCATTTATGGTTTCTCTGACTTCGAATGTCACCCAAGGGCCATTCACTGCATTTCAGTGGGCTTGAATGTGACCCGAGGGCTGTTCACTGCATTTCACTGGGTTTGAATGTGACCCAAGGGCCATTCACTGTGTTTGAGTTCGAGTTGGCCCAGGGACCATTCATCATGTTTCTCTGGGTTTCCTGTGACAGGTTCCCCTTCCCCCATCTCCATCAGTGAAGCAACCACTCTCCATTTTTGTAATAAAACACTATTAATCTTTCTTGTAAAATAACACAACATGGCACGCCATTTTTAAAAGCTCCACCGTAAACAGTTATTGTTTTTTTATTATTTCAAATACATTTCACAGTATTCAGTCCATTTTTGACATTTGGTAACATTTTAAACAAGTTAACAAAACAACATTAATTTGGGGAAAGCAGTGCTTTGGGTAATGGGGACTGATGACGATCTGACTGACAAGCCTGTCAGGCAGAACGAAGAAAATGGAAACTATTTCACACATTTAACATGTTTCACCTGAATCGCTGTCAGTGAATTCATGACATTTCTCTAAACAAATGTTTTTGGGTTCATTCTCTCCTGAAGTACTGTCTAATCATCCCTTCCTGTGTTTTTTCATTGCCTTAAGCGCACTTGCAGGATTTAAAAACATTACAATGTGACGGTTCATCCGAAGGCCAAAGAAACTAACCTTCAGCCTGTAATATATCCCAGTAGGAAACGGGTGATATTTTCAAAGGTTGTCATCTTGGCTTAAACACAGCAGATTAATGACATCTCGACATGACATCATCATCATCCCATGACATCATCAGTGAGGTTAGCTACAGCGTCGGGGGGGGGGGGAGAAGATCGAAAGCGGACTCATGAAAAAGCACTTGTACATTCAGTGATTTGGTCGACCCTTATCCCCCCAACAGCAACTCCGCAACTTAACCCATTTACACAGAAGTTCAAAGTCGAGCACCAAAATCAAAGGTTTCAACAGCAGGGTCAGAAATGGCACCTTGTTGGCTGAACCACTTCGCCACCTGCTGAACCATTGCACCAGGGGTGTGGACGTTCCTGAACAGACACCCCATCCGAGGCTTCCTTGGAGTCCGTAACAGCAACAAGGAGAAGATCACAGGGAAGTCCAAGCCCAGTTTAAGCGGGGTGGGGCGGGGGTCCGAGCAGTCTCCAGCAAATGGGCATCAGATGTGGGTGAGGGGCATGTTTCCCCCGAGATAGTGCTGGTGCATGCTGGGATAGCCTCTTTGGGCCGTGGGGTCATGCCCATCAGCCCCTGGCATGTACATGCTGATCATGTCCCTTAGGTCCCCCTGGGGGGTGCCGTGAGGCTGGGAAGGGGCCCCGCCAGGGGAGAGCGACGGCGGCTCCGTCTTCGCCATGGAAATCAGCTGACTGGGCTGCTGGGGGCTGGTGCCATAGGGCAGATTGCTGGGAAGGAAGAGACAGAGAGGGAGGGTTAGGGTATGGTGGCTAGGGGGGGGGAATGGATGCTTGGATACACAGGCTGAGCAGCTGTTACAATGCAAACAGACACGGGGAAGGGTTCGAAAGATCCACCCGCGGGGAGGATCTCAGCCAAAGCCCGGCTCATGGGCGCACTGGACTCACACGGGGGATGCATACAGAACAGCAGAATTTACAAGTTAGAAACAGCAGACTGAGACTGGACTTTTTAGCACAGAGAAAGATGAATTGACGCCGGTCCATTCAGGGATAATTACCGCTAAACCTTCCAAACACACGTCAAACAATCTCCTCTGTAAGTTTTTATCCAGTTACCCAAAACGTGGAGAGATACCGGACCGGCAACCAGACACGACCTTGATGCGTTTTCCTTATATGCCTCGGAATAAGTTTAACGGTGGATAATTTAAGTGTATTTAGAGCCTTAATTGATTCAGTGTCTGAATTGTATGTCATTTGAATTTTTGGTTCATACAAATAATGAAATAATACAGACAATGATTGAGCCACAAACTAAAATATTTTCGTTGTGGTGAATATAATAAAATTGCATTTGTTTAATTGCATACCTTCAAGGCTAAAATAAAATGAAAAATACGCCATATTTTTTTTCATTTATTTGCAGCACCATAGAGAAACTATCAGACGAATCAGATAAGAAATTAAAATATACTAAAAATATATCATTCTCCCGTGCGCTGTATTGACGCCGACTGCTCACCTGTAAGAGCTAGCGCCATTCATGTATGTCTGCGGGGTGGCCAGACTCGGGGGGTATTGCAGGGCCGACAGGTCGTAGCGCTGTAGCTGCTGGGGATACCCGACCGAGTCGCTCTGGAGAGCGGAGTAGCCTCCGGAGGACCCCCAGCCGTAACTCTCCAAAACGGTCTCAGCTCCCTGGCCGCTCGTCGCTGCCAGCAGGTTACCGGCGGAGAGCGGGAGACCCCCGACCGGGCTGTCCTTCTTCAGCAGCGGCTTGGTCTTGCGGCGGGGCTTGTACTTGTAGTCCGGATACTCTTTCATATGCAGGGCGCGGAGCCGCTTCGCCTCGTCTATGAAGGGCCGCTTCTCGCTCTCCTCTAGCAGTTTCCACTCCGCTCCCAGGCGCTTGCTGATCTCCGAGTTGTGCATTTTGGGATTCTCCTGCGCCATCTTCCGCCTCTGACCCCGCGACCACACCATGAAGGCGTTCATGGGCCGCTTGACCTTGTCCATCGGGTCGCTGGTCGGGCACTGCTTGGCCAATGAGCGGTTGGCCCCGTGGCCGGCGCAGGTCCCGCCGGACATGTCCGTGCCAGGCTCGGTGGAGGCACCCAGCGCCTGTAATTCGTGCTCCATCATACTGAACATATCTGATAGTTAAAAATAAACCAAAAACACAAACGAAAAGGCGGCAACGACGTATGGTTCGCCTATAAAATCAAATTTAAACCCTTTCAAGTAAAATTATTTATTTCAGAACTGCACATAAATGATAAACCAACAGACCCGCAATTATCTATGCATAACTATTTTGCCACCGCAAAACAATTTTTCAAAATCACTCAGAACAAAAAAAATGGTCTCATCAAGATAAAAAACGAGGCTGCTATGCAAGTCTGTAAACAAGGCTTCACTTGACATTAATACACCATTTCTGAGATTCTTGCGTTGGGTCCCAGTGCGGGGTGCAGCGCCCTGTTCACACAGCGGACTGGTTCCCTCCTCATTCTTGCTGTGGTTTATAGTGAAAGTTGCGCTCTGTACCAACCAGCCCGCCCTGGACTGCCTTCTTTACCCCCGCACATTTGCATCACTAAAGTCGGGGCGCGGTGAATTTATAAAGCGCTTGAGCGCAACAGAAGCGATGGGGGGGGAGGGGGGAATAAAGACACAAAAGTAACAACTGGAGTCTTTGTAGTCCCGCTCTGGAAAAGTTTGTGTGTAAATACGCTTAAGTAATCAGAACGATCCCAACCAAATATCAAACGATAGACCGAACTAAATAAAAGCAGTGACTTAAAATTCATCATCATTCTTTAATATGATTGTTTTGGTCAGTTTTGAAAATCATATTAATCTAGATTAGGCCTACATTTAAAATGTGTTTAATTTTCAACTTTAGACAGAATAATATGAAGTCCGCAGAGATTAAATTACATTTATATAGATTAGATTATATTTAAATGCAAGGGAAATGCAAGGGCTTCAAAATCCACCCTCATCGGTGACTACGGTATAATTAGGCAGCGTGCATTGGAATATTACATTTAAAAATATTGGTTCAAATCAAGAGTCCTTGCCCGGCACAATAAACGACATTGTAACGCTTTTTCCCGCCACATTTTATGTACAGTGCGTGTGTCTATTGTTGTTTATTGGGGGTTTGCTTTTGAAACAGTATTGCAACTTATTTGAACAGAAGCTAAACACAAGTATGTAAAAACAGGTGGTAGGCACGGCTAAATGTAGTTTGCCCTGAGAGGGAGGACACGCTGTCGCACCTGCTCCGTGTCTCACTCATTTACACCCGGAGCAGGTGGAGTAAAGCGGCTCTCGCCTGATCCCTAGTCAAGCAAGAAATGTTAGTTTCTATGACCAACACTTAGCACTTACAAGGCGAGCGACATACGCCCCACGAGGGCAGATGACGCGGATAAGCACAATGAACCAAAACCAGTTTCGTTACCGGTACCGAATACAGCATCAGCGCCTCGGAGATTCTCTCCAAAGAGCTCAAACAAGTCCTCTGACCTTACAGTTAACCCAATTTCTATATGATCTGCATGTTTTTGTCAAGGCCTACACTGATTTTTTATTTATGTTCCTCTGAAATCTTACCCAGAACACACAAACTGATATTTTCAAATGCTTCAACGACGAATACTAGCGGTATAATATTGATGTTGCCGGTGTTACACTAAGTGCTGTAATGTCTGAATCTTGGGAGTTATGAACTGTAGTGTTTTGTCTAGTTGGCGATGGATGCACGGTCCGTTTCCCCGTTTTCGGAGGGTGCATATAAGGTGCAAGTGTGCGACTGATAACTAGACCCCGAATTGTGCGCCTCCACTCTCCCGTTGCCGTTTCCAAGACGACCCTCCCCAGAATGCCTTTCAGGCGACCCCCCACTTCAACACCCTCCTCGATGCGCTCAGCTCTTTTCGGAGTTTAGCAAAACCATTCAAAACAGCATAACAAACACATATGGTGCATGCGAGTTAAAATCTTTCGAGCCGTACGGGAAATTACACCAATTCTCTAGATCAATTCATGTATTTGTCTGGTGTCATTCAACTATTCGTGGTGTCCATTTACATTTGGACAACTGCCCTGCCTGTTACTATCAAATACATCAGCTGTGTTAATATGTGCTAGTTACCAAAGCAGCGAAGGGTGTTGACAGATTTATACCGTTGGACCACAAATAATAAGGTGCAGAAACAGAATTATGATTACCCCATCTCTGATTCTACATTTAAGTGAATGATGACTAATTGTTAAAATTTCATAATCACAGAAATCGAATCACAACATTAAAAAACTAATGGAGCAGAGCTTTGCTTAGTGAGTTGAAATCCTTTGCAGACATTAAGAAACGACAACGCGGTGAAAACACAAGTGGTTCGTGTAGAAAGTCCCGACATCCCGGCGAAATGACTGAATACCTGAGTCGCCTTTGGAATCCCTACTGTTCTTCAAAGGTGAATAGCCCTAACAGTAGCCCCATCATCCGTCACGGGCCGGGAGGGGAAAAAGGACTGGCAGCTCTTTTACCAGAACTCCCACTTGTGTACAACCCCCTCCCCCCGCCCCCGCACCCGCACACAATCGGGTGAGCAAGTGCATCGCGGGGGTGGTTTGGTACCACTGCGGAGATCATGGTGTGGGGGAATTCGGACGGAAGATACTATACCGGAAAATCCAGAAGAAAATTAATTGGCTGCAATACATGAATGTAGACAGCCGGTCATGGGTGGTAACTGACCGACTAAAATTCACTGGCATCATTCCGAGCCTTCTTCGTGACAGGAGCAGAGATGGATGAGTTTTGGAGGAGAACGCGAGGAGGTTCACTTAATTTGAGCGGGTGACCTAAAGACACCCAACCGGCTTCAAGGCCCAGAGTACTAGGCTACAATAAAAACTCACAGTAGCCTCCATGCAGAATTGTCAGCTTGTTTGGAATTGATTTTTGGACAGTTAGTCTATTTACAGCTCAGAAATAACAGATTCACAATAATTAAAAGCAGTTGATGAAAACAATTACTTTTTATTGCTTGCTAAACTGACTTTGGTAATAGTTTTCAAAACAAGCTGATGTACTCTTCTACAAAGAAAAAGCGCTCTTCACGGTACCGGAGGTCACATTTGGTTGAGACAGAAATGCATCGCCCTCTGGCGGATGAGTGACCAAACCGCCCGGGTCAGGCTCATCTAACGAGAAAATTTGAATAGTTCTTACAAATTGTCATTTTGAAACTTTTTAGGAGTCAGCATTGCAGCTGGGCACTTACTGTGGGACCATTTAAGAAATCCGCGAAGAATCATTACATTTGAAAAGATACGTAATCTATCCGTTCCCCCATTATCTGTAACCGCTTGTCTCATGCAGGGTCGCGGGGATCCGGGTCCTATGCGAGAAGCAACGGGCGCAGGGTAGGGAATGAACCAGCAGGGGGCGACAACCCATCGCAGGATACATAATTTCATGACAAACTTAACTGAAGTGGCTCTTAAATCTGTTAAGCCCAAGGGTTAAATCACTTTTATATGATTAAAGCAGCCATATGTATTTTGAAGAGGCCAGTATAAGGGTTAATATTCAGACCTGTGCTTTGACACTGGCAGGAGGAGGGGGGGGATAATAATTACCACAGGACACTTAACATCAGTTAACAGTTTAAAAAGACTACAAGACTGCAATTTTATTTCAGACCAAATAAATACTACACAGAATCCAATGTAGAAAAAGGCATTTACATGGCTTCTGTTCTCTAAACAATCCATCAATTATAGAAGCATTGAAGGCTTGACTGTGCGCCCCCCCCTTGTGTACAGGTGTGGGAGTCGCCATGGGTTGATCACATGGAAGCTCACCATCCGCAGTAATGTCTGTATAACTCCATTCCCACCCCTCTTTCCACAAAACAAACATTGAGGTAGGTTACAAGGCACCCCAGTTCCGCAGCATGCGGTCATCACAGCGGTTTCTTGGCCCTAAAATTTCTAGCCACTCCAAGCCAATAAAACTCAACTGTTACTCTGACTACAGAGGACCAGGCCTGTGCCTGAACAGACTGGTAAAACTAAACCAGAACCATTAAAAAAAAAATCTGCTGTAAATATATGAAGCTGTCCATATGGGCCTGTTCGACATGCACCAAGTAACACCCAAACCACTCACATCCCTGAAACACAATGAGGCTTAGAAGAGCCAGAGGCAAACACCATTTGTGAAGGACATTGCTGACCATTACACGGCTCATCTCTGCCCAGCAAGGACAAAAACACTACATTTGGAATCATCTCATCTGTGGCGATTCTGCCTGGACCACAGTCAATGCTGCAGAAACTATGAACAAACATCTTTCAAGAACTTCATAAATCAGCTGACATTTTGGCTAGTGGTTCAAATTGCAGCTGGGGGGGGGGGGGTAATTCAGAAACACTGAAACTGGAGGGGTATCCAAATATCCAAGTGAGCAAAGCAGGACCGGTCCAGTCTGATAAGTTGCCAATCTGATTAAAACTGCTAGACATCAATGAGGTGATGAGAGGTACAAGACCCCCGTCCCCGATAAAGAGACAGGTCAGGCATAGTCCATCATCATTTAAGAGCACAGTTTATATGGAACTGGGGGGGAACCGGAGGACCTTAGATGAGGTCAGCCACATTCATGGGCATCTCCTCCACGGTGGTGTTGTAGAACGTCTCGATGTCTCGCAGGGTCCGCTTGTCTTCCTCCGTCACCATGTTGATGGCAACTCCTTTTCTGCCGAAACGGCCGCCGCGCCCAATCCTGGGGAGGACGAAACGGACCATGACCACGCAGTCTCCCGAAAGCCACCATTTTTCCCCCCAAAACCCCTAATTCAGTGCAAGAGCTCCAGGGCCCGTGTGAGAGCCTCAAGAACCTGAACTCCACCCACCCAAAGCTCTATAGAATCCACCTACCTGTGGATATAGTTCTCACGGTTGGTCGGCAGGTCGTAGTTGATCACCAGAGACACCTGCTGCACATCAATACCTCTCGCCTGTAGAGGGAACCAGAGTCACTATAGAACTATAACATCTCTATGGTCACCAGCATCATGCAGTTCCAGTAGATGTTGGCTGTTATGAAGTAGTCGGTTGGGACTGTAACCCCAGCCACTGTGGAGAACAGCTTCATTCATCTGCCAAAGGTCATATCTCCTACCACAGCACGGGGATGAAGCTGTGAGACCAGAGAAACTTTGGCCCAAACAACATATATCCTGAGCTCGTGAGGCTAAAAGTTACTGAAGCATCTTAAGGCTGAGGAGCACCTCATAGGAGCACCTCACAGGAGCACCTCACAAGCCAAGCTGAACACAAACTCACCAGCAAGTCAGTGGTGATGAGGACCCTGCTGGACCCCGAGCGAAACTCCCTCATGATCAGATCGCGCTCCTTCTGGTCCATGTCTCCATGCTGACGACGCAAGAACGACATGCAGCGATTACAGACTTGCACATCACAAGCGAGTATCCCGACAAGGAAACCACAGAGAGTCCCTGTAAGGCGGTCTGCGATTCAATCCAGGAACCGTCAGTCGACATCTCAAATTCCACAAGAGCTGACTGGAGCTACAAGCCTAAACCCATAACACGCCTCCAATAATGCACACTGCAGAGATCTGTCCATACAGCGATTAAACCAACGACCATAAGCCTGCAATCACAAAGGATACCAGTGCGGTGACTCACCAGGGCAGAGACGGTGAAATCCCTGGCGTGCATCTTCTCGGTGAGCCAGTCCACCTTGCGGCGCGTGTTGATGAAGATGACGGCCTGGGTGATGGTTAGGGTCTCGTACAGGTCACACAGGGTGTCCAGCTTCCACTCCTGACAAACGGGTGAAGGGAGAAACCTTACACCTACTAGCAGAAAGACCCCAAGAGGTATTCCTGTCACCAGCCCCCCCCCCCCCATCCCAACCACAGTAAAATTTAAGACCCATTTAAACATAAAGGGCTCAGACACCAAGCAGCCTTCTACAAAGGCAGCAGCTGCAGGTTTTAGAGGTGGTTTGTCGGCTATTAAATAGTAGTGGATCAAGGATGGGAGCCCAGCCACTGTGGAGAACAGCGCCCCCCATCTGCCAAAGCCTATATTTCCTACCACAGCACCAGGGTTGAGCTGCTAGGTCAGGGAGCTTTGGGCCAAACAACATTTCATATTCCCTCATCAGGATAGGAAACCATCACAGCAGACTGAATAAGACGCTCCCAAGCACAGGCACGGGGGCGGGGGGAAGCCATCAGCCCCTACCTCTTTCTCCACATTGATGTAGAACTGCCGGATGCCCTCCAGGGTCAGCTCCTCCTTCTTGACCAGGATGCGAATGGGCTCCCTCATGAACTTCTTTGTGACCTCCAGCACATCCTGGGGCATAGTGGCAGACAACAGCACCACCTGGTGGAGCAAGGAAGAACCGCAGGGTAGAACCGCTTTAGACAAATTCAACAGAAAACATCTGGAACAAATGGATGCCAGCTAGACATGCTGTGGTGCATTTGAAGCATATCCTGAGAGCAGCCGTCCAAGTCCAGCCTGGCCAGTAGGTAAGGCTCACTTGCAGAGTATCTATCCATTGAGACACGGCTTTTTTAGGCAGCGAACGCATGCTGTTAATGTGAATACAGATACAGTGCAGCCATTTTATTTTATTTATTTTTATTTTTTTTAAATACTGCACCATAATGGATATTTATTTCGTTACGCTTTGTTTTTCTTGAGATATTTGTGTTACACAGTACTAGGATGAACACACACACGACATTACATCACTAAACACTGTAGGAGACACTTGCAATCACTACAGAGACCTGAAGCATGGCTGGATGGATGCTGCCTTCGCCCAACATCAGTAGAACTATAGAATAACCAGCCTGGCAACAAATCACAATTCAAAGCCGACTACTGAATGTGCATCGCAGTCACACCATTTAAAATCCGAAATACCCCAAGTCAAATCATCGTAAAGCTAGGAGCACCTGTAGCACAGAGGCTAGACGACCAGTAATATTACTCCAAGGAAACCAAACTGGTCCCGACCTGCGTGTTGGTACCGAGCTTCTGGAAGATCTCGTAGATTTGGTCCTTGAAGCCTCTGCTCAACATCTCATCCGCTTCGTCCAGGACAAACAGCTTGATGTACTTTGCGGCTAGAGAGAGTGGGAGAGCAGCTCATCCAAGGGCCTTGCCTTCCCTGTGCTTTTGAGTCGGTCACCGAAGGGCCCCCGGAGAACCTCCGGGCATCTACAGCTGAAAGGCGGCTCTACTCACAGAGGAACTTGCGGTTGAGCATGTCGAAGACACGGCCCGGAGTCCCCACCACTATATGCGGTGCTTCGGCCTGGAGCTTCTGCACCTCGTTCCGCACGTTGGTGCCGCCGATGCAGGCGTGGCACGAGGCACCCATGTAGTCGCCGAGGGCCAGGATCACCTTCTGGATCTGATACAGGATGGGAGGACAAGTCAGGAGGATGGATTCCAGGTGACCAAACCAGTAACTCTCAACCTGGTCCACGAGGACCCTCAGACAGTCCATGTTTTTGCTCCCGTCCATGTTTCTGCAAGCTCAACCAAGCTGGGCAAGGGTCTTGAGGAACCCACCAAAAGGCTACAGAACCATGCTTGGGAACCTGGCACTTGAGGTGGGCCTGAAATCACATACTCGAATGCTATGCAGTAGGCGAAATATAGTACGCTACATCAGCAGTATGTCCCAATCTTCAGTACGGATGAGACAGCAGGTGAACGGTAGTCAGATGACATGCTACATTCTGCGAAACTCTGAAGTGCGCGACCGATAATGTAGCATATCTCACAAGGCCACTGGAACAACGAAGCACGTCGGTCGCTCAAAAAAAAAACAAAAAAAACCATGCCAGGCAGACAAAGTGCAGTGTCTGTACAAATGTCAGTAGAAAACATTACCCAATAGGGAAGTTGACCGCCCCCCCCCCCCATGAAAGTCATTAGACTCAAGTTAAAACATCTGAGTCAAACAAGATACGAGATGGCGAGTGCAGCGTGTCTGAATGCTTGCACTCTGCTCTCACGCATACACACGGTATACCCTGCACTAACGGCTGAGCATCAGGCTTCAGACCAAATTCAGTATGTCCTGTGCAAGTATGCAATTTCAGGTGCACCCTTACTTCTCCGTCCGTGGGAGTTCTTAACAAAATTACCGGGGGAGGAGATTTTCAATTTTCCAACGTGTGCCGCCTATTTAGGGGAAAAGCTTATGTTACTGGCGTCCCTAGCAACCTGCCTGCTGGGCGAGCTCTCTGGTGGGGGCCAGGACCAGGGCCTGGGTGCCACGGAGCTCGATGTCGAGCTGCTGCAGGATGGAGATGGCAAAGGTGGCAGTCTTTCCCGTGCCGGACTGGGCCTGCGCGATCACATCATAACCTGGAAACAAAAGGGATTTCAGGAAACATGCTAATCATGTATGCATCTACACAACATGCAAAAACTCACAACTGGACAGACTCAAACATCCGGCACATCTATTATTCATGGGAGTCTTTTTGGAACACTAACTATGTCCACGTCAAAATCCATGGGCGGGACCTCGACATGCTATCAGCCATTTTTAACCGCCCACTTCCTGCTCCGTGGTCACATGGGCACTGCCACTTCCTGTCCTCACCAGCAAACAGACGTACCCTTGATGCAAGGGAGGATGGCCCGCTGCTGGATGGCAGAGGGCTTCTCGAAACCGTAGGCGTAGATTCCCCGGAGCAGAGTCTCCCGCAGGTTCATGTCGTCAAAGCTGTCCACAATCTCGTTCCAGTTGCTCTGAGGGGATGAGTTATGGATTCAGTCAGACCTAAAACACTGCACCTTCAAGACTCACGGTGCACAGTGTGACTTTTCCCCACCCTGCATTTCCTTAAGTTGAATAACAAACTTTGCCCCAGAAAATCAACTGATGAAATGCCACTGGACAAACCGTCTACACTGGTGTACAACGTGACACATTAATCCTGGGGTCTCACCTCAATGACACCATCTGGCTCCATGCCTGCTGGGCCATCGTCCCCAGATCTGAAAAGGAACATTCACCCAGTAACCAATGTACCTGCAATACTACAGAGAAGCATCAAGTCTCATTCGCAAGACTAAAAATATGCTTAAAAAAGCCCTCGCGCCCACCGTTTGGCTCAGCCTCGTGCCGAATCAGCACAAATTATAAGGGTTTTTTAAAGGCCATCATTCAATTGCGGGACATCCCTGTCCCGCCTCACGGGCGACACGTTCCTGTCGCGAGATGGAGGGTGTGGGACGGACTTATGGAAAAGGGGAAGCAGGCGGGCAGCCATTCCTCCCTCCCGGCACGAAATGGGCGATTTATGGGGAAGCGCTACCTTAAAAATAACGCGAAAACAAAAAATCCGATCAACGCTACGGAACACGGGGGGTATCCTCACCGGCCTTGTATAATCACTCTAGTTTAACATGAGGATATTTACCAGGCAGGCACTATCCCAACATCCCAGCCTTTTGTTGCGGGTCAGCGGAATCTGCACTACCGACGGAACAGGATCTAACCGGACCTCCAACCAGCACCGCCCGGTTAAAACAGACCGTTATGCCGTATAGGTTAGACGCCGGAGCCTGGTGTGTGATCGGCACCGCTTTCCCCGCGTTTTCCCCCCCTTCACTCCCGGGTACAGGCGGGCCATGTGCTCATCGCACGATAATGAAAGAAAAAGGCGCCCCGTCTCCCTCCAGTTTTTAACACCTCCCATAAGCATAAGCGCTCCGGGTTTTAACAACAGGACTAGTCTACAGTATGAAGATAATCAGTTACAGAAGGACAGACCATCAAATACAGACACGATCAGCCCCGATTACAGCAAATCTACAAAAAATGCGAACAGATGGGATAACAGCAGTCCCCCACGAGCCTCTCCATTGCTATAAGAACGACTTTCGACGGATATCATGTAACGTACTGATTAAGTCCTACAGCTGTTTAAACGACCATTTCTATGCCATACCAGCTCGTAATGATTTCGCAACGCTTGAGCCGAGGCTCGCTTTCACGGTCATTTAGTTACTTTCCTTAGCTCCCCGGATAGTCTCTTAAAGCGATATACTGAAGAACGTCCATCGAGATCGAGCGAAATAAAACAAGACTGAGCCGATTCGCCGCATCGCTTACCTCTCTTCATAATAAGCCGACATTATCACAAAGGGCTAGTCTGCCGCGAAAACGTTTTAGACGCCTCAACGTGGTCAATCAAGCAGCCTTTTGATTGTAACGGCGAGCCGTCATTCCGCCTCGGGGGCAGCCGTTTTGACATTTCATTGGTTAGTGAATGCGTCACTTAGCCGTGAGGTTTCCGCCCCCTTATTCCTGATAAGGGCAATAAAGGTGGAGCGTCGCGCTTAAATCCCGCCCCAAAACGGCGCCCTAACCGCAATAATAGGATATATAAGGATTTCATTGGACGTCTCGCCAATGATGTAAGGCGACGAAAAAAAAACCGGAAATAGTAATAGAGACCACCCAATCGTGACGTCAAACATTCCGGTAAATCGGCTGAACGTCAGCTTCCGACGAATGTCCATGTTATTTTTCTTGCAGTTTTTTAAATAAATTAACAAAATCGAATTGTTGCAAATTATCGGCCTATGAGTATAAAATACTTGTAAAATACAGTTAAAACTTCCGAGGTACAATGACTGATGTTTAAAATCCATATTAACACACAATTGTAAAAAAAAAAAAAATCTGCGAAATTTTGGCTGCTTATCACTGACCACCAGGTTCTAATGAAATGTACCTCAAAAATGTTAATGTTTAAAAATAAACAATAGCTGGATGCAGGGGCGTAGATTTAGGGTGGACGGAGGGGATGTGTCCCCACCAATATCCTCCGACCATTGAAATGTCCCCACCAATAATTTAATCCACTTAAAAAAAAAAAACAATCGTGCTGTCAACATTAACTTAGACACGCAGAAAGGGATAAATCACGTTCTCTCCTTGAGTCCTCCCGCCCCCAAAACACATATGAACATTTTGATTGGCTGTGCATTTCCCTGCTATCATGTGAGAGGCTGTGGCTGCGTTCAGATACAAGCAGCGCCAAATGCAGTGGATTTTTTTCCCCGTGCAAGAAGGTGTGTTGGGTGACATGTGAGGCTGGCGGCAGCAAAAAAAAAGAAGCTGGACATAAGGAGCTTTTTTTCAAAGAAAAGTGTAAGTCACTTCAAGTTCGCTAGTGAATCCATCAAAGTCCATCAAAGTAACGACAACAGTTAACGTTAATGCTAGTGGGGTTTTTTTTTTACCGCTTTGACGCACATTCATTATAGCAGGGCAGGCTATAGTCTGTGAATACGGACTTAAAACTAACAGCAGATTAAACAGCTAAATGTAAAAGTATAAATATGATCCCTGTCAGTTCTCCTAATCTAATGACGACTATTTGTCAGAAATCAGTCTTGTGAAAGAAATTGATATGCTACATACTAATATTGCCATGGCTAGAGTAGAATTTTATTGACAGTTCACCAATAGACAATCCACTTCGCACAAATAGTTTTTAAAATGCATTCACTGACTTGGCAAACATTAATAATTTGATTCGAGACTCAGAAAAAGTGAAATAAAATGATTGCTGTTTAAATGGCATGTGTTTATCCTGTTTTGTCAAGTGACAGAACCTAAACAACTGTGCTGTGTATCAGACAGTGATGGAGAGAAGGGGTCACAGGTGATGTTGAACAATGACTTGATATTATTATACCTAGTCTTCCTGAGATTTAACATTGTTACCAATAATAGGCTGAGGCATTCTCTGTCAATGCTCATAAGGAATCCCTCAATGTTTTTTTATTAGGGGACAGAAGCAGATCAGCCATGTTGTAGTTTGAATCTGAATCTGAATGTTGATTATATATAACATATAATATGTGTGTGTGTGTATTATACATGTTGATTATACTAATATTTAACATTATGAGGAGTGATAGGCTGAGGATGTAAGTGATTCATTAGTGTTTTTGGCAAAAGTTTTGAACTGACATGTCTCACTTTTTTGTCACGCTATTTCATCAGGTGGCAATCCTGTCAGGTACTAGTGCAGTCAGAGGGGAAGAGTTAGAGTCAAAGGTGAGGCCTATTAAAGGCATTGTCCAGCCCCCAAAAAAACTTTACTCACTATTTACTCCTTAAGTGGTTCCATTCCTTTGACATTACACTATTCCTTAATTTAACTTAATGAATTGCATTTCGAGTGGATTAATATCAATCGAAGCATTGCTAGTATTAATGTAAAGTGATTTTGCATTTTGCAGCATATTAAAAAAACATGCATTCCGTGGACGGAGTTGGGGTGGCGGGGTTGGTGTGTGGGGCAGGGGATGGGGGGGGGGGGGGTGGAGTCATAGGTCCCCACCAATGTCCAGAGCAAATCTACGCCCTTGGCTGGATGTACATAAATTTACAAACGAGAGGAGGCCATTCGGCCCATCAAGCTCATTTGGGGAGAACTTAACTAATAGCTCAGAGTTGCTAAAATCTTATCTAGCTCTGATTTAAAGGAACCAAAGGTTTTAGCTTCCGCTACACTAGCAGGAAGACTATTCCATACTCTAACTAAACGCTGTGTAAAGAAGTGCTTTCTCAAATTCAGTTTAAAATGTTCTCCTGCTAATTTCCACCTATGACCATGAGTTCTAGTATTTAAATTAATATTAAAGTAGCCATTTGGCTGAACAGCATCCAGAATCTTATATTCCTGGATCATGTCCCCCCTTAGTCCCCTTTGCTTGAGGCTGAACAGATTCAGCTCAGCTAACCTCTCATCAGTTGGTAAATTTTTTTCGTGTCGATTTTATTTTCTATGAATCTACTAGATGACTGTTTTAACGGAAGGCAATCATGTCGCAAAGGATTAATTGCACAGACCTGATGGCAAGCTAAGAGAGAAAACATAAATCCATTACATTAAAAGAAACCAGAATTATTTTCAAATGGTTATGTCAAAGTAGAACTACTTGAACAAGTTTATTGCTTTTTTAATTCAATCATTTATTTGTAATCTTGTACTACAACATATAAGATAGAAAACAACAGATTATACTCCATTTTTACTATTTTTTCGTATATAACAATGTATAACTTACAGATACTTCAGCCATTTAAGAACACAGTATGTGACTGCTCAGGTCCACTTGAGAGTAAATTCTTGCTTAATGAAACAATCAGACTTCTTCCGCTACACACAGCTCATTAGCAAATGGTACTGACATGAAGCATGTGCATCTATGTGTCCATGAGCGACGCTGACAGCTCAGCGGTCTGTGCTGCCGGGAAACGGCTCATCCGCTGGATGCAGTTGCCCTCAGTCAATGAGGAAACGTCATAAAGGCAGAAAGGAAGGTGAGGGATATTTTTAACGAGGGGAGGAAATCTGCAGAATGGAGACCTCTGGCTGTGGATGGTGAAGGAGCACCAGGGTTGGTGGAGATCTCCTCCTCTGATTGTCTTCTGGCCCTCCCCTCAATACCTCCCCTTTCCGACTCATGGCAGCAGCTTACAGTGACACAGTTCTTTGTACATGAGCCTCCTCAACCTGGGCATGTCCTGCTGTCCGAAACTGAACAGCTGTCCCAGCGCCAGGCACTTACAGTACTGCAGGGGGCGACAAAGAGCCGGACAACAGGAGGGACAGGGTGAGTCACAGGAGGGGATTTTTAGTCTATTTTTATGCACTAGGCATATCTAAACGAGCAGCACATTTCCCTAAAAATGAAGGACTATAGCTAGTGTGCACTTACAAATAGACACCAAGCTAGTACCAGAGAGGACCCACTTTATTAGGGACACCCAGATAGTACCAGGGAGGACCCACTTTATTAGGGACACCCAGATAGTACCAGGGAGGACCCACTTTATTAGGGACACCCAGATAGTACCAGGGAGGACCCACTTTATTAGGGACACCCAGATAGTACCAGGGAGGACCCACTATATTAGGGACACCCAGATAGTACCAGGGAGGACCCACTTTATTAGGGACACCCAGATAGTACCAGGGAGGACCCACTTTATTAGGGACACCCAGATAGTACCAGGGAGGACCCACTTTATTAGGGCCATCCAGATATTACCAGGGAGGACCCACTTTATTAGGGACACCCAGATAGTACCAGAGAGGACCCACCTTATTAGGGACACCCAGATAGTACCAGGGAGGACCCACTTTATTAGGGACACGCAGATAGTACCAGACAGGACCCACTTTATTAGGGACACCCAGATAGTACCAGAGAGGACCCACTTTATTAGGGACACCCAGATAGTACCAGGGAGGACCCACTTTATTAGGGACACCCAGTTAGTACCGGGGTAGTACCCACCTTATTAGGGACACCCAGATAGTACCAGGGAGGACCCACTTTATTAGGGACACCCAGTTAGTACCGGGGTAGTACCCACCTTATTAGGGACACCCAAATAGTACTCCTAGTGTACTCAGTTGCAAGCTATGTGTTCAGAGAAGCTTTTCTGCACACCACTGTTGCACTGAGCTATTATTTTTGCACTTCCTGTTAGCTTTAAGCAATCTGGCCTGACATCATTTCAACCACTGAACTGCGCCTTTGTTCATCGCACCTTCTCTGCAAGCATGAGACTCTGTAGAGAGGAGGAAGCACCACATCTGGCACCGACAATCGTGCCATGATATAAAGCTTGACCTCTTGACCTCGTCTGCATGCCACACAAATTCAGTCTTAGCAACATAACTCCTTATAAGGAGACTGTTTACATCTGTAAGCCGGTAATACCTAATAAATCTCAGAATGTATGTGTTTCAACAATATGCATTGAGTAGTGCGCTCTTATTTTGTCGTTTTTAACATTTGTTATTAATTCACTCCACTAAAGAGTCTTTACCGGGGGTGGGTGCATGGGTGCTCACCTGGAGAACGAAGGCCCCGCAGTCGCTGTCATTGTTCTGCCGGGAAACGTTCTGGAAGAGCAGAGACAGCCGGCAGCTTCAAACCAGCGACCCAGGCACCAAGATCCCTACACTGACTGGCGCCACTGGGCCTGTGGTCAGCCTCTCGCTCGGGTTACCAGTTAAAGACCAGGCCGTTTATGCGCTTTATGGGTCGGACCATGAGTCCAATCCCTGACCCTGGGATCTGAACCAGCGACCTTCTGACCACAGGTACAGCATCCGAACCCGCAGAGCTATAGAACTGTGCCGAAGTTTTAAGCAGTCAAAGGAAATGTTTAAGGCTATTTATCTGGGTAGTAAGGGTTTGCTCTGAACAAAAAACAATTTAGAACATATGAGAATTAAGAGTAACAACAAAAATGAACAAAAATTTCCTCTGCTCTCCAAAAAGTCACTGGTATCTTGTGGATGGCTAGATGAACACTGCTTCAGTTCCCAAACCTCTCCTCAGGGGCACCTCAGCCATTCCATGGATTCCTTACATTTCACTTCCAGCTCCATGAATTAACTAACTGAATTAGTTTTAAAAAGTAAATGAGTTATTGATTCGTCATATGAGATGTGCTAGTGGTTGAGTGGAAAAATACATGGGTGTATTATATGTTTGCTGGAAATACTGGGTGACTTTAGGAGAGGTTTTCAAATAGGTAACACTCTTTGACAGACCTGATATCATACTTTTACACATGAAGATCATCGGAACATCATTTTCATAAAACTTTCACACAGTTCTGCACATACCGCTCCTGTGTTAACGGGGTAGAAGTTCACACAGCATTCTCTCACTCACTCCCGTACGCAGCTGACCGTAGCTGAACCCACCATTTTGAATAAGCCCTTCCAGCCATGGACGAAGCCCCACCTCCCCTTCCTGACGGCCTCGGCCTGCAGGTACTTGGCGATGTGCTGAGAATGGAGGGGACAGAGTCTGATGGAGGCAGAAGGCGATGAGCAAACGAGCACGGCACGATGGAGAGGAGCGTGACGGAGAGACGGCTTGGCGGGGCCTCACCTTGGGACAGCGTCGGTTCAGGGTGCGCTGGGAGTCGAAGTATGTGACGGTGCGGTGAGGGACGTCCACGCAGACCAGAGACCAGTGCACCTCCAGGTGGATGGGCATCAGCAGCAGATCCTTCCGGAAGATGTCCACCTGTCAGGGCGGGAAATGGATGTTCAAAGTGGGTGTCTGCGGCACCAGGCAGCCATGGGGGTGGGGGCTACTGGAGCGAGGAGGTGCACTTACGTTTTTTGTCCACCGCTTGACCCCATCGTAGCCGTTTGTTCTCAGCTTGTCATAAAAGAAACTGTTGAAGAAATGAACCTGCAGTGGGTGGGGGGGGGTTTAAAGAGGAGTGAGAGATTGTGTCACCAAGGAAGCATATACAGGGGCGGGGCCAGCTGAAAACTGATTGGCCCCTAGAGTAGCCCCTCCTCTGTCACTCACCGATTTGAATCATATCATTGGCTAATGACAAGGTTGGCCTCTCTGTATGAATTATGGCCACCACCCTAGAAATCCTGGAATGGACCCTGAACAACTGTGGGGGGGGAGGTTGCACAAAAAAAAAGAGGAACCCCATTCTAGGACTGGAACTCACAACCATGTGGCCAATAGTGCAGGTGTTTAACCTCAGCCCTTCTCGATGCACTGATATAACCCGCAAGCATCAGTATTAACTCGGAATTAACACAGGCAGCTCGTGCACATATGTGGGTGGCACCTTCTCGGGCGTCGAGTCCATCACCAGGTCACCGTACATGTTCATGACCTGAGGACGACAGACGGCAGATTAACAGCACAAACCTAGCTGGCTCAACTCCCCGATAGGCCAGCAGGGGGTGCTCTATAGGTAGGTTGGCAAACTTAACTTACACAAGTTCCTTAATCTACACTACTCTGTTAAAATAACCAGCTGCGATCGACTGCTGTGTCTACAGCTGGTGAAATTGTTCAAACTGGGACCTCAGGATGACTGGAAGTAAAGCTGAGGCAGGACAGGTTCCTGTCCCCATGCCCACCTGATCGTTCAGCCAGTTCTGACCATACAGGGTGCTGAGGTCATCCATGGTGAGCACGTGACGTTTGTAGGTGACCTGGAACCCTCGGACCATGGCCGTACCGGACAGGCGCTGGTAGGACTGAATCACATGCTGCACTGCCACCTTCCTTTGGGCGAGGGGAACGCAACACGTGACCTGACCGTGATCTTAAACACACTGTCAAGAAGCCCGTTCAAGCTGGCGAGAGGGACCGAGACATCCATTCTGATACAACCCTTCTGTAATGACAATGCCATAAATAATTTCTCACCACATATTATAAGATTTAACTTTGGGCCATACTCAATGATCCACTTTTCAAAATATCTGCAAATCTGGAACCTTTCTTCCGGAATGCTACTGGAAAGCAGTGATGGTCAAATGAAGCTTCGTGAACCGCTTGCTGTATTTTTTTTACGCCATTAGATGGCGCTCTTGCTCTGCTTTGGGGTTTGCATTGAGCCCTTTTTTGAAGCGAGAGCACCATCCAGTGGGGTAAAGAAATACAGCAAGTGGTTCATGAAGCTTCATTTGTCACCACTACTGGAAAGTCTGCACAATCCTCAGGCAGCAGGCGATTAATGGCACAGGCACTTTACCCTTTAGTGTGTTACCCTGTCACACATGTGACCAGATGTACACCAAATCCCAAATCACATTAGAAAAACGCAGCTGCAGAAGTCCACCACAAGGGGGCGTGAATACGGACCTGTGAGGCTGCGAGAAGCTCTCGCTGAATATCTCCTGCAGCTTCTCCACCACCTCGTCCACGTGGATGGGGATCAGGCTCCCATACTGCTGCAGGAACTCGTTCAGGAGGCCTGATGCCGGGTGTGGAAGGGAGGGGGTTAGGGTTCCATGAGCGCTCAGGGCGCTGTCAAACTACCAAATCCTGACATCTACCGTTATTTATGGGAACACATCTATCCATTCCCTGATTATAATATGGCTACAAAGTTTCCACCCAGCACATTTCCTATAAGTGTCACTCTGCATGTAAAACAACATCCACATGCTGTCAGGGACAGAGGAACATGCCAACAGGCGGCGTCTCCATGGTTACCTTGGACACAGGCAACGTGTTTGTCCGTCAGCTGATTTTGAGGGAAGTCCCTGTCCCGCGGGGGGCTCTGGAAATCAGGGGGTGACACATGCCCCTTGGAGCCCTCTGGAGAGTCTGCACACCATGGCAGGTTAGCGAAGCCGTTGACATCAGAGGGCCATTTATCTGGGGGGTAGGTCACCTAGTGATTAAGAAACTGGAACTGAACTAGTTCTATTAACAGGAATTAATCCTACAACTACTGAGCTGAATTAGCAGGAACACATTTCATTATAATTACAGACACAGCATTTAAAGGGGAAGAACAGGCGTAAAGACACCAATTCACTGACCGCATAACTGACTGTCCCCGTTCAGCAGCGCCTCCTCTGGTTCCCCAAGTCTGGCTCTCTGGCGCCCCCTGGCCCGGCGCCGAGCTGCTGTCCTCGCCCTCTGGGCTCGCCGGCGCCACATTCTCCACTGCAGGGCCAGACGCGAGCGCAGGGCTGCGTACCTGAGCAACCGCTGCCTGCCCTGAAAATGATGCAGGGGCACCTGCCAACCCTCCTCCTCCTCAACAGTGAGGTTAACACCTTCATCTTCCTCAACATCTCCATCCTGCTCTTCCTCATCCTCCGCCTCCTCCGTGCTTGCGGCTGTCCAGACCTCCTCCTGCTCTAGCCGACCTAGTCTGAGCTGCAAGGAACTGGGGACAGCGCAGGTGGGGCCGAGGGCCAGGAGGTGCCCCCCTTTGACGTCCTCCTGTCTCTGCCTCAGGGTCAGCTCACTCCGCCAGCGGTCCTGCGCTAAGCTGCCGCCACTGTCCCTCATCGTCCAGGCGAAGCCCGGAGCCAGCGCCCATTCAGTCTCCCACCCTAAAACGAAGATGTGCACAAAGCATTAATTCGGCCACTTCCACACAACTTACAGCTCACAAGTAACACAGCATTAAAAGCGACCTTGCACCTAAACATGCTTTGCTTATATCAGAATGGTTACGGATATATTATACATCAAACAGCAAGATGCGGTCGGACGGTATCTGCCATATCAAACCACCTGTATCGTCAGCGGACAACAGATTAAAGAGATTTCACGCAAGAGTTGTGCAATAAAAGCGCGTTTCCGCTGCCACTGGCAGCGAGGGGAGCACGTCAGCAGTCGGACCCGTACCCGATAAATGAAAAAGGCGAGAGCGGTCGTACTGATCATCACAGTGTGCAGCATGGAAATGAGCTGAGTAATTAACAGGTACACAGCACCACTGGGGATCCCCCCAGGAGTATATGAGTGTGTGCATAGCTATTCGTGTGTGTGTGAAGGGGGGCATTTACATCGCAGACTCACCGTTAAACTGTAAACTCCCGCAAGATATATTTCCCTTTCACGCTGCTTTATTTCCCGCGTCTAGTCATCGGTGCCTAGACATATATTAAGTGATTTTAAATCCTCTTTTTCAATGAACGGTCGGCGCTTCCTTACTACGAAGGCGGCCACGCCGCTGACGTCAACCGGGGGGGGGGTAAACCCGCACAGCGTCACTAGCGGGGTGCAGAAATGGGGGGGATAGCGCGGAAGAGACATTCTGGCCTTGAAAAAAATGGATATAGACTCATTTAAATAACACCAAAAAATAACAGGGGAATGTAAAGATCCGACAAAATGAGGTGAATCCTGTTTCTGAATCCTTTCTTCTGTGACTACCAGAGTACCGCGAAAATCGAACCGTATATGAACGACATACAGTAGCCTATATATGTGGCATGTGGGCACACGTGATAGTTTGGTTTTTTTCCTTTGAGTGAATCAAGTCGCTAAATTACCTTTGTGGCTCGTTAAAATACCACCGATTTTGTTTCATTTATAAAATAAGTAAAATATATTCCCATGTATCTATTCACTTTTGGACGCTTAAAAAACACTACACAGGTATTTTTGGTAAAGGGAAAATATATTTTATGCCTTAACTTGAAATTCAATATAAAAATACAAAATAACTGTTTCATCATGTACTACATTTACATGCAATATAATTACTACATATTGAAGTGTATCTTGGAATAGCCCGTATTTGCAATAGCTCTCTCGTGCCGACCCCGCCCTGATTCAGAACGCAAAGCCCAAGTGCTGTCGGTCAGTAGTAGACAAATAGCAAGTTGGAATCATGGATTTAAATCCGATGCAATTAAGACATCGCGTGCGTTACAACTATTCCTGCTTCTTCCATTTTCATCCATTCCGAAGTATCCAGCCCAATGCAATGTGAAATGTGACAAGCTGCCCCACAGCCAGAAACAGATATCGCGGTGGGTATACCGTGTCTCTCGTGTATTTTGCAGACCGGACCGTAGCGGTAGATTTTGCATGCGACCGGGAGCCTGAAGCAAATTTCGGGGGAAGGGTTTGGACTCCTTGTTAAAAATTAGTTGTCAAAAAGGAAATGTAGGAAAAATTAAGTGCGATATAAAACATGTATGAAATTGCTATATAAATTTCTACTAAATATGTTTGGTTATACGTGTAACACTGCTATAATATAAGGGGTAATATTTAATAATGCTTTTGGTAGGCATCCTTGTTAAGCAGTTATGTATAATCAATGGATGAATGGATGGACGGGTGGATCTTTGGTAATGGTGAATTTCATACCACGATATCCTGCCATACTGACCTGCACACGGATTGAAGGTAGAAATACAGTGTTTTAAATGAATGAGCAGTGGAAGCACAACATGTGGATGTAACACCCAGCTGACTGTCTACCACAATAATGCCGCTTCTGCACTTCCTGTTACTTCACGGCCAGACTCCTCCAGCGGCTGGCGCTCAAGAGAAGAGACACGAGCACAAGTTGTCTCCATCTCCAGCTGTCTCGAAGTACATGAAGTCCTGGAGGGAGATGACAAGAGACCTGCTGAATCTCTCACAGAACTGCGTGATCGATCGATGTGGAGCCCAACAATGAGAAAAAAAAAACGGCATTTTTAAAAAGCAAAACAATCGTAGAGCAACAGAACTGCAGTATTTAATGCTGGACTGAGGATGATGAAGATGAAGATGACGACTCCGGCTAAGGTGACTCACGATGAGGAAACAGGCCCCCACCAGCACGGCCTTCATCCTGACGTCGAGGTCCATTGGGAACTGGATGCCGAAGTTGTCGGCATCTGTGAGGATCTCCTTCAGCAGGCCGCCCCACTGCTTGGTGATTCGCCCGACCACCTCCTGGCCGTCTTTCCCCTTTAGCTGTCGGGGCAGTGGGCCGGTGTGAGTGGAATCGGATGCAAACGCCCAACAACGGTGGATGATGGAACCAAGACTACCTACCTCACCATACGTCACCTCAGACAAAAGCTAAAAGCTGAACGAACAAACATAAGAGGGCGGATCTGGAAATGCAGCTGGATTTGACTGGAACAGGCACTGGGGACAGTGGTCGAGAGTTCCCCTGCATCCTGCCGTTTGCGTGCAAATGTCAGTCTCTCACCTCAAATTTGACGTCGCCGCAGCAGTTACAGAGCAGGCATGGACCATCCAGCTTGAGAACGGTCTCCCTGGAAGGCCCCAGGATGGAGAATTTGGGCAGGATGGGGTGCCAGTCCTGGACCACATAGCCCAACACTGTGCCAAGGGGCGACTGTACCTCCAGCTGGCACACAGACACGGGTGTGAATCAGCACGTCACCATGTCACACGAGGTAAATACAAAGCCTTTCCAACCCCATTAGCTGGTAAGGTTAGAGAACCACGCCCCCCCAAAAATGATCTTTCAAATCTGCTGAGAAATGAGAGTTATCATCCCGGAAGGAAAACCTGCTGTGTCTGCACTTTGTCATGATCGGCTGTAAGAAGGTATATCTGAGATACTTAAAGCTTAAACAGGATGAGTTTTGAGTGTTGCCAGAAAGAATGACTGGAACAGATATGCAGAGAACAGGCTCGGATATGCAGTGGATTGCCGAGAGATGCAAACATGTGCGCGCACACACACGTACACGCACGCACACACTTTTCCTGGATTTCTGGGAATAATGCCTGTTCCACACTACTCTGAATTTCCTCTTTTGGTCATTACTGGAGACCATCCGACTTCCTAAATCCCAGCCTCAAAGCCTCAGGTCAACAAAAAACACGCAGGCATTTCCTGTGACGCCAGTCCCAACATACGATTCACATAAAGAGGAGCCTGCTGTTCCTTACTGGTACTCATTTCACACTCCAGAGGACCCATTTTGGGAACACATGGTAGAGTGGGACATTCTAGCATTCTCTTTTCACCATTCGCAGCAGGCAACGTGGTCAGACGCCCCATGCAGGGTCCTCGCACCTCCTGCAGGCAGCAGGGGAAGCAGCAGCTGCTGCAGCGCCAAGGCCGCACCAGGTGCATGACCTCCTGGTCCATGTTGTCCTTGATCATCAGGTTGAAGCGGCGCAGCGGGCCGCACATGTTGCGGATGCAGCAGTTGGTGTCCTCCAGCGCCTTGTAGATGGTCTGGCCCATGATGTTCTTGATCTCATATTGGTTGTTGGTCTCAAAGCCGCAGAGGACTGGACCACAGCAGGGGAAGGCGGGGGGGGGGGGGGGGGAGATGTGGAAATGAATGGAGGAATGGAAAGAGGGAGGGGCAAATGGCAGCAAGAAGAAAGGATGGAGGAGAGAAGCAGGGCACAGAAAATGCTACTGTTTGAGTTCCGCAGCGCGTTAGAGCCTCATCCATACCTTCCAGTAGCTCCTTTTTCTGGTGAATCAAGATCTGGTCGATCTGCAAGCACAGAGGACACAGTCGACACAAAGGCGCAGCAAGATTGATGAGCAGGCAAACCTGACACCCCGTGGGCCACTAAAGATGACATCACTAAAATGTCTGGAGTTAAGGGCCTTGCATAACGCTGGCCATGGGCTTTGAACCCACAACCCTCCGACAAGGGACCAGATTCCTAATCTGCCGAGCCGCATGCACCACCCCACATATGTAGTCCAGTTTGGCCACATCTCAGGTGGCAGGTAGCACCTATACTTATGAACCCGACTGCGAACACTAACTGCTGGTGTGTGACCTTGCTTACAGCTGTTTGTAACGTTAGCTTGCTTGCAACAAACCAACCCGGAACTGGTTTTGCTGACTATGTACAGCAGAAGAGCTGGGTGTCTGAGCACAGTTTGAACACACCTGAGTCAGGTACTCCAGTCCAGGGGGAACTCCTACGAGAGTGCCGGTCTGCTCCATCACAGGCTGGGTGCAATTAAACAGGCTAAAGACGGAGAACGACGTCTCAAAGAGAAACAAAGTGCCAAAAGCGCATAGTGATAACGATATTTATGTGATACACAACATTCATTAAAGCTCATACGTTTGTGTCACTGATCTTAAAAATTATAAACATTGTTAATCAGAAGAAAATAATCTAGAAACTGGAAAAAGAAAAAAAAAAACAGATGGATGAACATGCGCTTGTTCGGCCCAGTGTTTAAACAGACAAGTTAATTTAGGTCAGCACCTAGAATAGACCTACATTAGGGATTACCTCAGAATTACACGAGTGGTGTATAGTTTACCTGTAATACGCATCACATTGTCAATGCTGCTCCCCCTACTGGTCCAAGTATCACAATACCCGTGACAATAATAGACCTACTGGACTTCTTGAGAATGCGATAGAATGCGATACTGATATTTAAATGCAAGCCATATTATGACATCTCTCTGGGCTACTAATAAAATACGTTGAAAGGACAGTGAAAGAACACTAAAGAGGATGGGAGTTTATAGTTTATTGTTAAATGTCTCTTTTCGTGGGAAGGGAGACATTTCGGAGAGTCTCCGTTAATCACTGGAATTTACTGGGTACAATCTCCGCCACAACAAAGCAGGAATTAAAAACACGCCTTAAAAGTGCAACGTGAAGTTGGTAAACAATCACTTTTGCACGTTGAACGACTGAAACAGTGAACCCACCGAACGCAAAATGCAGTTTTTAATGAAAGTGACCGCGCACTAGATAGCGGAGTGCTAAAACTGACATTATTACATCTCCGTTAGGAGACGCGAGAGTCCTGGTGGTCGGCTCCGCCTGCTTTCCTGAAAAGCTCGTTTTTGTACTTATCAGACCATTTCCCAAAAATGCAACAGGTTAAACAAACGCCGCCATATGAAAATCATATAAAATACATCTTTACCATCTACTTTTCCGCACTATAAATAGTATAGAAAGGCATATTAAGTTTATTGTAAATTGTGCGTGGGGGTTAATGCTTTATTTTTCCACTCCCTGTTCTGTTGCTTCTGTGTTGAGACTTACCATTAAAACTTTGGTGCAAAACGCGAAAACGGTAACTTACCTTAGCAAAAGAGGTAAGTTTCTCGTCTGGAGGGTACCAGCGTTCAAAGTGGGTAGCGTCCTTTTTTACGAATTTACTGTAAGTCCCACCTCCTCCCTCGTTAAGTCTGACTACGAAGTTTCTCATATTCGGATTCCTAAAATTCTTAAAGCCAAACGCCCCCTTCTGGACAATAAGGCCAACTGGTAAGAAGGATAATTGACTTGAATTAAACACTTCATACTTCCAATAGATGAGGCGTGTACCAAACAAAGCAAACGCAAACTCCTCGAAAAGAAAGCAAAGTCTTTATTTCTCAAGCTACAGTTACTAAAGAAACAATATATGATGCCAAAAATATAGCATTTACTTGGCTTTCTTCCGCTCTTTTACATTTATGACATATTTACAAATATTGGAAGGACTTAAAGTAAATGTACCAAAACGAGGGATGTTCAGTGTGGCGGGCAAGGGCACGACTCTCCCCAAAACTCCCATAGCGACATAACCCAAACGAAAAGGAAGGTATAACCAGCAGCGTCAACTTTTCTATACACAAAATAATTTAAAAGAAAAAAAAAAGGCTTTCAAAAGTTAGATACATAAACTAATAATAATGGTGATTCTAAACTGTTTCCGGAGCAGTCAACTCTTTTTACAGGACAAAGAAAAGCAAAAACTGAGAACCATTAAATTACAATTGCAACGCCTCCCTTCTCTGCGGTCCGGTATCTTCAACGCGTTTCAAAGACACAACCAGCCTTGACCACAAAGCACCCATAACTGCGAAACGCTGAAACAATCTTAAAATGTGCCACGATGCATCAAGAAAGTGTTTAAGCCTGTATTTGAAATCATAAAAATATTCACGCTCTCCCAGTTTTGTATGTTTATATAAGTATAGGCCTATTTGTTAAAATGTGAAGAGACGAGTTTTTGAGGAAGCAGGGGAGAACCGCGTTTAGTTTACCTGTAGTATGCGTCACCTTGTCAATGCTGCTCCCTCTAGTGGACGAAAGCAGCAGCTGTTTCCAGACGCTCCACTGACGACATGTACAAGCCATTTTGTGCTTACGTGCCGCTCTTCTGAGAGTAGGCAATCGGTGAGGACTACAGGGGGGAAACCCCCGAACTTCTACGGCCAGGATTGACCCACGAGCTCATTCAACTCACATCAACACATTTCAGCTGATTCTCTTCACAACAGCAAACTCCTAATTATGGTTAATACCAGCAAGCTCAACTAAACATCAAAGCTGCACTTACGGAGACATGGAGACTAACTTAGGTTTGTAGAGGAAAGGAAGATAGCATCTCATGATACCAACAATTATAACAGCGATTATGAAAGGGGGTCTCTTTTAGGAGTGCCAGTACACTCAGCCCCACATTAATACTAAAGAAATTTTACATGAATTTCAATCATGGGATTTATGGGAGAAGCTCAGTTACTGTCCTCCAATGTTAGGATACGATACCTGAGACCAGGCTGTCTGACACAAAAGCAGATTCTTTTTTAATTAAAAACGTACAATACAAACCCCATCAGCAGGGCAGTTTGGCTGTCTGCAGCTTTGCAGAAACCCATCGAATGCATTTTTGTACAATCAAAAAATATTGATGGTTTCTGCTTGCCCAGGGACAGAGACTGTTAGAGTGATGCGACGAGTCCCGGGATCCTGCACTGCAGCCCGGGACACCAAACAAGAACATCGTCCTGGCATAGAACCAGGGTCACATCCCACCAGCTTACAGCTGCAAATTACTCATTTATTCGCTTCCAACAGGTCCGATTCATCCCATACGGAACCTAGAGAATAACTCATTTGCTAAGAACTGGGACGAGGCATGAGGTCAGAAACTGCAAACTGAGCTGAGCCTGTTGCATCATGGGAACTGTAGTCAGACATCCATGCAGCCTCAGTAACAGACAAAGAGATCAGTAGGATAGTTGAGGATATGGCTTTTGGTTACTGCTTTACATGTCTCCATAAGAGTATGTGGCGTCTGTTCATCGCGTCAGTGTAACAGCTGAGTCGATACACTAGCATTAGCGCCAAGTCCAAACTCCCTGCCGGACCACCCGGATGGGCATTGATCATAGTCTTTTCGATACTTCAGGTAACACTGACTACACAGGGCAGATTATCATCATCCTGGGGTATCCCAGCAGTGCTCCAGAGCTCCCCCTGCAGGGGAGTCACCTTGTATTCCCACAGAGAGGACAGGGCTTCAGGAAAGTACCACGTACAGGTGACCAAAGGATAGTTTCTCAGAAACGGGGTCAGGGTGGGCAGGCGTCGTGGATGTGTGACCCATCTCAGAGCGCGGAGGAAGGGACGGCAGGGGGCCCCCGACCCGCTCAGGGGTCCTTCCTGTGAGCCGGACGCCGGTCCTGGCGGCAGTCCCTGCACTTGTGGCAGTAGAAGACGTCCGGCACGTTGGACTTGCGGATCTTGGCGCAGGAGAGGTGCACCCAGACCGCGCACTGGTTACACTCGATCATAGGCCTCCCGGCGAAGGGCTTCCCGCAGTAACAGGTAATCAGGTCCCACGAGTCGTCGCCTGGGGACCGGAGGAGCACTGTCAGCATCGCAGTGAAAAATCCCTCCCCACACCACTAAACCACCTTGAAATCACACATAAGCAGTGCAGCGCACCCTGCTGGCTCAACTGAGAAGCTTGCCGTTCCACACCATTGTACACAGACACACATGCAGCAGACATTTTCCATTTTATTTATTTATAAGACACTTTTAATCAAAGTGTCATACTTCTTTTATGAGAAAGCAGGGTCATCCAGTCCCTGGAACAATTGAGGCTTAAGAGCCCTGCTCAGGGGCCCAACAGTGAGATCCCTCCACCAGTCCTAGGATTTGAACCAATGTCCTTTTCAATTGCAATATATTGAGCCACACATGCCCAGGTTGCACTAATTTTCTGGTAAAAATTTGAATGAATGAAATCCTGACACTCGGGCAAAACCTAATGTCCGCCTGGCATTTCCTGACCCTCCCAGCCCACCAATCCCGGCGACACTCACCCGACTCCACCATAATGTCCTCGTCGGCGATCCACGTCTCTCCTTCGCTCGAGCTCATCTCCGCCTCTCGGGTCGACTCCTCCTCCAGCATCCCCTTGAGATCCGGCCGCGGCAGCTGCATGCTCTGATCCGACGCGTCTTCCCCTGTGTCCAGCTCCTCTCTGTGAGTGGGGCCTGTCTCTGAGTCAGTCTCACTCTTCACTGAACTCTTCAGCTTCTTGGGGCCCTTGAGCAGCTTAGGGCTCTTGCTGCGCTTGATGCGCGCTCTCTTCTCGCCGCCCAGGGACAGCTTCTTCAGCTTCCTGTCCTTCTTGTGCTCCGCCTTGCTGCCCGGCCGGCCCTCGAACAGGGAGTCCTTCAAGCGCATCTTGTCTAGCGCAGTGCCCTCCGAGTGTGGCCGGTGATGGGGGGCTTTGCCCTTGTTGGCACGTGCCTTCCGCACGAACGTGTGGATGGTGCGCATGTCCGAGCCTGCGCCCCCTCCGCCAACTGCCCCGACACCCCCCTCGCCCGAGGCTCCGGAGCTGTGTGGGGAGCTGGAGGATGCTGGGGACCACGGCCTTTCCTGGAGGGGGGGGGGGGGGGGGATTGACACGGTCAAACAGAGCTTCAGCCACACCTGTCCCTGAGACACAGTCATCGAAACAGGAAACGCACCTCTTTGGTGGAGGGAATGTAGCCAGCATAAGCCAGGACGAAGCTGCAGAAGTTGTTGAAATCCTCTACAGTCCTTTTCCTCCTCTCCTGAGGCTGAGGAGACATCCAAATGTTACATTCATACACATCCATCTCTGAAGGAGGCCAGCACTGCTCTGTCCACTGTCTAAGGCAGCAATTAGTTGATCTCATACATTATTCATGAGCTCAGCGTCAGAGATGACGTCATTCGGTGCACCTCGTCACCGAGGACCAATTTATGTGTACAGTTAGGATCGGCTGTGTGTGCAGCGGCTCACCAGTTACAGATTAACTCGGCCGATAACCGGCCCGTATTTTGCAATGAGGTTCAGCTACACCAACCGTGCATATTTAGCAGGGATAACTAGTGGAAAAGTTATTTTTGTTCAGGATTATGTGGCAGCAAATTCACACGGCTTTACACACAGCACGGACATAGCATAGCTATTAACAGAACTTCCAAATATCACTCGGGCCTGAAATAATATGCGGTTTAAGTCTTTACGACGGGTAAAATCATGCATTTGTCAGCGGCATCACCGATGACTAAAGCTATCAACCACAAGATTATGCTTCATGCGCAGTGAAAAAAAAAACGCATGCAAATTGCGAGGTGAGAGTGACGGGGCCGGCCGAGAACCCCGGCCCGGCGGCTCACTCACCGGGGACTCCGCCTTGCACTTCCGTATCGTGTCTGTGGAAAAAGCAGAAAAAGACAGTGAGCTCCAGGGCACCCAACGCGTCGCGGTCGGCACACGGCCTCCCCCCCTCCACCAGGCAAACACAGGAAATCAAAGCGCCGGCTCCTGTACGTTTCGACAACGTGCGGCCCAAACGCCAAAAGACTCGGCTACGGTCAGGCTGCAGCGAGATTAGTTGGTGCAGCTAACTAGCTGGTTAATTAAGGTTACTTCGAAACACCCCCCCCCCCCCGACTATTCTTTAACCACACATTAGAGATCACTGCCCAGTCAGCCTGATAAAATAAAAACGCTGCCTTTGCTCGGCTTTCTACAGACGGACGAGTCGTACCGGTGCCATCTGGATAAATGGCTGCGCTAGAGCCGCTTGTAAAAGCAGCAAATCAGCCCGGCCATACGTCCATCCAGGGTGACATTAGCTACACGGGTAAAGAGGCAGGCTGCGAGGGGAAGCCCCCCTACACAGCCACCCATGACCGATAAAGTTTCTTTTTAAATAGAACAAGCACTTATTGCAGCCTCTCTTCCCTCCCCCATTCGGCTAGCCCCTCCATCTCCTGCCGGCTCCCCCACCCAGCCTCGCCGCCGGCACCACCGACGTTTGCAACCGCGCCCGGTGGACGCGATCGGCGGGGTCTCCTGACGGCTTAGCCGTCCGAGTCGAGGCGGCTTTCGCTTGCGAGCCACCCTTTAAAACGCGCCGATTCGCCCCCTGCTCCGGCACTATCCTGGCTATCATGTGATTCTGACGGGCGGAGAGCAAAGTGGCGGCACCTTGATGCTCGGCCATAATCCCAAGCATTGTCACCCGGGGGGCCTCTCGGTCGGCAGCGGTCTGCGTCGTGCTCTTCTCCCCGGCACTACGGAGCCGCAGCTCCGGCCAGGGAAGCAGGCGGCCGCTCTAGGGCGACACAGCGGCCCTTTGTCTTCAACCAGTCCGGAGAAAGGAAAAGCGCAGTTCGGGGGGCACCACCGCCACCCCCCGCCGCCGTCGCCCTCGCTCCGAAATAACTGTCAGACAGTCGGTCCCGGTAAGTCCTCGGAGACAGTTAGCCAGCTAGCTTAGCGCGGTCTCCCCGCTTCGAGCGTCGTCGTCGGGCCGGTTGCTGTAAACTCCTTAAGGTGGTTCTAAGACGTTTTTTTCCCTGCAGCGGCGTTGCTGAAAGACCCTGAAGCAAATATGTTTAAACAAACATAAATTCTCCTTTTTCTTCTTCAGCACACAGAGAAAGTTCTCAAATTCGCCTCCCCTCAGAGCCCTGCGTGCTCACGTCTCTATAGCGTCACCATGACCAGTGACTATGGGCACCGGCTCCACGAGCGCCCCCTACGTTCTCCACAGGAACGTCGCTATTAGTTCTGAGTCCTATGGGTAATGTAGTCTTCCTGGGTTTCGCTTATCAAGCGTCAGGTACCGTAGCTAAAACCCACGAAAACTCTTCAAATACTTCCGAAAAAAGCTTTTTTGTCAGTTGTCTTTGTTTATTTTATTGGTTCCTCCTCCAAATCCTGATCGACTGATCTCAGATAACCTCCATCAATAAACTGTGATGTAATATTAAAAGTCTGAAAAAAGAATTCGTCATCAGTCTTAGCAACAATTTTATGAATACTGATTCATAAAATTTACTTTTAAAATATAAAACTGTTACTTTTGTTTATCACTGTTAACCAAAATTATTGAATTAAATTAGGTAACTGATACTGTACTATTGAATAATTCCTTTACACCCAAACTTCAATTTTCCTATAGGCCAATCTGTAGAATTTAAAATTGTCTTTAAGTCAGTCACTATCCCATGTACACGTTGGCATAGAATCTGTGTTTTTCTGTTGTTTAAATGCAATTGGTTTGTTATAGATCTACACATAGCATAAGTAGCTATTCAGCATGATTATTCAAGTCGGATCTGATCCAGAGATCGCTGTCAGTGTCTATGACATGACACTATGAGGAATGCACGATGTATCTAAATAATGGTGCGTTAAATCATGCACTTATAATTATATATAAAACTTTTTCAACTGATAAAACTGTTCAAACGATTTAGAATAAGTTATATTTACTATTAACGCTATATTTTGACATCAACAACTGGTGAAAGTTATTGCCCACCAGACTATATCTATCTGACTGAGCTCTAAATAACGGAAGTCGTTGCAGAAAAATAGTTAGGTAAAGCTTAAAACTATTCATTCAAATGACTAATAGCAGAAAAGCATGTCTCAGTCCTTAATGTAACCGCAAATAAAAATATACAGCATTCGCTATATTTTGGTCTACATGAGATGACTTTAAATACAAATGAAAAAAGGGAAAAGCAGCAAAGTTGAGCAGAGTACGGCGGTCGAATTGAGAACAGATCCAGCGACCGAGGGGAAAAAATTCCAGTTTTTCCCTTCGCGGAAGTGACGTAAGAACGGCAATGGCGACTCGCAGTAAGGTTCTGAATTCACTGATAACTGAAATGCACTCTTGGTGTCGTTGTACTTTTTGGTAGTGTTTGTCATTTGTCCGCGGTAGCGTGCAAAAATGAGAAGTTTCTGAGGTTAAAATAAGCCAGTCTTAAAGAGTACTAGAGTCTAGACCACATAGGGTCAGCAGCCTAGGAATACCGGTCTGCAACTTGGTTGACTGCCTGCTTTTTGCACATTGCATTTTTAATGTCAAATTTATAATTTGCCATTTTTTCGTATTTTATATTTTAATTTTAATAGGTGAATGCGACATCGAAGAACTGATCTCACACTAGCAAGCCAGTTAACAAGACAGAGCAGTTTGCTTGCTTGGTTCTCATTCGGACAGGCTAATCGCATACGACTCTGTGGTACTTTGTGGTGGTCCTGGGAGGGTGGTCCCCTTTGGGGACTGGCTTCACGCCTGTGTGGAATATACCTTCTCTCCCCGCTTCTCCGATCCCTTTCGTTGTCCCTTTTCTACGTCGTCGACATGCTGAAGACCCGGCAGTGTTTACTCTGGATCCGCACTTTCCTCGGAGTCACGTCCAGAATATGGGGCTTCATATTGTGCATTCTCAGGAAGCACCTCCGCACGGTGAGCGAACAAATCGACACGAGAAAAAAAAGTCCTGTTTTTATTTTTTTATTAAAGAATAGCAACATGCATAATAGGCGCATGTACAAAGTAACAGGCATGCTTAGAGTAACTGATGACGCGTGCCCTAAAAAGGTCTTCACAGAAATCTTGATATAAATTAGTCTTATCAATATAAGGAAATCATACACAGCTGGCAAATTAACTTCTGTTGTTTTAGTATGCACGGATGTGGTGTTCCTGATTGTTTGGTTCAGATGTGCAGCAAGCTGGGGGAAAACAAAAATGTGGAATTGTCTGGTGGTGCACGAGCACTGGGCTGAGAAACACTGCTCTCACATTTAAGTGAGACACCCACTTGTTAGTAGGCTGACAGCTTGCTTAGCAACAAACGACTGTTTGTTTGGAAAGGAAAAGGCTCAATTTGGACACACTGTAACAGACGTATCTGATGTCATTGCATGTGACAGCAGGTCCTATTAGAACATAAGAACTATACAAACGAGAGGAGGCCATTCGGCCCATCAAGCTCGCTTGGGGAGAACTTAACTAATATATTGGTCGAACACATTGTCCGATTTTGCACCCATGATTTATATAGAGTTAGATATGTATCTATTCTAAGATAATATATATATAGAGTCATGGTTTAACATTGTCATGCTGTGGAACAACATTATAGCTGGTAAAGTGCACATTACTGAAATACCGAGATGATCGAAAAGTCAAACTCTTATCAACAAGAAATGCCACTGTTTATTAACTGCCTGAAGCTTATACTATGAAGGCTGAATTTATTAACATGCAAAGAGTCTTCTGACAGGTTAAAAGTATTTATTTACATGTTTGCCTGATAGTATCGAGGCACGAGAATCGTGTAGGTTGGCATTATCGCGTTGCTCATGTAAAGATCCCCAAGATATCGGCATCAAGCTGGTGAGAATGCAAAACTCAAGGTACCCGAAGTAATGGCCTGTATTGCTGTCATCTTCCCCCCCCCGCCCCGATTCCTGTGTCCCCCCTGCTGCAGATCATCCAGTATCAGACAGTGCGTTACGACCTCTTACCCCTGTCGTCCATCTCCAGAAGCCGGCTCAGTAAGTATATGCTTCCCTCCTGGGGTCCTGGAGGCTCTGGCCCACACCAGGCCTGTAGACGTGGTGGGGGAGGGCGTGGCTCAGGCGGTTAGGTGGCCGTGCATGTGATCAGAAGGTTGTTGGGTCTAATTAAATGTAATGGTAAAAGGCGGTATGACTGGTCTACGCAGGTGACTTGCGGAAGGGAACAGTTTCAGTAGGTTGGTATCCCATCTGGGGGCCTGTGTGAATTACCCTGAAATATCCAGCTGCATAAATAGGTATGGTTATTACATTCGGTAAATTATCAAGTAGCCAGTGCATTTGATTAGGAGGGGGCTCTACACCTTTCAGATGCAGTTAAGAGGAAGGTTCTGGTGCTGGACCTGGATGAGACGCTAATCCACTCGCACCACGACGGCGTCCTGAGGCCCAGTGTGCGGCCCGGCACCCCGCCGGACTTCATCCTCAAAGTGAGCCTGCTTTTCCACCCCCCTCTTGTCTGACACGTGCGACTTCCTGTGTCTTTACGTCCTCGCCTCATTCAGCACCTTTCATGCATATAGATCAGGGGTGTCAAACTCCAGTCCTGGGGGGCCAGAGCCCTGCACATTTTTGGGTTTCCCCTCATTTAACACACCTGATTCAACTCCTTGGGCTAATTACCACACAGCATTTGAGCTGAATCATTTGTCGTGGAACAGGGATAGAACTAAGCTACATAGAGCTCTGGCCCCCCAGGACTGGAGTTTGACACCCCTGGTATAGATGCTCCCTTAGGATGCCTGAAAGGGTTAACAGTTGGGACTGCTTTGTTTTTAAAGGTTTACAACACTGAAAACAGTATGTAACCCTGGGACCTGCAGTATTACCCACAATGCACCTTGATCCTCGGCACCAAAGCACACTTTCACAACTGAGCATGCTCAGCGAGTGTTCCTGTGCCGTGGGGGGTAGGATGGCGTCCGTGACATGTTGTTTCTGTCCCCTTCTCTTCCAGGTGGTGATAGATAAGCACCCGGTCAGGTTCTTTGTGCATAAAAGGCCACACGTGGACTTCTTCCTGGAAGTGGTGAGTGGAAATCGCTGCTCTTTTATCTGGAGGTCAGGTGACAGCGTGGCATTTCAGCGTGGCTGGGGCACCGTTTGTGTAATCAGAAGGTTGCTGGTTCAGATCCCAGGGTTCACCATTGGCCCTTTGAGTAACGCCCCCCAGGTGCATGAGGGATCCTGACCCTCCTTTCTCAAAAAAAAAAGCCAAATGTCAGTATCTGCTGTAGCCTCTGGGTTTGACCCTTTTGTGCTGCCCTGCTGATCTGTGACCCTCCCACCCACCGTCAGTGGCGATCGCCGGGTCTCCACCATCCATCGGTCCTAGTATCGGTTGTAATGCGATAAAATGTGGGTTCTGTTGCCAGCATCTTTAACCATCAGTCCTGGGGTGACAGTGTAACTCCCGGGGGCCACCGTGACCCCATGACACAGTGACTCTGACAACTCAAAATGCACCTCAGAACACCTTGACTGAGAAACAGCAGAAAGGCCTCCCCCGTTTCTCTCTTAGGATTCACCGATCCTGTCCTCCCCCGCAGGTGAGTCAGTGGTACGAGCTGGTGGTGTTTACCGCCAGCATGGAGATCTACGGCTCCGCCGTGGCCGACAGACTTGATAACAACAGGAGCATCCTGAAGCGCAGATACTACCGGCAGGTAACTCCTGGCGCCCCCCCCCGCTCCGCCGGCTGTCTGACTCACTGCCCTGTCACACTTTTTGACTCACTGTTGCACTGTCACGTGGAGGATCTCACCTTTCCTTTCCGCAGCACTGTACACTCGACCTGGGCAGTTACATCAAAGACCTCTCTGTGGTACACAGTGACCTCTCCAGCATAGTCATCCTGGACAACTCGCCAGGAGCCTACAGGGGCCACCCAGGTGAGTGTCAGCAAGCTGCCCCGCCCCCCCGATGGCCTGCAGGTGAACTGCAGATGCTGTGCGTACGCCGCCTTCGTCTGTACTCAGAATGTCGCCGTTTACCTCACTTCCTGTTTGACTCCGGTTTGCCTTGCAGACAATGCAATACCCATAAAGTCATGGTTCAGTGACCCCAGTGACACTGCACTTCTCAACCTGCTGCCCATGCTGGACGCACTACGGTAAGTGTCAGGATTTGAATTCCAGCTCCCACAATGCACCTGGGCCGAGAATGACATGCCAGTATGTTTCTCTTGACAAAAAGTCATTACAACCTCCCTCTCATTCTCTCAGGTTCACTGCAGACGTCCGCTCCGTCCTCAGCAGAAACCTCCACCAGCATCGACTCTGGTGATTGGCCCAGTGGGGCTTCTTATGGCCCAATCATGTTTTTTTGGTTTTCTTTTTTCCATTTTTTTTGAAGCCCTCCCCATTGACTGCCGACGGATTCTCCCACACTCCCCCCCACACCTCTGAAAAGTGTAGTGTCTTTGCCCTCCCCCCCTGCCCTGGTGGGGCGCAGGCGCAGGCCCAGAGAGACGAGGCCCCGGGAGATGAACACTGCCGCTGGCATTTTCGGGGGATTCTGGGAGCACCGGCAGCGGACGCTGGGACAGACGGAGCCCCCGGTTTTATACGTTTCTGTAGCGGAGTCTTGTCTGTGAAGCCCCTGCCGTTGCCGTCTTGGGCTCCCGATGTGTTGGTGCGCGCGGGGGTTCGCTGGCTGTTTTCGCTCGGAAAATGCTGTCAGCACACAGAACTCCTGTCAAGCCAGCCCGTGAGGCCGTCCCCTTCCCCCCACAAGCCCCCACCTCAGTACTTCTTGATCATTTGCACCTGATTTCTGCATCTCGTTCTTTAGAAATCAGTTAAAGCACAGCATAGGCGTCTCTCTATCTCTCTCCCCACTTCCCTTACTCCAACTCCCCCCCCCCCCCCCCCCCCCGTCCCCTAAATGTGTCTCACTCGTGTCGGCAAGCTCGGCCGGATTGCTGGGAGGTCCCCGGCTTACTGCGGTGAGGCCATTCGTGTCGCTGGTCAGGCTGAATGTTTTTGGGGAGATCTCCAATTTTTTTCTTCAACTGCAGTCCAAGTCTCTGGATGTCTGTAGTTGCTAAAAACTTGTATTAAGTTCCAGACGGCATTTAAAAAAAACAACTTTCTGATAATATTACTTTCTTGCTATTTTTAAGGGACTGCTCTGACAATACACCAAGGCTGAATGAGCAGGAACAAGACATGTCAAAATAACATGAGTGTGTGAGTAGTGGGAGTGCCGTTTAGCCTCAGTAATCAGCAGACTTTGTGTACACGGAATGACACATGATTGAATAATGTGATCAGCTTTGTGTTTCCTTTTCATAAGTTAAGAAAGAGAACAAGACGTGCGTTTTTTCTTACCAAGAACATGTTTTAAAACGTGTCCCCTTCCTGCCTGTACGCACTCCCCAGGCAATCGAGAGTTTACCAACCAAGAAGCTTCTCCTGTCAGTCACGCTCTGGGTCTGTGTGTGCTGTTAAAAATAAAACACTAGCGACTGTTGCTGTCTTATCTGCTGCTTTTATTCTCTTGTGGCTTCATAATGGGTTTTCTTCTTGCTGCCTGCCAGGGATCAACCTCCAAAAGTGTGTTTGTTTTTGTTATTTATTGAGAGATCTTATTTCTGTTTAGGTTTTATGTGATGGATCAGCGGTGTATTGAGTTGAATGCCTGTTTGTTCAGGCAGCCCGCAGAAATGTGGTTTCCTGCTTTGCGTCTGTTCAGTCGGTACTTCAGGGGGAATTCAGCTCAATAATGAGAGTCTGTTCCTAAACGGAGAATGTCCTGAAGTGGTGACAAATGCCGGTTGAAAATATAATTGGCTCTTTGACGATACATTGCCAGGTGAAATACGTAGTCCAACATGGTACCTATACCTGGGTAACGGATACCCTGATCCCCCTGACAGCGCCTAACCATGTCTGGTGAAGGTCAGTTCGTATTTCACTTTTCTAAGTGGGCTTTCGCTTGCGGATGAGGGGACTTGACGTAATTTTCATCATCGGGGGTTGGCTGCAGATGGCTACACGCACATTGGCCGCAGCTAAAATTCTGGGTGTTTTTCAATACCAAGAACACAAAGATCGTATTTGTGGTCTTGGCAAGGGCAGTCTTGCTAACTTGCCTCCCAAGAACAAACTTGAGATGCAGTGAATCTTGGGATTGTTCTCATTTGGTGAGGGTGCAACAGATGTATCCTTGATATTTATAGAGGAGCAAGACCAACATCTGGGGATTTTCACCGTCCTCTGTACTTCTGTTCTTGAGTATTTGGACTGGGCACGCATATTGAGATTCACCCTTTTATGTCTACAGTGGAAACCTTGCGCTTCGACAGCGCACGTGCTAGATTGATTTGGTATTTCCATTAGGTGGCAGATCTGACTTTTGCAGAGCAGCGGTCAACAACGAAGAAGTTGAGGAAGAATAGTTGTTGTAGTTGTTATGGTGAGCAGGTGCATGAGGAGGGTCGGAGGTACCCGCATATCTGACTTTTCATACTGTCCAGACATTAAACCGAGGTATACGGTATTTTAAAAAGCAGCAGTATTCCGGCATTTTCAAATACTGCTGTCAGCGATAAAATCCCCTGGGAGGCTGGGGGCTTCCGGCTAATTTTGTTGTAAGGGTTTCAGAATACCCTTTATTACCGTGATAGCACCGAGGAGAGGTTTGGGAACAGGAGAGGTTTGGGAACAGAAGCCGTGTTCGTCTAGCCGGCCAAGAAATTTTCAGTAAGGGTTCAGTCCCAAAAAGGCAGCTGGCAGGAGGAAGTGACGTCACAGGCACCCGTCAAGGCAGGTAGCGGCAGCTGCCACTTCTTAGCGGCAGCTGCCACTCCGTTACAGGCACCCGTCAAGGCAGGTAGCGGCAGCTGCCACTTCTCAGCGGCAGCTGCCACTCCGTCACAGGCAGCCGTCAAGGCAGGTAGCGGCAGCTGCCACTAAGGCGCTTGGCAGCTGCCAGTTCTTAGTGGCAGCTGCCACTTCTGTCCGTCGCTAGTGGCGCTTAACAGTGGCAGGTCCCGTTCGAATACAGTGCCTGCCGGGGTACAGAGACAGCCACCGCCGCTCGTGGAAGTAAACCCGAGATGCTGTGCACGGCTACGATAAACTGGAATACGGAAATAAATTGAGGACTTGTTTAATCTTTGTATGACTACGAATTATATTATTGTTGCTGACTGTACATCTCTTTAAGATAATATTTGAGAAAGCAATGATTGTACTGTCGCTAGTGGCGCTAAACAGTGACAGGAGCCGTTCGGGAACAGTGCCTGCCAGTAGTGGCAGGTCTAGTGGCAGCTCTAGTGGCAGGTCTAGTGGCAGCTCTAGTGGCAGGTGCCGTTCAGATACAGCAGAGAGGCACCTACCTGCCACTCCTGGAAGTAGCCTAAACCAGAGATTCTGTACATCGGCTAAATGATCAAAAGCAATGATTGTACTGTCGCTAGTGGTGCTAAACAGTGACAGGAGCCGTTCGGGAACAGTGCCTGCCGGTAGTGGCAGGTCTAGTGGCAGGTCACGTGGCAGGTCTAGTGGCAGCTCTAGTGGCAGGTGCGTTCAGATACAGTAGAGAGGCACCTACCCGCCAATCCTTCTTTCTAAAGAATTTATATTAGGAATAACATTCAATAACTTTGCTCCTATCAACTGTACTACCACCAAAATCACTACACACTTCTACAGTCTCATTATGGTCATTTTACAGGACTTAGTTTGGGGGAAAAATCATTATTATTAAATAAAATGCAATAACTTTGCTCCTATCAATTGTAGCGCCACCAAAATTACTATATACTTTTGCAATTTAATTATGGTAAAGGGTAAATGGGGACATTTCCCCAAACTAAGTGTTGTAGTACGACCATGATGACACTGTAGAGTTCTGTAGTGATTTTGGTGACACTACACTTAACTGTCACAAAGTTACTGAAAGTTATTCCTAATAAAAATAATTTAAAAAAATCATTAAAAACAGACTAAGGTACATTTCCCCAAACTAAGTCCTGTAAAATGACCATAATGAGACTGTAGAAGTGTGTAGTGATTTTGGTGGTAGTACAGTTGATAGGAGCAAAGTTATTGAATGTTATTCCTAATATAAATTCTTTAGAAATAGACTTAGGTACATTTCACCAAACTAAGGGGTGTAGTATGACCATGATAACATTCCAAAAGCCTTTAGTGATTTTGGTGGCTCTTCACTCTTTGGAAGCGAAGTTATTGACATTATCCGTTGTCGATTTGTACTTTGTAGACGGTCCCTAAGCTCTCCTCAGACAGCGGACTGCTCATAGGGAGCAATGTTATCCGTATTTCTGTAAATACATATTGTTTGGACGAAAATCCGGTTGTAGCTCATTGTCTACCTTACCACTGTTAAATAGACCCGTATATTGTGTTGTAAGAACGTTTTGTTTAAGATTTATTGAGCCGCGAAGTTCGAATCTGCCAATATCGTTCCAACTTTACCGAACTATTGCAGTTGATCATTTAGCCGATGTACAGAATCTCTGGTTTAAGCTACTTCCAGGATTGGCGGGTAGGTGCCTCTCTACTGTATCTGAACGCACCTGCCACTAGAGCTGCCACTAGACCTGCCACGTGACCTGCCACTAGACCTGCCACTACCGGCAGGCACTGTTCCCGAACGGCTCCTGTCACTGTTTAGCACCACTAGCGACAGTACAATCATTGCTTTTGATCATTTAGCCGATGTACAGAATCTCTGGTTTAGGCTACTTCCAGGAGTGGCAGGTAGGTGCCTCTCTGCTGTATCTGAACGGCACCTGCCACTAGAGCTGCCACTAGACCTGCCACTAGAGCTGCCACTAGACCTGCCACTACCGGCAGGCACTGTTCCCGAACGGCTACTGTCACTATTTAGCGCCACTAGCGACAGTACAATCATTGTTTTCTCAAATATTATCTTAAAGAGATGTACAGTCAGCAACAATAATATAATTCGTAGTCATATAAAGATTAAACAAGTCCTCAATTTATTTCCGTATCCCAGTTTATCCTAGCCGATTCACAGAATCTCTGGTTTACTTCCATGAGCGGTTGGTAGGTGCCTCTCTACTGTATCTGAACGGCACCTGCCACTAGAGCTGCCACGTGACCTGCCACTAGACCTGCCACTACCGGCAGGCACTGTTCCCGAACGGCTCCTGTCACTGTTTAGCGCCACTAGCGACAGCACAATCATTGCTTTTGATCATTTGGCCGATGTACAGAATCTCTGGTTTAGGCTACTTCCAGGAGTGGCGGGTAGGTACCTCTCTACTGTATCTGAACGGCACCTGCCACGTGACCTGCCACTAGAGCTGCCACTAGACCTGCCACTACTGGCAGGCACTGTTCCCGAACGGCTCCTGTCACTGTTTAGCGCCACTAGCGACAGTACAATCATTGCTTTCTCAAATATTATCTTAAAGAGATGTACAGTCAGCAACAATAATATAATTCGTAGTCATACAAAGATTAAACAAGTCCTCAATTTATTTCCGTATTCCAGTTTATCGTAGCCGTGCACAGCATCTCGGGTTTACTTCCACGAGCGGCGGTGGCTGTCTCTGTACCCCGGAAGGCACTGTATTCGAACGGGACCTGCCACTGTTAAGCGCCACTAGCGACGGACAGAAGTGGCAGCTGCCACTAAGAACTGGCAGCTGCCAAGCTCCTTAGTGGCAGCTGCCGCTACCTGCCTTGGCGGGTGCCTGTGACGTCACTTCCTCCTGCCAGCTGCCGTTACAAGACTGAACCCCCTCAGGAAATTTTTACTAGTTTTTATTACGTAACTCTTAACTTGCATGTTCTAATTAATGTCAAACTGCTTTTGTTCTGAACAAATGTGCACTTACTACCCAGATAAATAGCTTTAGACATGTCTTTTCACTGCCTAACACTTTTGCACCGTACTGTACATCTTTAAGTTTATGTGTTTAACATGCCCATGCATATTCTAATTATTGCACCAAACAAATCAAACCTTCCTGGTGTCTAAGTCCCAGGATCCAGAATCCTTGGTGCTAAAACAGATATCCATCCAAGCGGTTTTGAATGTTTACTTGGTATTCCCTTCATTTTCTGAGCCAAACGTCAGTGAATTAATGCTTGAAAACCAGTATTTCGAACTGATTGCTGCTACGATATATTTCAGGCACACAGGAATAATTTAAAAGGTCACATTGTATGGGATTCCCTTTAATAGACCTGTACATGTAACACTAATCCGTAAAAGTCCCTTAATGTACACTGGTTGGTGTCTATTTCGAAGAGTATTCCTCTTCAAAGGATATACGTCTAATTCATTAATATCGATCGTCGTTTAATAACTCTGGCATGTTCTCTCTCTTCCACACCTAATCCTGAGATGTTAATATGAGGACGGAGGGTCCAAGGTTTCCGTGAACCTTGTGCCAATTGCTGAGCAGTCTGAACTTTCCGTGCCGTGTTTTTGTTCTATCACTGTTATACATTAAAGCGGCTCGGTTGGAGGCGGGGCAGCTGCTGTGCAGTCAACTTTAAAACTGGGTTAATTAATGTGTTAAGAGGAAAATGCCTACAGTGGTCTCCCGGGATTGGTGATTAAGCTCAATTTTGGGCATGGCTTAATGTAGGTCTAGCTGATGACCGTTTTCCTTTTCGTCGTGTGGCTCACTTGCACGTCTATAGTCCACATTGTAATAGTTGTTCTGATCATTCGGGCCCCGAGTATTTTAACCCCGATGCCAATTAATCTTCCTTTAAGAAAAAAAGTCAAGCCCTAGGTAAACATCACTTGGCCCCTGATCTTTTCGATAGCTAGAAATTATTATTGTTGTTATCATTATTATTTCATTGTTTATCTACATCGAATATACATCAAAAAGCTGCGGAAGCTCGTGTATAACTTTTAAAATTACATCGAATTACTGTTTCCCCATCGCCCCCGAACAGGACAAACATTTACACGATGGGTGGACGATATATTGCTGGTTCTCATTGCGTCAGAATTAATTCAACTTTATGTTGATGATTCTCACTGTCCATGGTGCTGACTTCGAATGTCTGAAAAGTTTCTCCTAGAACATCGGCTACCACTAACATACTGTGTGTGTGTGTGTGTGTATATATATATATATATATATATGTGTGTGTGTATGTATATATATATATATATGTATGTATATATATATGTGTGTGTGTGTGTGTGTGTGTGTATATATATTTATTATTATTATTTTTCCATAACAGCGCATTTTATTTGACATTGTCACCCTGTCGTCAGGCAGATTTACACGGCGATACCTGGGCTAAAGATCCAGAAAGCGCCTGTAAGATGATGGGCGATATACTTTAATACTGATGTAGTTGAGATCGCCCCTTGCCGCATCCCCCGCTTTGCCCCACACACGCTACATGTACGCGCACAGCCGCAAGCAGCCCGCAAGCCGGCCGGTCCAGCGACCTTCTCCTCGCTCTTTCCGCGGGGCCGGCCGCAAGTGGCAGTAGCCGGGGCGCTTACGCCAAATACGTTAGCGACTGGGAGGCGTCCACATGCTTTCGCGCATACAGTTTCGTGGATACGGAGGGCCGCCCTAGCGTGCGATCCTGTATCCTTCCGCCGCAGCAGGAGCGCCGCTGCCGTAGGACTTTAGCCGGACTGACAGCTGCCCCCGGAGCCCTACGTCAGGCTCGCCTAGTACCAGGGACCCCTTCCCTCCTAGCACCCCTACACAAAACATGAAGTTTCTGTACAAAGAAGAGCATCCGTTTGAGAAGAGGCGGTCGGAAGGGGAGAAAATACGGAAGAAATACCCGGACAGGGTGCCAGTGAGTAGCTAACGGACGATAGCCGTTCACCGGCAACGGCGGCTGCCCGGGCGCTTTCGGGGTAAAACACCAGTACTGACAACAACACCACAAGATGTGGGGATTAAGTCTAGTTAGTTATATGCCGGGGTTAACGATGTACGGAGAGTCTGCCGCTGATAAGCTCGGTAAACAAGCTGGTTAGCACGCCAGGCTGTTTAGCTGGGCGCAGCTTTGACCCACCATTAGCGCGGGGTTAAAACAAAACAAACAAAGGCAAGGTGTTAAATAATGATTCGGTAAAGAGGTGAAGTAGAGCAGGGGTTTATAGTGACACATCAGGACTGACACAGCTCTGCTAAACGCCCAGCCCCCGTCTTCGTGGTAATGGCCATCCTGTCAGCTGGCTTTTCGGTCCCGACCTGCTCCATCAAAAATGTCCGTCGAGCTGCATATTTTAACGCATCGATTATTCGGAAAGGAGGACTGCACGGGGGGTGGGGGGTGATGGTGTTTTGGCACAAGTTCCCTTAGGTGGGCGACCTTGACTCTAATTTCATGTTTTCGTTTTTTTTTCTTATGGGTCCATTAAAAGTCACCGCCAGTCATACTGGATTACTGCGTGATCTTAATTTGTATAAATAATCAGGGATAAAAGGTCAGGGACGTTAGGGACACTGTTCAGTAGGTCTGACCCATCAGATTGTGACCTCTCTAATTCCAGGTGATCGTGGAGAAAGCGCCGAAAGCCAGAATAGGGGATCTGGACAAAAAGAAGTACCTCGTCCCCTCTGATCTCACAGGTGACCAGTGGTTCCTCGGGCAATGAAACAACACTAATTATTACCACAGCAGTTGTTAGCTCACAGTCTTCCGTAAACACACATATTTCTTTGTAATTTTTGTGTAATGCTGCATCTGCTTACAAACTGAGTGTTATTTCCATTCTGCTTTAGAAACCGTACAGAAAAAAACATCAGAATTTCTGAAGTCCTTGACGTAATGTTACATTAAAGACCAAAAGTGTGGTTTAATCTCTAAAGTTACAATTTATTTCAGAAGCGAGCAATGCTTAGCATTGGCTAAGCCCCATGTCTGTGCAGTGGATTTAAGTATAGCCCAAACACTGTGCCCCTGTTCCCTGTCTTTGTGGAAAAAGTGGGTCAGTTCTACTTTCTGATTCGGAAGCGGATCCACTTGCGTGCAGAGGATGCGCTCTTCTTCTTCGTCAACAACGTGATTCCCCCCACCTCAGCCACCATGGGGCTGCTGTACCAGGTGTGTGCTCGCTCTACCTGAAGCGGAGGCGGTAGCCTTTAGGAGAGACCTTGCTGCTTCTTCTCTAAAGGCCCCATCTCTCTTTCTCCTACAGGAACATCATGAGGAGGACTTTTTCCTGTACATTGCATACAGCGATGAAAGTGTTTATGGAGGGACGCTGAGGGAAATGTAATGGGCCATTAACACAAACACTCTTACGCAGCTCTCCATCTTACTCTCTCCCTCCTTTCAGCACCGGCTCCTGCCTCATTTCTGAATCTCTAATTTAAGCCTTTATTGTCTCCGTTCTCTTTCATACTGTTTTCCTTCTGCTCTCTGAACAGAAAAAATAGCAGGGATTCGCTTGTCAGTTTCTCAGTCTCTTCGGTTACCATCGAATGGCCGAGATCAGCATTGACTGTCGGATTGTTTGCGTGCAATTAAAGCTTAATTCCCAGTGAGCTTAGAGAAGCCTCACTGGGAATTCTTAGCAGCTCTTCATCGTAGGTGAATGCAGCATGTGAAAAAGAACTTAATATATAGCTGTTTTGTGTTAGTCTGAGTATAAATTAATTGCAGGAAATTTCAGTCTGAACATAATTTTACGTGTCAGCTTTCAGTGATATGTAATTATTAGTTATAGCTTTTGATTGTTTAATTGCTGAGCTCATTGGACTCATGCAGCTTTTTTTCCTTTGGTTTTATTTTCTGTTGGATTTATTTGTAATCTGAATGCTGTATACAGCAATGTTACCTACAAGCATAAAACCTGATAAATGACCACATCTTTGTTGCCTTTTTTGCCTTGTGATGGCATGTGATATCAGGGACACATAAATGATCATGGTGAGAGTTGGGTATGAGGTGTAATTTACGCTGTCTGTCAGATTCAAGCACATTCGGTGATTCACAAGCAGGCTGTGGCCTCATGTATTCTACAATATAGAAACAATGCCAAGTGTTTTGGCTGATTTTTATGTTCATGGGAGTTTTACTTACACAAAAATGTTCTGAGGGCAGAACGAAGAATGATTGGTTCATAGAGATAACCAATCAGATTGTAGAGGAGATGGGTTCAAGCAACTAGAGGAGGCAGGACCAACCAATCAGATGTCTTGGTCCCGCCTCCTCTAGTTGCCTTTAAGTAGAACTCTCATGAGTGCTTTTTATACATGCGTCACTGTGGTTTTTTGACAAATGTGAAGTAGACAAAGCTGCCATGTGTTTTGAACAGACTGAGTCAGAGTTAGATATTGTAACTTTCGTAGCCAAGGACATGTACTTGCAAGCAGAAGGTAAGAGGTTCAGTTCTCTGGGGGAGCTTTTCTGCTCTTGATAATGCAGAAAATGAGCCCTGAATACAAAGTTTTTGCACCCTGAGTATGATGTATATTTGTGAAATTCTCTATAGTCCTAAATGCTTTGTCCTTCCATATGGATAAGTCCTGATATCAATGAACTGATCTCCTGGAACATGTCATACGTGTGACAGACATCACACTAAAGCTGTACTCTGTCTTAGTATCTGTCAGTCTTAGTATCTGTCAGTCTTAGTATCTGTCAGTCTTAGTTTACATCTAGGGGTATTGGCAAAAAAATGCCATTTTATACTGCTTTGACAGCTTGGTTCAGGTTTAATCCACTGAGGTTTCAGTCTTCAGGTGTCGCTCAGGCTCACTACGCCATGTGGTCGCATTTCTCAGAGTTGTTAAGGAACCGCGCTCATGATTCGGACGTGGATAGAGATGAATGCAGTGATACGTGATGTTGATGTGTCACCTCACACTGCTAGCCCCTCTCAAACCGCACAAGCTTCACGCTAAGGTCACGCACGGGCGCCGGGCGCCACTTCTGCTCTTTCGCGGTCCCGGCCTTCCACGCCAGACCTCCCGCCATTCCCTGGTGTTTTCCATGTCTTGAGTTCGGAGCTCGTCTGAATTGCAGTGTGGTGTTTCCACATCCAACACACATGAGATCATTCACTGAGCAACACTTCTGCCAGCCACAGGGTCTCCGGGGGAAGGGGTATGTTTCTTGACAAGACGGAAGTAAATCAGAATTCTCGTCGTTGGGCTGTGATGTGGTTCCCACTGGGCTCTTCCTCTTTTTTTGTTTTTGTTTTCCCTATGCCTGACTGCTATACTACTAGCACCAGAATGAATACTGTCCAATTTGTCCTTCATAGTAGCCTTTTTGTCTTGCGTCCTGTAGATGTGGTTTCTAGGTGGACCACGGTCCGGCCTCTCGTCTGCCCGGGCTCTTTGTTGGCTTGTGTGGAAGGCTGAAGGCCCACTTTGACATGTTAGGCCAGCCCAAGATGAGGCATGCAATACTCACATAAATTCACGATCCTCTACAAGTTAGTACAGATGCTCTCTGGGTTACGAAGGTACGTGTTACCATATTTCGACTTGACAGGTATAATTATTCATGACAGGTATGATTATTAAGTAAATTACGAGATATCCAACACTTTATTATAAAATAGGCTTTGTGTTAATAATTTTGCCGAACTGTAGGTTAATGTAAGTGTTTAAAGAATGTTTAAGGTAGGCTAGGCTATGATGTTTGTTAGGTAGGTATACTGTTTTAAAATGCATTTTCATTTACCATATTTTTTTACTGGAATGTAACCCCATTGTAACCCCTGGAGTGTCTCCATATGTGTTGTACATTGAAAAGATTTAGAAATTTTTAAGCCGTCTAAGTTGTGAGTTGAATTCCTGCCCCAGTTCTGTGTCACCTTACATTGGATAAGCATTTATGGGAAATGGATGGATTTTAAGAAATGTGTCTCCTCCTTCAGTTGCCTTTGAGTTTTCCAAACACTCTTTCATCCGTTGCCCCCCATTTCTGTCGTCGTCCTTTTTTGTCAGTTCAGATGCTGCATTTATGTTCTTTTGTGTTACAGCACTCTGCTTAGTGTGCAGAGTTCAGCTGTGACACCGGGCAGATAGATGTTTATCGCCTGGCCCAAAAGCCTTTCCGCTGTTGCTTTCTCTGGGTCATTAGCGCGGTCGACTTCCTTAAATGCACCAAGATATTTTATTGTGAGTCTTTACTGTTCAACTCTGCCTTGCTTCTTAGAATGGAGGTCTGTGTCGTCCTCCGAAGTGCTTGGCTGCCAGAAGTAGGGACTGATTTCCAAAATGTGGAAGTAAATCCTCCCCCTTTTCGTGCCTCTCGCTGCTCAAACCTCAAAACTGCGAAGTTTCCCCCATGAGATTCTCTCATTTGTGTACAATACGCAGGGTCCGATGGGTATGATATTACTTTCCTGCAGATTGGAAAGTTCAGGAAAAAGATACAAATTTGTATCAGCACATTTTCTCCCTTTACTTGATCTATGTGTTAACCACTTCCTGTGAAATACAGGCCAACACATCCAGGTCCCACCGCTACCAAACTTTTAATCCCACAAACTAATCTTGCTTACCGATCTCCTTATCTCCCACCCTCAACTTATCTGTAAAATATAATTGTCATGTGCCGTATTTTCCTGTTCCAGACCTATTCAATTTTCTATCTAGTACTATATTTTCTTCATTGTTTTAAATGACGTTTGCAAAATTCACAGAACTGATGACCACCAAATTCACACCATGGTACACTTGAATATAGATACCACTTTGAATTTCTTGTTTTTTTTTTTAAAGCAGCTTAACAGACATTTCCCTTCACAGCTGGGATAGATGATAGAATGATCAAAAATGTACCATTCCCAAATTATCTTTTCATAAACAACTACAGGAGGTTGATAAAAGAAACGGCAAATGATACATTACTACCAGGGACCTGATATGGGGTATGACCACCCTTTGCCTTCAAAACAGTCTCAGTCACTCTTGGAAAGCTGATGTCCAGAACTGTGTGTGATGTGATATTATGGGAAAAAAGACTCCACTTCTTTAAGGGGTGAAGGAAATGTGCATCAAACTGCAATCCTGAAATTCTCACATATATTGAGTTTTTTTTTTGTCTGATGCACTTGCAATTTATACACAGGCTGTTTGGCTTCTTGCTAACTATCAGACCTTTTCCATAGCTGATACAGCCAATTCTCACTCCACTTAATGCGTCTTTTTAGCTTAGGCAGTAGTGTTTGTATTAGTGATTTTGTTTCACTAACTGAAAATGGTCATAGTTGATTAAAAAAAAAGTCACAAAACATGGATGGGTAATTAACAGAGTTTACATATCACCGAGAATCATCTGAACGTGAATCGCCCTATTCAAGGAGTTTAACAATGCTATATGACTTACGATCTTTTTAATGACTGAGATCTTACAATAATTATCACACGTTCGTTGTAACTATTGTGATAGGTGATGCATGCCATCTAATCAGATGTTTTAAAAAGCTTGACTGCTCCAGCAGCCCAGCTCTAACAACCACCTACCACGCTGCGCTACGGCCGTGACGCACTTCCGATTCCTTAACCGGAAATTATTCCCGCCCCCTGTGCAACACCAAAACACTTCCGCACAGTTTTCAGGCAAGTGCGTTTCTCTTGTCCTTATCACCATTGCATTTAGTACTTTAGTGTAATAATATTTCACCAGATCGACATCAAAGAAACTCAGGAAACAATATTAGCTCGGGCACAGAGTGACGTATATTAGAGAACTTTCCACCGCTATTATTGTAAGTAGGAGTGTGTTGTCAACTAGCTGCATAGTTTATACTGCGCATACAGAAGCTGCATTTTAAATCGCTGTTTTAATGTGTACATCGTGTTTAAAATAATAACCTAACAATTTACATATTATATAGATGATGTTTTCTCCAATCCCGTTTACGGTAGCGGTTACTATTAACGATGACGGTGTATTGTAAACTTGTGAAAAGTACTTTTCCAAGTTGCACTCTTGAAGTCGACATCTTGTTTACTGCGCTTGTTCCGGGTTTGGCGCGGCGACAGGTTCACCCGGCGCTCTGCAACATGCCCGCCCTGCTGGAGAGACCGAAGCTGTCCAACGCCATGGCCCGGGCGCTGCACAAGCATATTATGAGAGAGAGGGAACGCAAGAGGCAGGGTGAGGCAGCCGTGAAAATGAAGTAAAGTTAAGCAGTGAAATGTTAAACAATGCTAGCGGCCCATATATTTATATAGTTTTAGTCCTTTAAAAAAAAAATCGTTTTGTGCAAAAGAAAGCACTTGCCGGTTATAGCCATCCATCGCTTTACTCTGCGTCCGGCTGGCAGTAGCGATTCATTGAGCCCCCTCACCTTCATGTTTTCATGCACTGCCACAGAGGAGGAGGAGGTGGATAAGATGATGGAACAGAAACTGAAGGAAGAGGAAGAGAGGAAGAGGAAAAAAGAAATGGAGGAGAGGATGTCCCTAGAGGAGACTAAGGAGCAGGTGTGACGTGTTTGATTGGTATACAACCTCCTTCCCCCGAGTTGCATTCTGTGCCATCCTCTCTACCACCACCTATCTGCCCTCACCTCCCAGATCATGAAGATGGAGGAAAAGCTACAGGGCCTGCAGGAGGAGAAGCACCAGCTGTTCCTGCAGCTGAAGAAGGTGCTCCACGAGGAGGAGAAGCGGCGTAGGAAGGAGCAGAGGTGAGGAGAGGGCCGTGACCCAGACACATGCCTTGGTCTAAGGAGGCTGCTCAGATACACACACACAAACACGCGCGGGTCAGGACTCACGGGGCATTTTTGTTCTGAAATGGGAGTAAAATGTATTTATTCTACTTGAAATAATTTACATCTGGCTTCACGTTTTTTTTTTGTACTTTTCTAATTGCTGTAAAAAAAGAGATGAGATTGAGCAGCTTTTTCTGAAAGAAGTACAACTGTGGACAGGAGACGGAGGATAAGGTTGGAGTGTATGATCGCTTTTCCCGTCAGACCTTTTAAATGTGACAGGGCAGCATCTGTAAGGAAGTGCCAGGACATAGACAGCCATTGTGGTGAGTGCGGGTGGGGGGTGAGGGGAGGGGCATATCGCCTGCAAAGTCAACTGCAGGACCCTCATCAGTCACTGGCAAAAGTTTCAGAAGGATCTGCAGTCGGGTCAACGACCCTGTTTCCATCAGTGTGCCCCTCGCGCTCCCAAAATGAGCTCTTAGCTACTGTCCCCCCCCCCCCCACCCCACCCCAGTGTTCATTTGTAAAGATCCTGCCCCCCTTTCGTCCCCACAGTGACATGACGACGCTGACCCCGACCACCTACCAGCCCAGCATGGCTATGCACTCAGGGCAGCACCTTCTCAGCATCCAAGGCGAGCTGGATGCCCCGCCCTATCCCGTACTATTCTCAGACCGTCACCATGGTTACACTCAGCTTCTCAGACCGTCACCATGGTTACACTCAGCTTCTCAGACCGTCACCATGGTCACACTCAGCTTCTCAGACCGTCACCATGGTTACACTCAGCTTCTCAGACCGTCACCATGGTCACACTCAGCTTCTCAGACCGTCACCATGGTCACACTCAGCTTCTCAGACCGTCACCATGGTTACACTCAGCTTCTCAGACCGTCACCATGGTCACACTCAGCTTCTCAGACCGTCACCATGGTTACACTCAGCTTCTCAGGCCTGGATATTTATTTGTATCGCTTATACTGCAGTTGTGTGTGTCTGTCAGCCGACTCATTGCTGTGGTGTCATCATTTCATTCGATGCCCTTACCCATTTTCCCATCCTCCTATCACCTTCTCCGTTTTAGGCAGCTCAGCCAATCACGGCCGCTCGGCCGCTCTGCTTGGGGACCGCAGTAAGCAGCTGTTCCAGTCATCGGTTCTTCCTGTGAGTAGGGGAGGGACGAGGCGTACATGTTCACTGTGAGCGTCCGTCACTGGGCCCCGTCAGCTGACAGGGGTGTCCCTTCCAGGCCCAGGCTGGCTTCGGCGCCAGCAGCTCAGAGCATGGCCAGTACCCATCCGGACAGGCGGCACACGGGCCGTACGGGGTGAGCCAGACCCAGCACGTGCCTTCCTACGCCCCTGGGCAGTCCGTCCCCGCCAGCTACACCGGAGGCTCCCAGCTCAGAGGTGCACGCATGTCTTGCCACTTGTCCCTGTGATTCCTGCCGAGAGGGTGGCAGTGTGTCGCCCTCTGACGCTCTCTCCCCTCACCTGGGCAGGTGCCGCGGCCTTCCAGGCTGTGCAGTATCTCCCTCACCAGCCGCAGGCCTACGCCATGCATGGCCACTTCCCCTCACAGTCGGGTACGCCTGTCTGTCTGTGTCTGTCTGTCTGTGTCTGTCTGTCTGTGTCTGTCTCTCTGTGTCTGTCTGTCTGTCTGTCTGTCACAAGTGAAGAATAGATAGAAAAAAATGCTGGACAGTCTCAGCTGTCTTTCTCTCATGCCTACTTCCTGATGTTAACAGGAGCAGGCATTTAGGGGCAGCTGGTCCCCCCCCCCCCCCCCCCCACAGTACCCCGCCGGTCCCTCTCTGACCCTCCTCTCTTCACAGGCTTCATCCCCAGTGCCAGCATCCCCCTGCAGAAGCAGCTGGAACATGCCAACCAGCAGTCCGGCTTCACCGACTCGGTCAGGACATTCCCTCTCTCTCTCTCTCTCTCTCTCTCTCTCCCTCCTTGTCTGTCTCTCTCTTTCTCCATCTCCCTCCCTGTCTCTCTCTCTCTCTATCTCTCTAACCTTCCTGGTTGTGTCAGTCGTGGGTCCTCAGTGCCAGGTATCGGTGACTTTGCTGCGTGCGTGTGTGTGCGTGCGTGTGTTTGTGTGTGTGTCACAGAGTACCCTGCGGCCCCTGCACCCACAGGCCCTCCACCCCAGCACTGCAGGCCTGATGCCCAGCGGCTCCATCGCGGTGCAGATCCCTCCAGCAAAGGTCAGCCGGCAGTCTGACGCACACACACTCATTCTCACTCACACCGTGGTCGCTAACACGTCCCCTCCTCCTCTACCGTGTCCCGTGACAGTCCAGCCTGCCTTACGCCCACCCCCCACGCCCAGCCTCCCCCGGGGGTTTCAGTCACGGGACACCCCCCCAGCAAACGCACTCGGTGAGTCTGCCGGTCCTCCCCCACCCCCCGCCCCGGACCGAATCAGGTTCGCTGCCACATTCCGTTGCACTTGAACTGAAGGGAAATAATATATATCAGTGAAGTTTTATCATCCAGCCTGTATGTCACACTTGTTTACATTGCATCTTAAAAAATAATGTTTAAATCCTGCAATTCTTACTTATTCTGCTGGGGGGCACTAGAGTACTGAATTAATATAATATATCAGAATTGCAGGGCTAGAAAACACAGCAGCTTGCTAGGACAGCTGGTGACAGAGGGGATTAATGGATGCCCGGTGTCACTGAAGAAGCAGTGGCGTGTTTTTAAGCACTCTGATGGGGGATAGCGAGTGTGGGCGGGCTCAGGGTTACGGTGTGGCTCAGCAGGTCAGGGTGCGGTACCTGTGATCAGAAGGTCGCTGGTTCAAATCCCAGAGTGACCTCCCTGTTCGGTCCTTGAGAATGGCCCTTCAAGTTGCTACAGGGACTGGCTGACTGCGCTGTATGATCCACAGTTGTATTTTGATTTGGACACAAGCGCCTACTAGATACATTTTGTAAATGTAATCCTAAAGGTGTCAAAAACCTGTACATGCCAAGCCGGCTGGAAAGCGTCCCAGGCCGCCTCATGGAGCTGGCGTAGAGGAGACGGTAAGGTCAGCCAGTCCCTGGAGCAATTGGGGTTAAGGGCCTTGGTCAAGAGCCCAGTCTTGGCATCAGTATGCTGACTGCAGGATTTGAACCAGCAACCTACTGAGTCCCAACCCAATGAGCTGCCCCCCCCCAACAATTTTTCCCCCTCAGTGCATAATTCCATATATGTCATTTTATAGTTATTCTAAAGTGTAGAGAAGAGTACAGATAAACCTTTCTATGGAAAGGTGTTTCCAAACTTTTGACTGGCACTGTAGATCAGCCCACTTGAGATTGGATTTGGCACAATATGGCTCATGCAAAGAAGTAGGTCTGACACTGCACAACATAGGAATGGCGCACCTTATATATCTGTACGCATGCTAGCAGGATTAGTCATGATGACGCTTCCAGCAATTCACTCTGCTTCCCTGCGATAGGCTACTTTCCAGGGTTCACCTCAGCCTGCACCTCGCCACGCCTACCTCTCCCACAGCCAATCAGCACAGAGGTTCTATCACCACAGCAAGTAATCAATTGACCTATGAGGGAGAAGGCAGCCGAGCCGTCGTCCATCTACAGAGGGCGTGGCTGAACGGCCGATTGGCAGAGTTAAAGTGCCGCTTTCCATGTTTCCGCTTCAAGCAGTGATGAGGGCTAAGGGTGACAATGGACGGAGGTCTGATCTGAGGTCAGATCCCTGCTCAGCTTTCTTGTATGAAGTTCACAAGTTCCATGTTGGCTGGTGTGTAAATACTAATAGTACATATTGCTGTATTTTTAGGATTTTAAAGATGAGAACACTTAAGTTTTCTGAAAATTGGCAAGGATTTCTTAACTTTTGTGTGTAAATAGAAATCTATAGAATGTATGACTTTCTTCCATGCAGTTACACGGTAACATCACTGAGCAACCTGTCAGAGGCTTTATTTGGAATATAATCTACATTTTGTATTATGTGAATTCAGACTCCACTAGACAACAGACTCCACTGGTAAAGTTTGTTTATTTTCAGTCTGAGATTAAACAGATGTGCATCCTACAAAAATAAAAGAATCGCGTAACAAAAGCAGGGCTGCAGTGTGTGCTTGGCTCCTCGGGGTGGGGGGCGGGGGGGCGTCGTCACAGTGACCTCTGCTCCGGGCTTCCCGAGACGGTCTGCGGAGACTGCCCGCCTGACAGGAGCGAGGCTTCGGAAACAGGGACGTCCCCTCCCCCATCCGGCAACGCCCATCGTTTCCCCGGGTTACCAGTCCTGCCACTACGTATCTTTGAAGTTTTAGTACTTACTTAACAAACGTGATTGCGATGCAAGTGAATTAAAGATGCTTGTGGGGAACGGGAGGAGATGTTTCACTTGTGTAGCAACAATACATAAGATGAGCTCAAGTTACCTTCTGATCCTTTATCGCCCAATCTTAGCGTTACTTTGCGATACTAGACGGGCTACCTCAATGTCCACTTATGGCATTTGGAGTTATATTCTATACAAATCTCTATATCTGCATCCATAGGAGGAAGTGGTTGTAATGTCCTTTTATCTGTGGTCCTGTAGAACACACCAGCAGCATAAAGCCCAGCCAGTGGACCTCCTTTGGCTGTCTGGACCACAACAGAACCATGCAGCATGTGAAGGGTTAACATTTCCAGATTTCAGCACAACACAGCGGATCACTGACACCTTGCAGTTTAGTTCCATAATATTGATGTCACATCAATTTAAAAAAAAAAACAAAAAACAAAACATTTTCTAGATTTGCAATCAAAAGAGTCAGATATGCTGATATCTGAACAGTTGATGCTCGTCACCAAAGTGGCAGCAGCAGGTGGCAGAAGAAGCTTCCGGAAGGTGTGACCGGCTCCTGGCACCTTTAGGTGGCGGTTTTGGCGCCAGGTTGTCCTCAGGTTATACGTAAACTAAACGGATCACCATGGAAAGCTGAGCAAAGTTGTTAACTTAGCGCAGAGTTAACAACTATAAATGCAGGTGATATGGGTGGGGCCGCAATGTAACGTGTGGAGCTGCTCCGGGCATGGCGAGCAAGCAAACACATATATAGCGTTATAATCACACAATAAATACGCAGTTGACCTGCTGTGACGCTGAAGCATGTGAGATCTTGTCTAAGACTGGAAACAAGACTGAAAGATTTTGCACCCAGACAGGACACCCTTCGGGCGTGAACCTGAGTCAGGTGCTGCCGTTCACGGAGAGGCCACGTTACATACAGCCCCATGCCAGAGGGGCAGCGAGGAGATCACACGGTCACAGATACTGTCACACTAACAGCAAGTCTTGGCAAATGACACCCTCCAGTCCATTATCCCTGTACTAATGTTACGCTGCACGACCCATTTTGTCATCACGAAACGTGACAAAAATCCCCGAAGGTAACGCCGTCTGCGCATCTACACTCTGAGACGCACCATGATTTTAAATTTTTTTATTTTTTTTGCTCTGCCTCAGACGGAGGTCAATGAGCATCGTCTGCACCATCTAAGCAGCGAACAGCCAATCAATAAGCTGCAATGCTGCAGCCAAGCCAGAAACCTGCCAATCACGGTGTGGGGTGTGTTTCTGGGGGGGGGGCGGGGTTAGCAGTGGGCACGGTCAGACATGCTGACTCAGAAAAACGAAGCTTCACTGCAGTGCAATGTGGGATGCTGTGATCAGCGTTTTAATTTCCTTACTGAGGAATTCTCAAAACTTAATTTTCAATGTATTGTCGCTGGTATTCATACAAAAACTGATTTTTTTTTTTTTAAACAACATTTTTGCTAAACAAAGACCAGCCCAGGTGCATCTGACTTACAATGTATGGCTAACTGATGGTAGTCCTTATGTACTCCTACCCTTAATACTCACTGTGATACTCGCAATCCCTAAAACAGGTATTAGATACACGAGATAGAAGGGGCTACAGGAGGATCCGGAAAGTAACACAGATTAATAATATTAAACACGGAAGAGAGGCTGACAGAAGATGTAAAAGCCCTTAAAACCAGCCAGGAAACATTTGCATTCGCCAAGGTGGCACATTTTGAAAACTTTGATCCCCTTCATGCCCGTATTTGGTGAATTACATGAATAGATGCTCTACATTACGGTATATATGCATATATTTTCTGTTTACAGCTTCCAATTGTATTCTGAATATATTTCCTACGTTTTTTTTTTTTTTTTTACCTAAAAGGTAGAAGGCAGAGTGAGATAGAGAGAGTGAGGAGATGATGAAGAGGAGGACTCATTCCCTCTCTTCTCATCTGGTCCGGGCATCTTCACCGCACCCTAAAGACAGTCGGGGGACAGTGGGTTAGGAGGGAGGAACGGATCAGGCTGGGCGACTTCACCGACCAAACCGGCTAGACAGAGCCCAGCCACCTGATCACGGAAATGTCACCGTAGATACTACGGGGGGGTGGGGAATGTGGGTTTTTAGAGTTTCCCCCCCCATCATAAATACAAATCTGCAAAGACCAGATGGAAAGCACAGACCGTCTTCTGCCCCAATGTGGGATGTTTGTAAATATTTACTGTTACTAAACCCAATGACCCATTAGCATGAGCGGGGCCGGGCCTTTCAGGTCCAGAAACTTCAAATCCAGACCAAGATTTTGTTTCTACCAACCAGTTGAGCACAGAGAGTCACAGAGTAGTTGACTGGTTGGTAGAATCAAAATCTTGGTCTGGATTTGAAGGTTCTGGACCCGAAATGCCCAACACTGAGCATGAAGTGGTTCATTTCGTACATCGTCTCAGCTTGGTTTTCTTGATTCATCACGGGCCTGAAGGAGCTGTGCGTTTGTAGTTATCAAAACGCCGACAGTCTATACAGGAGAACATATCAGGCCGGAAAACAGGAGACAGGAACGGCTGCACTTATCCAGAGGTGATAATTTCAGATCCAGAAAGTAAAAATCCAGACCAAGATTTTATTTCAACCAACCAGTTGAGTACCCTGTCACTGACTCTTTATGCTCAACTGTTTGGTTGAAAGTAAATCATGGTCTGGATTTTTACTTTCTGGACCTGAAATTGCTACCTCTGCACTTTCCCTGAAGCCCCGGTGGAGGCGTGAAGAGGCCGGCCGCTGCCTCACCTTTACTTGAGCACGGACTTGACGGCCACGGCGTACTCCTCATTCATGGCGGAAAGGACGCTGATCTGCCAGGGGTGTAACGAGAGGCCGGTGAGGTTCGGGGAAAGGAGGACAGAGGGGGAGCAGGAGCTAAGGGCCCCTGTCGCAACTGAACTGACCAGGATCTCCTCGCCGGCATCAAACTTGGCCTCGATCTCCTTGCCCAGGTCTCCTTCAGGCATCTTGAGGTCCTCCCGCACCTCGCCGTTGTCCTGGAGCAGAGACAGGTAGCCGTCCTGGATGCCGATCAGCTAAGGGTGAGAGTGGAACACCAAACAGTCAGGTGGAAGGAGGAAGAAACAAGCCCCCCACACACACACACACACACACACACACACACACACACACACACACACACCATTCCCTTCATAACCAAGAACGCACCTGGTACTCCATCCTCTTGATGTTGGGCACATCCATGTTGTGTGTAGAGGGACAGATGTCCTCATACTTCTTGCCAGAGAAGATGTCAATTCCGACCATGTGGACCTGTCCAAAGAAACCACGTGCTGAAGACGCAGGAGATCACGGACAATTTCCGAGCAGCGACACGACTGCGACGCGACAACATGGGCATCTGGCCCGGCCCACCTTGGCATGACCGTGCTTGCCCGTCTTGGAGGTGGACATCTCCACGATCTTGCACGGCCGGCCCTTCAGCAGGACGTAGCCGTTCTTGCGCAGGGCAGAGCACTGCATGGGGAAGGTGGTGGACGCCCCGGCATCGCCCGTCTGAAAGTCCAGATCTGCGTCGGCCATGTCGACGCTGGGAAACAGCACAAGGAGGCGTCAACATGTGAATGGTGAGGACCAGGCCGAGGACCACAAGGGAACCACGCCTCGCTGCAGCCCCCTGGCCCTCAATTAAGCTTTCATCTGCCAGACTGTGGAATTAAAACAAAACCCTCATTTTCATCACGAGAACCTAGAATTTAAAATAACAGAACACCACAAAGCACGAGTACCGACTCCATTGGTCACTATGTGCTGCTGTTCACAGGAATTCATGCACAATGCAGAGGGAGGGCAGGCTAACTCAGGCAGGGCACAGGAGCACCACACGGGGGCGCTCCGTCATCCCAGTGCCAGATTCACAACGGGCCCTGGGCACGAATTAGCATGTCACTGCAAGTCCTCACAATACTAAAGCTCTGTGATCTCGTGGGTAGGAGGGAAATCAAATAAGCAGGGAAATGCAAGAGAAAGGCGTGTAGAAGCGGGTGGGACGGACCATAAAGATACGAATCAAAATATTAATAATATTAGAAAAATAGAATGAGAAAATATAAAATATACACAATTACATATATTACAAACTAGAACTATTGTAAGTATTAAAGGTAAAGCTGTTAAAAGAGGATAACTGAACATTATGCAAAACGACGGCTGATCTTAGTGCCCGCGGCGTTAGTTACAATTAACCGGTTATTCGGCTTACTCACGTGTCTTAACTACCTTAACCCTTGTAAACCCCACTAATACACGTCTGATCATGTGCCAGAAACACCGGGCACATAAAGTCAGCTTCACCATGGCGCTTTAAGGAGATCCAACGGGAGGAAATCATTTTAATCCACGGCCGGTCCCGGGCCATCTGCGGAAATTACGGGAAAACACACGCAGGATGCCCCCCGAGGATCCCTGAGCGACCGGCTCGTATCCACAAGCGCATCTTGTGGGAGGAGACAGCAGCTTATTTACCGGACATCCCCCCCCAGCACCTCCCCTTAAACCGGACCTGGACCGAGGCCCGCCGGCGTGGCCGGATAGCGCCGATGCGGGATAATGACCACATTTTACACGGAACATGCATTACAGTATGCGTGCAAAGTAGAAAATGCACTTTCATTATATGCATACGTATGCAATCATTCTACAGCAGTTAATTGTTTTTTGCATGAGTGTGAATGACTGGCTGGGGATAGGCAGACAGATTTATAACTGCGATCAGTAGGATTCAGGGCCGCTCGGCCTCACAGGGAGACTAACACCCGTAAATGCGTAATCTGCTGTAAGCTCCACCAAGCGAAATGCGCCCACGTTACAAATTAATGCACATCTGTATCTTCTATTTTTGCTGGTCAATGCAATGACATGACAGTTTAAAGTATCCAAGCGTGGCTGGGGGGGCTCACGATCGGCTGCGTCTGCCGTGGTTTTAATAAAAACACTCACCTCGGCCACTCTCCTCTCAGTTAAACGCGTCTCCGGCCGGTCAGCCCCGCTTCGCACGACTACAAATCCAGTTTCCTCCTCTTTGCCCCCGCACACCCAGCCGTCCCTCCTCGCCTCACTGCGTCTATCCAGTAGTGCCTCCTGCCTCTTTCTTCCCAGCGCCTCTCCCGTCGCTTTTCCGGCGGCGTTGCGCGTTATTTAGCGGCGCGCCGGTGCCGCGCATCCGAACGCAGAGGCGCGCACTCTGGCTGGCCCTTACAGTCGAGGAGGCCAGAAATCCGCACCGGCCCGAGGTTTAGCACCACCAGCTCGTCGCTCTTTCTTTAGCTCCCCTAACATTAAGCGCCCACAGATCCCGAAAGGAAGGATTTTTCCCCCCACTGTAACACTTAACCCCAACTGCGCAGCCGCGTTCACCCCTCCATCCCGACACTCATTGGATGGCGGGAGCGCGCCTGGGATACCGGGCACGAGCCTTTGCACCGCTTTCACTCCTTCATTATATGCCTAATTCCCAGTCACCGTCTGTATTAGAAAGGTGTTTTTTACTCTCTCAGCGGGGAGTGCTCTTCCGGGGGATTTTACCCATTGTGGCTTGATCTGGTCGGTGCGGGACCGGCGCGTTCGCGGAGGGGGTACCATTCATTCGGCACCGGCCCACGCCGAGCGCTTACAAAACGGGGGATTTTTCACTCGCGGTCCTGTGAAGTGAAGTCAGTGGTTTATTTAAAGCAACCGTAGCTTATATAAGGTCGCGTTTTCAGATGGCGTGCTCCATATTGATCTGTTAACTATTAAAAAATAGTGAACGTCACAGATGCAAAATGGTGAGTTTATGAAAGGTGTCAGTCCAATATTAAGGTGAAGAGAGCGAAGTGTGAAGTAACATTTAAAAATGAGGCCATTAGTGGAGCCTGCAGGCCGGTTAAATATAGTCCCGTGAAACAGGACTCTAAGTGCAATCTGATGGCCGGTGCACCATTAGCCGAAGAGGCACTCGGCCTTTTATACTGTAGCGCAGGCAGCACAGCGATCTGGCCCCAGACCAGCGATGAGGTGAAATGTACGGCTGTAGCAGCGGGAATAGGCGCACTAAGCAGTCGGCGGGGGACAGGGTACAGACAGAGGTGGATCCGGTGACCTTGATTTAAAGAAAGATTTTTTTAACAAAAAATATCTGCATGCTATACTGACAGATTTAATATCACTGTGTGGGGATGAATTATTCTTTTCCTAGTTTTATGAATCGAAACATTTTATTATTATATAGTAGATACACGTTTATGTGATAGCCTTATTTATTGATTTAACACAACTCAAAGTATTATTCAGAATAAGAAGCGTCTGAAATGACCGGGTCGCAGTGAAATTTTACAGACACCAACCCTTAAATAAGGACAACAACCAGTATAGAGTATGCCTGTATAATCCAGAAATTGCACATAACAGACAAATCAATATGTTAATGACGGTGATTTACAACAGTACAATAGTGCAAAAAAAAAAATCACCAAGCAAGTGGCAGACCATCACTGCGCCTCCTGGTCGAGCAGGGAGAGGGTAAATTCACACTGCCGCCAGCAACCAGACTGGCTTTTGGACCGTCCCGTGGTACGTGACTGGAGGTGCCTGCAAGGGAATACGAGTCCAGCAAATCTTTAAAAACACACCCACTCTGGAGAGTGGCGTGCTTTTTTTTCGGAAAGCGGCAACGTTATGGAAGTATAACTGCAAATATGATGACGGGCATTGTCTGCCTTTCACGTGGAGTGACTCGAGGACCCGCTGGCCGGACGGCGTGCCGGTTCGCGTTGGAGAAACCTGCATACGCACCGGCCCTTCGTGGATAATATTGGCCACCCCTGCTGTGGAGCATAGCGTCGTTGTCGCTTGTATGTCTATCGCACAATTGCGCCCTCTGTCTTGGAACCAGGTGAAGCATCCTGGTGTTCAACACTCAGAAGCAGCCCATTGGCTGTCCTCTGAAAACACCGGGGGAACGTGGCCGATTGGATGAGACGGTTTGTGAGTACAGTGCAGCGCCTGTTTATTCAGGATTGAGCAAGTCTGTGGTTCTGTGGAAAATACCTACTTTTCCTCACAGGGAGATTGAGCTGACTCCTAGCAATGCCTCTGATGGGTGATGTCACTCTTTGTGATGCTCGATCAGGGCTGCCCAACTCCAGTCCTGGGGGGCCGGAGCCCTGTGTAGCTTAGCTATTTCCCTGTTCCACCATAAATGATTCAGCTCAAGAGCTGTGTGGTAATTAGCACAAGGAGTTGAATCAGATGTGTTATATGAGGGGAAACCCAAAAATGTGCAGGGATCTGGCCCCCCAGGACTGGATTTGGGCACCCCTGTGCTAGATTCTGAAAGTCTCTTTGGAACAGGAGGGAATGTGTGTCAGGGTAATGTAACTGGCCAGCTCAGTGAATCTTATTTTCAGAGTCACATGAAGCAATCTGATGTGTTGGGTCATATTATTTCTGAGAATGAAGTGTGCTGTGATTAAAAAAATATTAAACATGTTGCACTAAACTAAAACAGTATGAGGCTTCAAAAGAGTGAAGAATCTCTTAATTTTTACTAATCTCTCATCCCTCTTTCTCTCTCCCTCCCCTCCCTCCCCATCAGTTACCTATTTGGTTCATGTAGAAGGAAAGTGAAACTCTGTGGTCTATCAGGAGTGGACGCTATTGGTGGATCGTGTGCAGAAACTCTCTCCAAACGCTGGTGGCGTCTTGCGCTGGCAGCTGCAGTCGGGGCTGCTTTCCCGCCCAGTGAAGTTCCTCAAATTTTCCCTTTGGCGCCCTTTTGTTTGTCAGCCCAGTTCCGCATATAGCGAAGATGGAGCATGTCAAGGCTGTGTCCCGCTTTTCAGAAACAGAGCCAGTTTTTTTCAGGCACCACCCATGTCATAGTGAGAGAGTGTCAGCCAGTTCGGAAGTGTACCGCCCTCTCATCTCTGTGAACAGTTCTGTGCTTTCAGTCTGACTGTCACATCTTCTGTCATAACTTTAAAGCTACATGGATGGGGTAATATAAGGGGAGGGGTGATATTGTAAATAAAGGGGAGGGGGGGATCCGAAGTGAGAGATAGAACCATGCCCAAATAGCCCGATCAGTTGTGCTGGTTCACATCAACTAGGGGGTGGGGAAGTACTGCAGTCATGTGACACAGAGAGCGAGAGCTCAGGGTGACGAAATGCAGAAAAATGAGAGAATGAATGAGGTTATGTGGGATATACACACTCAAGACGGGAGGGAAAATTGACAGAATTAGTGCAAAACGAAACGCAGAGATAACAAGAGATTGACCACAAGTCACCAACCGAGAGCGTCTGACGATATATCAGTCGGTGGTAGGACGCCGGACGGAAGCAGAGTGCGCTATGTCAGCCAGTACGGTGCGAGGGAGAGGAGAAGAGCCAAAGAGAGAGAGAGAGAGAGAGAGAGAGAGAGCGAGAGAGAGAGTGGGAGGACGCAGCAGCCTGAGCCCGCTGAATAAAACTTATCTGCCACTTCCGTGATACTGATGGTGCGTACTTTTAAATAAATTAAGAGACAATAAAAAAATAATAACTAGACTGACGAGAGACAGAAAAAAGACAGACCTGAGGATATGAAAGAGATCGTCTGTCGGATGTGGAGAGTTTTGCTGCTGAACTTACCGGCCAGCCTAAATGAATCATTGAATCGGCATCTGAATTTGAGATGGAGGACCGCTCTGCTTGTTGGTATTGGTGGTTTGTTTGTTCGTTTATATCGTGTTACCTCGCTTTTCAGGAATTAACACCCCTTTTAAGTTTTACTGGTGTGTAAACAACTGTTGTTTCATTCAGTCCACATGGACTGCCTCTTAGCTGTACTGTGACTTCAGTTTGTTTGATAGCTAATGCTACACAGACACCCCTGCTCTGTCCCCAGCCACAGTGTTCCTGGGGTACCACAAAAATCGTCTAATTTTCGAAATACCACTAATTCGTTTGTTCGTTTCTATTGGTCGGCGTTGGCAAGTTTTGTCCTGACGTTTCTCCCTCTAATTTGGTAGCCCCTTAAAGTGATATGGTATGGCCTCCCCCTTCCGGTTTTGCTTAAGATATTGGGGTAGTCGCTTCATTTTGACCACCTGAAATTCTGAACCATGGATTCGGATGCGGCACCGTCCAGCTTGTTCTCGTCCGACCTGGTTTTCGAACCCTGTTGCAGAAATGTCTTTGGGGTTTGTAACATCATTGATGACAGGTGGGTGCCTCCATTTTAGAAACAGGGCTGTATTCCTATACAGCTCACCCTCTCCTGCTACATGTGCATTTAGAAAGTTCGACGTGAATCGATTTTCAAACGCATCCCCTTGAATTTTTACCGCGATTCCCTGGAAATTAAGATCAAATTTTCTTGGAATAGTGCAGGACACCCGACTCATGTTTTGGCAAACAGACATGTGCTTCAGTTGTGGAAGTTCGGAACTTAAAATAATTCCTGGCATTTTATTTTTCCTATTTTGTAGTTATTTTTATTGCGGAAAAATGGCTCAATTTAAAAATGATATATGCCTATTAGTTGGTCTGCGAGGCCTAAGTAGCAATGAAGTAAGTAAGCTCTGTCAGGAGAGCCATTTTATACTTCAGCTTCTGAGTGAGAAGCACCTCAGCTGCAAATTCGCCATTATGTGTTTTCCCGTTCTAAGCGTAGTTGTAGAATCATTAATTTAATTTTATTTAATTTAATTATTATGTATTTTTTGAGACATACCATTATTTTCTTGCACCTTAACAAAATATGACCTTAATCATCTTAGGTTAATTCACGTTTTTACTATTTTTTTTTCCATCCCATTAATTTAATTTGTATTTCATAATAAAATGTTCAATATTGTGAAGAATTCAAGATGCATTTGAAACCTTATGCATCACGTGTAGCATTTGTACAATCTGGCGGTCTCTTTTCCCTTTATAGTTTAAGGTTTGATGGGCCGGAATGAACGCCGTGGCATTTTGTTTGTATTGTAGTTTGCTCCGAAACGACGGGCCAATTGTGGATTTTTTTATGACAAGAAATACAGTAAAACTTACACAAGATACAATTTCTCAGCCCGGATACTGTGGCCTTTTCGTTTGATTCTCAGAAACTTCCTTGGCATCCAATAATAACACCTTATTTAAAATGTTTAGATATACTTACATACACAAATATTTCATATATATATAATACATATATATGTGCGTGTGTGGGGAAATATATATATATAATATAAATATATGTTGCCTGCATTTGAAAATCTCTGAGGTTTTATCCTGAATGTTAATCTAAAGATATCTAGGTCACTGTGTGTCTGACCCCTGTGTATTATAAGAGACAATCTTACACGTATATCCCGCCATTTTGTGGCTGCTTGATCTCATATGTTGGGGCTTTATTTTTCTAATGTAATACATACACCACGATGATCATGCCGTTTAGTTTAGCTGTGTTTTTTCTGCTCAGTAAAGGAGTTTAGCATTAAAATTTCGTATTTCTGAGCTGCTATACAGTTGGCTTTGCAGCGCTTCACTCTACCCGAGGCTGTCAAAGGGACACACACTGAGATAAACCAGCAAAAAGGAAGAAATTAATCATTGGAGAAACTTTTTAAATATTCCTCACACCTGTATGATGTTATATGTCCCGTATGTTGTTATAATGTCTAAAACATTCAATTATGATCATTTCTGCTAAAGAAGTCACCATAATTTATAGTTATAATTATCTGCGTATATAAGTGGTAATTGTTATGGTAATTGCATTATGGTAATGATTCACTTTCTCATTTCCAGGATTGCCAATTGTAACGAATCTGGCGTGACTTTTCAGGCTAACCCTCACGCAAGAAATCTTGCGGGAAATCTATATTATTTTTTATAAACTTAAAATTAGCAATATCAAATGTGTTTGGGGCAGTTTGCAAACCCTATAGACTATTTACAAGGTAATGAAACTTCTACACACATGTAAATGGGTGCGCAGACTTGTCTCGAATTGAAAATCTCACTAGAGCCAGCTGACCAAAATTGGCAAATCTGCATTTCCGAACATACTCTCACATTAAAATACGCCTGTATTCCCTGGGCCAGAGTCACCCTTCAGCTACTCCTGTGCATCCCGGTTTGGGGCAGGTCTTTGGAATCAGTTACATTTGAAAAAGCTCGTAACAACTTCACTGTTTGTAAAACAAAGTCACAACCTCTGCGGATTACGCGTGTAAGAGCAGCGGCTTCTTATTGGCAAATCTCGCCCTGTTTATATTAACGAGCATTGGTTTTGCACTGAACTGGGAGGGATATAATGAGAACAATTCTAAGATTAGTAGATAATTTAGGCTTTTATGCGATTTACGGGGTTATGTGGTTTGCGGCAGTTTATACGGTAATCTAATGAGGATTCTTGCATGATTAGAGATCGGTTGAGTAGTGGCAGTACCTGTTATACTGTAATAACCTATTAAAAAAACCGTGTTGTGTGTAGTAACATGTTATTTGTGAAGCTATAATGTATCTAGCGTAGTTTCATAAACTTATGCTAAGTTTCCTATGTATTTCTCTCTGAATTTCTACCTCTGAGATTTAAAATATGTTTGTAAATGTAAATTTTAAATTTCAACACCCATGGTTCAGTTTACTTACCATGACCCTTTGGCCTCTTCGCGCGGCTGTCCAAAATGAACTAGTTCTTTTGTCACCGTAATATCCATTTCATTGTTTTATGTAGTCTTACGAACGACTAGTAAAATACGAGTAACGGATTTTGCCACCTCGATATAAGTGAACAACAATGAAAGTTATATTTATAACAATCAGAACATGTTCGCGAGCAGGAGATAAAGGTGTTATTTGAAAAATGCAACAAAATAAACTTCAAATACTGATTATCAACGCTGATATTCTGTTACATAATATTGAGTTTTTGCAGTGAACGAGGAGTTCGATATTTTACTTAATTTGGAAAGAAGTTACGTAATTATAATACTGCCAGAATGTCGATGAAAGCCTTACATTCGTTTTACTATGAATTTCGCATCATAACTGTAGTTTCAAGGGGAATCCGGCTATACGGGAGAATTTTTATAACAGTCAATATGGAAGTAATACCCTCGAACAGTCCCTAAAGTAGTAAATTGTGGTTAGACCTGGGAAACGTTTCATGTGGCTGCGACGCGTGCAAAAACAAGAGGGGCAACTCGATATAGGCTACTATATACGACAGAATAAAATACCTTCTTGCGTGGTAACTCCATTTCCCAATCCATACGTGTTATATAGGCCTAAGCAATTTATTTATTTCTCATTGCAGCTTAAGCCGACTGTTTGAAGCGCACCAAAGATAAGACAATTATTTAATACTATATATAAAAAATCAGTCTTCTTAAACTGCAATGAGAAATAAATAAATTGCTTACGCTTACTTAGGCCATGGGAATGAAAGTTATAGATTTGCGTCCACTGTCCGCATGTCTTGACAGCCACCGCTAAAAATGTTCATTATTGGCAAAAATGTTCATTATTTCCACAAAAAAATCAAACTGTTACACAAAATGTCTTTCCCATTAAAAATGACGCTGTATGATGCTTTTCACGACATGTCTACTCACTCTTGTCGTTGATTTATTCTTAGTCTTGCTCTGAGAAGCGCGCGCCCTGAACAAACGATCACGCCTGCGCTGCGATGTGGTCGCCAATACACGGCATATAATATGCTATTGGAACTGAAGCTGTCTGTTACTATTGCGGTGGAGAGGCGACAGGGGAAAATGTCGAGACGTACCCTCTTTGCGATGGATGCAGTGCCCTAGGCCTACCCCGGGAGCCTGGACTGTTTACCCAAGAGACCAAATAAATAATACTTTAATTGAATATCTATGGTTCATAGTTCTTTATTTTTTTCTATTTTACATAAGATTTTATGATACCAGTACACCAGGGGGCAAAACTCGAGGTAAAATGTAAATGCTAAGTAAAATAATGAAAACTAAAATAATGAATAATGAAAAAAAACCGCATCACTTTTTTGGATTGCCTGGACGCAAATGTATAACTTTCATTCCCATGGCCTTATATATAAACACACACACACACACACACACACACATATATATATATATATATAAAAGCAAGCCTAAGCAATTTATTTCTCATTGCAGCTGGCGGATATATATACATTTTATTTTTATATATTTTTTTTTACCGTTTCCTTTTTATTTGCCATTTGAGGATAATCTGTGAATGAAGTCGTATTAACAGAAGGAACAGCTGCAATGACATCCTTAAATTATTCCATTAACAAAATAAACAGCGCTGACTTCTGTCGAGTTTTCCAACATATGTTATTCTGGTTTCGGAATCTGGTAATGCGTTTTATACCATCGATCATCTGTAACGAATGAATCACTTGTGTGTGACAAGTGGTACGTGAAGATCAACGGGGATTTTTTTGTTGGGCGCAGGTTTCCTTGGTTTTATTTCTGCATCATATTTACTGTCCGACATCTTCGAGACCAGTGCTTTCATTCACTAGTGAAGTTAGATGCAGCAGTTAACCTCCTCACCACTGAGGACGCTGTGTTATTAACTGCAGCCTATCGCTTGCCGCGCGCGGGATTGAACGTATTTTTCAGGATTTACGACTAAGCGGTTTTGTCGTGCGCGCGTTCTCTAGAACGTACGGCAGGCGCGTTTTGAATTCGAAACCAAATTATTTGATTGGTTTGGCATCTGATTGGAAGCCGCATATATCCATGTGATCTATTTGCATAACCACGCCCACATTTCCGGCTTGTTTTCGGGGAATCCCCGAAGCATGGTTGGGTTTTTCATTGAAAAGGAAAAAAAATATATCAATTCACTTACAAACCTAAAACCACCGTCTTTGGCCCGTCCTCCAGCGAGTGGGGTAGACGCATAAGTGGGCTAGTTGCAGAATTGGTAAGATCTGCTAAATTATTATTTGTACATGAAAATTGATGACCGTGGTTCTTTTTTTCTTCTTCATCTGGGCCTTTAGAGACGGGATATAATATCTGCAAATAGGTGTTGAATATAACATATAAGTGGTCACATATAACACACAAAGTAGTTCCTATACGAATGCAGTTCATTTGTTGATTCGCGTTCTGACTGGTTATGGTTAGCTGTACTGAGTCAGTCGCTTGGCCCATACGGAAGAGACAGACGTTGTTCCCACGTACAGCTGGCCGCTCCATTGTTGGTCCGGCGTTTTGCTTGCGGTCTTTCGGCTGATCCTCCGAGCGTTTCCTCTCCGCTTTTGCGATTCTCTAGAAGCGCCGTCCGGCAGCTGCGGGGGCTTCATCAGCTTCGGCGGGGCTGTGTTGGTACGAAAAAAATGGCATGAGCGTGTTACTTTCGTTTTGGCATAGTTACAGCCACTTTATTTGGTTGGTTAAAACATTGCAGTTTATACATGTTATCCACCAACCATTTATTATAGTTTTTAATAATCTTAATTGTAAATTTTTAGAGAAAAGGTATGCAGGCCATTGCTATGTGCGGGCTGAATGTAAATTCAACTTGACTTTGAAGTCTGATTAGCGCGCTAGGTGATGTTCTGTCAGTCTTATTTTAAATAAACAGTAGACCATGTTTAAAACTTACTTTCGTTTCACGGCATTTTCGTAAATAATAACGCCAAGCGATTTTTGTTGTTGTTGAGGGGAACTGGGGGGTAGGGATTTCACGTTATGACTTGTTTGCAGTTTGAGGTTACACACGGGATGTCGCTGCACCAACTTATCAGATGAAGTCTTTTAAGTTATTGATGAAATTCGCGAATGTCATTTGAAAAACAATGCCAGTAACATGTGGCATGCACGTAAACACGTTTATTGTAAGCCAATGTTCCGTTTGCGGTCATGCAAAATGTGTTGTTCTTGTATTAGAGCTAACATTTATATTGGTGATTCCTCCTCCCCCAGATTTGCTTTGCCCCTCTGCCCTTCGTGCTTTTGCAAGCAAATGAGCGCTGCAGACAGAGAAGCGGGAGATAACATGGCCGAGCAGGACGACAACCTGCAGTTTAGCCAGACTTTCCAGGACCTGTGGAACCTCATGTAAGTGTGAGAGTTCCCAAACACCCGCATCGGGGCCTATAAGCCGCACCGCATCGAGCCTTAACCACTAGAAGACGCCACTGAGAATCATCCTGCAAGCTATACCAGTGTTTTGTTTGACCCTATATTATTAGGGGCGTGCATGCCCGTGGATGGGATTCAAGGGTTTTATTTGTCACGTGCAAGGTGTACAAGGCTAATATCTAAGGAGCAAATATTACTGATGCTGTTTCTTTGAATAGCGGACCTGATGATTATTTTGCATTCACGCGGTTAATGTTTACTGACATTTTAGGCCGGCGCCGAATGAGAGCGAGAATTGGGAAGACATTGGACATGTAAGTCTGCTCCGCGCCAGTCCGGGGCCTCCCACCTCATCACGAGGGCTACGCTTCTGCGTCACCTGGAAAAGCAGCTGGCATAATCTATAAAAGCTCCCTGTGCCCTATTCTAATTTTCAGAAGCCTGACAATGTGTCTGCGGCTTACACTACTGGGTGCCCTAGTCCCCCTCCCCCTCAACAGGCAGACACTGGTTGGCCCTGGGAGCATTTTGGAAACCGGAATGTGGGGGTGGATGGGGATCTATAGCCTCCTGAACAGCGTGGGTGGGAGGATATGATGTCCAGCAGGAAACTTGGCCCGATAATGATCTTTCCACCCACAACTTTTTATCTGGAGTCCTTAACAGGGTTGAGGTGGAAACAGCCCAATCAAATTAAGCTGGAGCGCTTTCGCTAATGCTAACGCATAACGGAGATGCTGCTAGGCTTACTCTGTATGTGCTCGGGTACTTGTGTTCAGCTACATGTATATCTTGATAAACAGTCCACCCTTAAAATCTGAACGTGGAGCCAGAAGTATTTACTCTATGAGGGGATCTATGTCAGGTTACTGTTTGTTTGTCTTCGTTTTCTGTTTATTTGTTATTTCTCCCTGCCGACGTGTAGCTGATCGATGCTAGCCTTTTTGAGGCTACACCCCCCCAGCCCTCGGTGTCGCCCCCCGAATGCGGGGCGCCCCCCTCCTCCACGGTCCCCACCACCACCGACTACCCCGGGAGCCTGGACTTCCAGCTGCGTTTCACTCAGTCCAGTACGACTAAGTCGGTCACCAGCACGGTGAGTTGCCATGGCGGCGCATCGTGCCCCTACCAGTACCACGTCGTCATCTGATCTATGCACCTCCGCCCAGGCTGATGCCATCCGCCCTTTAATTTCCCGCGGCTGTAAAATCCCGACCCATCCCTCTGTTTCGCACTGGTAGCTCCGGCTTCTCGCTTAGAGACGGGCAGAAATCATGGCCCTGGCCACGGAGAGTCAAACGCGCGCTGTAAACCAAACCCAGTTCTTTAGCTGATCCGATCTGTTTAAGTACCTTTAATCAAGTTTAAAAAAAATCTCTCTAAAGTTCATCCCAGTTATCTGTATGTAATCCAACCAGCGCAATTTTTATTTTAAATATTTAGTGAAATTTAAGAGCAGCAGTAAAGCAAAATCGATTTTTTTTTTCTTTCTGTAAACTATCATAGAAAATTGCATAATTAGCTTGTTTGCAGGTAATGATTAGTTATTTTTGAATTTTAGTCTTTTTAAGCAATTTTCAGGAGAGGTTTAGCACACTTAGCCCCTTCAGAATCTCGCCGTGTCTCACCCGCGGTTTCTCGGGTGTCCATGCCTTGATGAAGCCGTACCTCTGGTTGATGGGGATCCCCGTGGTGAACCTAGACCCCGCTTGGTTTCCTATTGTTCCCGGCTGGTGCGGTCGATCCTGGGGGGGGATCCTGCTCGGGTGGGGGCCCAGAGACCATCCAGGGCTGGATCGGCGTGCTGGAAGGGAGCTTCAAGGATCCGTAAGGGCGTCTCGGCCTCTCGTGTCACTGCCGGTGAGGACAAGCTCGCAGTGGCGGAGTGAGGTGACCCTCGGGCCTGTCTGCTGCCCCCCCCCAGCATTTTGGTACGACCGGCTGGTGCTTGTGGGTAACGGACATGATGAGGCATGCCCTCCGGCTGTCTCCGCTCTGCTTTTCTTCCTGGCTGGGAGAGGGTTAACGTGGCCCCGCCCACAGGTGACATGCGCTTAGTTCTCATTCGCCAGTTAAAATTTCTGCTACGTTTCAGTGTAAGTTTCGTTTCTCCCAACCCCATGTAGAGTTGATTATTAGTTGGTGGTTAGTAAGTTCCCCCACAATGACACTGGACTCTGCATTATAAAGCCTTACACAGGCTGTCCCACACATGGTTAAGCTTGAGTCATCCAGTGAGTGATGTGGAGGGGTTGGATTAGAGTACTAGGCTTGGAGGGGGGTTGACAGTTAAACTGCAGTGCTGCCAAGGTGCCGGTGTTTTATGCCGAGTGATTTCATATTTGTATAGGATCCCTGTTTATGGGTGGGATGGGGGTTGCAGATGGAGGTGAAGTGTGAATGTGGCCAAAATGTTAACTTCTCAGGGTAGAACTGAGCAGGATCACTAGTAGCAGAATAGTTGTGAATTATCAAAGGTCGTTGATAAATTAAAAGGAAAAAGAAAAAAAAAGATTCAACGTGGCTCATGGCACTGCCCAGGCTGTGATTGGACATGTGGGTTCTGGAGGACGCAGACGGCTGTGGGTGGAGCCCCATGTGGTTCGACCATGAAGCTGGTGATACTCGTTTAAGCGCTGTGCTGGGAGCCGGAGAAGGCGTTTGCCCGCTCGCCCGCCCGCGCCTAAACTGCCAGTCGGACGGGCATGTTCAGACTTGCTCTTCAGTCTGTGGTGGGGGAGGGGACTGGCCGCTCTGCTCACAGCCTGGGGGGGGGGAGGATTGTGCGGAGTGGCGATGTAGGTGAGCTTTCTGGATGGGTTTGCCAGATGAGGAGACGTGGCGACGTCTGGCAGCCGCTGAGGGGACTTCCACACTTGTGACTTTTGCCCTGAGAGCTACGTTTGCTTTCTCTTCTGACCCGAAACGCTGTGAGATCGTCGCTCTGTATGGCCACGGGGGGGTGGGGTGGGGTCTGTGTGTGTGTGGGGGTGGGGGGGGGGGATGTGTTAATTCTCTCTGGAACTTGCAATGGAGAATGAGAACGTGGCATTTATGCGGGGCAAAATGTCGGCGTTGATGTTTTTAATTTCCAGCAGCTGTGAATGCTTCATTAATCATGCAGTGGGTTGTTCCGGATCCCGCCGGCGTTTCCGCTGACCCGCTCGTTCCTGTCCCCCTCCAGTACTCCTCCATCCTGAACAAGCTCTACTGCCAGCTGGCCAAGACGTGCCCAGTACAAATGCTGGTGAGCCAGCCGCCCCCGCCCGGCTCCATCCTGCGGGCCACCGCCGTCTACAAGAAATCGGAGCACGTGGCCGAGGTGGTGCGCCGCTGTCCGCACCATGAACGCATCCCCGAAAACAACGAAGGTGAGAGCACCCCCTGCTGGTCGTATCCCTCTACAACAAAACAAGTCGACTCCAGCCGACTTTGGTCTGTCATCGGTTTTGCTCGTTAATTGGTCTGTTTAAAAAATAAAATCGGGGTATATGTGGGTTTGGGGTGTCATGATTGGCTCTTGTGTCCTTATTCCGTTTTTATGTTTATGCTTGGCTTTTAGTGTGCATTAATTATTAAACGATGAAGTCCGTACTTCCGTTCTCCGGCGAGCTCACTTACCGAGTTCCCCTCGTCCCTGCATTGCGACACCAGCTCGCGCCAAGCCAATCAGGATGCCCCGCTGACGTTCCCTCTTTCTCAGGCCCCGCCCCCAAAGGTCACCTGATCCGAGTCGAGGGCAGCCAGAGGGCTCAGTACATCGACGACAGCAACACCCTCCGGCACAGTGTTGTGGTCCCCTACGAGCCGCCCCAGGTACGCATGCGCTTTGGGGATGCGACCCTGTATCCCCTGGGTTCGGCTGCTGTACCTTAATGTAATGCATCCTTCACAAAATTTCACTCTAGGTAAATCACTATTAATGATCATCGTGGATTGCGCGAGTTGCCATGGTAACTAATGGATGCCTTCCTCCCCCCCCCCCCAGGTGGGCTCTGAGTGCACCACCATCCTGTACAACTACATGTGCAACAGCAGCTGCATGGGGGGCATGAACCGCCGACCCATCCTCACCATCATCACGCTGGAGAGCCCTGAGTCCGTACCCCCAGTCATCTCTCGCTTCCTGATTGCGTACCCCCCCCCCACTCACTCACCATAAACCTGTCATTGCAGTGGCCGGCTGCTGGGACGTCGCAGCTTTGAGGTGCGTGTCTGCGCCTGCCCCGGCCGCGACCGGAAGACCGAGGAGGAGAACAACTCCAAGCTGCAGGAGAAGTCGACGTCCAAGACCAGCGGAGGCACCAAGCGCGGTGAGTGCGGCTGAAGCTCCCTGATGGTCATTCTTGGGAACAACCTGCATTGCGCTCAGAGATCCCTTCAGGCTGCATGGTTTTTAGCTCTTGTGATGGTTACGAAAACCTGAAGTCTTGGTCTCTTGCGCCACCTACTGGCCAAGACATGTAACTACGAGTCCTGTCAGTAGCAAGAGGGCACTTGGAAGCCGTCGGGGCTAGGTATTTATGTTAAATGTCCCTAAAAATGGTGGTTCCTCTGCATCGTCGTGGTAACCGTAACCTCGTCATGGTGACAAGTTCGCGGCACTCTTGCAGCCCTTAAGGAACCATCCCAGACCGGCCCCCGGCCTGAACCCAGCAAGAAGACCAAGTCCAGCTCCAGCACCGATGAGGAGACCTACACACTGCAGGTGAGTAGATCGGGGGCACCGGTGGGTTTTTGGGTCCGCGCTTGTGCCAGATGACCACGTGCTAACCCCGCCCCCCCCTTGTTTTTTGCCAGATCCGTGGTAAAGAGCGTTACGAGATGCTGAAGATGATCAACCAGAGCCTGGAGCTGGGAGATCTGGTGCCCCTTGCGGACCAGGAGAAGTACAGGCAGAAGCTGTGAGTGCCGTGTGTTCTGGGTCTCTGAGCTAAGACCCCCGTTTCTGTGCAATCCCAGAATTCCCTGTAAAGATGTGCCCCCCCCACCCCCACCAGGCAATCCAAGGTGGGCAAGCGTGAGAAGGAGCGCGAAGCCCCGGAGCCGAAGAGGGGGAAGAAGCTCCTGGTGAAGGAGGAGAAGAGCGACTCGGACTGAGCGGCAGGAATCTGGCCTCTGCTCCCATTGAGTCCATAGATTCTGAGTGGTCCTGGTCCTGGATCTGTACTTAATAACCACACAACGGCACAGACTTTGATATGCTTGTAGACTTTTTTATTTTATTTTAAAAAACAAAACAAAAAAAAAAACTTGTAGCCTTTATTTTTTTTATCACTTTTAAATGATACAAGCTAAATAAACTTTTTATACAAATTCCCACACCTGCTGGTCTGAATAACATACAACACTGCCAAAGCCCGGCTTAGTAAACGGGACAGCCTGCTCCGCTTATGGCTAACAGTCAATTCTGCTGGTTTTTTAATACAAGATGCGGACGGTTGCTAAAGGAGGGGGAGATGTTTTCGCTTCGAACGTCTAGGTCAGGGATGTCCTGGGGTGCCAGAGCCCTTTGTAGCTTTAGTTCATAATCTCTTCTACAACAAATGATTCAGCTCAAGTGCTGTGTGGTAATTAGCACAAGGCCCCCCAGGACTGCAGTTTGACACCAGTTGTCTAAGTAGATGTCAATCTGCATTTTTAATAAGGGATCTGGGAATTAATTTTATTAGGATACTAGCATTTCAAGTTTACTGCACGACATGTTGACCGTAGGGGTTGTGGTCAAATGCCCTGCAGCCAGCTGACTTCTCTAAATTGCCCATTGTTTGTGTCCATGATGCTGTTTGGGATATTCCACCCCCCCCCCCCCACCAGCATAAGCAGTGAGATGATGGATGGATGGATTATGCATCAAATCTATTGAATTACGGGAGCATTCAGCGAACAAAAGTTGCATTAATTGTCGTTACATTGATTACAGATCTAGAAAGCACATTTTCATGCTCATTCGCACGGGGACCTTAACTAGGTGCAGATGAGCCTTTGGTGGCACGCAGGTTCAAAGTTTATCATGGGGAATGTTATCGGGCTGGACGGCGGACGGCCCGCGTGGCATAAAGACGTCAAAGATAAGATAAGAACCAGGAAGGGAATGACCTGGCATCTGCACGCCGATCGCCGGCTCTCTCAAACCCGGCTCACGTCATCAGACTTGGGGGCTGGGAGGTGGTCGCACCCTCAGTGACCTATTGCGTGGCATCAGGGGGGCTGGCAGAATTTTTTCCTTGATCGTCATTTATCCTGCTGCCACGAACAGCTGTGTCTGATACTGCAGTCTCTCCTACAGAAAGCTTGTTTTTCATCAAGTCTGTTAAGTCTCTGTGCCCATGATCAGAAGGTCGGCAGTTCGAGTCCCAGCCTTGGCACACCAGTCACATGTCTGTGGGCACTTGAGCGAGGCCTTTAACCCCCAGCTTCAGGGGCTCTGCATGTTGGCTAACCCTGCGCAATGACCCCCCCCCCCCCCCAAGCTATGGAGAGCAAGATGGAGTCAGCGAAGAGAAGCATTTCGATGTATCTGTACTTGTACAAATGGAAGAAAAGGGATTTAACATCATTTGACATTTACATTGTGAATAATTGAAAATCAATTGTCATGGTGCATAAGCAGGGATTAACGTGTCATGATCTGAGGTCAGAGCCCAGCTGGGGGCCAGTCGCATAATCACACTTTCGACCCACATGCTGTATGCTTGGACTACGGTCTGAGATGAAACAACAGTAAAAGAAGTTGCCGACAATCTAACATATATGAGATCGACATTAACATATGTGACCATACACGGTTTATGTGGAGCGGCTAGTCGCTTGTATTCTTTTAATATATTTCTGTCGGCCATCGTTTCAGTTCGGCTTCGTTTGTGATCGCTCCGGGTGTGTTGGCGACAGAACTCTCCGCAGGTCCACACACCCACCCCCCCGCCGGGGACATTCAGGCACACAATGGGCCACTGTGAGTCCAGGGCATGCTGGGAAAAAAGCAGCTGGGGATTCTGCTTTGCCAAGGTGATCACTTTTCATGCGAATCCTTTGTCTGGTTTGGGGTGGGGGGTGAGCTCGGCCTGTAATTCCCAGTTTCTGAGTTGAGTGACGCTGGGGGTGGGAGGGCAGGGCTCCACTAGGGGTCGCCAGTGGCTGTCGGGCAAGAGACGGTGATGAGGGTGCGTCCGTCCAGCGGGGCGAAGAGCGGGTAGAGGGTCTCGCGGAAGGTGTCGATGAACGTGTAGATGTGCGACTTGGCGCTGGCATTGTAGAAAGAGATCTGGCCCTCCTCGTAGTCCAGGTAGACGCCGATACGGCGGGGCGCCATGTCGGGCGGCAGAGGCGTCTCCGGCGCCGTGCAAGCGTAGAACTGCCGCGTGCTCTTCCACAGCGTCCAGAATCCAGCAGAGGGCACCATGGGGAAGCGGCTGTTCCGCTTGGATGAGCCCGTGGTCAGGCCCAGGCGCCAGTAGCCATTGTTGGCCAGGTCCACCTCCCAGTAATGGCGGCCGTACGAGAAGCCTTCCCAGCCGAGGACGCAGGGCCAGCCGTCGAAGCGCTGGGTGCTGAAGGGCAGCTCTGCTGCTGACAGACCCTCCTGCACCCGTTTGCGGTCGTCCGACAGCTGGAGCCAGGGGTGGTTGGTCATGGGGTCCAGGGTAACCTCCTCTGCGGGGTGGAAGAGGCATTAGAGAAGGGGGTGACTGGCATGGGTGGAGCTTGGTTTTAGCCCCGCCCACATATTCAGCTAAAAATACTTAGCAAAGCTATATAAAGGCATTCAGAGTGACACCTACTCTTAACCAGGAAAAGTAGCTTGAAGATGGACAAGCTGCTTTAGATCAATGTTTTTAACAAAAACCTGATGGAGACCCTTTACTGCCCAGTCAGCGGAGGATTTAATTACCTGCCGCACTGCAGATCCAGCTCCAAACTGTAGGGGGCATTGGGGAGAGATGGGGCAGTAAATCAGTGTAACACAATCCATAGCATCATTTGGAAATAAAGAGGAGGAGGCGGATTACCTGAATTTGGAATGTAATTCCGTGTCCCTGTGAAAACATGCAGGACCAGAGCTCAGGTTAAACACGGTGTGTCTTACTTCCACGGCAGGACCTCATAAACCTCCCTGTCTCACGCCACACCCGGCCACTCGGCAGCCATCCCAGGCCGTCCAAGGTCCGGGCAGATATGGGGGAAGGCGCCCCCCGCTACCCTGACCCAGTCACACACCATGCACACAAAATGCTGCTCAAGCCTGCATGTCCCGGGGTGGAGGGGGACGGAGATACTCACCAACTTTCCAGGTGCGCTGTTTGGTCAGGAGCCAGAGGTTGGGGATAGATGCCTGCGTGGAGGGGGGGGGGTGGGCAAGAGACACATCAATACGCAGAGTGAAGGCAGGAGCCCAGCTGCGGTCAAGTCAGGACACCGCGGTCCTCAATCGCTCAAATATCACGGGCAATATAAGCCAATGACGGTTCTTCAGATAAAAGTCACCGCTGAATAATCAAGGTAATAACTGAGGTCATTTCAGACCACATTTTAATGATCTTGTCTGTGTTTTGCAGAGCTGGACTGCACCGGCTGCTTGAAACAGAATCTTGGTCTGGATTTTTACTTTCTGGACCTGAAATGTCTGCCTCTGTTCTTTTGTGGCCCGGTTTATGATTTTGGAAAGTACCCTTTCGGGGCTCCATTATTAGGGGTTAAATAAGCTGATCCCTTCAGCAGGGTTAAACTGTATTTTCTATGAAATCGTTAATATGTATCACACCGTATAAAAATTCAGGAAATACATTTCAAATGATCAGTTCCATGGTAGACGTTTAGACCATGAGGAAGACAATGTTGAGATTGGATGAATGCCCATTAAACATTCAATATCCTTTCACCAAGCCTCCAGACCTGAATCAAATTCTGAAAGTAAATTGTTACAATGTTTCCTTGTTGCTACATGACTGTCATTGTTACGTGACATCATCATGACTGTCGTTTACTTTTTTAACATCACGCGAACCGATTAAATAACCAATAAACATTAAGTTGAACTTGTTTATGGAGGAATGTGATAATCCCAACAGTGAGAGGGTTCAAAAGCTCAGTCTTCCTTTTTGCTGATAAATCCCTGTGTATGTGTATATGTCTGTGTCTCCATGGATACAATGGAACACAGAAAACAGACAGCGGTGATGTAAATGGTGGGCGGGGGCCCATTACCTTACTGTCCTCCTTCAGCAGGCACCAGGTGATGAACTCCAGGAAGGGAAGAACGCTCATCAACCTCCTCTTCCTCACTTCCAGGTGACGGAGCAGCTTAGCCAGTTCCTCCTGCGGGATGCCGCAGTTCTGCAGGGACAGACGTGTCACCCCCCTGCCATGATAATGTGGACCACTCCATACAGCAGCAAGCCACGCCCACACATCCGAACGATCCCTGACCTCCGACACGGTCTGCAGCTCCTTTGCCCACTCCATGATCCTCTGCTGCAGGGGCGCCACCTTCTCCTTGCTGGACTCCTGCTTCTCCTTTCCTTCCTCCTCATCCTCCTCAGAGCACGGGGAGATCATCTGTGGGCGAGTAGGGTCAGTGTCACGCTGGGGTACCTCACGGAACATTCTCAGAAACCCTCCGTAACTTTGCTTGCCTTGGCCCCTCCCACCATCATCTTGGACACACCCCCTGCACCACTCACCATGTCCACCTGCTTCAGCTCCTTCGCCCACTGGAGGATGAGCCGTCTGCACTCTTCCAGGCTGTGCGTGGTGCCTGGGTCCGCTTGCGCCGCTCTGCTGGTGCTCTCGGCCACTGCGCCACCCTGCTGGAACATGGCATTTGCATCCCGTGTGTTAACCCATCCCCCCCACCCCCCCGGCCTTCATGCCAATCACCGACCGGACCTACGTGACCTGAAGCATTGTTGTAAATAATATGATAAGCAGTGTCAGGCAAGACCTGGCTGTGGTATCAGCACACGAGCTGCCCATTGACCTCACAGCCTCAGCCTGTAGGTGTCTATAAAACCCAATTAACACCCATAAAATCTTCCTCTCCTTCCTTGGACTTTGTCCCCAGTCCACTGACTGGAAACTGTGGATGGGCTCATCATTACTGTCATCTCAGCTCTGCTCCTGCACAACAAAGTAACAATGCTCCTATACTGTGGTCCTGGTGATGGTCTGGCTGAACTTATTCATTAATAAGTTAGGGGTTAAGATTAGGGAAAAGGCAGTGAAATTGAATTTAGAATGAAAAGGGGGGTAGCAATATCCATAAAGTAAAACTGGAGAGAAAGGTTAGGTTTAGTGTTAGGTATAGGGACTGGATTAAAAAATTATATCCAGTACAGTTTGGGCCAGAAGAGGACAAGAGTAGAGTTAATTAATTGAAAGGTTAATTTTACAACACAGAAGTGAATCAGAATGTATACAACTGCAATTCAATGAGTAAGAGGTTAAGATTAGGCTAAAAGAGAGAAAGGTTAAATTTAGGACAGAGACAGGGGATGCGTAAATGAGGAGCGAAAGTTATTGTATAGATTTAGGGAAATCATTGGAGGAAATCTTCAGTTAGATTTAGACTAAGAAGAGGGGAACGAACAAACTTTCAGGGGGTTAAAAACGGTTCAGTTTACGATGAGGGAGGGAGTAAGAATGTATGTAGAATACTGGAAAATAGATTTCAAATTAAATTCAAGGAAATTAGAGGAAGTGGAGAACTATCAGTCAGACTGAAATGGGGAAGAGAATTAAAGGTTAGGTTTAGGGTTAGGTTTAGGGGCCGAAGTAAATAGAATACATGATTGCGTTTAGGCCAGAGAAAAAAATATGGAAACGGTTCCAAAACGGTAAAGAAGGTTAAGCTTAGCATGAAGAGGAGAGTAAGAGATGTCATGCTCCAGCTACACTTCAACCAGGCGAGGAGGTCTTCATCTAAGGGGGACTGCATCTCTACGGGCCTTCATTTTACCTGGACACCAACACGCTAATCAAACTAAAAATGATCTTGATTGGACCAGGTCCCTCCCTAAGTGCTCACAGAGTGGGAGAGCTGGAAAGCCTCTACTGCTCCCAGTAGGATAGGTATGGAGAATGGTTCTCACATGCCCCCACTTTCCATCGCGCACCTTGCTCCTCATGGTCACTCTCCCTGACCCACACCAATCCGGACAGTCTACCTTGCAGAGTTGGTCCACTTGTTCCTTCCACTGGTTGATGAACTTTACACAGTCCTGAAGACTGCGCAGGTTCCTCAGTCCCTGAGGAAGTTCGGGGGGGGGGGGAGGGGGGTCAAAGTTGAGGTTCAAATATGAGCACCACTCCCTTCAAACCAAGTAATCCTCCCTTAATACTCCTCCATAAACTTTCCAGTCATCCATCCTTTTATTGATCCACCCATCAGGCCCCCTCCGCCTTGAAGGTTCCCTTGGACCGCCCCTCACCACTCAACCCCCCCTGCTAACATACGTTTGCTCTGGAGGCGGAGTTATTCTTGAAGGTGGTGGGCGCCGAGCTGTGGGCCTGGGTGTCCTCTTCCGGAAGGGTCCAGCGCACGGCCCCGATCGAGGCGCTCTGGGAGGTGTCAAACTCTAGGGAGCGAACGCACAAAGAGCTGGAATATGTGACTGATCACGGGGGCACAAATTAATTTATGGTGGCATGTGTTGGGGAGACTGAGCGTGGCAGGGGGGCAGTGGCCCCGAGGTGGCCCGGACCCCCCTACACCACCAGTCATCAGTATCAGGGGCCACTTCTTTGGCTCTGTGCGTGAACCTGTGACCCCCACCTCAAATGTAATGGCTTCTTGTTCAGAAACTGGCATCTTTTGTAAAATGTGATACTTCAACTCTGATAATGATCAATTTAAACATCAACTGGATGTAAATTTTGAATTCATACAGCCGGTTGCTATGTACAAAAGTGCAAAGCTGATCCATGAACTCCTTCCCAAAGGTGGAGGGATTGGACTCACTGACGCTCCTCTCCTTCCGTATACCCTTCAGGTTGGTCAGCTCCATCTTCTTCCTTTAAATAAAGTTTAGCAACTTATATTGATCGGAATCTCATCAGACTCCATCCATCTATCATCAAACGTCTAAATACAGTCAGTCGCACTGGGGCCTGGAGTCTATCCCAGGTAGTCCAGGACTCAAGGCACACCCTGTACTTATTGCCAGTCCAGAGCAGGACACACACACACACACACACACACACACACACACACACACACACATACGTATATCCAGTCGTATGCTACAGGCGATTTTAGGGAAACCTTCTAACTGGTGCAACAGGAGCAAACTGGAATAAATCTACGCTATAATCTGCATTGATTTGAGCTCAACCTGAAATACGTAATAGCCTATATATACAAATCAGGTTATACTTAAGTTAGAGTTAAAAAAAAGAATGCATATCAAAATTATATATGGAACCGAACAATATATTTTCAAAATACTCAACCTTTCGCAACATCAAAAAAAAGCATCACAGAATGATCCAATATATATCTTACAGCTACATCACATACGTGTGAATTCAAGGACAAAGTATGCACAAATCCCATCAATTTGTTTTTTTTTTTTATTGTACTTAATTTATACTCAAGAAATAAATATTGCTAGTTATGAATATTTGAGAGTGACTGTATAGTCTCACCCTGTGCAAACGTGGGATGAAGGCGGTTAAGGTCTGTCATGAAGATCTGGACCAAATGTACCGGCAGCTTCTCACTCCTGCCCATTTCAGGTCGCGCGTATCGCGGAGACCTTTGGACGCAGCTGCAGAGCTGCGTTTCAAAGCGACGCGCAGCTTGATGTTGATTTGCGCCCTGGCTGCGTTCCTTCAGGCTGCAGATGAGCTCACAGTAACAACACGCAATAAAACGGCAACACCCTGCTTGTAGCTTGGACCTAACCCCGTATTTACAGAACCACACAAAGGAAAGACAACGTTCATGGCTATTTATCAGTGCTCAAGTTCATATTTGATCATAAAAGCATGATTGCATATTACAATATTCGCAAACGCAAACCAGCTGTAACACAATAAAAAGAACCAAGAATTTCGTTCCAGTTTTCCAAAAATTCACTAAGACACTCATGTGGAGCCGCAGGGTAAACAGCCGACAGACTCAGCAGAATTCCCACTGTACTGTTTAGCTACTGCGCCGGTCAGAAACAAAATAATTTGGCAAGTTTTAAATTGAGCTGGTCTGAACCTGAATCATTTCACATCATTAAAATTTTACAGCAATGCTTCTGAATGTTAACCAATGAGTTTTCTCACACACACGCACGCACGCACGCACTCACTCAGACATACACAGGTTTGTAATTATATCTTTGTGGGGACTCTCCATTCATTTCCCAACATGACGACCTTAACCCCTACCCAGCCCTAACTTTAACCGTAAATAACCAAACAAAACACAAGACTTTTGGCATTTTTAGTTTTTTGATTGAATTCACAGATCAATATAGTCAAAATAACAGGTTTTTATTACATTGTAGGAGACATTTGGTCTGTTTACTGGAAGTGCCTCAAATGATGGACGTTAGGGAGAAACCAGGCAGGGCTGAAAAAGTCAGACTGCTTGAACAGTTCAATATGCTATTCATTATTTATTTTCTTCTTGAAATGTAATTAATACATTTATCGGGATAGTAATAGTTGAACTGTGGGCCCATTTTGTCTCTGTTCCCCAAGAACAGAGACAAAATGGGCTGTTTTCATGCATAAAACTCCCGGGCTGAACATTAGTCCGTCCCACCCCCTGGCTGCTGATGTCTCATACGATGGCTAGCGAAGCTGCAGTTCCCAAATTTTTCCTCCTGAACTTTGTAAAATTTCACAGTTCAGTTATGTTAGTAATCAAGTCAACAAGTACCTGGGTATATTGGATGGTTACTGAAGGCACTTTGACAGACATACTATTGTAGTTTTACACCAGCATGAACATCGTTTGAACGATTTTGCAGTACTCCAGGTCTACATATTGAACAACGGCGGCGTCTCTACATTAGGGGCTGCCAGGCCCCACCAGATGTCGCTGTTGAGCAGTGCCTGACATAATCAGCAATTCAGTCTAACAATATATATTTTTTCTTCACAATTAACTAATGTCGTTGTGCATTTATTACATATACAATGGTAGCACTGTCATGCATTCCAAATATCTCGCTGTATTTGCTGTCCCTAACCGTCTCTCTTTGCTGTCCATGGGGCCGGTCTGTCGGCGTTTGTTTAAGCAAGTGAGCAGCTGCAAACTGTATGCGCATGTTCAACACGCTTTCAATAATGGGGGGGGGGGGGGCAATAAAATGTCACGCTAATCGATTTGACCTACGTCAAGACTTTGTTATTTGTTATATCCACCATCAGCTAGCTGTTATTTTAGCTGCCACAGGCAGGGTAATAAAATAACTGAAGGGTTAATTGGTTGTTAATGATAATGCCACTCGTTAATAATGCCACTCGTTAATAATGCCACTCGTTGATAATGCCACTCATTAATAATGCCACTCATTAATAATGCCACTCGTTCATAATGCCACTCGTTCATAATGCCACTCGTTGATAATGCCACTCGTTGATAATGCCACTCATTCATAATGCCACTCATTAATAATACCACTCATTCATAATGCCACTCGTTAATAATGCCACTCATTAATAATGCCACTCATTGATAATACCACTCGTTCATAATGCCACTCGTTCATAATACCACTCGTTCATAATGCCACTCGTTCATAATGCCACTCGTTGATAATGCCACTCGTTGATAATGCCACTCATTCATAATGCCACTCGTTCATAATACCACTCGTTCATAATGCCACTCGTTCATAATGCCACTCGTTGATAATGCCACTCGTTGATAATGCCACTCATTCATAATGCCACTCATTCATAATGCCACTCATTAATAATACCACTCATTCATAATGCCACTCGTTAATAATGCCACTCGTTGATAATGCCACTCGTTGATAATGCCACTCATTCATAATGCCACTCGTTGATAATGCCACTCGTTGATAATACCACTCGTTGATAATGCCACTCGTTCATAATGCCACTCGTTCATAATGCCACTCGTTCATAATGCCACTCGTTGATAATGCCACTCATTAATAAAGCCACTCATTCATAATGCCACTCATTCATAATGCCACTCATTAATAAAGCCACTCATTCATAATGCCACTCGTTCATAATGCCACTCGTTCATAATGCCACTCATATCTCTGTCTCCACCTCTGCTTATTCCTGCCCTGTTACATTAATGTTCTTGTGATGTAACTGATGAGGTGCATTTGTATTAGGAATCACTGAACAAATACTGTGCATGTTAGTCCTTATCGTGTCCCACCAGGTTTTTTGTGTCAGAGACGCTACTACTGAACATAACGATTTAATGCTAAAAGAAGTAGCTATTTGATTTACTAATTTAAAGCCTAAAGGTTGATTTATATTTCTACATAGAATCTATGCCATAGGTAGCCTAGTATGCTGGAGTCTGACGCCTGTACCTACATTTCTGGGGAGGTGCTCGTCCGGCTGCAGTGTAGGGTACACAGCTTCCTACAGCATGCATTCTAACCAGAAGTACATCAGCCTTAAGCCCAACACAACCTGCCTTACTGGCCTCTGTCAGGCAGTATCTCATCTTATCAGCAAAGCATTATTACTTATCAGCAAAATAACAAAGTCATATATATAGAAGAGAGATATTGGGACTTATTATTAAGTGCCCAGCTGTTAATTGAATTTCCACAATGAATGCAGATACTGAGGTGAAAGGAAGAGCTGGGGGGCTGGCGGTGAGCGGGGAGGAGGAACAAGGAGGAGGCCCAGCCACGAGGGGGAGATGAAGAGCTGGGGGGCTGGCGGTGAGCGGGGAGGGGGAACAAGGAGGAGGCCCAGCCATGAGGGGGAGATGAAGAGCTGGGGGGCTGGCGGTGAGCGGGGAGGAAGAGCGAGGAGGAGGCCCAGCCATGAGAGGGAGATGAAGAGCTGGGGGGCTGGCGGTGAGCGGGGAGGGGGAACAAGGAGGAGGCCCAGCCATGAGGGGGAGATGAAGAGCTGGGGGGCTGGCGGTGAGCGGGGAGGAGGAGGCCCAGCCAGGAGGGGGAGATGGGGGGATGAAGAGCTGGGGGGTGTGTGATGAGCAGGGTGGAGGAGTGAGGAGGAGGCTCAGCCAGGAGGGGGAGATGAAGAGCTAGGTGGTGGGTGGTATGGAGAGAGCAGGAGGAGTGAGGAGGAGGCCTAGAGAGGAGGGGGGATGCAGATCTGGTGGGTAGTTGGTAAGCAACAAGGAGGCCCGGCTGGGTGGGGAGACGTAGTGCCATGGGGGGGGGGGGGGGGGGGGCGGTAAGCAGGGAGCAGGAAGAGGAAAACTGGCTGTGCGAGATCAGCTCATCAGCACACAGATCAGTCTGTCAGCTATCAAAGGTACAGAGATCATGCCGTGTCACCATTTCTCGTGAAAACCAGATGGAAGGAGTGAAGAAGCACCTGAGGAGTATGAAGACCTCCTTATCGCTGTGGGGAGCAGTGATCGCTTATCACGTCATTGCTGTAGCTGTACAGCAGGGGGCAGCGCCCTTAGCCAGCACACAGGGAGCATGGGAGCAGGTCACAGCCAAGCCTGCCCTCGTAACAGCAGTTATGGGCAACACTGCTGCTTCCCACCACTGTCACTGGGGATTGAATCCCATCTCCGCACCGTGTGTGCACTTTACACGCTCGCCCTCTATCACGCACGTCTCGATCACTCCCACAGTTTATGTGTGTGTGCCCTGCGACTGACTGGCATCCCATCCATGGTGTGGCCCTTGCCTTGGGCACTGTGCTTTCTGGAACATCTCCAGGGTCCCATGACTAGGATAAGAGATAAAATGAAACTTGCAAAACAGTGATGTTCTGGAAGCTTCTGTTGGAAATCCATTTACAAAGAAACAAGTGCCAACAAACAGCGGAATCACCCTGGCAAAGTGTCACTGCTTTGCCAGACAGTTTGCATCTGATATCACCCGATCTGGAATCTTCTAAACCACTGCTTATCTGTACGCCCAACGCCCTCAGGTTTCCTAGAATTGCACCGTGCTATAAACACACACCTGGATAAGGCCCCTCACTCCAGAGTGACAGCAGTTTCCAGGTGTGTTTGGAATGACAGTGGGCTTGGCGCCCTGTAGCAGAGAGCAGACTGCTGGGTGATAAATATCTGACCAAAACATCCAGCATGACACATTCAGCTTTATTAGTAATAAACATTGGCAGCCACATATGCATAAATGCCTGAGAAAATATGGCATATGATGATTATTTAAAAGCCTAATCAATTCTACCGCATTATTGTCAGTTATAATCCACCTTCCCTGCCCTTAACTGTGGAAGATATTCTGCTGCAATACATCTTTATGTAACATTAACATTAAAAGCTCAAAAATAATAGCCAGGAATGGTTGATTGGTGTCAATATATTTGTTTAATGTTTGTTGTTGCACACAAATACACACTGAAATCAAGTCACAGCTGAAGTTGCTGAGTGTGAAATGTCTCAATTTCACAAACAAAAGAGGGCGCTATAAAACAACTTCCAGTATTACGGTGGCTTCCAGGTGACAGTTTAGTTGTATCCAGAGGTGACATTTTAGTGATTTGTATTTGCCTGGCTTTGGTTTGGTTTGTTTTGCTTTGCTTTGGTTTGCTTTGGTTTGGTTTGGTTTGTTTTGCTTTGGTTTGCTTTGGTTTGTTTTGCTTTGCTTTGGTTTGCCTTGCTTTGGTTTGCTTTGGCCCATGGCACAGGCTGTCAGAATAACCAGCACCAGAGTTTAATTCCACGTCTTGAAAAACTGCTTGAAGATGATGGTCTCTTTGCCTTGAGGAAGAATCTCAACCTGCAGCATGGGGCCCAGACAAGGTGACAGGGTGAGCATTTGAAGCCTTCGGGCAAATTAAAGACTCTTCAACCGTGATTAAATACACACGTTCACCGACGGTCATCCAGCAAGTGCTGTTTGCTGGCTGCTACAAACAAACAATCAACGTTAATGTAGCTTATGGCTTTTACTGCCTCACTAGAGCCTGTTGAAATGTCCGATTTATTTTTAATGATATAAAATGTCGGCTCATTTTCAAAGGAAATGACATCGCCATACCCATCCATGCACTTTCCAAGCCCCATATGCAGTACAGGAACTAATGCACATCCCTGGCATCACAGGGTACGAGGCAGACAGTGCTCTGCCCAAGACGCCAGTCCACGGCAGGATACACACGCAATCACGCACATACAGACCGTCTGCTTTTTTTTTTGCCGCGATCCCCACGACACGGAGAGAACATGCAAACTCCGAGCACACATTTAGCTTGCCAGCTAAATCCCTTTAACATGATGAAAGGTGGGTTGACAAAAAGTCATAGTGCATTATGGGATTGAAGTCTATCCCAGAACTTTGTAGTCATAGTGCATTCTGAGATTGAAGCCAGAGAGCGGTACGAGGGGAATCTGTGCTGCTCGTTTCACCGTGAGCCCCGTAACGCGATGCACACTGACAGCGCTGCCGTGAAAGCCGGTGTAACTGTGGGCTACCTGGGTCTTCATTCTGGGATATTTCATCTGCTCAATGAAGTTGTCAGCCATTTTCAACGCTTCTTTCTTCTCTGCCTCATTGGCTCCACTCCCTGTCAATCAATACACAAGCATTCAATTAAAATGGTGCACAATGGGCAAATGAAAATACTGGCACGTCAGATTAAAGATGAATCTCAATATGCGTACTTGACCGTACTTGTGTTCTTGTGCACCCGTTATGTCATGTTCAATTGCCGAAGAACTGTTCAAATACTAAGAACACAAGTACTCCAGGGCGGTGAAAATCCCTGGATATTGGTCCAACCCTCCCCCAAATATCAAGGATACATCAATTGCAAAATGATTCATTGTTCCCCAAGTTTATTCTTGGTAGGCAAGTTAGCAAGACTGGTCTTTGCATTCTTGGTATTGAGATTCATCCTAGCTTGATCATCACTGCTTCTCTGCATTTTCATGTTTTAACATAACAGCATTCCTTCTTAAAAGTAACATGCTGTTTAACCTTTTGAGGAGGAGGTTTGACAGAAGCTGATATGATCAACATGTCCAACTACATGAACCGGTAATTTTAGATTTTTGACTAAACGACTATATATCCACAAAGAAGACCAGCTGGAGATCGTCCATCTGCATTTCCTATTAGCTGAGCTGTAGAGATACAACCAACCCCCTTCTACTCCCCCTCCCCCCCAACCCTCCATGCTCAGTCTAACCCAGTGTTTAGCGATTCCCAATCCACAGATGGTCCGTGTTTTTGTTCCCTCCCAGCTCCTGTAAAAACGTGGATTGTCTGCATTGGGACTGTGAGTCGGTCTAACCCCACTCACCCTTCCAGACGAAGATCTTGCCATTGGCCCCGTTGTCCAGAATGAAGCAGTCATCACGCACCAGCAGCTTCTTATCGAAGGGGCTTTTCTCGGACACCTGGGTCATCTTCATCGACCCCGTGGCGTCAGAGACCTGTGGGGAAGGTCACAGCTACTCTCTGATACAATAAAAAAAAAAAAATCTCCCTAATATTAGCTAAAGGCAAACCTTATAGAGGGAGGCGACATTCGAGACGTCTGCTTGGGTGTCTTCCTCCGGCGTACTCTCTTTCAGCTGTGGCATTGGGCCCAGCACCTGTCAATCACACGATGGAGGCGGGACACTCTTTCAGTTAAGGTGGGACTATATTATAATCGAAGGCACAGAACACACTGGTTAGGTGGCATCTGCATCGTGGCTGTGCTGCGCATCCACACGTTTGTCCCTCCCCACTTTGCTGCTACTGTAAGCCCTGAGTTTTCCTTTGATAATGGCCATCAATAACAGAATGCTTGGTTTCAGTTCGTCCATCCATCCATCCATCTTCTGTAAATGCTTGTCCTATGCAGGGTTGCAGAGGTCTGGAGCCTATCCCAGAGGCTATGGATGCAAGGCAGGGAACAACCCATCGCAGGGCACACTCACCGCTCTAACCTGCATGCGTACAAATCACGGATCCCAGAAGCATGGAACTGAGAAGATCAGGATAGTTCCTCCTACCTTCAGCATCTCAGGTGGTTCCTCTCCCTCATTCACGTCCGTGATGTGGGCCTTGCCGTGCCTATCGATGTCCCGGATCAGCGTAGCAATCTCCCGGACCTTCTGCTTCTCAAACAGATTGGCTTGGGAGCCAATCCATACTATGATGGTCTAGGCCATACAGAAACACAAGCACACACTCACGGTCTGATTCGCATTCTCGTCTACTGGCCATGCAGGGGCCTTCAGTTTAATCTTGTTATATTTTAGCCATTCTGTCAATTTGCTTAGATTAGCAGGTCATGTGTGCGATGGATTCGTTTCACAGGGATATTCTCACATTGACAGTTGATTGTGGGGAGTATCCATGGTAACTGGAGCACATAGTCAGCCCATGTAAATGTTTGTAAGTACTTGGTAATTCTCCATAAAAGGGAGAACAATGAACACTCAAACAGAGGAGCTCTTACACAAGAGGCCCTTCAGGCCTCAGCAAACCAGTTTGCTAGAATGTGGCTTCTGGGACATGACCAGGCCCATCCTGGACCTCTTTCTGAGTGCCAGAGGAACCGAGAGCATGTGAGCCAGCACATTCACAATGTGCTTACTCAGCGCCCTGACGTCTGACCGTGATGGCCGACTGCGATTGGCGGAGCCGGTCCTCACCTCGCCTAGATCCAGGATGAAGCAGTCACCTCTGTTAAAACTCTCCCAGCTCATCTTCACCTCCTTGGCCCGGATGTTCTTCTTCCCCTTGATCTGGTACAGCCGTTGGACGGGGCCGGCACTGGCCGTGGCCTTACGGAACGCTGTCTCCACACCGCCCTCCTGTGGCCATTTGAGAGAAGTGCAGAAGTTAGAGCATCTTAGAACTGTGGTTCAGGCTGTCGGCTTTAGGGGTGACATGCTGCTCCTGTTACAGCTGCTCAGGGCAGGTGGACCTGGAAGCAGACACGATTTCGTGATCTTCGCCTGTGGAAATGGGGGGGGGGGGGGGGGGGGGGAGCGGATCCTGCCCTCTGGACCTTTACCTTGTAGCTCACGCCTTTGGGGAAGAGGTGCATAAACTCCTGGGATTCGTAGCCCTGGACCTGCCGGTGCTGGATGGGGCTCCCCCCCAGGAAGGTGTCCAGCTGGGTTGCCAGAAGAGCACAGGCACCCTGCTCATCACGAGTGGACTTTTCTCCTGCGCGACAGTGAGTGTGAGATCAGAGGAGGGTGTTAGCTCCCTCTGCTGGTGCCTCTGTGAATGTCATGCTTAATTGCAGCATCGATGATTCATTTGTTAAGTGAATTAATCCCCCTGCCACCCCTGTCGCCCTGGGTGCCTTTACGCACCGATCCACATGTGGATGTCCATGCCATCATCGCCGCGGTTACTGAGCACCAAGTAGGAGTCCCCGTTATAAAAGGCGCCCAGCTCTGAGGCCGGCAATGGGATGGGCTTCATCTTCTCCACTCGCCAGGCCCTCAGGCCCTTCTCCCGCACCTCGGGGCCAAACTGGCCCGGCATTGCCTTGAAGGGGAGCATCCTGAAAGCAGGAGATGCATGGTGAGATCTTCCATCCATCTCTGTGTCACTCTTTAAAATGCTTAGCTTGAGCAGCAGACAAAGGTCAAAGGTCAGCAGTACAAAACAGCTTGGAATGTACGTGGAGCAGACATGACAGGTGAGCGGCGAGAAGCGCGCGTCCACACAGTCCGCTGGTTCCCCTGCCACCAGGTCCAAACCCCTGAAGCATGTGACGGTGTAGAAACGCAGGTGTTTGGTGGTAGAGTTGTGCTGTACGCAGCCTAACGAATACGGATCGTTTTTTAAATCCCCTCCATCTTAAGCAGCTGGCAGCACATCGGAGAAAAGCGCAAAAGCCTTTCCAGGTTACGGAGAGAAACCTCAGGCAGTGGGAACATGACTCATGCTGGAAAATAGCAAAGAAAAGCAGACTGTGATTCATAGGAAATTACGGCACGGGGTTTCCCTGGTATGTCAGCAGGGAGCTCAGAACCCCTGTTGGTACTGTGCACTTTTTTCTGAGACGGCTGAGAAGATCTGACAGAAACTATTTAAGACGGAGCCTCTGCTTTGGGGAGATTTATAAGTTTTGAATTTTCATGCTATGATCTGCAGAAATGCAGGGGTGTCCCTTGGAGAGCAAATGCTGTGATGATGAGCTCCTTGTAAGCCCAGCCCAGCCCAGCCCAAAAAGCAGCAGCAGGAAGGCGACTGAGAGCTGCGGCACACCAGCTCCCAGCCACAAGGCTCACAAGCTCATCACGATATCCGCCCTCGTTTGCCCTCATTACACCCCACGCCGTTACTCACAGCAGCTCGGACCCACAACAGCCTTAATCCAGCGGGGCTAAATACGAACTAAACTTGCGATGGTAAAATCTGCAGCCTGAAGCTCCTGACGGGACTCTTGCTGCACCCCTCATCCAGAACTCTGCCCTCTCTGTCCTTGTTCTGGTTGGCGAGATTCGTCAGCCTTTAATCATGCCATCCGCCCCATGAAGATCTGTTGCCTGATATTCACTAATGAGCGCCTGACCGGGCCTCTCCTCTGTGGCCTGTTCTGAATGATAACAATTAACGAGTCTGATTTAATTAAATGCAGCCCAGCACTGCCTTAGTGGTGTGACCTCAGTCTTACTCCTTACATGTTATTTATTTGCGCTCCATTCACTATTCGCCATTCCAGCACCTTCTGTCCCTGTCAAGCCCGGCTGCAGTTACTGTAAAATGACATTAACCATGTAAACACGTGCTACTCAACTGACTCTCAATTTCCTGTCAAATCAGAAATGTAACAGGAAATGCAAAGTTATCCAAAGAGCATGGAAAGTGCCCCATAAAGCAAGAGTTCTCAGTTAGCTGGGTTAACCTTCAAGCTTAAGTTAACCCAGCTAACTGAGAAATCTTGCTTTGTTGAACACCCCTCTGGTCTTTTGTCATGTGACCACCATGCTGTGCCGTGACAAGCAAATAGATGAGCAAGTGAACTGGTTCTGAGTGACTCTTAGGACTGACCTGAGAGTTTGAGTGGAGCAAGAACTAACACTCAGTAATTATCCCCCCCACCCCCAGACCAAACGCTACATGAATAACTTTAACAACAAGAACTGAAGGAAGACAAAAATAAAACAGGGAAATTGGAGAAACTTTCATTCCTGTCATTTAAAATGTAAGTCACTTTAGTCGCTACACCCCCTGCTGCCAGGCATGCACACTGCCACATGTAGTACTTGCAAAGGGTGTTGAAAAGTGTTTTTTAAAAACGGCAGATTATAGAGGACAGGATAACAGTGAGGATGCATCACAGCTTTGGCAGCCGCTCTGCAAAACTGCTTCCAAATATGTGAAAAAAACAGAAGCAGGATTGAGAAGTTTACAGTCTCGACTAAGCGTAAAACAATCCAGGAGGAAGAGGAAGAGACACAAACTGCAGAGCATTCCTACCTCGTCAGTCGTGGGGCTCTGGCTGGACACGGTCAGAATCTGCTGATACTGTCGCGGGAGCTTTTTTTTCTTCTTACTTTTGAAGGCAACTGACTTCCTGTGGAAACGTTTCGCAGTCATGGGCCGCCCCCCCCAGCCGCGCTGAGATGCAGAGAGCAAGAGGAGGAGAGAGAGAGAGGGAGGGGGGGGGAGGAGGGAGCCAGGCTTTTGTTTCGGGCTTGAGAAGGGCGTTCTCCACTGGCAGGAACGGCCTGTTTGCTAGGAGATACACCCCCCTCCTTTGATTAACCGGAATATACAGACCAGTTGCATACATCTCACCCACTCCCTGACTCTAGGGAAAAGGTGGGGGTGCATATTAGGAGGGTGCAAAAGAAGAGGGCGGGGCCCCAAAGAGGTCCCAGGGGCCAACAGAGAGTCCTGCCGGGTCAGGCAGTGAATTTGAGTGCGCAGCTGGGGCAAACGAGGCAGACGGGGGCTGGGGTCACCGATGTGTCACGGCAGAACAGAGATGGGACACTTCCCTGTTCTCTTATCTGCCATCTGTTCTTTTAGCCACCAACTGGGCGGGGCCTATAATTGCCGGCTGGGCGGGGCCTGTAGCTGCCGGCTGGGCGGGGCCTGTAGCTGGCAGTTGCGTCAGGCTTCTCTCTGGGGTGCCCAAGTTCCTGCAGATGCTCGTTTTCAGACCAGGTGGTGTGATCACACCCCAGGCACATTTTCTGTTTTTTCCCCACCCAGCTTCTGCATCCCCATGCCCCAGTCAGAAAGAGCTGGCCAAAACCAGTAAGGAAACTTTTCACATTTTTTAAGTAAAAATTTATCATTCTAGTTTGTATCCATTTCAAATGTTATGTTCATTTCTAATATAACAACATTGTGTAATAACATTCAGACGTGTATTAGTTGAATTGTAAGTATCATTAGAGTAAGTTACGGTCTTTCTGGTCGGGGTTAAAGCTGGTGGCTTCATGCCAGTGTCTGGCCGCGCCGTCTGGACGATCCAGCCAAAGCACCTGGCCGCAGAGCCACCCCGATGACGCCGTCTCTCGGATCCGACCTTGGTTTCAGGACAACTTCCTTAATCACCCACCGACAGGAGCGATTGTGCAACCGGCAGCACAGGAAACATGCTGCTACATGAGCGTGCATTGCAGGGGGAGGACGGCGCCCCACCAAGACGTGGGGGAGGACCTCCAATGTTCTTCACCATTGTGGTTTCAGAAAGGTTGGCATGTCAGTGTCTGCGTGCCCAGGGGGGGAGGGGGGGTCGCTTGATTTCCCAACCGCACAGACGATGAGGGGGGTCATCTCGATCTCATCGTTTAGAGTGACATTCAGAAAACAGCAAAGGCTCATTATCCCCTGGTGTCACACTGAAGAAAAGCCCTTCTTACCCAGAATTACATCTGCATTCAGACAATTAACGAGGCAAGTGATCTAATCTAATTTAACTAAATCACTTTGGATAAAAGAGACTGATACCAATTATGCAAACAAGCACAGAGCCTCACTAATCAGGTGTAGTGAGAGGTCACTTCTAGCTGATTTCATAATTTTTTTTATTGACGTACAGTAGCAGGTGATTATATCCAAAGCAACGTTTTTTTTTTTTTTTTAAAAAAAGTGTACGATCACTTTGCCAACCATGGGATTTTAACCAGCAGCCACAAACATAGTGTCACAAGCTGTTAAGACACACATCTTTAAGAATGTCACCAGCACAGCAAAAAGAAACTGTGAATGAACCAAAGAAAAGAGACACAAACCCAAACAAACGTGCACAAACACACACGCACACAGCCGTTAGCCACACCCTCCTCTCGGCTCCCGACACATTTCAGTTTCTCGTCGAGTCCCGCGTTGGAGACGCCTCGGTGTTTCACACCAGCTGCAGACGCGAAAGCGGGCACGCGCCCTGCCCAGCGTAAGACATGCTCAGCGTGAAAGGGGCTCGACTCGTACCTACAAGCGCCAAGCACAAGTACTGATTCCCACACGGTGAGATCCTCCGCAGGATCATCGAGAGGAACCAGGTAGCGGAGAACGACCGCGGTTGTGGTTAACGATTGTACCGCATGAGGGACGGAAAACTGAGAAAAGGAATAGAAAGCGAGGATAATGAGGAACACAGACTGCACATCGCGAGGTGTCGGCGCATACCGTTTGCTACAATCCCTGCAAATTATTTCAGAAATTAATTTAATCACAGCCCGAGCTTCTTTTATGACAGGGTGACGTGTAGACGTATGTCGGCATCACATTCTCATCGCAAGCAGACCGTTATAAGTCTGTAAGCTCTGCTGAGCCGGCCCTGTCTCCAAATCACCCTGAAAACAACCTTTGGCTAAATTTCTCTAGCTTATATATGGGGAAAAGGCTCCATCAAGAAAAGCACGGTGTTCATACAGTGTATACTCCTGAACAAGGTGTGGCTGTGCCCCCCCCCCTAGGGGTGGGAGGGAGTCAGGTAACAAAGTTTCACAGTCACTAATTCAGAGCATTAGTAGTTTCACCCGTCAACTGCTTCCCCTTTATGTCCTTATATGGGTGCTTTCCTGTTCCTTCTGTGATGCATTAAGGTGTTCCCAGCTATCTCCTTACCAGTATACAGACAGTCCCAGGAGCAACTGAGTAGGGCCTTGTTCAAGGGCCCAGCAATGAAATCACTCTACTGACCCTGAGATTTGAATCCACCCTGACTTTCCAATCACAGACACAGCACGTTACCCCACTGAGTCACACAGCGCCCCCCATCTCACAAGAGGTTGCACTACATGCCCCGTTTCAGCTGTCCAGTATGTCTTGGCACTGAAGGTGCTTCTACACAGCATTGGGTAACACTTTATAATAGTTCCGTAGTTAACAGGTAAATATACAGGAAGTAAGCAGCAACAAAGGAGTAGTGCTTCATTAACACCTAAATTGGTACTATTAACTACTAAGGAGTTATGCTTAATTACTCAATAGGTAATAGTGAACTAATTATTATAGTAGTTCGCTATTACTTCATTAGGAACTATTGAGTATTGCTGGTCTCTGGGAATTATGTACTAACTTTGGATTATTTCTAATAACTACTAGTTCATTACTCATCAAATGAACAGTGGGTTTTTTTGGACTAACAAGAACTTACAGGCTACTGTTCTCAATGGTTTTTGTCATTTTTTTTCCTTTTGGAATAACAGGCTTGTTTCTTCCTATTTGTTTGTATGACATACAACTTATTCTACAAAATATTACTGCCTAAAATATGTATACAGTGCCTACATTTTAATTATTTACCTCACTTCAGTCCGTGTGCCAGTGCTCTTCAAACTGTGCTTTGAAGTCCAACTGAAGGGATGGTCAATCAGAGACTCGTGTTTTGCCACATGATGTGCTCCACCACATATTGTTGATATTTTCTAAACATTAAGAAATTAATGTATGCATTTTAAATAAGCAATGAAGTCTTACTAATCTATTGAACAATCATATCCATTACAAAGTCACGTAACGTGGACCAGCGTCTGTATATGCCAGCCTGTGGAGATGGTGTGGAGGTAAATTTGCAAGCATTACCACAGAAAACATCAGACAGAGTAGCTCTGCGGAGGAAACCAAACTCATAACAAGTTATTTTAGGCTGAATCACTATATCTGTTGCCATGGGTTAGTCGGGTGGGTAGCCTGAATGCTGTTGCTAAGCAAATAAAAAACATCAAACACTTGACTCACGCAACCACCAGCCCAGCAAATATCCAAGATCAGCTTGTACAATCAGATTGTAACTAGAGGAGGTGGGACCAAAACATCTGATTGGTTGGTCCTCCTCTAGTTGCTTGGACACACCTCCTCTACAATCTGATTAGTTATCTTTCTGAACCAATCATTTTTATTTCTGCCCTCAGTACAATTTTTGTGTAAGTAAAACTCCCACAAACCCTTTGGACACCATAAACTGCAGGGCAAAGATGGAGATTGGAAGAAAAAGGGGTTTCACAGGAGAATCAATGAAGGTCACCCTCCAGAAAACAAGGTACAGCTCCACCAGTCAGCCGGAGCTATCGGGGCCTGAACCACAGCCAGGTTCAGGCTAAAATCCACCCCCCTCTGGACAGCGACCCTGCAAACAGTCAGCGACTCCTCACTTGGCACTAGTACCGCTCCGCATACGAGGACCAATGGGGATGACTCTTTGTCAGGCTGATTGGAACCTGCTTTGCTGATTGGTGTTTGTAAAAACACTTTAAAAGTGATCATCTAAAGTCGACTGTGACACTCCTAGAGGGGGAAAGGGCAACGTCAGCGGTCGGCTCCATGCTCGTGCTGCTGCTGTTGACAGACACCCTGTAACACCGCTGCAATCTTTCTGTATTTTGGAGAAAAGGCAAGGGTCAGAGGTAGGAGTTCGGAGCTGGGCCTCAGTGCTCTCAGCTTGGGGTAGCAAAAACGCACACCCAGAGAGGGAGTCATGCCGATCCATTGTTTTTTTAACCGTATGCACAGGAAGATCTCCAGAGAACTGAAAGGGATCCTGCAGCGTGAGGACAGCAGCAGAACATCTCCACCGATGGCTCTTAAAGTGGCTCTGCTAGGCTGCGTGGGTGTCGTCTGGCTGCTGAGGTTGGGGGTGCAGGGGGCAGATGCTGGAGATGGACGCAAAGGAATGGTGAGTTACCCCGCATAGACTGACCGAACCCGACTCCAGTAATATCCAGTGATACGAATTAAATTTTCAACTGAGCGAAAGTCCACTGTGATGGAATAGCTGGAAATGATCGGTACGCGTTAAAAGCCAGGCGGTGTCACTTTGCCTACTGTGCTCTCTTATGACACCGCTGCTTGACTGGGACACAGGTCAGGCGTTACAGTGGGCAGAAGGTCTTCACAGAGCATGATGAAATATGGCAGGAAACCATAACCCACAGCGGGGGCCAGCTTAAAGGGAATTAAGTTCAGCTTGGTCGGGCTACAGTGCAGCAATCATGTCATCCACCCGCTGACTGAGCTAACACCATAGATGGAGCAACATTTAGCGGCAAAGAGCTTCTCTCGTCAGGTCCTCCTCATGATGATGCCAGTAGGAAGTCCAAATTGCTTCAGAGAGGAAGGGAAGGAGATGCCAAATCCTGCTAATATCACTAAAGCTGTTGTAACACTATTTTTAGCGTTAATGCTAATGCTGTCGCTAACGCTATCGCTAACGCTATCGCTAACGCTATCGCTAACGCTATCGCTAATGCTGTTCTTAAAGCTATCGCTAATGTTAATACTGCGGCTAATACTGTTGTTGACGCTATCGCTAATGCTACTGTTAACACAGCATTGGCCTCTTGAGTGGGGAATAGCCTGCTTTAACATGCAAAGCAGTGGGCGTCTGTTAGAGAGCCGCTATGTTTATGGCCTGAAGGTTTCAGACTTTGCACCCCCCGGGAGGGTCGGAGGGTCGTTCCGTAAACAGCAAATGTTTGCATTTGGTTTGTCCTCCAGCTACATGGTGTTACATCCGCTCGCCATAGCCGTGCTGCCATGTAGGTACAGCGAGCCTTAAAAACGCCCATGGCGGATGGATAAAAAGGGCATTTGTGCAAAAGTTTGCATCCGTGTGCGTGCGCATGCACTGAGAGGCAGGTGGGGATTTGGTCACATTCCCGTGCTCCGGCATTTGGATCTGACCCCATGGGCTTTCGGTCTCTGCCTCTGTGTGATGGGCAGGAGCCGGTGCCTGGAGAGAGACTGATTCACCTGGGAGGGAGATGTGGCTCCTTGTGTCCCCTCATACACACCAATGTCAACCTTACCGGCGCTGGCAGGTAAGCCTCAGCCCGTCCTACACTCATCTTGTGGAGGGGGGGGTACAATGAAAAGGGGTAGAATCCTGAAGGCTGTCACTGCATCTTTCTATCAAGCGTACAAAATTTTTAAAAAAGCGTATTTTCTCAATGGGCGGCGCGGTGGCACAGTGGTTTGCGCTGTTGCCTCACAGCAGGAAGGTCTTGGGGTCGGTCCCCGGGTCGGGCGCAGGACCTTTCTGTGTGGAGTTCATGCTCTCCCCGTGTTCGTGTGGGTTTCCGCCGGTTTCCTCTGGTTTCCTCCCACCATGCAAAAGTGTGCAGGATAGGTAGATTGGTGACTCTAAGTTGGCCCCGTAATTGTGTGTGTGTGTGTGTGTGCGCCCTACAGTGTGTTGGCCCAGGGTTGGTTCCCGCCTGCGCCCCTTGTTCCCAGGATAGGCTCTGGTCCCCCCTGTGACCCCAGTTGGGATTACGCAGCTACGGTGATGGATGGATAGATATTTCCTGAAACTGTACAATAATTATGGCTGCTACTCATGTATATTCATGCAATTCTTGAAACTACTAAAATCATAGTTGCATCACATACATGCATTTGGGGAAACTGGGCATACAATTGACAGCACTCACGGCCAATGAAAACGGGGGGACACTTGAAGAGATGTCACATGGTGGAACTACTGGAATATTCCATCCAATGGCAGCTAGCTCTCCGCTCCTGATCTTTGTTCACGTTATTTTTTTAGTGCCAGGTCCATTTTTGAGTTCAGAACCCTGGACCCCGAGGGGCTGGTATTTTACGGGGACACACAAGGGGGCGCCGACTGGTTTGTGCTGGTGCTACGAGGGGGCGTGCCCGAAATGCAGATCAAGAAGGCGGACATCCTGAGCATGGTGTCAGGGGGCCCCAGGTTAAACGACGGAAAGTGGCATCAGGTAGGGTCTGGGGGCCATCGAGACACATAACTGATTCTGTCCTCCTTCCTCTCTGTCTTCTCCTCTTCTCATTTTCCTGGGTCCAAACTACAAACCAGTTCTCAGCTAACCAACTAACTAACTCAGCTGTTATAGCTCAAAATGGCCACTTTTGCCACTGAACAGCTGGAGGTTCGCAGTGAGGGGAAGATTGTGGTTCTGGAGGTGGACCAGCAGGTGGCGCTGATGGTAGGGTTGGACTCCCCAATGACCAGGGTGCAAGGCGACATGACGGGGCAGATACGCATTTCCCTGGGCATGATGCTGAGGCAAGAGAAAGAGCTTTTTGAACCGGTCAGTCACACTCGCCCTTTGCTGTCACATGTCACTACGACTGCCAATCAGATCGTCCGGCTGTAGATGGGGCCTCAGTGGTTATGTCCACTTTGTGGATTCAGGAAGGATTTTTGCAGATCCCTGCATTCTGCTGTATGCTGATCTCTCTCATGCTCTTTCTGGATCTTTCCATGGCCCCAGCTGGTGCTGGCGATGGATGGTTGCATTCGACGGGGTATCTGGCTGAACCTCAGTGATCCGTGGGTGGCGGACCTTGACCCAAATGCTTACTCCTGTTTTCCCGACATCCAGCCAGGAAGCTACTTTTCGGGTGAAGGCTTGGTGGTGTTCAACACCTCTGGTGAGACACACTTCAGTTTAAATCCCACAAACTGCAGTAAAATGCAGCCCATGATTACTCTGACTTAGAAGCAGGTGGAGAGTAAAATGCTATCGGTAAAATTATTGGTAAATTATTACTGGTAAAATTACATATCTGCAAGGGAAATGTGGCTTGTAGAACTTCAAGCAGAACAACTTTGGAGAACAAAGAAGTGCTTCTCAACCTGATCTTCAGCGACCATGTTTTAGCTCCCTGCTAAACAATCCACATTTTTGCTCCCTCCCGGCTGAGGGGGAGCAAAAACATGGATTGTCTGGGGGTCCCCATTTAAAGAATGCAGTGTGACCATTTAATCCTGACTTGTTAGTCCTTACACAAAGACTAAGTTCCTCCGTAACGTTCGGCTGCTAAAATGTGTTTGCCCAGCCTTGCCCTGGTCCATCAATCCATCCTTTCCTCCCTCCTCCCCAGACTCCCTCTCTCTTCCTCCACTCCCATTCCCATCACAGAGCAGGGACAACATAATTGTAGAATTGGAAGGACACGTGGAGGATTGGACTGGGTCTTTCCTGAACATCCAAACCCAAAACCACGAGTCCCTGATCATCGCTACTGTCAGAAATCAGACAAAGGTACATATAGATTCAAACACTCACCCATCCACACACACACACACACACACACACACACAGAGTCTTTACATTATCTTATGCTAGTGTTTCTTAACCCAGTCCTCAGGAACCTCCAGACTGTCCACATTTTCTTCTTACCTCTGGGGAAACATCAGTCATATTGGTTTAGTATTTGGTTGCACCTTTGTTGGCATATCACAGACCACAGAATTCCCTCATGATCCACCATGGCAACACATTGCTACAACTCCTCATTTAATCTACAATGTAGATCACCTGGGTACATTATACTTATAACACATCTCAAAACAATACAATGCCAGTCAGACAATAGCGTTTCCACTTTGAACCAGCAGGGGCGCCATAATGTTCAAGCTCTACAGTAAAAGTGATGTTTCTGGGTCTGATGAATTATGTTGTCCTTACACCCATGTTTTGAAATATTAAACTTGCGGTTACTTAGTAACTGAGTAAGTGGAGATTCTCGTAGAAAATGACGTCCATCATAGTATGAATTCTGCTCCTCTTACAGCAACTGGAAATAAATGTGGACACACTGACTCACATTATGCCGCTGGTCCCGGGTGAGAATTCTCTGACCCTGAACCTCTCAAGGCACCAGATCAAGGTCCACTACGGAACCACAGATTTCACAATAAAACAAACACCCCCGGGCGATCCACGGGATTGGCTGGCGGAGTGGGACAAAGGATTGTTCCTGGCTTTCGGGGGGGTGATGGGTAAGAACTCACTGAGGTCATTTAGTCACTTATTAATCTTTAATAATTAGCTGGGGTCTCATAATAACCCTTAGGGATACATCGGGACCTCCTCACCAGTTAATTCTGAGTCTGGATACATATAGCGAACTGAGTGGCTGCAGAGACCTCAGCGGCCATTAGGGGGCGCCCCTATCCGATCAGCCTGTCTGATGACTGATGACAGCTAGGTTAATCAAATGTTGCTTAGGGTCCTGAAATGAGAAATGAGTTGAGGTGGCTCTGAGGATACATGTGGTCTCATTAGATCAGTGCCATATTTGGTGGGGGGGGGGGGTTAGTATGCATCGATTAACAGGCTTAAGGAAGAGTATGTGTACAGGATGGCTGCATTTTTACAGAATTACTGACTATCGCCTCTAGGTGGCTCCCTCCACAGCGGCTCCCTCCACAGCGGCTCTGACTACTTACACGGCTGTATAGGCAAGATTAAAGTCCAGAACCAGGAAGTGGATCTGGACCGGGCCCTGTACAAACACGCCTCCGTCACATCCCACAGCTGCCCCGTCTCCCCGCTCTGACGCGTGCCCACCCACAGAGGGGCGGCCTCCGGGTCAAACACAAAGGCAATAAGTTCATCTTTTCCAAACTAAATAAAAAAAAATTAAGGAATAAAGAAGACAATATTTCTCAGCTTGATACTGAACATCTCAAAAGTGTACTAAAAAAAGTTCTGAAATGATTTACCTTAATAATAAACAATAGTCATATTAGACCAAATATATATTTGTAGAAATAATAAACCAAATAAAGTTCATACTTTTTTAAATTGTCAAAAGTCTCTCTTCACTTCCATTATGCCTAAGCGACTAACTTGGGGCGCAATGAATTATGGGATTGTTCTCATTTGGTGAGGATATCTTTGATATTTGGTGGGGGGGGCAAGAACAATGTCCGGGGATTTTTACCGTCCTCTGTGCTTCTGTTCTTGAGTTTTGGACCTGGTCTTCAGAAACGGAAGAACAAAAGCTCAGTCAAGCACGCATACTGAATAACACACATAGTTTGCATAAGCCTGTGGAAGATGGATGGTAATAACTAGTTGAGCAGAAAGACTCACCGTCACAGAGTACTCAACTGTGTGTAATGGATTTGTTTTGTGAGTAAAGTCCCCAACACATTTTTATAAATTATACGATCAAATATCTTAGTTTCATCAGAATATAAAAAGTGTTATATTTGCTGTTTGATATGGTATTGAGCTTTCTGACAGATTTTTTTGACATTGACAAACCCCGTGCTTAAAAAACATTACGACACATGTAATGTCATACCTCCTGTTGTACAAAAACCACCCATTTCAGCAGAGGGGGCCCTAGGCAAACACTCCATGGGCGCCTCCAACTCCACCTCCCCCTTCATGGTAAAGTTTATGACCAGTGTAAATTCATAATATCAACAAAGACAATTTAATAAACACAAGACCGTTACTTTCACTTTTGTGAAAAATGTAATACACAAATAAAGCCGATTTGTCATTGCAATTTACCCTGTAATCGGCCGCCCTCGGAGGCCCCCCTCCCACCTCGGGGCCCCAGGCCAGTGCCTGCCCTGCCTGTCCTCTCGCTGCACTTCTGGTTGTCGGAGAATGTCTGGTTGACATTCTCATGGCATTTCCATACCAGCCATGAGGGGGCGCCATGGAACAGTTGCCCGCAGTTATCAACAGTATCTCTGAAATGGGTTGCCTGTCCTGTCGCTGTTCCTCTGCATTCCAGCATGACAAAACTACAAAGCAGTGTTCTTCAAATTATGATCAGATGCTTGTATCGAGGGATGCCAAAGTCACATGATCAAATGACACTCGCTGGAACCTTTGCAATGCTGCAGTGCTTGTTCAACCAAAGGGACCCAGTGGACACTGCCCTGGTAAGTTTAAAAATTAATGTTACCCCACTGAAATCTGAAGAGTATCACTCAATAAGAGGTTATAGATGTGCTCAATGCTTTCCAGCTGGCCATAAAAGAAATAAAACAGCATTTTCCAAAATTAAGAAACACGGTCAAAGAAAAACCGTGAAACTCCTCTCTCCTGAAAGCCACTATACCTCTCTCCCTCCCCTCCCCGACCGTATCAGTGCGTAAACCTCTTAAAGCGACAGACATCCCTTTAAGCTCAAAGTCAATCGACTTTTGACTATTTAAAAATATTTGTATACTGTACATTTATTAATGATAACTAATATAACGTTTGCCGTATTCAGTACTCCAAAAAAGTTACTGTAAAGGAAGTAAAGCATAGTACAGAACCAAATGTTTTTTTTATCCATTTTTCACTCTGTCCACCTTTATTCTCTACAATCTTATCAGGACTAGGTATAAATAAGTCAATTCCTGGTGTGAACTTTTCAAGATGCATTCTGGAGCTCAGCATCTGGGACGTTAATTACCGTGTAATAGCTTTGGCCCTGGGAGTTTCAAATTTCCACTCACAAACTTAATTAAATATTAAGAATTAAACAATTGTATTTGTGTTCAGAACAATTATAACAGCAGTAATTTTTTAGACAAAATCTCTGTTACCCATATCGTGTTCAGCCCACATTTACCCCACATGGGTTTGCCCAGATCCTGCCCATATGGCCCATGTCTTTCCCATATGGGAAATACTACCTGGGAAGTGCGATTAAATATATGCAGTTAGGAGCCATTTAGCTCCTACACAGTGCTACAGCCAGGGGCGCTGCTAGAGATTTTGGGCCCCATGAAAGCATATCATATTAGGCCCCCCAGTCCAAACCAATCCAGTTATTTTCCTAATTTTTTAGGGCCCCTGTCACTCAGGGGCCCTTGGAATCGTCCTAGCTTTCCTCCCCCTTACGGCACCCCTAGCTACAGCCTTTATGTAAAATAGTGTATTATTCGAAAGGACTGGCAGTTCAGCACTAGTTAATGTTTATTATATTTTGCAGAGAATCTGTGGGGCTATTAGACAGCCATGTGGAGGAAACCAGGCAGGTTAGAAATGCCACAGCTGATGCAACTGTTGAGGTTCAGTGCTACCTCAATGACCAAATTATCCACTTCAGTACTGTCCGTCCTACTCCTTACAATGTAGCACTGCAGTTTTGATGCAGTCCAGCATCGTCAGTGCCATGTGAACATATTTTTTCAAAGGCTGGGGAGGTTGTTTGTAAGAAAAGGAACAGACTGAACCCCAAGACTGTGGAACAAATACTCTTCTTGAATAAAAATCTTTAACTAGCCCCCCCTCCCATGTACGACTGCCTGCCTTGCCTGTCCAGCCCCTACGCCTCTCCTCTTATACAAAGGGTGGGTTCATGAGTATATGTGCTGACATATCCCATTTCAACATCAGCGTGGCAACCTGAACTAACCAGTATGTACCAAATTAATAGGTGAAGCGTCATTGGAAGAAATACAATAGTTCATAAGTTTTTTTTTTTTTATCGTTTTGTTATTTAATGGATTTAATTAAATCGCATCCTACGTGTTATGCTTACATTGATATAGCCTAACAAATACAAGATACAACGATAGGCTAATGAACAGAACTCCCTTTAACACTTAAAGCATGAGAATGTGCGCGTGAACATATTACCGTACTATATGTTGTAAAATAATGCTTGTATATTATTTATTTTGAAATTGATGTGAGGGACTGACCCTTCAGCGAATGAACGTAACCGTACACTTTGTACACTTTGTGGTGTAAGCGCTCCTGGAGAACAGTCTTGGACCCCATGCATATTAATATCTATAAGAGCATAAACATGTAAACACGCAGTCCCTCCTATATCCCTAATTACATTTATATGTAATCGTGACTGAACGTCGGTGAAATGGCCGAACCTGCACAAACAGAATGTTTAATTTTCATATAAACTCAAATGACCCGGATATCGGAAAATCTGGTTAAATGAGAAAAACTGGTCCCTGAGCCAGCTGACAGACACAATGCAATCTCTAACCTCATTGTCTGGTGCCTCTGTGAGTCTTTTAAATCTGTCCGCGTGAATGAAGAGTTTTTTTGGACTTTTAAAAGAACATGGAGACAAAGGGGACTTTGTGGAGTGTCGATGCCGAGCCTTTTCACTGTGAAATTACTCCCGCCGTAATGTAGGTCACAGACCCGCAGTGCGGCCCGTGTCTTGAAATATCAAAAATGATACGTTTCCCCGATATTCTCTCGTTGCTCTTTAGAAAGCAAAAAATGTTGTGGAACCGGTTGTGGTACTTTCTATTAATAACAGCTAACTAAGAAATTAGTGTATCTCCTTGGCTGGCAGGGGTGGTTCACGGGGGCCGGTATTCCAGCCCGGAGTAGCCTCTGAGTCCGGCGTTCAGCTCCAATCATGAGTCATGCATATTAATGTCTCCCTGCAATAGCAACTCGAATGACACAGCAGGTGTACACTGGAAATACAATGGGGAAAATGACACGCCCGAAATCTAGTACCGTCAGAACAAAACGGAACTGAAATATCTGGAGGCATCTGCAGTAAATAATTTTGTGTCCTATAATTTTACTTTTTGTATTTTAATTGCCATAATTGTCGCCACAAAGGCTTCATGATATGGATACGCGTTCTGTAGATAGCACAGCAAAATCAAACCACATACATACGCATTGCCTAAATGTCAAAGAGTTGCTGAGATAATTTAGATCTTCCGAGACAGTGAAATCTTTATGGGAATTCTTTTTTACGTATTAACTTTTAACATATGGTATGTACTATCCGATTCTTTTCTTTTTATTGTCAGATTCACTACAATGACATTCGAGCGTTTTTACGTCACAGGATAATACCAGCCAATTAAATCGCACATCGACCGCGTCAAAGCTGGGCTTCGTACTGTTATCCAATCACAGGCCGGTACTGGGCGTCAAATCGGAGAGCGCCTGATAAAGGCAGGGGCTCGGTCAAGCGTTTTCATTGGACAAGCCGACCGGCGGATCGGCCGGAGGTGTTCCGCGGTTATATCCGCACACAAAAGCACGCTGGACCTCCACGATGCGACAGACATATAGGCCGAGGTGACACATAAGGACGGATTTTGGGGGAGTTCTTGCTAAAATAAGAACGAGTATGACGAAGTGAAGAGTTACTTCTCAGCGAAAGTCACATAGAGGAACCGCCCCCGGCAGTCCCTGATGAGCAGACCTGGAAACGCCGGCAGATACATCGGCAATACCGCTGCCTTCTGACACGAGATCATGGATTTCATCCTGAGCGGGGTCGCGGCTTGCGGAGCCTGCCTTTTCACCAACCCGCTGGAGGTGGTGAAGACGCGGATGCAGCTCCAAGGGGAGCTGAAAAGCCGGGGATCGTACCAGGTCTACTACCGCAACGTGTTTCACGCTTTCTACACCATCGGCAAGGTGGACGGGATTGCGGGACTCCAGAAAGGACTCGTCCCGGGACTCGTTTATCAGTTCTTCATGAACGGTGTCCGCCTCGGCTCTTACGCGATCATGGAGGCGTCGGGCTACATCCATACGAACGGCAGGGTCAGCACGATCAAAAGCACCGTGGCCGGTGCTGTTGCTGGCGTGGTGGGTGCCGTGATAGGCAGCCCCATATATTTGGTGAGTACGGAGCGTTTATAGCGTAGTACTGACTGCACGAGAGCCGGGTCATCGCATTCTCCACCTGAAGTATGATGTCAAACTTCTTTTTGGGGATGATGCAATTGTTGAGGCAGTAGCCATAGATACCGAAGTTAGATGGAAAACCATAGATCACCAACTCTTAACAAAAGCCATCCACTAGGGATTACACTTTGAAGATGCCTATAATATGCATTTTAGTTATACCTATTTTGTTGTTATTGTTCTTGGCAGGTAAAAACTCATCTTCAAAGTCAGTCTACCTCCTCCATCGCAGTTGGACACCAGTACAAACATCGGGTGAGTTTTTGCATGTAATTTTTCACAAATGATGTGCTGTCCTGTCCTGTCATTAGCCGTGTCGTTCCCAGCTCACCTTACGCATTACAACACACCAAAACCTCTCTTTCAGGGGATGATCCACGCCCTGGTGGTCATTCACAAGGAACACGGCATTCTGGGACTGTGGAGGGGCTCTAGCGCAGCTGTGCCCAGGGTGAGCGTGGGATCAGCCGCTCAACTTTCCACCTTCTCCGCCTCCAAGCAGTTTGTTTCTGATATGCAGGTGAGTGCCGCCCCCAGTGAAGCCCATCACTGTACCCAGTACATCATGTGTTTGAATACAAATGTTCTCACTGTAAGTTACTAAAACAGAAAATTTAACTAGTTTAATTTTTTACTATCTTGATGCCCTAACTAAGCAATTCTAGCCCCCATTAATCAAATTGTCACCCTATATGAACTGTATGAGAACTTAACCTCTATGTTTAGGCTGCTTGTTGCTATAGAGACAGAACTAGTCCAGGATCCATGAGACCGCAGGACCCAGGTTCCTGCATGCGAGGTCCCACACGGACGCCCCAGTGAGCCGTGTGTCTAATTGAGGAATGTAGGTGTTTTCCAGGGACAGCTGGCTAGAGGCTCTGAGTGCAGGCATGGTCAGCAGTGTGGTGGTGGTCTTGGCCATGACCCCCTTCGACGTGGTCAGCACCCGTCTCTACAACCAGCCCGTGGACCATATGGGCAAGGTGACCCTTTACCTTTGACCTCATTTCCTGTTACACCTCTAATACTTACTGCTATCCTTGACTGGAATATTCCTGTTCCATGCTATGTTTATGCTAAGATTATGTTGCATAAAGAAAACGAACCACAGGGGGCGCTGTAGCGGCCAGCTGCTCAGGCAGCCCTGTGCTTCCTCGGAGGTACAGGGAGCTGGTGCCTGGACGTCCGGATGTCGGCACATGATCTGGTGACTGACACCATGGTGTCGCCCACAGGGCCTGATGTATAGAGGGTTCGTCGACTGTTTCTCCAAGACGCTGAAGAAGGAGGGGCTGATAGGCCTGTACAAGGGGCTGGGAGCCTCCTACTTTCGGCTGGGGCCTCACACCATCCTGTCCCTCCTCTTCTGGGACGAGCTGAGGAAGCTGTACTGCCCCCACAGCTAGCGGCCAAGAGGGAAATCGGCTCACCTTTAAGCTGCTCGTTTTCGGGAACCAGTCTGCAGTTTTCCACTCTTGGCAAAGAACCGGGTCAGAGTTCATGGAGCTGAGACCACACCAATAATGTCCAGAAATATACCCCCCCCCCCACGTAACTGATGCAGGTCATCTGTCCTGAACCCAAGCCAATGAGACACCCCAGGGCCCACCCACTCCGATGCTTCCATCCAGTAGCTGTGTGGAAATTACACGCCGTTACCCGGTGGTGTGTCATGTTTGCACTGCTCAACACAACCTATATATATATATATATATAGACGTTTTTATAGATGTTTTTAATCTGGGGCTGGTGTCAAGTTAATAAGAAATGGTTTCTACATATGTAGTCTGCGCACAGTGTCCAGACCCGACAGGTTTACGTTTTATCACATTGCCGCAGTTTTAAAATGCTTTTAACATTCATGACATCATCCAGCCTGTCCATAGTGTGCAGATAGAGTTTAGGAACATACTCATCCAGAGTTTATTAAAAATAACAGCAACCATCCTGAATTAGGGTAAAAAACACATTTTTAAGTTTTCTACTGTAATGTGAGGTCACTCATTGCCTTCCATATGGAGGAAATTTAGTTTGTTTATGCACTTGAGATAAAATTCTAATTTGTGTTTAACAAAAATCATTATTAATCATTACTTTGATTTACTAAAATAGTCACAAACTGTGATAGTCTTTAACTGGATTGTAATAACTTATTTAACTTATTAAAAATTTAATTTTTACAACAAAGGTGTCGTGTCATCATTTTATGGACATGAACGAGCAGTCATCATTTGCAGATCATGGACACGCCAGTTTTACAATCAGCACCGGGGCTAGGAATCGGGAAATGATCATAGTTACGCTGGGAAACTCCCCTTTTAAACAACTCAGTGTCTACATTAGCATACAGGGTGTCTGTGTTTATAATCTGAGAAAGCTCCGCAGAAACAGGGCCTAACACTTTTTAAATGGAGTTTTATAAATATCAAACTAAAGAGATGCCTTTGTTAGAATAATAATAATGATTGATCCCTGTAGGGAAATTGTGTTTATGCCTCCCTCAACTTACTCTTTGTAGAATAAGCTGTCCGCAAAGGGCAGCCACCAGGGGCCTGTACTACGAAGTGGGGTTATTGGCTTATTGGGGTAACTTGTCAGATTTAAGGTGGTCTGGGTGAAATGTAAGTGAACGAATATGAAGTCCATTTTAACTGTGGTACCTTAAATCCAAGGCCACTGTTGGGGTGCCCAGGGAGATGGGGGTTAAGGGCCTTGCTCAAGAATGTGCTGAGGTTGGGTTTGAACCGGTAACCTTCTGATAACAGCACACAGGCTTAGCCCACTGAGCCACACGCTGCCCTCAAACACACAAGGTGGCTCACGTGACATGGTAGTCTGATTACATCACAGCCTGTGAAGAAAGGCTTGAATGACTTCCAAGGCAACCCTAAAAATAAAATTATGTCAGGCTGACAAACCCTCGTGGTTTGACAGGTGTCACGATCAGCTCCGAACGATCCTCGTGTGTGCCACGCCCTGTCATTACCTCATGTCAATTCCTGATTGTTCCCACCTGTGTCTAGTTAATTCCAGCCTGTCCTGTGCACTTAGTCCGCGTCCGAGTCCAGTCCCGTCAGATCTGTCATTGACATTTGTGGAAGTCTGTGCCCTGTCTGTCCGTCTGCCCTCAATAAATCCCTTTGCCTCGGATTTACGTCTCCTGGACGCCCTGCTCGTTCGCCCTTCTCCCGATTCACAACAACAGGGACCTCAGAATTATTTTCCAGGATTTCACTGCTCAGGTGAAACAGCCTCAGTGAGCCAAACCTCGGCTTTAAAGACTCCTGAACGGCTCGTCTTCGTCTTTGCGAGTCTCATACTGAAGGGAGAGTCATCGAAAATATTTTTTTTTTCACAAAAAACAGGTTTATTTACGAGGTAACGGGCATACCCGTTTATTTTAATGGGGCGGAAGCCAACATGTTCAGGTACTGTCAACTCAGTAGAGCGAAATAAAAACAGAACGCTTGGGGTGACAATTAGCATCAAAAGGCAGTAACGGTGGCAATGTCCATCTGACAGGAAATGACATCACCAGGAACAAGGAAAAAAACAGGAATAAGATGTAAAGGATATAAAATTCTGTGAGATCTGAAGAAAAAACAGCACACAAGATGTCACCTGCCCGCTGACACAAGTCCTTCCTCGTCACACTTTGCGACTTCCAAGGCAGTAGAAAACATTTTAAACATTAACACAACCTGAACAGCAGGGGGAGCTACTGCATTTTGAAACCAACAGTGGGCGGGATTTCTCTGCAATGTCAATTACCAAGGGCGTAACCCCATTGGTCACTGCACTGATTCTGGCTCGCAGCAGTCCAACCCACTGTGGGCTTCCTAGGCAAATTCTAAATGTGTCGTTTTTCTGAGGAATATTCTATAACTGAGTAAAACACTGAAAGCAGAATACTCACTCATTAGAACGACTGCTTCCCCTAACACATTCATCTTGAATACTGCCAACCAAAAATATGGAAAATCTACAAAACTTCTGCTCCCCCTGGAGTCCAAGAGAAGTATTGCAGGTTAAGCCAATGTTGTATCCTGTCCTTGTTGACCTCTGATACAGTGGGACACTAGTGGACATCTTCACACTTTCACTCAAGTCTGAAGCTGAATTTAAAAGTCTCTGGTTAGCGGGTACAATAGCAGTTCCCTTCCTGGGATTTTGAGCATCAAGCTTTGGGTTCCGGCTTACATCCCTAAAAGGCAACAGCGCGGAGTCACTGGTGGTTTAAAACGTGGTGAAGTTCATGGACGAATAGCATGGTGAAGCTGGGGCACAGATGGGGGTGATGGGCTGCACTCAGACGTTCCTGGATGATCTCCTACCCAAACACCCCAGCATCCAGGATCTTCAAGGACCAGAGCAGCTGCTGAAAGTCCTCCGTGGTCCATGGGGCCGCGGCTCCAGGCTCCGCCACTCCTGCGCTGCTGCTTAAGGTACTGGGGGGGGTGCAGGGGGAGCAGACGAGGTGTGTGTGTGGGTGGGGGGGGGGGAATCATATCAGTTCCCTAGCAACTGCTTACACTCAACACATTTGGGTCAGATTTAATGTTGTTCGTATTTATGCTGCTGTATCTATTTACTGAAGAGAATCAGATCAAGAGCCCTGCTCTACACTGCCACCTGCTGTTCTGTGAGAAAGACTGCGGGGCTTTAAGTAGGAGAGGACTTCCATTGGTCACTCAGTTAACCTGTGTTTTCAATCTCTGCACTGCCAGATAATCCCTTATCACAATGTAATCCAGCGGGCTCCTATCCACAGGGTGAATGAACCTGACTGGTCCAGTTGGGCCCAGTCAAACACACACGGCTCACCTGATGATAATGGGATCATTGAAGGTCACCAAGATGTCGGTGGCGAACTGCGGGAGCCGGAAGAGGCCCAGGTGGATGTTCACTGTGTTTCTGGCCTGGGGAGGCAGAAAAAATGAGAGAGAAGATAAGTGACCAACACTGGTGACAGGGAGGAGACAGATTTAATGCTGAACATATGACTGGGCAGCATTTTTAAAAAGTCAGAGTTTTTTTATGGATATAAACTAAAATTCTCATTCTGTACATAGTCAGCCTTTCCATGACGATGTGGACATGCCTTAACAGAAGGGAGATGCGCAGGGGTGTATACGGGAACATCTGAAAGCTGATTGGTCCCTGGAGTGCCCCTCCCCTGTCATTCACTGATTCAAAACATATCATTGGCTAATGATAAGGTTGACCCTTCTGTATCAATTATACAATTATATATCTCTTATGCTCCTCAACAAAAAAATCCTGGAATTGCCCCTGGACATAAACATGATTAGACTGTGCATAAAGCAGATGGACATCCCACTACCCCAAGCCACAGTCAGACACTCCCTCTAACCAGCCGGGATGCATGCGGTCCCACTGACCTCCTCATTGAACTTGGAGACCTGCTGAGTCCCCAACAGCAGCCAGGCAGAGCTGCACTCCGACATCGCCAGGATATCTTTAGGGATGACCTGCACGCCCCTCACCTGAGAGGCACCATGGGCTGCCGCTTCATTACTGCCCGCCAAATCCTCGAAGTAATACCTGAGGTTAAATTCTAGGTTATCCCCAGCCACGCGAACCGACACACCAGCCACGCCCACCGAAACACCAGCCACGCCTATTAGCACCCTAGCTACACAATGCCATTCTGACTGGAGCACGACTTCAGAGGTGGGTGTGTATGTCCTGTACCTGGCCGCATCGCCATCCGCTACGAGGCCCTGATACTCCAACAGCTCTACGATGAAACTCTGGTCCGTACTGCTGTGGGCAAACACCTCCTGGTTGTCTGGGATCTCCCTCAGCTCACTGTTCGAAAACCAAAACCCCATCCGTAACAAACACCGGTCAGGCATATAGTTCTCCATCAAACCCAAAACAGAACAAAAACATCTTTTTCACCTGTGATGGCTTCTGTCAGTGCATCGTTTTAACTTTATATAGTTATTTTGGCGTAGCAAAGGTGAGGGACGTGACTCCCACCAACAGAGAAGAGCGTACCTGATGTCGCGGGCGCTGTGCGGTACGGTGGCGGACAGCGCGCCCCCGAAAAGCATGCGCGCCCCCATTCCGTGGGTAAGTTAAGGTAACGCGACCTGTGAATGCTGACAGGAAAGCATTCTGATGGTCATAGTGTTTAATCTTCATTAAAAACCACTAAAACACGTGTCTTCCGTAAACAGTCACAGCATTAAGTTTATTCTCAGTTTCAGTTCCACGTGTAGAATAAAGAAAAGAAGTAAAATGAGTGTGCTATACCTAACGAATACAAAACAAACACTAGCATGTCTTAGTGCGAAACACGTGCCTCATACACGGGTTTCTTATTTTGACTGTCAAGAAAAGTGGCGATTAAACGGATTATCCTATTTAATACTAGTGAGTAATAAAGCAGAAAGTTTAAGGTACAGACCCTGTATTAATAAGAAGAGCCCACCGAACCATTAACATACAAACCTCTTGCGCTAAGCCGCGCTTCTTCCCTAAATTTATTCGCGATGTGAATGTGGCGACTGCGTATCGCACACCGCCACCTACCGTGCAGGAGGGGAACAACGCCGCGCAACTATACAAGTTACTACCTATATAATTAAATTCTGCCAAGTTTGGTCAGTTGGCTGGCCTGAGAGTTTCAATTCGAGACAAGTCTGCACACACATGCACATATATGTAAGAGTTTTATTACCTTGTAGGATTTGCAAAGTAACGTAACGCTTTTGGTATAGCTAAATTATAATGGATTTTTGTAATAGAATAATATAGATTTGCTGTAAAATTTCTTGCCTGAGAGTGAGAGTCTGAAAGCGTGAGTGTCACGCCAGATGCGTGGAAGATGGTAACCCTGTGCGTGTTCAAGAATGCCGCAGCGATTCACAGGACTCCTTCATATAATACAGGTTGCTAAAGCAGTAACGTTAAAGTTAGCCACTAATTAGAAATGCCTGAATTTCGGGTAAGATGGCATTAGCACTGGTGTGCCACACAAGTGGGGTCGGGCTGTCGGTTTTTTTTCCCCTGGCCCAGAGATAACAGGGGTTTGGGGGGCTAGAGGACACAAAGACTGGGGCGGGACGTTGGAGGGAGCTGAGGAGTCGCAGCATCCATCAGTACCATCCCGTTTATTCCTCAGGCTTCCGTAAGGTTCACTCTAACAGACCCTGAGCAATAATGATGCCATATATGTAGTTTAATACGTCATCAGCTGGGATTCCCTCTGTTTAACAAACCCTTTAGAAGACAAAGTATGAATATACTGTATATACTGTATAAATGATGTAGAAATGGGTTGCCACACTTATGTCAAGGGCCTTGAGGTGACTGTGAAGTGAAAGGCGCTATATAAAAATAGATTGAATACAGAGAAAGTGAGAACTCATTCAAAATCTAAAAAATATATAATATATTATAGTGTACTATAGTCTCTTACATTAGTTGCAGTTTTTGCTTTTAAATTGTAGGCTACAGTTTGGATTACTTTGACTAAGTAAACTAAAAATTTTAGGGGGGGGGGGGGGAGAGAAGAGAGAGACAGACAAAGATCGAAGAGAGCAGGAGAGAGGGAGGTAGAAGCACTGGTGAAGGGATGAGCCCTCAGGCGTATTTTGCAGGGAGCGCCGCTAGGATCGAAACTGTGAACAAAATAAGGGCAACCTGGGAAGCGGATCTGGGGAAGACGAGAGGGAAGAAGACGATCCAGTTCGGGTTTCTCTTTAGGAAGCAAAGTAAGTGTGATTTCATACAATGGATGATCCTCTTAGACAGCCACAGTGCCACTGTACAGACAGTACAAAGATTAAGTTAAAGGTTGATAATCTGTATAATCGGATCCTCTAAAAAATAGACACTGGCACATCGTCGCTTTTAGGCTATTTTAGACCCGCCCGTTAATTTAGTTTTTAACGGAATTACGGATCCCCTAAAATTGAATCTCCCAAAACGATTAACTTCCCACCTCTCCACACTGGAATCATAACACTGTAACCAAAAACTATTTTTTGCACATTCCTGATCATTCAGTTTCATTGCCCATTTGCATGACTGAATATATCAATTTGCATGACTGAATATATCAATGATATTTTTAAACTGTGTTTTTTAACTAACCACGACCAACGACCGCAGTGTATGACCCATGTATCATATAGCTGAAGATGACAAATAGATACATTAATTCTGTCCTGATTTTGACTTTGATAATGTTGCACCAGACTGCATTTTTAATCTGAGGAACCAGGGTTTAAGTCTCTGTCCCAGCTCTGTGTGTGGAGTTTGCATGTGTCGTCATGGAGGTTCCTCTAGGTTCTCCAGTTTCTCCCCACAGTCCAAAACATGCTATGATGAATTGCCAATATTTGGGTTAGGCTGCGTTCCCGCGTTGCCCATCGGTGTGAATGTGTGCATGAACGGTTTGCATGCCCGGTGGGTCGGCAGCCCATCCTGCAGGGTTTTTCCTGCCTTCTGTGGCAAGTGGGTATAGAAGATGGATGGAGTTCACAGTGACCACAATACTTACACAAGTGTTTCAGAAGGTTCTCTGTGTTTATCCTGAATTATAACAGGTGTATAATATTACTGAAAAGCAATTTCACTATTTTGGAGGGGGGTGATAATTGGACATGTATGTAATGCCACCAACTAATTGTCCAGTCATCACTTATTACATTAAATATGACTGGGTTTGAGAGTCTGGCCTCATCAAGTATAGCCAGGAACCTGTAAGAGAGTAAGGCGGGTTTGAGAGTGTGGTCTCACCGAGTATAGCCAGGAGCCTGTAAGGGAGTAAGGCGGGTTTGAGAGTGTGGTCTCACCGAGTATAGCCAGGAACCTGTAAGGGAGTAAGGTGGGTTTGAGAATGTGGTCTCACCGAGTATAGTCAAGACAAACAAGTAATGGACATCCTTTGGCGAGTGTAACATCTTTCTGAACCAAAGAATGTAATTAAATCCCTTTTTACTGAAACAGGCAAAAAAGAATGTGACGGCTAAAGAAAAACAAGAAAACAGGCATTTGATTTGACCAGGAGGATTTTGAGTAACGCCAGAGGCTATAAAGAGACGACAGGCTTGGAAGGTGCTGGACATCACGGCTGCTTTGTCTTGAGTGCATCTTTGGTCTGTTGATAAAAATGTTTCAGGTTCCTCTTGCCCTCCCCCGGCAGGCGGTAAGCCGGCCATGGACTTCGGGGGCCTGGAAACCGTGGTGGCCAACTCGGCATATGTGTCGGCTCGCGGGAGCATGGACGCCACCGCCGCCACCGCCGTGCGCGACAAGAGGATGCGCGCCAGACTCAAGCTGCCCCATATCAAGCAGTGCGAGGACCTGAAGGCCACTCTGGACATGACGTTCTGCAGTATCTGCGTCCAGCAGCCCATTGGAAGGCGCCTCTTCCAGCAGTACCTGGATGACAGCGAAGTCCACAAGGCCGCCGGCGACCTCTGGAAGGACATTGAGGACTACAGCATCTCACAGGAGAGGGACCGTGTGCAAAAGGCCCAGAAAATCGTCAACAAGTACTACGGCTCTGCCTCCAACACCTTCTGCAGCTTCCTGGAGGAAAAAGCCATCACCCGGGTCAAGGAGGACTACAGAAACATCCGTGGCGATCTGTTCAAGGAGAGTGAGGAGCAACTCTTGAACCACCTGGAGGCCCAGGCCCTTCAGGGCTTCATAGAGAGCATGTTCTTCTTACGCTACGTGCAGTTCAAATGGCTGGAGAGCCAGACCGTCACCGAGGAGTGGTTTATGGATTTCCGGATGCTTGGAAAAGGGGGATTTGGGGAGGTATATGCCTGCCAGATGAAGGCTACAGGTAAGATGTACGCCAACAAGAAGCTCAACAAGAAAAGGCTGAAGAAGCGGAAGGGCTACGAGGTGAGGAGGCATCTCTCTTTATCTGACCGTGGCTTTGTTCCTTTGAGCATGACGTTGACTGTTTACCATGTTGATAGGGTCTTTCCAAGCTGCTTCCTGTGGCTCCCATCGTTTAGGTGTTAGATCTCACTGCAGGTGGGCATCAGACCTAATCTTAAAGCCATGCTTTGCTGCGTTTCCATCTTACCTTGTTTAAGGTTCAAATTGAGAAACCTTTAGTATAAGGGAAGGATATATACGTGAAATAACAATGACAGTAAACCATAATGAACACTCAAGTTCCCAGACTGAAGGAGATTTGCTGTTACTGCCATTAAAAATACTCTGGCTAATAATGGATGACATCAAGTCTTTATTTTGGTTGGATTATACTGTATAATTCATAATGATTCTTGAAAGCCAAGTTATCTGAGGACTTGAGTGAGATTCTCTCATACCTTACGATTCCCCACTTACAGGAACCTCCGGCTCAGGTCCCTTCTGATGGCTTTTTGTGTGCTTCCCCGGGGCAGCATGTGTTCTGGAAGCTTCCCTGTTCCAGTTTGATTCACGAGCCAAACCAATTGATAATAAGGGGATTATGTAAGACGTTTATAATTAAAGAGCCGAACTGCACTCAGCCCATATAGACCTCTCTAGACTCAGGCCAGGCCAGGCCAATGGGCCAAGGCATAAATTCAGGCATGACTAATCGATCTGTGGGACAGGAAAAATTAAGGCAAATAAAGCCGAATGTAGAGTGGCATGGGGTTGGGAGAGGATTGGGTTTTAAAGACAGACCAAGAAGGGGGGGAACAAGATGTAAGACAAGTCATCAGACTTTATTGTCATTTCAAAATGTGCAGGCGTACAATGAAACAAATTAGCTATGAAACACAGAAGGAAGTGAGGTTGTCGGGGTGATCTCAGTGCAGGGAATTAGCGCGCTGAAATCAGGGTGTTCTTTCTCAGCGCAAAGAAGCTTTTGGGTCTGATATGCACCACAAAGCTTCTCAGTCGCACCGAGAGCAACAGAACTGATGTCCAAACCAATCGTGCTCCTGTCTGTCAAAGACTTAGCAGGTAACAGAGATTAACCTCCTGCTCAACGGCTGCCAGATGGAGCTGCCCAAGGACAGCTGAGAGAGAAGATGCCAGCTCCCAGTGAATTCCCAGGCAGAACATTCCAGGCTGTTTTAAGTGTCAATATTGCTACTTATTGAGTGCAGACTCATCCTAAGGTGGACGATACCTGCTCCATCGCAGGATACCCAACCCAAACACCGTCGGCATCTTAGGGGATTATATTCATCCAAACATGTGCGTTTGATCTGCACAGACATGAAACCCTGGACATGAATTATGTACGAGGTCACACAGCGTGTCTCCATGTGAATATGCACTTATTCATTTCAAACATTCTAGCTTAATTCTGTTAGTAAATGCCAACTTGGGTGGCTGGGAGGATCAGGAGATCAGGAAGTGACCTCGTCAGTGAGAAAGGGGTGCGCCCAGATCCCAGGAGGCGTCCTGCTTTGCGACCTTAAGTTAGTTAACCTTAATCGGCTCACTAACGCTTCCGGCTGTACAGAAATGGGTCGACATTAATCACAGTGGTTCGGAACTCTGGGCCATGAGCTATCAAGTCAGAATGTGTGTCTCATTGCTGACTGTGGTTCACAAGTCAGTTTGTAAAGACGGAAACTGTTTTCATTCATGTTAAAGATTCTCCTCTGTTGTGGATCAGTGGGCAGCAATGTTCCCTTATACCCCCACGCTTGTGGGTTTGAATCCAGTCGCTGTGCATGCGGTTGAACCCGAAGGTTCTTTTTACAAGCCATGTCATACTGCCAAGATACCTCCCATCTCAAATGCACTAAAAACTGACCAAAAACAGTTACTGTCCAGTTAGTAATTGGAATTTCATCGCCTCATGCAGAGAGGGGGATTACCAGCTAATACTCACCCAGCCGTGTGCATCTCAAATGATTCAGGAGTTTCTCTAGGCGCATTTATAACTGAAGCTTGTTTCTGGGGGGAATCCAGGCAGACTTATTGGTTAATGGAGTGACATTTCTAGCAGATGATTGGTTGATCCGCACCCTGTCCCCTCCCCTTTTCCCCACCTGCCCCAATCCCTCATCGTTCTGCTAGGGTGCCATAGTGGAGAAGAGAATTCTGGAGAAAGTGCACAGTCGCTTCATAGTGACGCTAGCCTACGCCTTTCAGACCAAGCAGGAGCTCTGCCTGGTGATGACCATCATGAACGGGGGAGACCTCAGGTAGACGCGAGAAGGCATCTGTGTTACTTTAAGTAGCTCCAAAGCAGCCATATTGTCATCTGCTTGTGAGGCAGTCCGCTAGTAGGTTAGCCACATGCTAGCTCAACATTACAACTATTAATTCTTTTAATTATTAAGAAATTAAAATGAACTAGATCTTGTTCAAAGGCGTGGATCAGAATTCGTCAGTTGCCCTGCGCCCCTGCAAACTGACTGAAATGTGATGCTTGAAATGCAGACCAAAAGACACAGCAGCAGAAAAGTGCGGTGGTCTGCCAGAAGGTGAACTGGATGTTACGCGATCCAGCCAGTCACCGCACATTCTAAAATAAAACCAGTCACTGAAAACACAAAATCCATCAAGTAGCCCCTGATCCTGGTAGTCTGTGGTAACCATAAGATGTAGACGGGCTTTTCGAAGCTTCATAAATGATCAAACTGAGATAGCCTGCGTGATAAGATTGCCCAGCCACAGCTTATGGGGCCCTAAGCTTTGAGCTCAGAAATATCGCCCCCCGGTGGCTACTGTGCCCAGTGATCAGCAGACAGATCTAATGAATGTAGAGCCGCATCCAGCTGTAATGCTGGCCTTAATCTTACTTGAGAAGAACCACCTGAAGGTTAGCTTCACACTGAGCTATTCTTCAAGACATTACATCTACAAAGGAACAAAGTCTTAGAAACCAGTAGACCAATCAAACACCTCCAGAATGATCATAGTGACATCTTAACTGGCTCAGAGCAGCACCGTGCAAACATCACAGAGTCACGCGTGCCCATACTCATTTGGCCGATTATTAACCCTGACGCCCAAGTGTCCCTCAGAGCTCTGGTTTCCTCACGTGAGCAGGTATCACATGTACAACGTGGATGAGAAGAACCCAGGCTTTAGTGAGACCAGGGCCTGCTTCTACACAGCGCAGATCATCTGCGGCCTGGAGCACCTGCACCAGCACAGGATCGTCTACAGGGACCTGAAGCCGGAGAACGTGCTGCTGGACGACGCAGGTAGCACCTAGTCTGTGGCCTCTGATGGCTTTTGCTTCCTGCTGGTGTCTGTACTGACTGCATTAGCCTTAGCGGCGTGATGTTCCCATTTCACTTCCAGGTCACGTGCGCCTCTCTGACCTGGGCCTGGCGATTGAGCTGCCACCAGACAAAGATAAAACAAAGGGTTATGCAGGCACACCAGGTCAGTGGGACAACAATCACGTGTGCATTTAATCATCCAACATTACGTACCATCGAACATAGACACTGACCACCAGGCATCATAACAATAGCAACGTTAGCATTAGCTTAAGTTAGCAATAGCCTCTTGGGGAACCAGTAGGATGTTAACAATAGTGATGTTAGCATTAGCTTAAGTTAGCAATAGCCTCTTGGGGAACCAGTAGGATGTTAACAATAACAGCATTAGCATTAACATTAGCCTATGGGTTGTCATTTGTATTTCAGCATAGCAACAGAAGTTTCAGTTAGCATTAGCCTTAAGGACGGTAAGCTCCAGGTCCACCATAACGGAGGCGATAGCATTGTCGCGCACAGTGTGACGACTAGTGCCACCCTGTGGTTGTATCAACACCTGGTGGGTCTGTCCCCAGGCTTCATGGCTCCCGAGCTGCTGCAAAACAAAGAGTATGATTACAGCGTGGACTATTTCACTCTGGGGGTGACGCTGTTCGAGATGATCGCCGCCAAGGGACCCTTCCGGAGGCGGGGCGACAAGGTAAACTCCCTGGGGCCAACAAAGTGACCTCTCCAGCTTTCATATGTACTTACATATGCATCCAATAGGTGGCGCGATGGTTAAGCAATCAATCTAAAATGACCTATAATATAGTTGTTCAGTTAGCAAAACATTATGAGTAGTTAAGATTGACCGGCTGAATAGTGCAACTTCTCAGATATTAGCCAGTGGGTTTAGACTTTATTACGCCACATCCTTAACTACATGAAAGATCAGCAACACATCCAGGCAGATTAAAGAGTAAAACGGTGATCTTTGTATGTGACTGTCTAAAAAAGTTTCAGGTAGCAGCTAAAATACACTTGTCCGCTCCAACATTGGGGAACGTTCTGCCTGGCATTTGATGGCCCTCACATGGGCGGTCATCCAACACCTCCCAGGTGGACAACGACGAAGTGACCAGGCGCATCCTGTCAGACCCAGTCTCCTACCCAGATGCCTTCAGCAGCGAGTCCAAGGACCTCTGCGAGGGTCTGCTGGAGAAGGACCCAGAGAAGCGTCTTGGCTTCAAGAACAACAGTTGCAAAGTGCTGAAAGACCAGCCCTTCTTTGCGGAGATCAGCTGGGGCCGGCTAGAAGCAGGTGTAGCGTGTCTTTGTGCTAAAACATGCAAACATATGGATGAATTCTTTCGTGAAGGAAGTGCTGTCATTTAATCATTTTTAATGTGCTCCTCCAGGTTTGCTGACACCTCCCTTCATCCCAGACCCCAAGATGGTGTATGCCAAGGACATCGAAGACGTGGGAGCCTTCAGCACTGTCAAGGGCGTGATGCTGGACCAGAAGGACGTCGACTTCTACAACGAGTTTGCCTCGGGGAGCACCCCCATCCCCTGGCAGGAGGAGATGATCGAGACGGGCGTGTTCGGCGAGCTCAACATCTGGGCAGAGAAGGGCAAGCTACCCAGCGACTTGGACCCCGATTTCGTGGAGGTTAAGGGCGGAGCTTGTGTGATGCTCTGAAAGGATTGGGGACCTCGAAAGAAAGGAGAGCAAAGATAAACATGTGCGATCGACAAGTGATGCTAACGGGTTTGATGCAACTTGGCTTTACTCCTTCATGATCCATGTAATTAACTCTCTTTAAAAACTGTAACCATGTAACTCTCTTTAAAAACTGGGGTTAAAGAGACCCCTGCTGAATAAACTTGGCTGGACCAGCTTAGGCTGGTTAATCAATTTATGATAGTGGACCAGTGTATGGTATGTTTTTGCATTATGGTTTGGTGATTTAGCTGGTCATTACAGCTTATTATGGTCATTTTACTGGGACAGCCCACAGTAGTACACTCTCAGAAAAGAAAAAAAAAAGAGTACCAATTTGTGCCTTTACTTGTCGCTGGGTTGTACCCTTAAGGGTCTGCCAATTGTACAATAACCTATAGCTGCAGGTAGTTGTACATTTTAAGGCACAGAACGGGACTATGAGGAACATTCTTGTACCATTGATGGTTCATTAACGTTGTTTGTACCTGAGGGATGTTCCTCAGAGTCCATTTTTGTACATTTAAAGGTACAATTCGTTACAGCTATAGGGTAAAATTTGCAGACCCTCACTGGTACAGCCCCAGTGACAAGCAAAGGTACAAATTCGTACTGGTTTTTCTGACTAGTGGAGTGAGAGCTAACAGGGTGAGGAGAAACAGGAGATACTAATCACGTTGTTTTGGACCTTTGGAGGCAGGATTGGAATCTACGAAGTAGCAGGTGCATCTATCTGCAGTAAAAGTGGATAGTAGGATAATGAAGTGTGTTTTCAGATGAACGGCATTTCCAAAATATATCCAGAGCTCTTCTGGTGCGCCTAAATAATAGTCTGGTTATCACACAAGTTATCTTGGAAAAGAAATGTGTGTTGGTGTTAATATTTAATATTTATAAATGTAATTATTTTTCCCGCGACCCTGCCAGGATAGGCGGTTAAAAGAGAGTTGGGTGTTTTTATTTTGCGGGAAACTGAATATGTAAACGTCGATCCTTGATGTTTTTGAAACTTATTCAAATCTTTGAAGATGCTACCAATTAAGGACGAGTGGTGTATCTCATAGCGTCTTTTCACCTGTTCTGTTGTTTTTGGAAGAAAAGCGAACGCAAAATGGACTGATAACTTATCACAAAAGCTTCTTCAGATGTAGGTCAAGCAATTATTTCTTTCCACTTCACCATTCGATTCAAATGGTCTTATTCAAAGACTGAAATGTAAAGCTGAAATAGACGGGAAACCTCGTTGATGTTTGCTGGCGGATTCCTGGGGAGTCATTTCTGATACTGACATTTATCTGAATTGAGACGTTGAGAAGTAAATGTAAATGCAAGTGTTCTGATTAAATCAAGTTTTCGATTAGGCCTAAATAAAAGATATACGAAACACAGATGCAATTATTTTTGTAGATGTTTAACTAGAGATAAGTTTATATATTTTTGGACTTAGTACAGATCTACATCACAAACCATGTGCTCGTATAAATTACCCAATAAAAACACAAGTATAGGAACGTAATTTGTCGGGTGGTGATTTTACATCGCAGTCAAAAATTAGTAGGTGACGTGAAATTTCTATTTTTTGCGGAATTCTTTCCGTCAACATTTTACCAACTGGGATAACTGCAAGATAAAATTACCAATAAAACCTGTGTTTTCCTCACAGTGACTCTTGGTTGCACGAGATATAGACTCAATTAAGATGACCAACTTACTAAGCCAATAAACGTAATTCACCTTTGCAGATCGGTCAAATAACCTTTCAATAAATACAGCTGGCGCAAATTTATCGCCCTGTACTGGATGACTGTACAAAAAACATAAACCATAAAATCAGTGTCGTTTCAAGGAAGGGCACCTCGAAAGCCGAGTGGAGATCTGTAGCCTGCCATTACATAAAACAGAACTTCACTAAAACCCAAATAACTCACATACATGTCTGTAGACTGTGTTCATTTCTTTTCTCCCTCCATGCTGCAAAGAGAGGGATGAAAGGGGGAAAGTAGAAAGTCGCACGATCAGGATGCAACTCTGAGAGAGAGAACGGGAACCAAAAGCTTAGGCTTGTCAGCTCTCCATCCCCGCCGAGCGCTAATTTCTGCTGTGATCGTGCCACGGATAAATGCGGCAGAGGACCGAATTCGTTACCTGAAGTTAATCACTGCAAAATTTTGATTTATCAACGCATCGGTAAGGAGATCAGAGACCATCCATATAAGCATTAGAATAACACCTCAATACTTGAACGGTGAAATATTAAAATGCGCGTAAAATGTTGACCGTGGTGTTAGTAGAGATATGCATGTCACCGTCATACGTGGGAAGAACATTGGGAATTTTCACAAAACAGCGGTCAAAAGTTGGTATGGCAATAGCAGCTACTTTGGCGCTTTATGTAGCGTATGTCCAGATATTTTGAGCATATTGTTGAGGCTACTGCATGTTTTCTACATTAAAACCTTGTCAGGTGAACAGGATCATACTGGACGGCACTTTGTTGGCAAAATGTATTAAATGTCTGTTATAGGCCTGAATTATGCGCAAAGTCTATTTCATAGCACGGATGTTGACATCAGAAAATCGATTTAATGACTTTACGTGGTCTAAATCAGAACTCCAAATGAAAGTGTCACTGAACCTTAAAAAACAACTTCTTCCAAAAGAAGAACAGGGAAACGGTTACTGGCAAAGTGAGAAGTAGGATGCGGTGTATTATAATGACTATAATGAGAGGCTGGCCGCGTTATTATCTCTTACAGAAAGCAGTGTGTTTTTCTCACGTAAAATGGGCATCATACTGTGGGAATGGCAATGCTATAAAAACGTTATGGAGGATGGATGGATGGATTTTGAATGTAATTTTAATGAATTTCTTCGGTTTCTCCCAATTTCTTTATCACTTCCTTTCACAGAGCCCATAACATACTCCCAGTAGCTATTACTCCGTATCCCAAGGCCCTTGGTCCACGTATAGGAAAGGGACATAATACCTTCAGATAACACTGAAGGCAATGTCCCACTCTGGGGATCCTCCCGCAGAGAAATGTTCTCTCAGGCACAAGCCCCAAGACCCGCTGAAACCGGACCATTGCTATCACCGGTATCCCCTTCCGCTGACCCAAATGGGCCTGCAGGGGTACGTGAGGAGTATAATTTGCCATTTCAACTGCCAGATCTGTGCCGAAGAGCCCCACCAGACGAGCACCTTTGTCTCCGGACACCAGGCGGCCTGTCACGCTGGACGGATTTCGACAAAGATCGATCTCGACAAGCCAGCCAGGAGAACGGACCAGAATAAATACAAACATGCAGGTAGATCCCTGATGTCATTTACTTTTAAGCAGCAGAGTATTTCGTCCATCAATTACGATTAGCCTATCACTTTCGTAAAGTCTAATAAATAATTTCCGTAAATAAAAAGAACTGGACATGTTTTCATTCACACATTTTACCATTTTAATGCTTAGTTATAAAGCTTCTGAACTACTTTAAAATATTACATTTTAAATCAGATCAGTGTGCAATTAGGGGTGTAGTGAAAAACCAATTTGAATCATAAATCCGGTCCAAGTGTCTAAGATAGGCTACTACTGAGTCGATTCAAAACCGCCAAATCGACTTAAATTTAAGAGAAAAATAGACAAAAGAGTTAACACCGTAACAAATCGATATACTCTTTCCTGACACTATTACGGCATATATATATATATATATATATATATATATATATATTTTATATTCAGGTTCAGTTACCTACAGTCTATTTTTCTGCAATGTGAAATAGACTCAACATGAGTTGTTGAAGACGTGTTTACTTTAAAAATAATAGCACATTTCCACTGCAGTGGCAATGTATGGAATCGCTACATGTTTAAATGTAAAGCATATCGTTTTAGATTGTATCGCTTGAAATCTGCATGCACGAAAACGCCTGGTGGCCACAGGTAAAAAGGAAGCTGACACAACTAGAAAGTACCAGAAAGAAGTGCGTCCCGATGCAGGCGGGCGGATTCGCGTCTTCGGTTCCGCCTATCAGAGAAGCTGAATCGCTTTTTACATTTTAAAGGAAAACCACGTCCATACCGGGAAAGCAACATCTCCTCTGAGTTAATGACTGAGAGTGCGCCGGTCTGGGACTTAGCAGGATCGCACAAGTGCAGATCATAATTTTCTGAGGTATTTCAAGGGCGAATGAACTTCATTAGTGAACTAATTCAGATTTTTCTCTCAGTTGTGAGATTAATCGATCAATCAATCAATTAATCATTTATTAATTAACAATTAATTTGTTAACTGTTTAATAGGAGTACCTACTGTGTTCAGGGTCCCACTAGAGTCAGTTGGACTAAATTCTTCTGTTGAATACATGCATGGTGTAAATTATGAGTGGGTTGTAACCCCCCCCAATAATCAGAACCCCCCCCCAATGTTCAATCCAAATTTAAGCCCGCGGCTGAATGTCAAGAAGAATAGCAACAAAATCAGTTCTCTGGTGTCATGAATCTGCTTGCAGGAACCCCGAGCTCAATCCCTGAGCCACAGTCCAACTCCACAGGCACTGATGATGCCCCCCCGCCCCTACCGCCACGCTTACCTCCTCGGTTGCCACTTCTTGAGGATGAATCCAGAAGCTGTAGTTCCACCCCTCAACCCCAAGGTGGCTCTTTGAGACTTCATCAGGCTCTGTCAGTGCACACCCTGCACTGTAAATAAGTCAAATCTTGTTGTATTTGAATTCCTTTGTATAAAAGTGTCTGACTATTGATGCTCAATTTCCCCAGATGAAGAACAGGAGGCAGACTTGGTGAAAGTGAGAAGGTAAACTACTTTTTTAATCGCAAATGTCTCACACACCAGGACAGACCCAAGCCATCTTTCAGTTAGCTGCACGTACACTTCCGTCATAGTAGAAGTCACGTGATCACCAAGTGGACATTGATTGGCTGACGTGGTCGGCTTAATCCCTCCCATTTTCTCTGTCCCAGACCAGCTGGCAGGAGCCTTAAACGGATGTCCACTGATTGGGAATCTCAGCTTCAGTATGGTAGCATCACTCAGCTTCTTTTCCTTTATAGGCTCTGATATCACCAGAGCCTGTTACTCTCACAGTTTTAAAAAAGCATCTTTATATTGCAAATCTTAGTGCCTGTTGCATCATAAGGATAATTTAAGTCTCTCTCTGTATTATTTACGAAAAACAGGGTGATGCTGATCATCTGAGCAGTGTTTTATCCCTTGTTTATTTACGTGTCCTTCTTTTAATGTTCCCCCAGAGCCTTTGTACCAGACCTACCGCACTGCGGCTATCACAGAGGAGATCGAGCGGCAGACAGTATGCTCTCCCAGTGGACCAGGTGCCGACAAGCCCTGCCAGCGGTGGTCCAGGGACGATGGGAAAACGCTGTGGCAGGAGCTGCCCACCGTGCGGAAAAGTGGCGTCCTCATGCATCTCAGCCCGGGGGAGTGCAAGCACCAGGAGGTGAGGGGTTTGAGGAGCATAAGGGGTGGGGCAAAGATACAGTGCTAGGTAATTGGCTACTTGGTAGTGATGGACACTGGCTGTCATGCTTGATGGCCAGTTGCCTTTTTGTGAGACAAATGACTATTGGATGATATTGATATGAAATAATTAAAAACCCGAAAAATTTGCGTAAAATGAAATTGATTCAGTAAATATGTATCACACCATATAATTAAATAAAGGTATAGAATTACCACCTGTATAAATCCTTTTGGATAAACTTAAACCAACATTGAGGCTGGTTTTTGCAGGAATGATGTTTAATGCCCCCCACCCCGTGTCCGCCCCCCACAGAGCATGTTTGAGGTGCTGACGTCGGAGGCCTCGTACCTGCGCTCCCTCCGTGTCCTCATCGAGCACTTCATGGAGTCCCGTGACCTGGTCGAGACGCTCGTCATCCGTGACAAGAAGACACTCTTCTCCAACATTGTGCGCGTGCGGGAGGTCAGCAAGAGGTGAGGGCATGGGAATCGGGGGCTGTGATTGGCTGAGGTTTGTGGCAGGGGGCGGGGCCTTCAGACTGACCACTCACACGCAGAAGGCGAAGGTGAAGGGTCAGCCTTGCTAACCATGATGCCATTATTGTCAAAAACCATTCAGCTACTTCCTCAAGCAGCAAAACTGCCCACACCCATAAGAGGGACGCTTCATCGTCCAAATTGGACGTTATGTTTATGGTTAATGTGTTTATGACGTATTTCCACAAGTATCAGGACCTTCATGAATAAAAGCTTCACATCCTGCTCTGCCTTCACTCCATCTCTGAATTCTCCTTCCAAACTGCCCTCCCAAACTTCCACTGGCCACTGCAATCCACACTGCATCTCCTCTGTACCTGCCCTCTCTCTCTGGCCCACCCCCCCCCGTTTTTTAACTGGTCCCCCTGGTCTGCACAAAGGTTCTTGAAGGACCTGGAGGAGCGTGTGGACGAGGGTCCGGTGATCACCGACATCTGTGACATCATCCACCAGCACGCCCTGCACAGCTTCCCGGTCTACGTGGACTATGTCCGCAACCAGGCATACCAGGAGAAGATCTACACCAGCCTGCTGTAAGAAAAACACCACCCCCCCCCCCCCCAGGGGACCCGCTTATAAGGAACCCTTAACAATAATAATAATATAATTTGCTGCTCAGGGATGTATGCTATTTAGTACTGTTGTTTCCCGGAACTCAAACCACACATTTCTGAGGGGCCAAAGAGGTTTGGGGGCCCTGTTTGCAGCACACTGCACTGGGGAGGGGGAAGCCCAAAATGACAAGGCCCCCAGAAAGAACAAAGCTGTCCCTGGTGGTTCTAACCTTCTGAAGTCTGAGGCCCGTCAGCCACTTTTCTAGGGAGTTTGACATATCTTAACATTTTTATATATTTAATCTGTCTAAAGAATACATTTATCCCAAAGTGTTACATAAGCTTATATCCAACACTAACTCCGGCACCTATAATCTGAGAGCATTAAGTATGTTGTTAATGTATTTTTTGTTTAAACTGACTGCAAACATACACTCTTCAAAACCATATTATTATTATTATAAGGATGTGGAAACCTTAGGTCCTCCTAACAAGTAAGCAGTTTCTCCTGAATTAATTTCAGTAGCTTAAGACGAATGGCATGGTTCGGAAAGACTATCCGTATCCAAAAGAAGAAAGGCAGCATCTTTCAACATGAAGTCTGCTTTCGCTTCCCCATGCGTTTCTGAGAGACGAGCTTAACGCCACTCCACCTCTGACAGCCTATATATTTATACCATCCACTTCATCTTCTTAACTAATCATGTTAGAAAATGCTTACATTAGAAACTTAAGATGGCTGTAAGAACATTGGTTGCACATTTATCTTTTACTTTCATGTTCTTTTCAGCTTTTCTTGTATGTGGTGTTTTCCTGGCTTCAGGCAAAGCTGCTGCTTTGAGGAAGCATCTGCACTCACACTTCCACTAATCAGATCCACTGCCAAGTCCTGCTGACATCCTCGGTCAGCTGACCCCCTTTACCTCTGACCCCTTTGCCCCATAGGCAGAGGAATGCTCAGTTTGCTGCAGTGATGTCACGGCTGCAGGAGTCTCCGTGCTGCCAGCGTCTGCCCTTCGTTTCATTCCTGCTGTTACCCTTCCAGCGAATCACACGGATCAAGATGCTGACCGAGGTAGGTGGCCCCGTCCACCCATACCAAGCCCCTTCCAGCTATACCAAGCTCCTTCCACCCATACCAAGCTCCTTCCAACTATACCAAGCCCCTTCCAGCTATACCAAGCCAAACTCATCCATAACAATCCCTGAATAGCCATTGCACCACTCTGGAAATGCTATGCCCCGCCCAGCCTCTCTAGGCCCCGCTCAGCCATGCTATGCCCCGCCCAGCCTCTCCAGGCTCCGCCCAGCCATGTTAGCTATGCTAAGCCCCGCCCAGCTATGTCAGATACAGCCCAGCCATGCTAGGCCCCGCCCAGCTATGTCAGATACAACCCAGCCATGTTATGCCCCGCCCAGCCTCTCCAGGCTCCGCTCAGCCATGCTATGCCCCGCCCAGCCTCTCCAGGCTCCGCCCAGCCATGTTAGCCATGCTAGGCCCCGCCCAGCTATGTCAGATACAGCCCAGCCATGCTAGGCCCCGCCCAGCTATGTCAGATACAGCCCAGTCATTCTAGGCCCCGCCCAGCTACTCCAGGCCCCGCCTCTCTAGGCCCCACCCAGCTATGTCAGATACAGCCCAGCCATGCTAGGCCCCGCCCAGCTACTCCAGGCCCCGCCCAGGCTCTCAGCCACTCCTACTCATACCCTAAATCAGAGGCCTGTTACTGAAAACAAACCTCCAAAAGGCCACAAACTGCAGCTAACAGAAATGGCAAATATTGCTAGTAGTCAACAGAGAACTAAAAACTGTTGAGCTTCATAAATCAAGGTTCCCTTGTTGATTGCTGTGAATGGTAAGGCTCCTGGATATGTGATGTGAGAATCAGTGGCCCAGATGTCTGTGTCTGTTCTGTTTCCAGAACATTCTGAAGAGGACCAAGGAAGGATCGAAGCAGGAGCGGACGGCTTCCGAAGCGCTTGCCTGTGTGTCTAAAGTAAGACTGCCCCCCTTCTCTCCCTGTCTTTGAATGTGAGTGATGTGTGTCATGTGACTCGGTGTGTCATGTGACCTGGAGCTCCATGCCTCGCCTTTCCCAAGGCAGTCACATCAATAAGCTGGCAAAGTACAACCACGTCAAACTTAGCTAGACTGGAAATTAACCAGAGAACATGATCAGTGTGTTGACAGCCACCCATCAGCTGCCCACTTCCCCGACCTTATTTGGTTTGGTTCACAAAGCTCTCATGGTCTGATCCAAGTAAACAAAGTGTATTCTGGGTAGTTATAGTCCTTTCATTTTCTGTGTACCATGGGCAGGAGTCATTTTCTCATAAAAAAAAACCCCACAAGATGCAATGGCACAGACTTGGTGTACAGAACTGAAACCTTAAGACAGTAAGATCAGGCTGTCCGGTCAACACCCCTTCCTGTGCCCCCCCCCCCAGATTGTGAAGGAGTGCAACACACAGGTGGGCAAGATGAAGCAGATGGAGGAGCTGATACATATGGCCCGGTGTCTGGATTTCAACAAGCTCAGGGTGAGGTGCAATTCCCTTTTCCAACTAGAGGGGGTGCTGTGCCCCATGAGAACCACGCTATAGGTGGAGTTCAGTGTCGTATTCAGAACTAATTCCCTATAAGGTGGTCTTTAAGGGAAGTGCTTATTGTGTTCTCTCCCCCCCTGCACACAGGCTGTTCCTGTCATCTCTCAGGCCCGCTACCTTGAGAAACGGGGGGAACTGCAGGAGCTGGCCAAAGGGGGCACCATCTTCAGCCTCCGCTCCAAGTTTGTCTCCATATGCCTGTTCCTGTTCAATGACCTCCTGATCATCACCAACAAGAGGAGGTCAGTCAGCCTCCTGTATCCGCCTCTACTCCTGTAGGCGTATTTCTGTCTTATTAAGAAGCGAAAGAGGTCGATTGTCCATGTCGAGTTTCACATCTCACCCACAGCAACAGCACCGACCGCTACAGCGTGATCGACCACGCCCACCGCTCACTGGTCCAGGTCCAGCCAGTCAACAAAGACCACCATCGCTCGATGCTAAAAAAGAGTTTTTGCCTCATACTGCTGGAGAACCACAAGGGTCAGACGACCAAGCGCTTGATGAAGGCTCCTACGGAGTGAGTAGAGCTGTGTGGGCTTCCTGCTACTCGAGGCATACCACCAATGCAGCTTCCTCTACGTCACTTCCTGTGTCACTTCCTGCTGCTCTATGCAGGTCAGACATGCACAGGTGGATGGCGGCATTTCCGAACCCCACGACCCCAAAACAGGAAGAGGAGGTCATATATGAGGACTGGGGTGAGTAGTCAAGGGGGGCTTACCATTACAGTCGGGCACACCCCTTCCGCTATACTGCACGATCCGTTCCTGTATATGTACAGTGTATGTGTCGTGTCCCAGACTGCCCACAGGTGCAGTGCGTGGACCAGTACACGGCCCAGCAGGCCGACGAGCTGAACCTCGAACCCACTGACATCATCAACGTCCTACGGAAGACCAACGAAGGTGAGCGGAGCAGGGGCCGGTTCGTCAGTTCCAAGGGCCCCCTGCACCCCCCTCAGTTATTTCAAGAGTTAAAAAAAAAAAAAAAAACAGCTAATGTGTGGAGACACAAGGTCTTAGGCAGCCAGCCAGTTAGCAGAATACACTGCTTCTGCATCTAAGGAACACCTTTAGTGTAGTGACCGTTCGTGGCCAACAGGGGGCCCTACCCAAACATGGGTTGAATGGAGGAAGCCAAAGGGGGTATTTTCCGTACGTCGCTTAAATCATCCGAAATCAGATGCCTCATCCTGGATGAGTTAATGCCAGTGAGATTCATCTGGGATAAGTCGGTTTTTCAAGCACAGCTGTGTAGTAGATTAGTCTGGCTGGATCCGTTCATCAGAGATGATTGCGCGCCCGCGCTGCTTGAAAAGCCCATATATCTAGAGTCTAGAAAACATGATCAGCAAGTCTTTGATAGGCTGCAACAAAATGACGAAAGGAAGAGCGCACCTTTTCACACAAGCGGAGCAGGACCTCGTATTAGAAGGATATGAAGAATTTCAAGAACTTGTGCACAAGTGGAAACACGGCAAAAGCAGAACAAACCAGAAGACTCCTGGCAAAAAGTGGCCGACAAAGTAAACGCGGAAGTAGTGTTCATTGTACTTACTGGATGCAGCGTTTCGTTTCCTATGGGTCAGAATAATTAATACAGTAAAATATCGTTATAACGGACTTCAAGGGACCTGGCAAAACAGTCTGTTATATCCGAAGTACGTTATATCCAGAGTTGCTGTACGGCCGGAACACAACTACAGGACACCATTTACTCATGCCACACCCCAGCAGACACACTTGTGGTATAGATTATTATATTGTACTATGAGAATGAGACACAGGTTATAGTACAAGAATATACTTCAAACTGGTAAATATTGGTAACTAAAGAATTGACATAATCTATATACACACATACATACATACATACATACATACATATACACACACTTATATGTACGTATACATACACACAAAGTTTGACTGAATATAAGGTGCTAATAAATCTTGGAGGTGCAATATTCCCCCTCGGCTAAAGCGGTATCTTTCTAAAATAATTTCTTCCGGGAGCAATAAAGGACCTTGCCGATCGCCCAAAACCCTCTCTATATGAAATTCTCCTTATAATTTGCGCACAGATATCAATTGGTTGCTCATCCATGAATGGCGAGGCCATGACTGATTGGATTTCAACGCACGGACACTGATTAAGTGTGTGAGCTAATCCTTGTTTACACAGAACAAACCTGCTCCGAGCAGGTTTGAGGATTTGGATGTGTTGCTATGACAACACATCCAGCAAGAGTTTCGAAAAACCGACTGATTCAGGATCATGCCAAATTGTCAACAATTACATCCAGCTAAACGAGTAATCCACGTACGAAAAATACCCCCCAGTTCTGGAAACATCCAGCATAAACAAACAAGGGCCTTGTTTAGAAATCTGGTTGCTTTGCACTCCTCCCTGTCTCATTCCCCGCTGCCGTGTCTCGGTGACAGGATGGTACGAGGGCATCCGCCTCTCTGACGGCGAGTCCGGCTGGTTCCCCTCGGCAAACGTGCAGGAAATCACGAACGAGCACGTGCGGCGGCGTAACCTGCGCGAGCAGTACCGGGTGGCGCAGGCCAGGGTGCAAGGAGCTACCCTGCAAAGACACAACTGTGGGAACCAGGAAGGAGGGGCAGAGCAGAGGATTCATGAAGCCACAGTGCCTGCTGGACTCCCGGTACCGGCTCTGAGAGCCTCGGAGTCATAACCGATTTCACAGGAAACGTCTGGAGTTTGGGATCGAGCAGCGGAACCTTCAGACCGAAACTGAAGTCTCGGATTACAACACAAAGTGACGTATAAATGAGGAAACCGTCTGTATCCGAGGCTGGATTTCCTCTCAGCCTGCAGGAAGGCCTAAACTCTCTCACTCACAGCCCACAAACCATGGATGTGCGGCAGCTACCCCGACAGGCCAAGCGGCAGCTGAGCCGCTCAACGTGGGTTGGGCCACTTGGTCTTTACAGCTAGGGGGCGTGCTTCTTCCAACTATACCCTCCACAGCTGGCAATTACTACAATATTTTTATACAGAGCCTTTCCCGATGTGGTTGTCCCAAACCACCTAATAAAATTGTCATTTACAAACTGAAATCTCAAAAATTCAGTACGCTGAATTGATTCTCAATTTTTAAAAGGAATTAAAGAATTTCCCCACTTAAGACTTTTAAAACCAGAAATACCTAGTATGCATATCTGTAAAACCGCTTGGAGACACCTTTAAAATCTGTTACCTTAGTTCTTTATTTTAACTACAGATGTCCTATCCCACACGGAGTGTCTAGGTGGTTTAGAGGTCAAGCGCCATAGCAACAGCAACCTGTTCATGCAAAGATGCGGAGATGAAACAGTGGTATTCGCTCACCCAGATAATGATCAGCCAAAAACTTTCCATTTTAAAGCAACATGTTTCATTCAATTCGTCCTTGTGCCCCCATTACAAGACTATATATTAAAATGCAATTAACTATTCTTATATTAAATAATAAAAAAAAAAAAAAAAAACACTGTACTAAGTGGTGAACAGGAAAAGCGTCACAGCTGGTTCATCAGCACCTAGCGGACAAGAAAAGGCAAAATGGAACATGTGCCGTAAATACAGGAATATATACACCCACACTTTATTAGAGATGTTTACATACATGATCATATAAGCTGGCAGAACACAGCCAATAGGTCACCCTCAGGCAGGGGACCTGCCCCCAATTCCCCCCACCCCTCAAACCCCAGGGCCACCAGTGTCACCTCCAAAGCCCACACCAAGGGGTGCAGGAGACGTTGCCTACGTGAGAAGCAGATGCACCAATATTAGAGTCAATATCGGCACGTGATAAAATGAGTCAACCAACTGTTTATCAACGGAGCAAAACAGCTTGATATACAGGCATGATTTTATAAATGTATTTAAAATCTGCAATACAATTAATGAGCATTTCTACTGAGCATCAAGTGCCAAGGAGGCTGAAGCTCCACTACCTCCCAGTCTCACCTCGGATAAAAGACAGCCACCGGGATTGGCCCTTCAAGGACCTGCGGGGCCGTGTCAGGGGCGAGATCTGGGCGCCCGCACGGGATTTGTAGATCAACATTTCCCGGGTACCATTTATGGGGTAGTGGCATCCAATTGGTTGTCTAGAAAACCAGAAGATGGACCAAATTGTATGGAGCTGAATGGAAATGGAGGACCGTCATCCTACACAGGTACAAAGGAGCACCGAGCCCTCACCTGTAGCGGTACGATAGGTGAGCGAATTGGTTGGGTGCAGGTTGGCCTTTTGGGGAAAACCGGACTTCGTTCATGAACACCAGGTTATTTCCCTCAATCTGGAGCATAAAAGTAAGACTCAGCATAAGCTATGAAACCATACCAATCATATCAACAGTGTGGATGGCCAACAAAACCATCCGAGAACCATTTATTGTCAACAGCAGGTTGGATGACGGTCAGGTCAGTTCCTGACTAACCCCTTTTGGGGATTTTATGTTGTGAAAGTTAACTCACGCTCACTGTGGTGCCACAGGAGTTCAGCCTGAAGCTGAAGAGGGCCCGCGAGTGGTCGCTGTCCTGCGGCTTGCAGGACGGGTCCAGCAGGCTGGTGTGCCGGGGGTCCACCGGAGGGAAGGTACCTGCTGTATCCACCAGAACCACCATCCGCCCATCTGGGAGGCACACTGTAGGGGGGAGGAGCGACAGAAGTCAGCTTCAGGGGAAGCATAGGACCCCACCTTCTGATACAATGGAAAAGTTCACTGAGCGTTTAATGGGCTAAAGGGTAGGATATTAGTCACCAGATTATTACATCTGCTAAACATCATGGAGAGTGCCATCTACAGGGCACCAACAGAACTACACCCAGGACACCATGGCCAGTTTATACCCTCCACAAAGACGAAATCAGGGAAAAAAAAATTCCATGAGCTTTCAGATTGACCCTTAGTTGCGATTAACAGTAAATGGTCGGGGGGGCAGGGGCACACCAGAATTTTACCCATGAGCTCCCTGAGGGGGAAGGTACAGCGCTGGATGTAGGAATGTTCCGCGATGCCGGTGTCCACATCCATCACGCTTACCACCAGGCTGGCCACCAGCCCCCGGAGGCTGAGGTCCTGTCAGAGGGGAGGAGTCAGCCACCGCTGTCCGTGCACATGCGTGACAAACAGGAAGTACAAGCGGTGATCCAGCTCAGCGCTGCCCACCTCATAGGCCATGCCCGGCCCAAAAAGCGGCACCTCCACACCAAGGTACCCTGGCCCACTCTCCAGCCAGTACCCCCCCTTATCCACCAGCTCGGGCTCCAACCTATGGCTTCCGATGTACAGCCACCACTGGGTCTCCAAGTTCCCATAATGCAGCTGCAGCCTTATGCTGGCATCAGTGCACTGGGCTTTAATCTTGGGGAAGACTGGAGGGAAGAAAAGGTCGAGAACCAGCAGCATTACCAAGGTGGGGATTCGAGAGTCGGCTTGAGCAGACGACTGCACTCACCAACGTCCTGCAGCTCACAGACCACGGAGGCGGGATGGGAGAAGGTCTCCCCGTGGGGAATCAGGAGCAGGGTGAAGTTCACCTGGAGCGTGTACCTCCTGTACCTGTTTCCCAAGTACTAGAGGAGGAGGAGGAGGAGGAGGACTAGTAGTCAAGAGCCCAGAATAGAAGAGAGCAGCTGAATGTGGAAGAGGCTCACCTTCTGCAGGACAAGGTGGTGAGAAAATGGCACCTGCAGCAGGTAGGAGTGACTGCCGTTGGGCAAAGGGACGTGGGATATGAGAAGGCCGAACTCCTCCGCATCCAGAATGGGAACGACGTGGCCCCCAACAGTCAGGTGGGTGAGGGACACATCAGGGGGGAATGCCCCCAGGCTGACTGAGAACACCCCCTCCGCAGGGACAGTGACTACAGGCACATAAAAAGATGGAATAAAAATCACTGCCTGGTTTTGGGGAAATGAAAATAAGCCTGAAAGTGCAACTGTCAAGCTTAGTCGAAAAGATGACTGTTGCCCCCTGCAGGGCTAATGTAAGCACTGCATCATAGAACGAAAATGTAAATGATTGCATTTATATTTTTTGGGGGGGGGTGGGGGTGCTTACGGTTCATAATGCTGGGGGTCCGAGGGACGGCCGGTGTCCACAGGGGCCGGAAGGAGCGGTGCTGGGTCAGGTCCCATTGGGCATCCCTCCACTGGTGCATGTAGAACAGGTCTATGGAGTATGACTGGGAGTACTGGCCATGCATTACGTGACTCTGGAGGAAAGGTCATGTGACAGAAAATACATAACATATATTACAGGGCACACAAGACCCAATTAGAATCCAGAGGAAGCAACGGATCATTGTGACAGGTCTTAAAGCATGCTCTTATACATTACAATTATTTTAAATGATTAATCAGAATCACAAAGTAGCAGCAGGTTGATTCATAATGATCTCGGCCATCGTCGTGGAAACCATTGACAGTAACCATGGGGACGGCCGTCTACTGTCCCCATATCATGCGCGACAGAAGGCCTTACGTGGTATCAGGGTAAGTCACCTTCAGGGAACCCCCGTCGGCGCCGAAAGGAATCCCGATCACCACAACCCCGTCCCCAACACTGAGGCGGTAACCCCTCTGCTGGAGTTCACAGTCGCTCAGGAAACTCCCGGCCACGCCCACCGCCGCCCCCTTGTCCTCAAATGGGACCTGCACCAGGGGGGGCAGGAGCTGGGGGAAGCGCCACAGGATGTAGGAGCCGTCAAGCTCACCTTTGTCTGGAAAGAGGGGAGGAGCAAGGAGGAATACAGATCATTCATGCGGCCATCGGTACCACCTCAATAAACAGGACCCAAGCCACTAACAAACATTACTGTGCTACACAAAACATTCTCCCATCTCCCAGAACACCCATTGAGAAGAGCGCCCCCAGGTGGTGAACTTACGCATGCCACACGCCAGCGAGGTGTCCACCATGACCAGAGTCCACTGGTGCCTGTAGAACACTGTGGCACTGATCACCTCCAGAATGACGCCTTTCTCCTGAAAGTGCGTGAACAGCAGAAGATCCGTAAAGTGTGCATCCGGCGGAGTCCCGAGCAACACTATACAGGACAGCATTCCAGAACCGGGCTGGAGCCGGGAGCCACCTGCATGACGTAGGCGTGGGGAGCGGAGTAGGCGCAGCGCAGGATGATGCGCGTGCCTGTGGCGTTGACATGGTAACCCATGAGCTGCGCCTCCTTCAGGGAGAGCGTCTCCTCCCTCATGGCGGACAATGCGGATGGATTCTCCGCAGGGACACTGAACACAACCCGCCACTCCTTCGTCCCCCCCTCTTCTGAACCCTGGTGCGAGGATGAGAACACACTGTCAGGCGTGTGCTGTAAATACAGGAATATATGCACCCACAGTTTAATAAAGATGCACAAACATTATCAAATATTTACATACATCATCATCATACAAGATGGCAGAGCCAGCAGGTCACACATATCAACAGGGATACTACTGTCATCCACCCACAACTCCGCACCCAAAGGACGCACCAAGGGGGGCGGGGTCATCCACTCTAGACCCCTCTGCTCAAGAGGGGGGGTGGGCTTCCTGGCAGACACCTGAGGGGAGCGAGCAGAATCAGCGACCCTCAAACGCTTCATGGTGGTCAAGGTGTTTTGGTAAGCCATTTAACAGTTTTTTTTTTTTGGGGGGGGGGGGGGGGGTTCTACGTAAAAAGGACACCCCACCTCCATGTAGTTTTCTTCACAGACGATCTCACGGGGACTCCAGTGTGGCAGGGGGCAGGTTAACAGGAAGGGGTACGCGCTCTCGCTTCCGTCCGGCTCGGTGTTCATGAACCACACCAGCAGCTGCGGCCCTGTGACATCCTGCAGGCACGAGAGAATGTGTGGAAGAGTCCATGTGGCAAAAAATGGAGGCATCAACAAAACACCACCGAATCCACATATCCTATTCAGGGTCGCGGGGGGTCCGGAGCCAATCCCGGAGGCTATGGGCACAAGACAGGGAACAACCCATGATAGGGTGCCATCCCATCGCAGGACACTCACACATGCACACCTATGGACAATTTAGTAACGCGCAAACTCCATGAATGATTGGAAGAGCAAATGGCCATTTAACCTAAAGCTAAAGCAAGTGCTCGTGTCCCGTAAGAACGTCACCTGACTGTCAACGTCGCAGGCCAGGTAGGAGGCGCGCAGCACCAGGTCTCCCCCGGGGTTCAGCAACACGGTGTAGCCACACTGGGCAGCCCTGCGGCCCGATACGGGATGGACGCCGCTGGCCCCTGGGGTGGCAGGAAGAAGGGACGAGCAAATAGCGGAGGGATCGGGGTGTATACGCTAATCCAGCGACGAGGAAAACGGCAACACTCTCACCTTCGATGTCAAATCGGAACATGCTTCCCAGGAAGCCGGACTTGACCACCAGGCAGAAATGCCGATCCAGACACTCTGTTCTGAACATCCCTTACCGGAAGAACAAGATCACGGATATGCAAATATAAAAACACCCATGCATCGACAAATTAGAAGAAAAACGCGACCACATGTTGGGTTTAATTCTACGTTATATTTGGAACAAGCGCTTTGACCGATTGTTTTTTGCGCAAAGAAATATTTAAAGATTTTAAGACCATGATAAAATTGAAATTAATCGTTTATGAGTGATATGGAATGAAAATAGACCTTACCGACAGGCGCTTGATGTGGTACACCGAAAGACAGCAAGCTTTGCAACAAAATTCTAGAAAACAAATAAAGGGTTTTAATAAATAATGATGAATTCACGGATCCTTAGAGAAACTTTAATAAAAATAGCTAACCTTAGAATTATTTGGGAAACCGTGCACGCAGCTGGCTTTAACATGATTTTCTGATGTTTAGACTTTTTTGCACTTTGAGAATAACCGATTGGAAAATGTTCCACTTTCCTGCCAGTCTTCAAGCACACATGCTAGGACGGGCTCTCGTCTGCTCGGCATTTTGACTGCGCAGAATTAACGACTGGCAGCTAATTAGTTAATTGCCTGGTCACGTGACTTAGGGAGTCTGTCTCTTCGACGTTTTACGTGTCTTGGTTGAAAATGCTTTATTAAAAAAAATATAATAATAAATCAGCATATAGTAAGAAATTGACCTAAATGTCATGTCAAAGTGTAATCCGGCTGCGTTCACGGAATTTAAAAAGCGACCCAGCGCTGTCTGTAGCCCAGGATCCCAGTTCTGGACCTGGAGACTTGCTGAACCCGGCGAGGAAGCGTCGCTGTCCGCCTCTCACCCCAGGACATCGGGCGGCGGTGTGAATATTTGTTTTGCATGAATCATCTCGGAAAACCCCGCTGAAGAAGAACGAGGAGGCGGACAGCTGAGCAGCACAGTATTTCCGGAAACATGGAGGCCGTTATCGGGGAAGTTGTTGCCCCTGAGGATCTTATAGTGAGTTTTTGCTATTTTATAAACAACTGTTAACATCAGAGACGATGGGGCGGCTGTCAAACACGTCGCGTATCTTCCCCGGTAGATCAGAGGGTTGTTTTGGGCGACGTTAAATTAAGACCCCGGCTTTGCGGAATTGCGTTTATTTTGATCCCGTTTTGCCCATGTTACCCCACAGACTTTCAGGCTGCTGTGTCGTTGCAGTGGTTTATTCGCTGTTCAAAGCGTTGGGAAGCCCACAAACTTGCGATCGCGACTGGCCAGGGAAACGCACTGCAGTGTTTTGATAACTTTCCCCACAAATTTGATGTTCCTTCAGAAATTCGAAAAGAAGTACAACGCAGAACTGGTGGAAGGTGGTGTCTCCAGCGTCACGCAGTTTGAGTACGCCTGGTGTTTGATCCGGAGCAAGTACTCCGACGACATTAAGAAGGGAATCGTGTTGCTGAATGGTAGGCGGTCAAAGCAGCGCCGGAATAAGCCAGAGAGGAGTTTTTATGTAATTACTTTGAACCGTAGGGGTATTACCGGGTAATATTTAATCACAGTTTTATGCCTATACAGTGTACATACTTTTACAAAAATCTTTACTAGATCTCTTCCAACGTTATTTATTCCTGATGTTCCTAAGCTTGAACAAAATGTTATGCGTGCGTGTGATTCTGTCCGTTTAACAGAGCTGGTCCACACCGGGACGAAAGACGAGCAGAGGGACTACCTGTTCTACTTGGCCGTTGGGTGCTACAAGCTTAAGGTGTGTCCTTTTCACTGAACCTGCAGTGCCCCGCCACAGCCTTAGGTGGTGCTGTTGCTTAAGCGCCTATACATGGCACCGGGCTCTCTCATTAGCTGAGAAAGATGGGCTGTGGTTTTGCCCAGCACCAGTATCTTGGATTTTCCCTTTTTTGTTTATATAAAACCCAGTTTTAGACCTGGGCTCTTTATAAAGGGACTTTTTGACTTTTAAATGATAGAAGTTACATGTATTGGTATGTGTTTTTTTTTAGTGTGTTATCTTTCTTCAAGATCTCTCTGTGTCCCCTTCTTCCTTTTAGGAGTACCAGAAGGGCCTAAAGTACATCCGAAACCTGTTGAAAAGCGAGCCTGGGAACACCCAGGCCCTGGACCTGGAGAAGTTTATCGACAAGGCGATGAAGAAGGGTGAGGATGAGTAGGCCTGGGAATCTCTTCTTAATATTGTGGGCAAAGTGGCCAAGGGGTGGTCTAGGATGATATATTTTAGGTGGAGGGCATAAGAGGGGTCATAACTCGTATAGAGGGCCCAACCTTATTAGCCAATGATATGTTTTCAATTAGTGAGTGACAGGGGATGGGCACTCCAGGGGCCAATTAGCTTACAGTGTGGGAATGTGGCTCCGCCCCTGATGGCCAATATCAGATGTACTTAAGAGGATGTTGACGTGAAACGGACAGTGAGCTGGCGAAATGCGGAAAACCACGCGGCGATTGTGTTAATGTGGCGTATAGATCGCAGTGTGATGTACCTGGATAGAGGACATGGCGGCTGAGCTTGTGCATGTTCTGCCCTCTGCAGATGGGCTGATCGGCATGGCCATCGTCGGGGGCCTGGGCCTGGGCCTCGCCGGCTTGGCGGCGGGACTCATCGGTCTGGCCGTGGCAAAGAAGGTCTAATTAGCACCCCCAGCCCCCGAACAACCTAGATGCCCAGACAGTGGCATGAAGCCTAACCAGGAGCTCCACTGTATCAATGCTATGCTGCCTCTTTAAAAAGAGTGAAAACGGTGTCATTAATTTATTTAGGTGTGATGTGAGAGGAAGGTAAGTTTCTCTTAAAGAACCGCCATGTTTATCGTGTTTTTTGCCCAAACTAACAGTTCTCAGCTGCACATAACCTTCCAGTGTTTTCTGGGGGATGCCCTGTAGAATAACACGCTGTCTGCAGCTCTTCCTGTATTTATTTTTGATTATTTGTTTGTCGAATGGCTCTTGTGGGCATGGCCCCGTGATTCGTGACTAGCAGAGTATTCGTTAGAAGGTTAGAGATCGCTGGCAGCCATGACTGTGCACATAGATGGAGGATTTAGTAAGTTTGCGGTTTCCTGGATAAATTGTTACGAATTCAGATCAAGGCTTACTTAACCTCTGGAGTTTAAAGTGAGAATCTATCTCATTGTTATATTGCCTAAGATTCCTTATGTATGTTTTAATGCTGTGAGGACTGTTCCATACTGTCACTGGGAATAAGGTTTTCCTCAAGGCTGAAGTGTTCTGTTTGTTCGGTAAGTTTTGTACAGGTAAAATGACTAAAGTGATCCTGCCCATAGAGGGCAGTGTTGGCATCCCCTGAAAAAATACATCGTTCGATTCTCTAACAGATAGCAAGTGTATGTTATGTAACACTTGACAGTTTTATTGAGAGATTTCATTTGTTAGTGATTAGTGACGTGAACTTTGGCTTCATAAGCCGCGGTGGTTGAGATTATGGTGCATCACTGATTAGTTTAACTCCCTTGTAATTGAACGGTTCCTGCTGGGTTACAGTCTGCAGTTATGCCAGTGCCTGATTCCTGACTGCCGGTTGCTTCACCGTCTGTGTTCAGTATGCGCCAAATGCCAAAAAAACTGTAATGATTACAATATTCAATAAAACCTGCAGGAGTATGGTTCTGGGGTAAATTGACTGTTTGCTCGAAATAGCAGTAATATGAACTTCTACCCATATGTTTAACACAACCATTTAATACGCCGGTTAACCAAACAGTTTGTCAAACTAAGGGGAAAACTCGGTAGCCTATTCTTTTCCCTAAAAGCTATTCCAAAGAAACGTTTTGTTAAAGGGAGGGGCTGTGTTAAAGTGCTTCCTGTCCATTTTATTGTTTTAAAGAGACTGTTTTAAGTTATACGACGGCAGCTTGACCACTGTGCACTGGTCCCAGGTCAGCACTGAGGTTCTTTGTTATAAACCGTGTTTTCTTATCTGCGCTGTCAAGGAATATACTTAAATACGTGCTAAATACATTGCTGCTTGCCGACTGTGGAATTAAAAACAGTTCTAATGAAACAGATACTCGTGTGTAAGTCCTTTAAGTTATTGCGTAACTGCTGCTGGCTGTACGCCTTAGGCGATTTTATCGGGTGTGCAGGTGCGCCCTCTGCTGGTCAGATGAAAATGCTATTTGAACATTACGTTCGATGAAATCCAATGTGTAATAATAATTTATTGTGAATGTACTTACTATTTTTATGTGTATCTGAGTTTGACATATGAATAACTGGGCTCTCTCACCATTCACCCCTTGGCAGAAAAGCCTAGAGTTGCTTATGCGGTCCAGGCTCGTGAGTTTCACAGAGGCACAATGAAAAAGCTGTTTATAATCCCTTTTTATTTTACGCATCTGATGCTACTGGTATCCTCTGACCCCCAGTAATGTTTACTGAAGGCTTGCACAACAGTGCTGCTCATGGCTGTATGGGTTTTGCATATTTCCACTGTCTTAATGTTGACTGAAGGTTGCATTAATTTGGCACTTTTTTACAAGGCCAATGGGGAGCCGCTTCAACCACCCCCCACTGTGTAGCCCCCACCTGGATGATGACAGCAGCCAATCCACACCAGTACACTCACCACACTGTAGCTAAGGTGGTGAAGGGGCAGGAGAGAATTCACCAGTTGGATATAGGGGATGATTGGAGGCCAGATATGAAAGGGCCACAGTGGGCAATTATAGCCAGGTCATCAGAGGAATATTTTATTACATCAGAAAGTTTCGACTTTCATTCTACATCTCATCCAAAGGATGGCAAGCTGTCCCCGTCACTGGGGACACAGACCAGAGGATGGGCTAACCTGCCGGTCACACCAACACCTCTCCCAGCAGCAGCCCAGCTTTCCTCGTGGGTCTCCCATCCAAGTACTGGCCAAGCCCAAACCTGCTTGGCTTCAGGTGGCTCACCTAGGCTGAACTGCAGGCAGTATGGCTGCTGGCCTGATGGCTGTAGGTGTGTTTCCATTGCACGCTGCAGGGTTATATAAAGCTTACATGCGCTGGTGATAAGCGTTCAAGGTCAATTTACATTAATTACTCATGATTGTCTCAAGAACTAATCATGACTAAACTATTGGAGAATTATCATAAATGAAAGTAATACCTTAAGAACATAAGAAATTTACAAACGAGAGGAGGCCATTCGGCCCATCAAGCTTGTTTGGGGAGAACTTAACTAATAGCTCAGAGTTGTTAAAATCTTATCTAGCTCTGATTTAAAGGAACCCAGGGTTTTAGCTTCCGCTACACTAGCAGGAAGACTATTCCATACTCTAACTACACGCTGTGTAAAGAAGTGCTTCCTCAAATTTGTTTTAAAATGTTCTCCCGCTAATTTCCACGAAATTTCCTAATTTCCCTTGTTTTGGTTTGTTTTAATATGCTGGACCATCTGGAGCTTGAATCCAGACAAACAGTATTAATAAAAGTATTAGTAGTATTATAAAAGTATTAATTAAAGATGGGAGGTCACATGTGCTTTGTACTTTTTCTCCCGTTTCCCTACCATGGAATTCCCACGGTTCCCTCCGTTTTGGTCCATAATACCTGATGAGCATCGCTGCCTCCCTCGCTCTGCTCCTCTCCCTCGCTCTGCTCCTCTCCCTCGCTCCGCTCCTCTCCCGTCACCAACCATCCTCCGTCTCCCGAACTCTGGCGCTCGCACTTGGAGGAGCGTCTGGTCGCTACTGGTGCTGGCGCTCTGCCCATTCTCACCACCCCCACCCTAGTTAACCTGTAGTGCCCCCCTCCCCCTCCATCAAAGCCTCCTCCGTCATGCTTATCTCACCGACTCATGCCTGGGACAGCCTGAGCTCATTTGGTCTGGGTCAGGCTTTGATAGATGACCCTGGTTTCTTCACTGTTTTGCTTCAGAAATCAGTTTTATTGCTGTTTTTTTTTTTTTGTTTTGTTGACGCATACCGCTTGTCGTATTTTAGCATTTAGCTTTTGTTACTTCTATTCCTCACTTGCAGAACACAGCAGCCTGTCTTCTCCAGGTGCTTCTGCAATAAAATATTTTTGCGAATACTAGAGATGAAGCATAACTGGCCAACTATGCCCGTGTTTCCCAACTCAGTCCTCGGGGAACTCCGGACAGTCCACGTTTTTGCTCCCTCCCAGCCAATCAGGGACACCGAATACCTGGTACAGGTGGGAGCTGAGAGGAAGCAAAAACGTGGACTGTCTGGGGTTCCCCGAGGACTGGGTTGGGAAACACTGTACTATACTTATGTGGACAGCAGGGTGGCCAGCTGTAGTCAGCGGAGATTTTCAATTTGAGACAAGTCTGCACACACATTAACATGTATGTGAAGGTTTTATTACCGTGTAAGTAATCTGCATTATTTGCAAACTGCCCTCATGCTTTTGACATAGCTAATTTTCGGTTTATAATGGAATGATGTAGATTTGCTGTAAGATTTCCAGTGCGAGTGTGAGAATCTGAAAGCATGAGTGTTACGTCAGATGGGTGAGAGCTGGCCGCCCTGGAACTGTGCAGCGGTTCACATGACAGGGTAAGTGGTCACTCTAATTAACCCATGTCTCTGTGGAAGGTCACAAGCTGCAAGGTCTTTCACCAGGAGGAATCGCTGATAAGACATGTGAGAATGACACAGGGAAATGACAATTCTAGTGTTAACACGCTGCAAATTGTTAAAACACTTTAATCAAATGACAACACATTTGCTGGACCTTTACAAGGGTAACTCTCTCAGAAATTGTGCAATCATGTCTGGGTTTCCGTTTGCATCTCTGAACTTTGCCTTGAGGTCAGCACTGTAAGTCTGTAAGCTCCATCTGAAGCTTATCGCAGTATGGTTAAAATGTTCTGAAAATGTTTAAAAAGTACTGATACACAAACTGCAGTGATTTAAAGTTCTATAATGAAAAACAAATATAATTAGCAGCACTACTCACTTGTTGTGCATAAACATGGAAATAACATATATAGCCAATAGATCTACCTATGTACTATGCAAACGTATGAAAACATTATCTTGTAGCGGGTTCATAAACAATCAGAATTCTCAGGGCAGATGTGCTCTTATTCTGAAGGCTTGTTCAACTTCCGGTTGCTGTTTTTGGTTATCTTGGCGGCAACCGGATCTTGCTCTATTCTTGTTTGTTTTGTTGTTAATAAAAAGTGCTTCGTCCCTTTCACGGACTAAACATCTGCCTCCTGCCTTTTTCCTCTCGCCACAATCTCATAAGAGTTCAACTGATTATTCATGAACAAATATGAATAATGCTGTGACATCATAGTTAAACTGGAAAATCCATAAAGAAGAAGGAAGCTGGTCTAAATTGTTCTGTTTCAAGAATATATATATATATATAAATACAAACGTACCCGGAATTCTTTCTTAGTAAATGCGGATTCAACTGTCTCTGTGGCTACAGCAAAAAGTGTCATCTGCGTCATACCGCTGACAACGTGTAGCGTTCTTACAAGAGGGGGTAACACTGGCAGCTTCAGTTTACCTTACAAACTATTAGCAAGTTAGACAAATGATGATATTCCGAAGTTCCAACATCATGCGTTGAGCTACAAGTTAACTTACGGCATTCGCCATGAAGTAGTGCGTAGCGCTCGCTTGCGTCTGGGAGACTGTTGCTACTTTTGGTTGATGGTGGAGAACTTTTTCGAAGCGTGGTAAAGAACCACGGTTTTAATGATAATTAAAATCTGAAATGGTAATAATAAGTTTCAGGAATTTTACCGTGAAACCGGTACAGTTTTACCTAGTACAATGTAAAGATTGATTTGTGGGCCTGATTAAATAGTAAAATAAAAATGTCATGGGTCATGTGACACCGGTCATTTGATACCCCTTCACTACAGTATTTGGCGTCGCCGACAGGTCAAAACATGCTAATGATTTTAGCCCCTATTTTAGGTTCTGTGCCCCCCCGAATACTCACCGTTAACGAATTAACTGCTGGGGGCCGTCGGTTCACGTCAAACTCTAAGCTGTGTTTAAACAACAGCGGGTTATTGACTTTGATTTAATACGTTTCATTCTATTGCATCGTATTGGCAAAAAAAATTGAAAGGCTCTTTTTAAATGGACAGTTTTATATAAAAAAAATATATCACGTGACAGGTGGTAACTTGAAGAGGAGAATCCATTGACCTTGGCTGATGCACAGGATGTAGTTAAAACGATGTCGTGTCCACACCCCCAGCGTGTACGAGATTTTAAACCATAAAAATGCTTCATATAACAAGAAGGCACAATAAACTCTATATCTGGGACATCCAACTACATCTAAGAAAATACAAAACTACTACTACATTCTGCTGTTACTATTGCGGAGAGACTACACTATAAACTGATATCAAGCATAAAAGGACCTAATTAAAGGTGTGTTATACAGATTATTACCTTCACTTTCAGCTCTGTATCGCAGCTGGCATGACTTTCTTCAAAGGCAGAAAACAAACACTGCGTGACTGCCACAATATTTCACCGAAACCGATTTATTTCACCGAAATGTTTTCATTGCGCAAACTATATTGTTGCTCGCTAAATAAGGTTCAAAGTCTATACTCGCTGGGTCTGTGCAGTGAAATTAGTGCCTGTTTACTGGTTGAGGATCAGATCGAAACACTGGTACAGCTGCTGAACAGTAATTCCAGCTTTGTGCAAAATTGGGTCATTGCTTTGTGCATCTTTGAGGCAGAAATTCTTATAATTATGTAAGGAGCCTTCAGTTTAGTCCTTATCCTTGTTTCTGAATTATGTAGCCATAACTTTTGGGGTCACCATGGTACAATACAGAGAAGGATTCCCCAATTCCAGTCCTGGAAGGACAGAATCCAACAGATTTCCCTGCTCAAACATTCCTTAATGGGCTAATTACCAGGTTTAGTTGTAGTAAGTAGCTGATTAAGATGTCTGAGCAGGAAAAAATGTAAACAGTGTAAATATCAGGTTCTGGCTCCCCAGGACTGGAATTGGGGAAGCCTGGTCTCACATCTCAGCCAGCCCAGCTCTCGCTGCAGCATTTGCTGATGCATCATCCTATTTAAACAGCATTATTATCAGTAATATAGTGACTCAGTGGGTGGTGCTGTTGGCATAGACCTCCTGCGTTGGGGGTTGGAGTTCTGCTTCTGCTTTGCATGCGGAGTTTGCGTGATCTCCGATTGTTGTGTGGGTTCTGTCTACAGGCCAAAGACACGCCTTTAGGCTGACTCCTGATGGGTTCCAGGTGACCCTGACCAGGATAACCTGCCAGAAGGTGGATGGATCATCACCAGCTTGTCTTTGTACCTATCCCAGGAAAATCAATTAAACTTAAACCCTACTTCTGTGAAGGACAGAGGTCATTCCTGCAGTTTTACAGTTTTTCTTAATTGCTCTGGCACATTTCTCAAATCACACCACGGCTTAGCTGCAGAAGATCATAAGTCACCCAAAAGGCCCAGTGCTTGAAGTGGGAAAAAATAAGTGCAGGAACTCTAATTTTCCGACATTTGACATTTGTGCGGTGAAAAAAAAATCAAGTCTTTAGGATGTGTTGGTTCACAAACTATTTTAATTTAATCATTCTTCCAAGCAATAACCTATAGGCATAGGCTACTTTTTTCTAATTCACAAATGGAATACTGAAAAACCATTAAAACAACATGAACCAGACCAGTGTGATACTTGTAGGCCTAACAATAGACCAGGGCTAAAGCTGATGCGATTGGTTGGGACTCAGTGGATGCATATGATAGGGCACTGTCGTGGCTCGTGGGTAATGTAGTCTTTTATCGGTCTTGTGATATTGTCTATTCTCGGGCCACTGTCGCTGCGTCGGATCAGTTTCAGTAAGTACCGGAACGCAGAAAAAAGTGGCGGAACCCAAAAGACGAAAATACAGAAGTTCCGGAACTGCGTTCCGCTGCGTTCCGGCCCACTTCAAGCACTGCTCATGCCTCTAAAGCAAACAATTCTATCAATGAATTAGTCGGTGCCACTAAAATGAAAAGGACCTCCAGCATTGTTTTAACCATGAGAGTCAAAATGCTTAGTGATATTGTCAAAATGTCAGTGTAAGTATGTACTTGAGCTCCTCAGTTCTGAAAGACATATTTGCTTTTGAGATATTTTAATTATTTGCTTTAGAGAGAAGAGTTATTGCCTTTTGCAGCTTAATCATAATGGTTCGCTATTTGCATAAACTGTTTTGATAAATGCTCCAATCGTCGTGAGATTGTTACATATGTTTCATGAAATGTGGGGAAGCAATCAAGGAAAAAACTGTAAGAATATTTCTGGGAAGACATGACTCATAACATACTTCAAAAGAACAAGGAAACACGCAAAGCCGTTTTTATGGGGTGCTTGTATGGTTCTGAGGAGATGAAACGTCATTAAAGGTAAAGAAAGCCAGGAGGTAAACTAAAGGAAGAACAGAGGGATCGATTCTTACCTATATATGGCAGTGAAGGGAGTTTGAGGAATGCCGGCGTTATGCCTTTAAGCAAACTGTTATCAAAATGGTCTGAGTATAAATAATTCAATCAGTGTGAGCTTATTTGGGAAAGTGTTTATAAGACCTCCTAATATAATGCTCTGCTTTCCATTCGTGTGTTTGGCGTATATTAGGAGGCCAGTCATGGCTACAGGGGTCTATCGCGGCCCTCATACTAATTCCTCAGGCAGGCCGCTATGATGTAACAGTTGCTGTGAATGAGCCCTTTTCCAGAGAAGGAGGCTCTGCCAGTCGCTTTGTGGGAAGTTGTGTTGCCAGGAGGCTTCGCTCCCAGACGACTCTATGGGCTGCTTCTGCCTGTGTCCTTCTTCCACTGCGCTAAGACTGACAGAGAGATCAATGGACGGATGGAGAGATGGATGGATTCGGCTCAGTAGGTCGGGATGCTGTGATTGTGATCGGAAGGTCACCGGTTCATATCCCATAGCTGTCAGAGTGATGTCACCGTTGGGCCCTTAACCCCCAATTGCTCCACAGACGGGCAGACCCTGCTTTCTCAGAAAAATAAGGAAAAAATGCCACTTTGGATAAAAGCATTTGCTAAATAAGTAAAAAATGTAGATGGTTGCTTTATTAATGCTGAGGGGAAAATGCAGGTTGACAGTAGCACGACACACATTTAGACAGCGGAGGTTGATAGTTCAGGTCCAGAAAGTACAAATCTAGTCCAAGGTTTTGTTTCAACCAACTGAGACTCTTTATGCTGAGCTGGTTGGTTGAGACAAAATCTTGGTCTGGATTTGTACTTTCTGGAGCTGAACTATCCACTGTTAGACAGTAAAAAAGACAGGAGGCGTGCATTTAACTTGACTTTCAGCGACAGCGTTGAGCAGCCCAATTTTACATTCCATTGACTAATGCCTTCAAGGGTCCTACTGTAGGACCCCCCCCTAGACTCAAACCCACATCCATCTCCTTAACCAGCAGAGAGACGCTGAGTCACCAGACTCTCCCAGGGTTCACAAAGCTCCTCTTGGCTGGGGGACGGTGACGCGAGGGTGCAAGGAAAATGCAACATTGAAGTGGAATCACCTGGGTAACAAAACGCTGAACAAACAAGCTTTCAATAAAGAAATAACCCCCCCCTCTCAGAACAGGCTTTGATTGGGTCGCGGTGGTTCTGCCAAGTCTGCAGCTGAGTGCCCCACAACCCAGTGGGCCAGAAGCATTTGCAGTCCGATTGCGCGCTAAAGTCACAAACGCTTCTCTCTAAACACACCGGGGGGGGGGCAACGGGGGGCTACATTCAAAAGCCTCTTGTTTCTGTGCGCACCAAACTCAAAGAAATGTTTTATGCAAATTTGTTTGCTTTTTGCAAATTATGCTGTAAGCAAAGCCATAAGCAGAGGTGTAAGGTTCAGGTCCAGAGAGTACAAATCCACACCAAGATTTTGTTTCAACCAACCAGGTGAGACTGTGTGTCTGTGACTCTTTATGCTGAAATGGTTGGTTGAAACAAAATCTTGGTCTGGATTTATACTTTCTGAACCTGAGCTTTACACCGTTGGCCATAAACAATACTACCGAGAAAATCAATAGGAGCAAAGCACTTAACCTTAGAAAGCTTGTCTGAATCTAGCCCCAGATCATGCCTTAACAATCCAATATGCCATTAACGTCCTACACACTGTTACCTCGACTGGGCATTTTTCTGTGTTTTGCCATGTTTTCGTGCCACATAGAGCCTTTTTTATTATGTGACGAACATTTTTTACTGCATGCCAAACATATGGATACATCAGGACTGTTCAGTAAGGATGGAAAGCAGGAGAAACAATGGGGCCAGTTTAGGACACACTGAAGAAAAGAAGGCCATCTCTGAATCGTCAGATGGAGGAAGGTGCCCTCACGCACACGACCATGCTCTCTGAACTTGCTTAAACACCCCTGCAGTCCCTCCAGTTCACCACAGGGAGGCTACACGACTGTACAGAAGCTGCAAGAGCCTCACTTTATAGACAGACATTTTTGTATGTAAATGCTTTACCTTTCCTTGTTCATGCCTTTTCCATCTCATCATGGTTTTACTCCAGTAGCCCTTCATTATATAGTCACATAGATTATATGTTACATAGCCCCTCATTATACAGTCACATAGATTATATGGTATGTAGCCCTTCATCATATAGTCACATAGATTATATGTTACGTAGCCCCTCATTATACAGTCACATAGATTATATGGCATGTAGCCCTTCATTATATAATTACATGGATTATGTTATGTAGCCCTTCATTATATAGTCACATAGATTATGTTATGTAGCCCTTCATTATATAATTACATAGATTATGTTATGTAGCCCCTCATTATAAAGTCACATAGATTATATGACATGTAGATCTTCATTGTATAGCCACATAGATTATATGGTATGTAGCCCTTCATTATATAGTTATATAGATTATATGGCATGTAGCCCTTCATTGTATAGTCATACTCTGCCTTCTCCCATGTGTTTCTGGCTCAGACTGGTTCACCTCAGCTACTCCAAGGATCCTCCAAGGAATCTCACTGGAGGTGCTGGGCAGCTGTAAGCATGGCTGCTAGGTAACGCCACAGGAAGCACTGTTGCCTCACACCTCTAGGACCAGGATTGAAGTCTCCGCAAGGGTTCCTTACGTATGGAGCTTGCATGTTCTCCCCATGCAGTTGTGGTTTCCTCTGGGTACTCTGATTTCCCCCCGCAGTGCAAAAGTATGCTGAGGCTAACTGGGGCCACCAAACTGCCAGTTACTAAATTGCCCATAGGTGTGCATGTGTGAATGAATGGTGTGTGAGTGTGCCCTGCAATGGGTTAATGCCCCATCCGGGGTTGTTCCCTGTCTTGCGCCTGTAGGCTCTGGACCCTTCGCTACCTTGACTAAGACAAATGATTACAGAAAATGGATGGATGGGTTATGTGTAGCACATTACACAGAGGAGTGGAAAATATCACCACACTGTACAGCAGATTACAGGGTTTTAAACTGCAGTGTCAGTGTACAGTAAAGTCAATCTGAGGACAATGGAGTAAAGCAGGGGTCAGAGAGGACACCTATCAGACTACTGCAGCTGAAAATGCCTTAGAAGGGAAAGATCAATGTCCACCACTTTGAAGTGCACTAATAATTGCACTGTCCTTGTATTAACTCTTATATAAAAAAAATCCCTAACCTTAACGAACCTCTGTAACGACTCCTGAGAAACGGCAGTCATCTGGAAAATCAGTAGCTGACTAAAGCGCAGTATAGTATTCTCCCATTTCAGGATGTCCCAGCCCTGCTGTATATGAAATGATACATATACATATAAAAATCATTCATTACTCATTTACAAAATAACATTCCATTTCCTATTTAATTCAGTGGATACCAACATATCACAACATAGCAGCAAAAAACTACCCAAGTTAACGCCCAAAATAGTGTCTCAAAAAGAAAAAAGAGAGAAATTTCTCTTCATTTACTTTGAGTATTTTTCCAGGTGCCCTGTGCTTCACGAGATTAACTCCAGCTTCGGCGCAGCCCAGTACGGGACAAGCGTTATGGGAGATGGATGATACATGGATAGACGGAATAATATTTTAATCAACAGAAATAATTGTTCAAACAGTCTAAATTCAGCTTTAGTCTCAAGTAGAACCGATTCGATTAATAAAGGTGTTTACTCCTTGTTTCCATTATATATGTACTGCCTTTTGACACATTAATGAATGTGGCCCAATTTTAACACACTTTTCTTTCGTTCAAGAGACAGTTAAGTACCTTGTAGAAATATTCCTTTAGGTTTAAACTCATCTCATATATAAAACTCTGTCCCCTTTAAATATGGCATGTATTTATATGCATGTGAATACTCTGGCTGTACATTTTTCTGCTTAATATAATTATAAATATCTTAACTCATTAAGTGTGCTTTTGGATGTGTTTTTGTATACTTTGTACAATCAAAACTCGTTTTATTGTTAATTTTGTCGGGGCACAAGAAAGTAAACAGTCTTATCGAAACGCAGCGCCTGACTAACATACACAAAGATTACCGATCACCTTCAACCACATTTATGAATGCGAATATATAAGGCCATAAACTCAAACAGACAAAATTTCACACTAGAGTTACAGTGCAGAAGCTAGAGTACTGGTGAGGGACCTCACGGTACCTGTATAAGCTCTGGCAGATCACGTGTCAGGCGGCGTGTACGGCGGATGCAACGTGTCTATTTGCCCGTTTGCGGACAAACGCCTGATAAACCCCATACTGATTATCACCTTGACACCAGTTGATAAATGCAAATGAAGCATAAAATGAAAGATCGAAAGCGCAAACCGCTTACAAGTGTTTTGCTACAATTAAGCCAATACGCGACGTTTCCAAAAAAAATACACAATAACTAATGTAAAGTGCCTTATTGTATAATCTATATGTAATGCTGCATGTAACAAATTGCTTCATTTATCTGAAAACATTTTTAACATGACACCTGTACTGATTTGAGTAGGCTATACATTTCTGATGAATATAAAAAAAATCAGATTTGTATGTAGGCTATAATTGACAGTTTCTAGACATGATAGGTTGTATCACCAAAACAATCGAAAACGATACTATGCTATTTTAAAACGTTACAAAACTCAAATCGTACGGATTTATTCGTTGACCACCTTTAATTAAAATGATATGAACAAATACATGGAAATTCAGGAATATCACATTTATTAATGTCGATGCTGAATTTCATTTCACATTCAGTTTTATATTTACCAAATGTTTAAATTATTGTTATCCAAAATTATACTGATATTCGTTATTGTCGGCATTTTATACATAGAGTAAAATTTTTAAACATGTTTTTAAGCGTGCTCATAAGCTCATAATCAATCTAGTTAGGCTATTTAAACAATTTAAAACTTTTGGTGAAAAATAACACAATTTCAGTCATTTATTTATTTTTTATCTGGAAATAAATTAACCACAAGGCATTCAGTTAAAATGTAGGTCGGAAGTATAGAGAGCAGTATCATAGTCATTTTGGAAGGAAAAGGGGAGGCTATAGGAATTCAAAGCAAATCTAACCAAACCAGGCAGGTATGTCTCTCAAATTCGCGTAAAGCAGGTGTACAGCAGGAGATACAAGACCAACATCGAACAGTACTGGGGATAGTAGAGAACACCATAGGCCTATAACTTGAATTTCGTCTACATACATACCTATGATAAAGTTAAATTATTATAATATTCCCAATAAGACATCAAAACCAATTACTAATAATAAAATAAGACAATTATAACAATATACGGTAATAAACGCTATATGAACGTGGTCTCTTAATCTCCGGAATCGCCACCGTAGTTCAGACGAACTAGCGCTTCTAAACAATACTTGTGGTGTGACGCTGTGAGTGAATGTGCGTATGGTTGGGGCGGAGATGTATTATTTTCATGGGAGGGGTATTGGGGAGCAAGACTGTATAGCTCCATCCTTCTATTCCTTTACTATTCCCGCTTATCCTATACGCAGGGTCGCGGGGATCCCCAACTTATCCCGCAAGCTACAGGCGCAAAGCAGGGAATAACCCAGGACGGGGGGCGGGGGCAAGCCTATGGGGAGGTAGGCTATCCAAAGAGGAAAAATTAAAGCTTTCATCCACTTCCTTCCAAATTCACAACATAAAAACTTATTTTCTCAAACTGTGCAATAATTATGGATATTACTTGTGTATACTTATGCTATTCTGGAAGCTAGTAAAATTATATTTGCGTCACTAACGTGCGTTTGGGAAAACTTCCATGATTGACAGCACTCATAGCCAATAGAAGTTAGGGGGCGATCAGAACAGGGCCTCCGCTCCTGGTGCACGGGAGTACTCTGATGAACTGTGGCCCCGTTCAATGCTGCTCTATGGTAGGCTTAGTTCTTCCCAGCATTGACTCCCTAATACTGTACTTCTAAAGGGATACACAGTTATCGAAGATAGATTAATTTAATGAGTGAATGAGTCACTGAGAATATGATTGCTGTAGAATGTATTAAAGGTCTTAACATAGCGGGAGCATGTAACGAATTGTTTAAGGCATCCTACTTTCTATCCGATGCTGCTACGCACTGCGGACATCTCCAAAGAGAGCCACGGAAAGCCGCGCAGAGCCATAAGGAGAGCTGTCTGGTCGTACTATTGACTGTGATTGTGTGTACACTGTTCTTTTAAAACCAGCAATATAACAGCATTGCTGAGATTAGGCTACATTGGCGGGTTTTTACTCCACTTAGAGAACAATAAGGAAATGGTTTCGAAGTCTCTAAAACATTAACCCACTCCAAGGGTCTGAGAGCTTGTCTCGTACCCTGGAAGGGAGCTATAGCTACTGAACTCCGCGGTTACCCCGAAATGCTTCAGGTTAAAGAACATGTTCTGCTGTGTACGTTTGCAAGTGTTGTCACTTAAATGCATTGGTTTTTAAAAATCCATTAGAAAAATTGCTAAAAAGCACCTTCAATTTAAGAAAGCTTAGACACCGTTTAGGGACACTGTGTTACTACGCGCTCAAGACATCGTCAAACGGATCTTCAATGTGAAATATCCCCGCAATAGTCATTAAAACGGGGGACAGTTTTCCCCGATCATCCAAGACAGATTCCTGCAGAAAGTTCTCCCAGAGTTGTGTACGTCGGTGTTAGTGTGGCTTCTGCATTATCAGCACTATACCGGAGTGTGTCTGAACTGGTTAGACTGGGGAAGGCTCAACGTTTTCATTTTTTAAAAACAAAGTAAGTCATTTAATTAGATTTTGTAAAGAATATTCACGCCGTCCCAGAAACTGAAAACTTTATTTATTTATGGTAATTTTTGGTCGAAATTTGGTGCTTTCTGTGGTAGGGGGTCTGTAGAGATGTTTCCGTTAGAGGATTACGGGTATTTACAGTTTGTTTACTCACCACTGTTCGGGGCGAAAAATATATGTTACAAAGGAGAAAGGTTGAAACGCCCACACTAAATTAATAAACACACGAACAGGCTCCGGCGACCCTATTCAGGATATGCATTTGCAGGCAGAAGGGATCGGCAGTGAAATGACTGTGCAAAAGAATAGATTCATAGGTATGTCGTTCTTTTACTAAATTAAGCTTTTCCGGTGATGGCACTTAAAAGTAAATCGACTTTGTTGGAACAATACATAGGCTATTAAAAGTGGTTCTGTTTAAACAAAGAGAAAAATCTGTTAATGGCGGACAGGTTAAATCCCCTTATTTAAGTTGTTGCAACAGATGATACAATTTTATACTGCACATTTAGTATTACATGGTTTATGCGTTTTGGCGGTAGAACGTTCGCTAGTCAGCTATGGTTTATCGCTACTGCACAGGTGCACTCACGGCGGTCAGGGTCCAATCTTAAAGCCTGGGAGGCGTTCAGAGCCAAATGCGAGTGACTGGAGCTCGATCCCGCATTATTTGGAAGCCCGTCGGAGACTGGAGGGAATCCCCTGGAAACACCCGGACTCGCACCCGACCCGCGGGACAACAACCACAAGGTCCGGCCACTAGAGGAGCCATATCCGCCTAGCACATGTCACGACGAAATCCAACCCACGACTCGTATCCCTTCACATATAAATATGTCATTTCTATATGGACTGAAGTAATTACATTTGGATGAGAAGGACTGTCGCAGAAGGCGGAAGAAGCTAATCAGCCGTGAAGGTTCACATTCGTCCTTATAAATTACATAGAGCCTATTAAAACAATACATCACATCATCGACTGTTTACAGGTAATTCAGAGTTGGGACAAAAGCGCAGTAATTTTACATTACTGATGGTCAGTTCTATTCTGGATTTTACAATCGTGTCTGTATATTTTACATCGCGTCACCTGAACACTTCGAGCGATTCATTCAAGCATTAGGAACATGCGTGCTATCGCTGAAGTATTAGCTTTTCTTCTTGGTTTCCTGAGTGTAATCATGGTCGGAGTTTCTTTGCAAAATCCGTACTGGAGAGTATCGAGCGATGACGGAAACGTGATCCGAACCTCCACCATCTACGAGAACCTCTGGATGTCCTGCGCAAGCGACTCCAGCGGCTCCTTCAACTGCCGCGACTTCCCCTCTCTCTTCGCGCTGTCCGGTAAGGTACTGAATGCCAGCGTCACACAAGTGGAATATCCATCTTTCAAACTCTTACTCTGGTCACGGTCGCTTGGGAATGTGGACGGTTTCCCAGGCAGCGTAGGGTACAAGGCAGAGGTGCACGCCGGACGGGATATCAGTCACTCGCAGGGCTGGATAACATAATTCAGCAAATCACACTTCCATCCATCCATCCATCCATCCATCCATCTTCTAAACGTTTATCCTAACCAGGGTCGTGGGAGGGCTGGAACCTCCCCAGGCAGCACAGGACACAAGGGTTCACTCAGGACGGGATGCCAGTATATTACACTGCGCGGTCTAATAATAATAGTCCTGCATGCTTAACCACATAAATAATATGCAGGCAAGTTTACTTTTATATTATTTTACAGAAGTGATTTCAGGTCAAGAGAATACAAAACCAGAGCAAGATTTTGTTTCAACCAACAGAGGGCACTCAAAGTGCTTTACAGAAATTAAAAGCACAGACCTAAATTAAACGTTAAAAAAATCAAATTCGAGTATGCGCATATGAAATAATAAACTTTTTTTTTTATAAAATGAGAAGGAAAACAGACTGAAAACGTAGTATTTGACTCTGCTACTTCTACTACTATTATTATTATCATTATTATTGACCGTAACAACAACAACAATTTGTAGTGTAAGCAAATTCTTAATTACATTACACTCTGAAATTGTTCTTTCCCGCCATGAAGGCTTATAAGTTGATCCAGGTTACTAATGATGCATGCAATGAAGTAGACGGCAGTTTAAATTTAAATAACATTTTCAGGCAATTGAGAATTCTTGTAATAGTCTTGGCAACTTAGAACAACTAATTAGTGCTTTGGCATTCCCCCCATTAAAGTGCTTAATGGAAAGAAAAAACTTATAAGGACTGAAGTTTACGGCCGGTGTTCTGTCGAGTTGAGCTACTTTGTCGAGTTAGGCTACCGTAGTGCTAATCGATAGCCCTAACCCTCCAAAAAAACCTAAAACCCTTACCCTACCCTAACCCAAACCCCTAAAACCTAACGCTAACCCCCAAACGGCGGGACTGCACATGCCCAATAAGGCTCGATAGTACATCTAGATAGGTAGCTCAACTCGTCAGAACACCGGCGAACGTTATAGCCTAGTATGGGAAAGTTATGCAAAGGGGGCTATTTCTGCAGGCATAAAACAATGAAGGCCGTGGTAAAACCGTGTCCCGTTTGAACATTGAACATTATCGAAATTTTTATATCGATAAACTATAATTCCTTAACAATCGTCATCTCACAGAAAAGTGCGCGAGGCTGATGTGTGTAAGGTTTTAACTACGACCAAGTCTTGTCGCAAAATAGTAATTATAAATACAGCCTGCAGCTGAGTGATGACCCGAAGATAAGCGGAACGTTTGCCCACATATTGACGTCAAATATAATTAGGTCTACGGAAAGTTTAAAACTGAGCTTGTGGCAGTTTTCGCAAAACATAAGTAGAATTAATGTCGTTGTTGAAGCAGTATCTTTCCTCCTTGGGCTTTTTGGGTGGGTTATGCTGGGGTTGCCTTACCGAACTGTTACTCCGGTATCCACCGTGAATGGAAACGTTATTACTACCGCAAACATTTATGAGAATTTGTGGATCTCCTGTGCGGCCGATTCCATGAGAATCAACAAATGCCGAGACTTCCAAGTCCCTTCTTGCCTTATCTGGTACGTTGTGCTAAAGAAACACTTAGCCCTTCCTCAATATGCGCGTTTGACCTTTCAGGAGGATGGAATGAACCTGAATTGAAAATGTAGACTTTGCCTTTTCTAGTTTGTGTGCTTTATGAAAATTCAAAGAAAAAAAGCTAACCAAGTTGAAATCCTTTAAAATAGGGCCCACCACCGTACACGTTACTTATATTTGCTTTGCCGTTTTTGACAGGGCCCCTTCAAGCGTCCCGAGCGCTTATGATTGCGGCCATATCGATGGGCACGGCCGGCGTCTTTGCCACCCTGGTCGGAATGAAGTGCTCCAAAGTTATGGGAGAAAACTATGTGCTGAAGGGGAGGATCGCTGGAACTGGGGGCGCATTTTTCCTGCTCCAAGGTGAGAAGGGACACTTACGTTAAATTATAGCGGCGCAGTAATTCAGGAATTTACTCCTTTCGTTTTTGTTCTTGTTGTTTCTAGGTCTCTGCACTATGATATCTGTATCTTGGTACGCGTTTAATATCACCCAAGAGTTTTTTGATCCACTCTATCCAGGGATAAAGTAAGTAGGCGTTCGTTAGGGCTCAGTCCCGTTTTTATGTTACGTTATTGCCATCTACTGTTATTGCAGTGTAATTTATCAGCGTCCATCTCGCGCCTGGAACCCTGTCTTATACGGGCTGCACTAAATACTTTCATCCAAAGCCGCTTTCTGCTATTCAATAACGCGGGTTCTCAGGGCGCGAAAGCCGCTCCCATTCTGTGCTATTTGTGTCGTCGGCACACGGAAATGAACGAAATGGAAATGTGCTGCTTCGCAGGTACGAACTCGGAGAGGCGCTGTATATCGGTTGGGTTTCGGCTACGATCGCCATCTGCGGGGGGGTATGTCTGCTGTGCTCCTGCAAGTCGGCGAATTCAGAGAAACTGTGAGTCCGGCAGAGTTCCGCTATAATGCATATTCCCTGTGCGGGTGCCCCTCCGAGTTCTGTACCCAGGGGCGCCGTATGGTGGGGGTGGAGTTAGGAGGATTCCAAGGGACCCGGGCCTAAAAAAAATTTTGAACTAGGGAGCCCAATATGATATTCTTGCATGGGGCCCAAAATCTCTAGAAACACCTCTGGCTGTATCTGCACAACAATTCAAACGTTTACAACAATAAAGTTGTGTTTCTATCGCTCTCTACCCAGGCCTTATCACCACGAGTCGGCAAGAGGTACAGTATACTCAGCGAGGCGAGGAATCGAGGACACTGGGCTACCGAACACGCCCAGTCACTACGGCAGGAATGCCTACGTCTGAGCCAGTCTAGTTCCGTATGAACTCCCCACGACTGTGCATTTCAAACCTTCTCTCCCTTTGGTCTGGAGAGTCTACTATAAAATATCCTGCATCTCTGAATAATAGCTACTTTTAATGGTAACTTTCAAAATGGAGAATATGCCACTGAGCATATTCTCACAATGCTGTAAAAATGTACCAGCAGCGTAAGCTGACGCAGAGGGGTAGCTGTGAAATAATCATATTGAATTGTTTAAATTGGTGCTATTGTATAGCCTGCAAGTGTCATTGGAAAAGCAGTCAAGTCCTGCGCATGTAACCATATGTTAGAACGAAAGTTCATCCTTAACTTAAAATGGAGTTAAATTTGGCATCGGGAACATTGAGACTGTTATTCTCCTGTTCTGCTGCATCATGATGGAAATTTTTATTCAATAATTTGTCTTTATGCTATCCTTTTAATGGGTGATGCTGTGAACGCTTGTGTTAAGACAAGAATTACATTGCTCTGCCGAAGCTATTACATATAACAAAGAAAAACCTTATAATTAACAAAACTATTTGAAACAATCAATGCAATTTAATATAATCAAACTTTATTGCACTCACCTGTTGTGCCGAAGAAATAATGTTTGCCTCCAACCTTAATGTTGAAACCTACTGCTTTTAATGTTTTAATGCCGTTTACCTGAAAAACGTTATGTCGAGGAAAGCGGTCTGTAAATCGAAACTCAAGACGCGTCTGACCGAAAGCAGTGTAAAGTGAATTACCGCAAATCGAAGGATAGCTGTGTATGTATATTTTGCATTGAATAAGGCAGAAATAATGCATGTATTCTTTGTAACGTTTAAATGTTTTTTTTTAAAGTGCGAACTATGTGTCATAAATAAAAAAAAAACACTAGTACATGAACTGGAAGTTATACATCTTTTTGTGTCAAGTTGTTTCTTTTTTGAAAGGAAGTCAATTGTTCATTTAGCAAATATCGATTTATGTAGGCTTATACTCCACTAGTGAAAGTTGTGATGAACAGTACTGAGTATAAAGGCAGGGATTCGTAGGCCTGCACGTCACCATGAAATCGTCAATATGTCCTGGCACTTTACTTAGCTGCCTGTCACAGTCAATAGCTACATTACAAAACAGGGAAAGGATCAAGGGACACAATGATGTACAACAGTGTTTCCCAACCCAGGCTTCAGGGACCCCTGGACAGTCCACATTTTTGCTCCCTATCAGCGCCCAGCCAATCAGGAACACCGAATACCTGGTACAGGCATGTTACAGTAGTAGTAGGTGGGAGCAAAAATGTGGACTGCCTGGGGGTCCCCAAGGTCCAGGTTGGAAAACAATAATGTAGAAGACAGAAAGGAGATGCAAAGCAGAAAAAGGCCTTCAGACTGACAAAACACAGGAAATACCTAAAATTGCCACATGGGGGTGCTGTAATCGTTGATAGTTTGTCCCTTTTTAACTGTTAATTTGTTTAAGAGCTGTAATATTGAGCCCAGCACCTAAGTAATTACTGTCAATCACTGTACTTCAGATTACAAAAATAGCTCTGAGTTGGCTTCTAGACAGATGTTCGCCACAAAGCACATGCCAGCATTAAAAAAAAAAAATGAATCACCAAATTACTCAAAAACGAGGCATAGAATGCGGCCCAGGTTCATTAAAAAGCCACCCGCAGGAATACTGCAGAAACACTGAACTTGTAACACACACAAATCCACACAAGACACGGTGTTTGAAGTAGCGATACTCTTCCAGTTCCAGATTTAGCAAAATCATGTTAACTATGAAATACTGTCATTGATCAGCTGACATTTTTAATCGATGCAACCTTCAGTTCATTTACAGTTGGGTGTTTCAATGAAAATGTTCAGGTTCAGCACCTTTAACACTACACTACGCTGAACATTTTACAGGACGGTGGTGTGTGCGTGCGTGTTACCTGCTCCCTTAGTCCACTTTGCTCCATGACTCACCGGTTTGTTATTCTAAGGCCAGAAATATTATTACTGGGTGACCTAAATAGGTCATGTGATTGAAGAATGTAGCTTTACCACAAGTCAAGTGACCTGTAGCTGGCAAAGACACAGCTACGGCAGACGGCAAAAAAAACCTGTGTGTGTTTGTATGTGTGTGTGTGTGTGCCCAAGCTGGACCTGTGGCATCATAAAGGGGCACAGACGGCGCCACAGCCAAATGAGGAACTGGGACGAATTTGAAAATGACTATATTAGGGAAAAGCCTGGAGTGAAAAAGGACCATTTGCAAGGAAAACTTGCCCTGCAACAGTTGAGCCAAAAACAACCCCAGAATAAAGAGTGAAAGGCTTGAGAAGAGAATAGGGGGGGTGGGGGGGGGTCACGTGGCAGCAGGGCTGAAAGCCGGTGTGACAGGGACAGGAGTGAGACGGACTTTAGAGGGAGGTCATGGGAAAGTGGACGCGACAAACAGGAGAAGGACAGGACGTGCACTCTGTGAAAGGAGAGAGGGGCCTTTGGGGAACAGCAAGTCTGGGTCTTCCAGAGAATCCCAGGGCAGCCAAATCCTCTAAGATGCGCGGCTCCCTCCATTACCCTGAACTGTCTGTCAGCTTTGCTTCAGGTTCATCACCTCCCAAACCCTAACCTTCTTCACTTGTCCTTCTTATGCTACAAGCAGTCTACATTTATCCCTTTCAACAGACCAAGGCATTGACTTCAGCACTGAAGATTGTGATACGCAGCAGAAAGGTTTATCACCCATCAGATGTTCTTCTGTCATTTTTGTTAACAAGTCAAAGGGAAAAAGTCCAAAAATACACTTTGGGATATTTATTTCATGGTGCACTTAATTTGGTTCCCAACTTGTTTACAATGTTTGATACAAACATTAATTTTTGGGTGCCATTTGCGCTAGTTTGTCCAGCGCCTCCCCATCAAATCGCAGTACATGCCAGCCCTCGCTGTCTGTCAGGTCCTGGGCACCCTTGGCTTTGTAAAAGTCCAGAGATGGAGTGTTCCAGTTAAGCACGGAAAACTGCAGACGCACACACTGCTGCTCCTTACCCACCTGCACAGGAAAAAACTACATTACCCACCATACACTGTTTCCTATCACCCACCTACAATGGCAGACACTGCATTACCCATCATGCATCAGTACTCCTTATATTACATTATCCAACATAGAGTGCTGCTCCGTATGCTTCTGCTCATAGGCAAAGAAAAATGACCTCACCTGAGCAACCTTACTCATTAATGCCGTGCCAACACCCTTGCCTGCAAAGCAAAAACAAAATCAGGACCCCCCTAACAAAACCCGGTCCTTATTAGACACAGAAAACTGCATGTAAATGCATTGCTTTGGATCATCACACAGCATAAATGGACAAGTGCTCACCTGGAAACTCACCTCTGAACTCTGGCATGACATAGAGGTCCTCCATGTACACGGAACGGCCTTTCCATGTGCTGTATGTGTAGAAGAACAGGGCATAGCCAATCACTGTATAACCTGCAAAGGCAAATATGGTCAATGTCTTTCTTGCCGAGCTCTGATTGGTTAGCAACACAAAGGGCCAGAATGTCAGATGGCAGTTAGGACCAATTGCAAGTGATGACAAAGGAACATGCTGTCTTGCATGAGATAAAGGCTGATCTGTGGCTGCTCCCCTCAGCAGATTCAGCAGTTAATCAGTCATTGAAAGCTTAGACGGATAACTATGTGGGAGGGTTTGAGTCTACACTGGAGTTATGACTAACTGATATGTCTCTGCTCCCAGTACTGAACAAGGCCTGATGTAAGCATGCAAACATGCAGGCCCATACTGATTCACTCATCTGTTTAGTGTTTACCTACCCTCTGTCGTTCTGTACTGTTCTGCCACCTCTGCAACAAGGCAGTGAAAGAAAGGATTTTTGCAAAACCCATCTTGTTCCAGCACTGGGGACATAAAAGAGAGCATTTGGGGGAAGGTGGTGGATTATAAGAAAATCCCCACTTTCTAACCATGGAGCTTCCTGAACAACTAGCCCACCCAGCTAAGCAGCGTTAGCATCTGCTGCCTGACTGTTACTGTGAATTAGGAGCTTTATAAGATAAAAAATATCGCTGGATGCATTAGATCCTAGCTGTCCTTCCGTGGGAGGTCTCAAATGCTGTTGTACCTTCATGTGAAATCTTCACTTGGTCAGGCATATTCTCATAAACCGCCAATTCCTAGAAGCGCAGAGAAGAGGGGAATTCAGTCACTTTAAGTGAAACCAAACTGATTCGATTTCAGTGATACAACTGTTAGGACATTAGATTTTGCATAGCGCCATACATAGTATGAGAATGAAAATGAGAGACGTACGTAGTTGTAAATCCCAGTACCAAAAATAGAACCGGAGCTGCACGTGACGCGTGTAACCGGCAAACTCGGAACATAATATACAATAGGAGAAGTGTTATTTTGCGGCTAACTGCCAATTTCTTTTCTGCACAGAATCTGATACGGACTAAAGGCAATGCGTTGCTGGGTTACCATGATCATCCGCGATATATCTTTGCAGTCCTCCGGCGTGGCAGCGCGAATCATGAAGTCCATTTCCAAGACCGTGTCCTCGGTTAACTTAACTGTGCTGAAATCGCTCAAACCTGGGATTTACTAAACGCATCCAGAATCCCTTTCGCCAGGCAGATGAATTAGCCCTCTTGGTTAAGAAGACGTTGGTGCAGCTCTACAAGTGTATTCGTTTAGTGCAAAGGGTTATTTCAGTCATGCAACCTGGCATCTACCGTGCAGAAATCCTCTAATGGCGCCTACACAGAAAGCCCTCGCATATCAATAGCAAATCTGCGTTTATCTATTGTAAAGGTGTGCAACCCCTGGACTTCCGCGACAGAGTCCGCTGGTTTTCGTAACCTGCTTGATCTTATTGTAACATGGATCAGTCTGCAAGCGCCACGACAATCCGTACAGATCTACGCCGTTTATTCATTATATATGCAGTACGTATGCAGTATACCTCATTGCATTAAGGCGTTAAACTTGCTTTTACGAGCTTAAATAAATGACCAGATTTAAAGGTACATTTTAATACAGGATGTAAGCTGCTTTAGAATTGATGCTTAACATACAAAATGGTAGAATTACACAAACTATTTGTAAATGACGCTACAGTAAGAGCCAATGATTTTGCAGGCTTTATATTTGACAGCAACATCTTGTTTGCGTCGCAGCGAGGTTACCGAGGACGCTCCTCGATCTTATTGGCTAAATGTCTTACGCGCGACTCAGTCCTTGGCGCTGATTGGATAAGCGGACTTCCGACCTTGATAACATTCCTGATAAACTACTAAAAACCGGAAACTACGCACATATTGTCAATGTGGCTTTGCTGTCTGCTTCTGCTGACGGTAAAAAAAATGTGACATTAGCAATAACAAATATTAAAACTATACAAGATCGGATTGCTCATAGGGTGCTTTGTATAAGGGAGTCAGGTTTACCGGGCGGGGGCGTAAAGTATGCGCTGAAGTGTAGAAATATTTGAAACTTTAAAAAAATTAAGTTTGATTTGGAGGTTTATGCAACTTTCCTCATAAAAAATTAATTGCGGCAAACCTATACGAGATTCTTCGCAAATTGTGTTAATCGTGCACCAGGAGAGTCATCTTACAGTTTAAAATAAACATAAAGTGATTAAAATCACACACCCACAGATTTCACCTATAAAGGCAGATGGCTTGTGTAAGTCAACCAACCTGCACAACCGCAGGTAACCGATCCGCTTCCACATGAAGGCAAACAGGAAATCGTTTAATTTCAAGAATAAATGCTTATTATTCAGACTGCCCATGCGTCAAAATCTGGTTTGGTTGAAGGCATGCAGTCTACCCTTGAAAGTACATGCTGACTGGATGGCCTTCATGGTATCGATTCCCATGCACTGTTTATTTTTGAACGAATCATGTCTGATTCATTATGGCAGTGACGTAGCTGGCGGCGGTAATCTTTAACTCCCACAGTCTTTTCGCCGCGCCGATGTCAGCAGACTCCAGACTAACGTCGCCCTTTTACCGTATTTGGACATTCTAACCACGATATCGGTGTGGTAATAGTTGTGCTGTTTGCGGAGTTTCTGCAATGACCTAAGTATAGCATGACCGAATGAATCCCAGGGCTCAAACTCACATAAATTTGGGTGTGGACGTTTGCTGTTAGAAAGAATTAGTCCTACTTAAAAACAGATGATGTCGCCCCACAAGTAACGTCACGTTGAAATATTCAAAGTTATTAATAAACATTTGTTACCATTTCATCCTACTGATTCTCACATGGTTCCTCACATACCTCTGTTCCACCAATTCAAACATCTAAATTGGCAGCCTGATCACTGTCCAATGCAGGCAAACATACTATGGATAATTTAGGCCAATTCATCTAACTATGTTTTCGGACATCGAAAGCGAACCATATCCTTATGTATCTGCTTGTAAACCATTTAGTCCCACAGAATACTTACACATTTCAAGGAAACTAATTGGATAGGCTTTTTTGCTTTGCGAAGGTCATATTAAATAATACAGTCGTTCAGTATTATTTTGAGTAAAATTAATTTATATAATCAGGTTATCATCTGAGGTGTAAGAATTACGGAGATACGGTGTGGTTTTATCACACAAGTGGCTTTAATTTATACAGGAGAAACGCATGTACCAGAGTACAGCGAGGGCATTTAGAAATAATAAAATAAAATAAAATAAAATAAAATAGACATCTATCACTTTTGTATTCAGAAATGTAATCTTCGTTAAAATCGATCAAATTAAACAGTGTCAGAAATAAAATGCATTTTTCCCACGGCCTTTTAGTTTAATAACGTTCAAACACCTGGACGTGCCGGATATCCTTGTCTTCCCCTATTTGGAACAAACCCATCTAACCAGAACATCCAGTGATCATTTACATATCTCCCCTCTTCTCGTTGTCACGTACAAATATCCTCCTTCAAATGGGAGAGAAAAGGAAAAAGGAGAGAAAGACGGGAGGAAACGCGTCGGGGAAAGTGGAGACGCGGAGGCGCGGGTAACGTCAGCGCTGCCACGCGGAGACGCCTACGGTGAAACGCGGCGAGCCAGAAACCGGCACGGTTCAGTTACATCTGCGGAATAACCGGAATAATTAAGCGACTGCTCCTTCTGCTCGTGAAGCAAAAGAAGTTTATCTCCATAATCCTGGATTCCTCGATAACAATACATTAACTCTGCCTTTTTCACGCAACTTGCATGGCTCAGGTATGAAGTATATTTAATTGTGTTTATAGGTTTCTTCCGGGAAAAGAACAAGAAAAACAGTTACAAGCCGGTCGCTTAGCTCCTTGCACGAATTACTGTGAGATAAAGTTTGCACCAAGTTGAAAACGTAGCCTACTAGATAATTAGCATCCGGCGTAGTTGCAGTTCGTGATGATTTCAGATATTTCGGGTCACCGGCACTTTCAGCCTGTTCATGCCGCCATCTAACTGCATGTGGCTACAGTTCAGGCGCGGACGCTTTGACTAAAGGGCGACATTATTGCAGGGGTAAATTAAAATGCATTGGCATAATTCCGTCTGTTGATAAAACAAAAATAAATGGCGTAAAATAATGCTAAGTTCATCACAAACTATTTTAATTTAATCACCACAATTAGGCTAAATCAAAATCGTTTGCGATTAACTTAATCTACGATTCTTTCTCTCAAGTCCGCCTATATAGTTAGGAAGAATCAAGAAATTAAGAGGTTCTGCCATAACTCCATAATGAAATCAATTGCTTTTTTGACCATTCAGCACTTTAGCAGTGTTCAACACATTTCTCGTACAGTTATTTTGTGTTTTATGTATGTTTATTGACATTCACCCACTTTATGATGTGTTTATATATTGTTACTGACTGAACTTAATTGTACATAGTAAGTGAAAACATTTTACTTTCAAACCATATCTATGAATCATCTTTTACGAAAGGAAGTAAAAGTCTTCTAGTAGTTCATCAGTATAACTGCATTTATTAAAATGCATTCAGTGGTTTACTTATCATTCTGGATATCAGTAGGCTAGATCATCGGTAGCTATTTGAAAGGTCGAGTTTTGGAAGACTACAGATAGTACAAGATAAACATTTGGAGACCAAGTTGGCTACATTAGACGAGGTTGCCAGAAATGTTACAGTTTTCAGTTGCGGGAAACTATGCTCTCGGAAAAAGGGTAAAATGTGTACTTTTGCTTGTCACTGCCAATTTTACCCTTAGCTGTAGGTAATTATACCTTTTAAGGTACAGAAATGGACAGAGAGGAACATGGTACACTAAAGCTGTTTGTACTTTTGAAATGTTCCTCAGAGTAAATTTTTGTACCTTCAAAGGTACAAGGGTACAGCCCCGGTGACAAGCAAAGGTACAAATTTTTACCCTTTTTTCTGAAAGTGTGCAGGATCTTGCAGCTTACAGTAATCAGACATGATAGTCAGAACAACAGTACAACATTTACGTCACGTCTCGGCCTGAAACCTGCATTGGCTTGTGTTTTTGTGCCGTTTTCCCGTTTACTGTAACTTAATAATCAAGATAAAATAGATTAGAGATTAAGTACTGGAAAACGTTTAGGTAATAAGATGCAGGGTATATTCACAAATATAAGTGGCTTCAGCGGTGGTGGAAGCGCTTTGTCAGTTCGGCGATTAGCGTGCAGAAGGCCGATAAAGCCGTTTATTCCCGCCGCTGGTTACGAATGCTCCATAATGATAAACAGCTGTGAGTGTGTTCCTGTGCATATCTGCATGTACACGTAGGCGTTGTTTATGCTTTTCTTCCTATGTGAGTGTTATCTGTGCCGTTTTTGACCGCATGTCTCTTTATGGGAAGAGTCTGTTTCTTGGAGACGTGGAAGAATATTTTAGATCTGTCGGAGATGTTGTTAGGATTAGTTTTATAATAAATTAAGAATTTGAAAGAGAGAGGATACACTGCATCATGATTGTTTGGCGGAGACACTATAAGAAACACTATTTTAACTAGTTTTCTTGTTATTTAATGTAGCTAGCTCTTACTAAATTAAAATAGATTAATTAAATTAATGAATCTAGGCAGCTAATTAAACCCTCACATTACAGTATAGTGAAGTTGATTCAAAGCTTTAATATTACATGCATAGCCTGTTTACATGCAGTAGAAAACTAATGACTGGTTCTCTACATATACACTTACCACACAGACTTCAAGCAAGGACTAGCTTTGCTAAAATAATAAAACAACACTATAATTCAGCATGTGCACTAAAACATACATACGTACAAAGACGCTGTCTAAAAGACGATCTATATCAGCACGAGCAGGGCTCGTGGCTAATTTAAACGAGCCATGGAGCAGACAGTGCGCAACGCTTTCATGCTGCTATTTTTATGTACTGCAAGTGTGTGACCACCTCTCATTAATATGTAATATGTTATAAATACCTGCTTAACTCCTGCTGTTATCAATACCGCGGGTGTGTTTTGGATCATGTAGGAACGTGTGCCACTGCCAGAGCTTTTAGCCAGTGACACGTCAGTAAGCAGCACGCACAGGGTACTGCTGCGTCGGGTTGCGTTCAGGGGCTCTCGGAAATTACGGTGTTCCGCTCAAATCTTTGCCCGATCTCCTCATTGGTATATTTTAATGTTTAGCATTTCCAGCGGGGTGGCACTGGGGGTGGCGAGGGCCCTTTGGCTCCGCCCATGTTAGCAGCGCACTTTACTGATTTTTTTTTTTTGTATCATCGGTCTTTTTGGAGAAATCGCCATGGGACATTGTGAGAAAATTAACATAACGCGATGTTTTTCTTTTACTAAACGGAAAAGAGAGGCCCCTTAGCTTTAGAGGCCTTATAGTTTACAGGCTGAATGTGTGTAGGCCACTGGCCCATGCGGAGTAATCTCAGGAGCAGCGTTTCGGCTTATGTGGTCACATATAATAAAAAGTAATCGAGGCTGAAAATAACTGCAGAATGAGCTGTCCAGGCTGCAGATCTACATTTTATTGATCAGCCCCATCACTGTCCCCCATCACTGCACATGCAGCCGATCTGCTTATCGATGCGTGAAGTGAACTCAGTTGAGGGGTGTTTGGGCAGACACTGTGTGCAGTGAATTTCTACATGATGTCATCCCAGGCAGAGAAAGCCGTGGTTGAGGTGACTAGGTACAGGTAGGGGGATAAGGGACTGGACTGGATATTTGTGGGGAATGTGGTTCTTTGTTTTTTAATGGCTTCTTTTTTCAGCACAGGCCCTCGACCCAGAGCTAGCATGTCCCTGATGCAGAGCCTGAAGAAGTCTCCCGCGGTGCTTCGGCGCCGGCTGCGCCGCGACAGGACCGAGGACCTGTCGCACGGCGACCCTCTCTTCAAGCTGCAGTACTTGGGCTCGGAGAACGTCTACTCTCTGGACCTGGAGCAGGCGCGGGATGCCATCGGCCGGCTGCTGGAGGGCGCCCCCAGCAGGCCGGGGAAGGAGCACGCGCTGGTGGTGCGTCCGCGCTACGTGGAGGTGAAGGAGCTCAGCACGGGCCGGCAGCTGTCCAAGACGTTCCTGCAGGACATCGCGTACTGCACCGCCGACACCGTGCACCCCAACGTCTTCCTCTACATCTGCAAGCAGCGCAACCGGCAGCTGCAGTGCCGCGTGTTCTGGTGCAGCCGGGCCGAGCGGGCCAAGGAACTCACCGCCTGCCTGGCCGCCGCCTTTCAAAGGGCGCTCAGTGACTGGCAGGGCGATTCCTCCAATCGGACGCAAGGGGAGGGCCCTGCCAGTGGTGGCTTCCTGGATCTGTCCAATCAGGAGTCCAGGAGTGCCGCACTGCTGACACACCTTGCCAAAGGTGAGGCTCGAGATGGTGATGTGGGCAGCCACGATACCCTACATTGTGAATTAGTACTATAGCTGCTATTCTGCCATTTTAATCGCCAGTATTCATAACTCAAGGCTTTTTGACCCTGAAGGATTCCTTGTTGCTTATCTCCAGGTTTACCAGTGATATATGGAACGCAGAATGTATCTCAGTAACAGTATGAATGTAGAAGGTATTACATGACAGTGCCATTAACACTTGGCCCCTCCCCGGTGTAGGTGGGTCAGTGGAGGAGGCGGAGCCTGGTTTCCTGCTGTCCAGTGAGAGCGAGCCAGAGGAGGGACATCCTGTTTGACAGCTTATCAAGTATTGCAGACCCCTCTACCCCCACCCCAGGGACTACTGGACCCAAAAGGACCCCTTACATTTTTCTCTTGTGTCAAGAAAAAGGAGTGTTTGGGGTTTTTTTTGGAGGGAGGTTGGCAACGAAAGAGAGATAAGTGACCCGGATGGGAGGCATTCCTTGCTGAAATTCCAGGGACACGTCGTTTCTGGTTAGTTTCCTGTTTATAGGATGGGCGCTCAACCCGAAGCTTGTAGATTCACTTTTACGGAGCAAGCATACGCCCCCACTGTGGGTATTTACCACATTTTCATCTGTGTAGGTCCAGACAAACTGGAAAAAATAGTACAGAGAAGAAAAGTTTCTGATGTTGTTCAGTGACTGTCCAGAGACCATCGCTGCTGCGGATTAAGTGATAGGGGGTTGGGGTGGGGTCGGGCGTCGGTGTGGTCCCCCGGCGAGGCTCAAAGACGGGACCAACGCCGACTCAGCTGACAAGCTGCCAGGAAACCTCAAAATGCAAAGATAAGGAGGAACGGAGCATTACAGGAAGCCTGGCTGGTGCATTGTGGGTAAACTGAAGCCTAACGTGGTGAGGTGAAATCTCACTCGTGGGAGGAGCAGCGGTTTGACGGCCTGTGGGTATCGTTACCGTCAGGCACAGACTGCCTTCAGGCACTTAACTCGCTTTATATCGCGCCACGTTCTTTAGATGTTGATGTTTTTCCAATCACGTTGTTTTAAAAATGTAACTGACTGAACTGTAAGTTGAGTTGTCACCTGAAATTAAATCCTCAATTTAACCTTTCTGGCTCGGCTGCACTTTACAAAGGGCCCTCGTTTATTGGGAAAGTCAGGTTAACCGCGGACCTGCTAGGGAAATGGACAGCTGGTGGAATGTTTTTGAGTTGCGTGGAATGTAAACAGATTCCAATGAGATTCAAAGTGGAAAGTGAGGGAGATGCGGCTGTACAGAAAGCTCCTTCTTCCCGTTGGTATAGAACACCCTGGGCTGGGGGAAAGAGCACATCCTGCTCCTTTTCTAAGTTTGTTTTGCTAGACTAACACTTTCCAGGCAGCCGGTCTGTCTGCTCACTGGCTATTCAGTCCGGTGATAAACATTAAATGTCAAACTGAAACGGCCAGAGATGGCATCAAAGGGGAAGTTAGGACACCCTACACCAGCGTATGTGTTCGACAGACTGAAAATCGTTTAAAATAAGGCGTGGTATAAATGCACAACCTCATCTCGTTAAACAATGGAAAGGAACAACATCACCTGAAAAATGTGTGTCGCCACACGCGCATGGGTACCGCCGCCCACACCCACCAGCCTGCGTGACGGTAACAGGGCACCTGTGTTGCTGTCTGCCCCCTGAACAAGGACTAGCTATTCCCCTGCCAGAATAATTGCTCTACTACACAGCTCACTTTATAGAGAGCCGGGAATTGGACTAACCAGGTCGTCTAGGTAACGTGACTGCACAGCTACAGTTCAGAATCCCTTGGCATGACCGCAGGCCAATTGCTGCACACGCCCAAACCATACTTGGGCTCCAACGCAGCAACCAGTCCTGCAATTTCACAGACCGTGAATCTGCTCTGTGTATTCAAGTGGCTTAAAATCTGAATGGGTACCACAATGGGTTAAACACTGACGAAAGCCAGCTACGCATTTCTGCACCTCAGAGAAGTTTCTGGAAGCAACAGGTTCATTTGGAGAAGGTCAGCAAAGTCACGCGTACATCGCAATAAATGCCAAACGTGACTATTTAAATATGCACTAAAAATTCTCAGCACTATCCTGCGAATCAGGGACAAATCTGCAGAATCTTAGTTATTTTCATTTTTTTTTTGTTTTTTTAGAACCAAGCTCTTTGTTAGGCAGGTGTTTTCCAGCATGTGTTGTCATGAAAGTTTATTTTTTATCAAGTCGGTACTGGACAGTGTGGATCTTGTGTCTGTACATGTTTCTTGGCTGAGTAAAGCCGCGTGACATGTTGCCAGTTACACCCCATTAAACGAATGTAGCACTGCAGATATTCCCAGGACCAGGTCAGCGACGATTAAAGACCTCCTGAAGCCACGGGCCATAGGTGACCAGCACAGAAGCTTCCTGACATCACGTGTTGCCAGAAATGACTCAACCCAGTTGCATTTTTACCTGGGGTCTGTCGAGTATAAACTTTGTGTAGCCAGCAGGTTCTCACAGGTACAACAAAAAAAAAAACACTTTCTCTGACCTACGCCATTGTGCTCTTAATAGGGTGACCAGATAATCCATGTTAGGGGGGGACACTGTGCTACAGGTTTTACAAACTACCTAAAGACTGAAAATCTCCTCCGCTTGGCTAAATACTTCAGTTATACTTGTGCTTTGACTTGTTTCCTTGACTGAAAGACTCATCCAGTGAAATACAGGTCCTTTCAATTGAAATGGTAGTTTGCAAATCCTGTCCTGGCTCAAAGCCTCCCCCTTGATCATCTGGCCACCCTACTTCTTAAACTTCGGCGATACACTGGTGGGTGTCACTTTTTGAGCCCTCTGTGAACCAGCAACATTGAGAGAAATCTGCGAGACCCCACGCGGTCCTGAAAGAGGAAGTTTGGAGTCCAGCCAGAACCCAGGCTGGATGTGGTAAAAACCACCACTGAACTGTGTGAAATATGAAAGTATTGAAAAAAAACCTGAAAAAAAAAAGTCTGAAATGAGATGGGATGGCACCCCCACTCTGGGTTATTCCCTGCCTTGCACCCGTAGCCTCCGGGATAGGCTCCAGACCCCCCGCAACCCTGAATAGGACAAACGTTTACAGAAAATGGATGGATGGAGGTTTGAAATGTTAGAAGCAGTGGATACTGTTCTGGCTGGCTTATTTTTCCCTGTCATTTCCCTTCTCCAGTGCTTCGCCCTATAAGGGCATAGGGTGACAACGTCCAATCGACTGAGGCGACATAACATTGTTCGTGATAATGCATGTTTATTCCATAGCAGTATAATTATCCCAGTGAAACTCACACCTGGCCCTTGACAGAGCGGGATCCTCTGATTACAGATCCCACATTGTACCAGTACTACAATAGATGAGAAATGCACCAGAGCAGCATATACAGGGCATAATATCAGTGCAAAACATGCAAACCGCGGAGCTCTGAGCGCATCCTGTCGTCTTTGGCGTCTATCAAGGCTCAGACAGCAGCTCAGAAATGCTGATCTGATACGATCTGCAAATTTTCTACCGTTAAGCACCCATGGATTTCATGCCATATAACATTTCCTTTCGACAAAAATAGATCACATGTATGTGAGCAGTGAGGCATCACGCTCTGTACAGAGTGAGGCAGCTGGAATTACGCAAGCCTGTGAAGTTCTGCTGATTGTGATTGGTGGGGGGGGGGGGGGAAGCAAGAGGGAGAGGAGGAGAGAGAGAGGGAGAAAAAGGGGGGTGGAAGGGAGAGGAAAGAAACTTTTCCTGTACGGTGTGAGACAAGTTTGTCCAACAACAGAAAGAACAGAGAGAGTATAAGGGACAACACGGCTCGTCCAATTCTGACTCTCACAGTGGTCAGGGGGCTGTCGGTGGGGGGCGAGCCTTCCTCAGACCTCATCAGCCCCCTCTTGGACGCTCTTTCCCAACACACACAAACAGAGCAACATGCAGCAGCCTCCGACTAACATGAGCCCCAGCAGGATGTAGCACAGTGTGGTCGTCCAGAAGGCGAAGAGGTACAGCGTCTTGTTGCAGTATGAGACGCCGGCCTTCGGGTCATAGTCCGGGGCGTAAATGGAGTATATCCACACATTACCTGCGGATACATCGTCACAAGGATCGTGAGTGTCACAGACACATGCCCCCACTTTCCGGGAGGCTGGACGCCACCATGTCAGATACTGGGGTTCCGCCATCAGTAACTAAGGAATTTACAAATAAATTTACAGTTGGCCTGCAAACCTCATCAAGAGTAAAACTAGAGGTATTTTTAAAAACTTTGGCTGCTTTTTTGCACCCGCGTTCAGGTCAAAAACCAAGCAGGGGAATTCGATTGCTAATTGGGCTGCGGATTTATACGTTTGAGGGCCTTTTCTCGGCAAACGCCGGCCTCCCGTCTGGAAGGTGGTCAGGCACCTCGCCGCTGTCCTGATGGAGAGCAACCTCATCGATCGGCGCCGACCCCCAGCAAACATCTTACCGGCGATGAACCAGCAGAAGAGGAAGAAGGAGACCAGGGAATTCCAGGTGGTGCAGAGCTTGTAAAGAGGCCCCTGATCGCCCTCGTCAGACTCCTGGGAACAGGGCAGGCAGGAGAGCACGGCGAGGGCCAGGCTGAAGGAGCCCGTCACCACCAGGTAGATGGGAATGTAGTGCTCTGCCGGACAGTCCTTCATGTACACGACACCTGTGGAGGAGGGGGGGGGGGGGGGTGCAGGAGCATTACGCCTGCCGCACATGGGGTGTTTTGGCGGTACGGGGCAAGGAAGGGTGACACTCACCTATGGCGATCTGCGCGATGGGCAGGACGATCATGATGAGCTTGGAAAGCACTGGCGAGGAGGAGGAAGAGGTCAGCACAGATATTCGCAGGCAGCCAGTTTACCGACACTCAAACCACACATTTGCATGGCGCCCCCTGTTGGCCATAAATGGTCACTACACTAAATATTAAATAAAGACATTTTGGAGATGATGGAGCAGCATGCTCTGCTAACCAGCTAGTATTTATACTCTACATGCTAGCTATTTATTTAGCTTTTCAAACAGCTTAGAGGCACAGTTTCAGGGACATCAACATCCACCAATGAGGCGATGGGACCTGAGCTTGTTATCAGCCTGCACACGGCCCTCATGGGGCCCCTGAAGAGCACAGTGCCCCCGGTGGCTCAGCCTGCACACGGCCCTCATGGGGCCCCTGAAGAGCACAGTGCCCCCGGTGGCACTCACACATCAGTACTCTGGTCACCAGAGCGAGGAAGCAGCTGTACCACCTGAGGCCGCTGAGGAGATTTAGGGTCACTCCAGTGATCCTGAAAACCTTCTACTCAGCTGCTGTGGAGATGATCTTGACCGTGAACATTACAGTATAGTTTGGGAGCTGTTCTCTAAAGGAGCACAAAGACCTGCAGAGGGTCATCAGGGCGGCCGAGCGTCCTGTCAGATCTCCTCTGCCCTCCCTGCTGGACACCTACAAAAAACGCTGCAGGTCCAGAGGTACTAAGATAATTAAGGACTCCTTACACCCCGCAAACTGCCTGTTCCGCAGGCTGAACTCAGGCAGACGGTTCCGTTGCCTGAGGTCCATGACTGAGAGACTCAGGAAGAGTTATTTCCCCCCAGGCCATAAGGCTTCTCAACTCAAACTAATTCCGGTCCTTCTGTACACTACGTATGTGTGTACTGGAATTCACATATACTGCACATGTTCACTTTACTGCACAAATAACTTTAGTCTGTACATCCTCGCCATTGCAGTATATTTTAGGTTGTATATTTGGATTGTATATTTTAGATTATATACTTGGTTCCATAGATTGTATTTATATATTGTAATTGTCTTTTTTACTCCCACTTCTCACCTCTTTTCTTCTATTTTTACACATCCAAACAGGGTGACTCAGAGATACATGTCACTGCATGTTGTACTGCATGTGACGAATAAATCTCTTAAATCTTGAAGAGCACAGTCCCCCCCCGGTGGCTCAGCCTGCACACGGCCCTCACGGGGGCCCCTGAAGAGCACAGTCCCCCCCGGTGGCTCAGCCTGCACACGGCCCTCACGGGGGCCCCTGAAGAGCACAGTCCCCCCTGGTGGCTCACCTAGTACAGGCAGGGAAGGCTTCGGGGTCTGTGGCAGGTTGCGGAGCAAGTTGCGGTTTTCCATCTTCACTTACTGTCAGCGGCCTGCAGGGGGCGAAAAGCAGGTCTGCTGTGAGGAAAAGGGGACGTTCTAACACGGGGTCCAAACCGGAACTAATTTCCCATCATTGGTGTAATCTGTCATTTTCAGCATAGTCTGTAATCGTTTACCTTCATGTTAACTAATGACGCATTCAACGTAATTTTTGACTCTATCTTGTAATTATAGGTATATCAGACGGCAGACTTACCGGTCATGGGATTATTTACACCCCCCCCCCCCCCCAAATAAATAAATAAATAAAACCACCATTTTGCAAAGATCACTTAGTTCAAGGCGATTCACTCCGTTATTCACTGACAATATTTACAATACAGGAACAGACTTAAGCCTATTACTACCAAAATAAGGTAAACATTCATGGCATTTTCAGTCATCTGCACACACTTATTTTCAGCAGCAATTATTAAACATTAAACCTTCCGCACAAGCGGAAATTTAGTCCATTACCGATATAGTTTTGTCTAATATCGCCGGTTACAGCAGTGAAACAACTAACTTATTAGCATGGCACCTTTGCATTGAAAATTAAAACCATGACGCGGGTCTAATAAATAAAATACTGTGGCGCTCGAGTGGCGAAAAGATCATGAGGCGGAAAACGAAGTTTAGTATTTAGCACTTTTTTATTGCGCGGTTCTTGAGAGAACAGCGGTAAAACAACCAGGGAGAATGTGCCTACGTTAATTTCCGAAACAAGTGGAAACGCAGGAATTAAGGTTCTCAAAAGGTACCAAGCGAGATTCAGCCCAGCACCGACTCCGTGTTGGTGGAGATGAGACATGAGATGCGGCAAATAATCAGATTTCTTGGTCGGAAGTAACTGTTGTATAATATACATGCATATATACGCTTATTTAATTCGGCCTACGTTATACAGCAAATGGTGATCCACCCAAATACACCCTAATGGCAGATCCACCGGTTTTATAAGAAACGTGCGAAGATCACCAGAAGCTCTCGTCCATTGATGGCAAGTATAACAAGTGGCTGAGGCGATCCGTTTGGTAAAGGGAGCCTCGAATCAGCCTGGTGTGTATTTTATGATCCAGCTGCATTAATTGCCATGTGAACATATTTGGAAAATCTGCATTCTCAGAAGGACTTACAAACTTTTGTCGATTTCGGTACTTGAACTGCAGGGCGATTTCCTAACTGCGTACGACTGATTTACACGTGACACGCCGCGTTTTATGAGTTAAAGCGCAAGCACCACTTCTACGAGATGGCAAAATAGACTATATAACTTCAAGATGGTTTGCAGTTTTTCTGACCGTGTTTCAGGCTGACAGTGACGAAACGGGCGGCACTGACACGCCCATGTGCACTAGGAAATGCATAGGCTGTGTTAAAAACGATAATACTACAATAAAGGACTTCATGAACTTGGTATCAATAAACATGCTAGGCTTAAATATGTGACATCAGTACAAATAAATGCAACTTGATCGCAGAAACACTGAAACTACAAAGCAGTAACCCAGCAAAGTTTTCCCATTTTTTAAAAATCCCTCGACAATCGTTTAGGTTCACCTTTCGACCAACTTAGCGCATAAGAATAATATTTAAGAGGGTTTTCCTCCTTGGCACTTACCAAATGGGGGTGAAAATGATCCTTGTTTGGAAAGAAAGCGAAACTGAATGTGCAGTGTCGCAGCGGGTGGCTGGGTTAGGGTCCGAATATCGTGCTTTCTCTTCCTCCACGGACCTGCTGTCAAATCAACCCCGGCACTCCTACTTTTAAAAACTGTTTCGTAAATAACTTTTAACGATGCATGAGTTAAAGCGGAGTCCCCCTTTTGAAAGTGAAAATACAGCAGACCCACTCCTCTTGAGCGCACGGGGCCAATGGGGCGTGGACAAGTAGCACTGACGTAAAGTACGGGGTTAAAAAAGCAGACCCTGGATAAACACAGCCGAAAGGCTGCCCAGCCGATTAGGATCGTTTACAGGATCCAAAGGGCTGATAGTTTATGATGTGGTAATGGTGCGGACGCTTGCGTACTTGGGATTAATTGCGATAAATTTACCTGCAGATAATTCCGCATTGCTGATCGCCGTACGTGGCATTTCAGGCAGTCGGCTAACTATTTAGTAATTCATTTCTGTGGGGTGTCATGTGAGGGATCTTGCAGAACCTGCAGTGCTTCCCCATTCAGTTTTTCTACTCTAAACTGATGAGATGAAGTACTTTTGACGGTGATCCATCCATCCATTTTCCAACCTGCTTATCCTACTGGGTCGCGGGGGGTCCGGAGCCTATCCCGGAAGAAATGGGCACGAGGCAGGGAACAACCCTGGACGGGGGGCCAGCCCATCGCAGGGCACACTCACACACCAGTCACCCACACATGCACACCTACGGGCAATTAAGGAACTCCAAGCAGACCCAAATACATTTGGGAACAATTATGGAAAATTTAAAGCAGACAATCCATGGGCGTCGCTAGACATAAAGCTGTACTGGGGCACGTCCATGATCCAGTCCATCTATAATGATTTTAAGGCTGCCGTATGTCCCTCATATCACAATAGCTTTTCAGACGTTGAGTTTGAACGGAGAAACAACGCCACAGTTATCAAAAAGATCTTTCAGCACGATCGCAGCAAACACACATTCCAGACAGATCACAGGTCCCAGTATGCACTGCGCGCGCGGAGCCCACAGCGCGACGGGTACTTCAATGGGGAGCATGTGCCACGCTCACCTCACTAACACTTGTCATTAACCCCCACCACCACCGCACACACATATACACACTCTCCTGGAGAAATTCACCAATGATGAATACTTATAATAACTTCTTTATTTGTAAAATAGTCACGTGTTAAAAAAAAACAACGAATAGCGTGCACATTGTGCCAAAACTAGTGAGGCTGGTTCCTTTGTCTCTGTGGGTGTGACGGGGTGTGTGTGTGTGGGGGGGGGTCATTGTGTGAAGGATCACTCTAGATAAAGGACCTAAGGCCTCATTCTTCATTTCTTTTTACAAAGCTGCTGTCAGTGTGGGAAGCACTCTGTCTCGGGAGTCAGACCATAGGCCTACCTGTCAAGTTTTGGATTTGAAAATAAGGGAAATTTTCCGGCACCCACCGCGAGCCATCCCACCACCCCAACCAAGCTCCAGTATCCCTTACATTTTAAGACATGGGTACAAGAAAACTAAAATAACCACTTGTCATTTACATTTTATTTTCATTACACATTTTCTTTTAATTTCTCATGTTCACTCATGTGGCTCTCTTGCATTCACTAGTGACTTATACAGATCTGTTGCAGACTTTGTATCCTTGTTGAAGTCGTCACAGAAGGTGAAAGTAACGTTGTTTTTGGCACACAGTATTGCCATTTTATCCTCCGCATTTATGACCTGGATAATGTTGTAAATGACCTGCAGGCTACTGCAGGTGGCAGTTCTCTCGAGGCTACTGACAGTTCAGTTTGGAGAGGCAGAGGAATTTTTTTTAAATGATATTATAATACGGGAGATTTACGGGAAAATACTACTACGGGAGGACGGCGGGAAAGAGGGGTAAAATACGGTAGTTTCCCGGCCAAAACGGGAGACTTGACAGCTATGAGTCAGACTATGGCAGGGATGTGCACCACGATGTACTTCTGTGACTCCACCAGAGGCGGGGTGCTGCTAGTGACTGAGGAAGTGAGGATTTCAGGGCTATTGCCTGGGAGTAGGAGGCCATGGTGACCAGGCAGGGACAAATCAGAGTCTTCGGTCTGCAGGGAACTGAACAGGCAGGACACTGGAGACAAATCAAATCAAGGATTAAAGCTCATAAAGTGTGTTATGGACAGAGTTAAGCTGAGCTTACTGTGTTTAATGCCTGGGTTCTGTACCCGAGGTGGTCGCCACCACAGTGTACTAGCTGGCCATCTTGATCTTGCTGGGGGCACGTGACCCCCCAGCTCTCAAGGTCATAAACTTTCTCAATCGTGGGCACTGACCATTGCGTGCTTAGCATTGCCAGTTCCAGCCGATGGGGTAGACAGTGGAAAGACTGAGCGTGCTCACCTCAGAGATCATTTTTTCCAAGTCAAGTCTCGAGTCTTTGTACTCGAGTCCAAGTCAAGTCTCAAATGGCTGAAATGAACGTTCTCTCATCAGATGCTATCTGAGATAATACTGCATTGCTGTATGTTTTGGATTGAAAGCATGTACTGTACTATCATCTATTATTATACACTACAGTATCAAAATATTAGAGCAATATTAACAGTAATACTGCAGTGGAATGGGCCTACAGTATTCTTGTGATAGACGTTCTGAAAGAAATTCTTCTTCATTGACGTTACGTTTAAATATTTTTTCCTGAATAAACACTTGGGCAGCTGAATGGAGTTTTACCAGGGGCACTGATATCATAACAGTAGCCTATTCTATAACAGCGATTAATGCATAGGATTAACGTTAGGCTACATCAATAGACTACATCCATATATACTCTGCTGCCATCTGCTAACTGGTAGCAGAGTATAGGGCTTCTATTGGCCAGCTACTTGCTGGTAGCCTAGGCTTGAACGTAATGAGATGCTAATCAAATAAAACAGGTGGGGAACAATAAAGCTGTAATCTGCATGTAGTCTGTAGAGCCTACAACTGTGGTTTAGTTTGTTAGCAGTAACGTTATTAGTCCATATGCGATAAGTTTCCCTTTCACCTAGCCAAATGACTGATCTATCCTTGTGTGTTTTCAGGTGCCTGATGAAGTTGGACGTAGTTGAGCCGGCATCATTTATCCTGATTCCACACACTTTGCAAGTGGCCGTTCGCTTGTTAGCTGTCTGTGTGAAGGCTTTATAACCAAATGCAATAAGAAATGGCACAGCTCCAGGTGAACTTGCCGTCGCCATGGTCTGTGTTGATTTGAAATCTGTGGCTGCACGCATGCGTTACGTTGCACGTAATATCAAGGGAGGGAAATATTCAGTCTGCTTCCGATTTTCACATAATACATTTGTACGAGAGTTATGGGAGCTTCTCAGGGATACGCTGGTTGAGTAGGTGAAGAAATGGTGGAAGGTGGTTCCGGTTAGAGTACACAGTGGCCCCTTTTCCACTCCACTGGTGCCAGTTCTGGCACTGGGGCTGGTGCTCGGCTGGTGCTGAAGTTGGGAACCAGCAAGAGCCGGCCTGCATTTCCACGGACTTCAGAGCCCAGTGGGAACCGGGTGACAACACTGCGCCCACGTCACAAACCACGCCCACTTTCCAACATTATCTTTACTTTGCGTTGCCTCGGTTACTCCACCCACCTCTCATGGTGACACGGGTGCTTCATCCAGACCAGAAAAGGTTTGGTGCCGGTGTTGTGAGCCAATTTTGCGGCACCGACGCAATTTTTTTTTCTGTGGGAAAAACGTGGCACTGGTTCCGAATTGGGGATCGGCACTGGATCGGCACCGGCGCCTTTGCAGTGGAAAAGGGGTATGCGAGCGCAGCGGACTTATTAACACTTTATTAATACAGGAAAGCAGATTGATAGCTGGTAAACAAGGTTACCATTCTGATCTGTTACATGGGCAGCTGTGATTAGTCTGCTGAATATAACTGGCTGTGGTCTACAACAGAAATAAACATAATCAGTAAATGATCACAATCTTACAGCTGGCATCTGCAATTTGGTAACTATTTAGATCGTTACATTACAAACATTCATTATAATGCAAACTTGCATATTCTAAATAATACAAATTAAATACAGACTCAGATCACAATATATTAAGTCAGATTAATAATAGTAATGTCAATTAGTTAGATAAATCTCTCAACTACTCTATATATATATGGCAGGGTACATTAACAGTCAACTCTGGAAAGAAACTTAACTCGTATTAACAACACGATTGCGCGTTAATGATTATAGATTTCCGGTTTACTCTAAATTAACAATGTTTGAGTTCTATTATAAAATACAAACCAGGATGTAACATATTAGTTACTTACTCATATAGTAAATCATGCACAGCAACAGATAAACGGTGTAACAGACATTCGCGCAATTACATGCCCTCCATTACTGCAGCAGGTACGCATGCATCAGTGACACGTATCACGCTCACATTTAGACCCCCAGATGTCACATCGGCCCTCATTTATCATCGTTTAACATTTTCTGTGCTTGGAACCAGCAAGTCAGTCAGTGTCAGAAGGAAACATGACTCTCCCCCCAGGCAACCTGATCTGTCAGCTGCCCTCCCCACAACACACACCCTCATCCTGGCAGCCAGAAGCCAAAGAATGCACCTGAAAAGCTTGCAACTTGCAAAGAGCCTTTACAATCAGACCTCTGTCCAAGCCAACAAACAGGTGTCTGTTCAGTCAGACTGTTTGGTCAGGTGCAAAAGCCCTGAGCCAATTGAAACTCGGCCACTCAAATTAGGCCAATAGAGACAAAACCATAGGATGCCCATAGCCTTAAACAGAGGTTCATCTCTTACTGAGACAAACCACAAACCCATATTACCCAGCTGAATGTCCGAAAAATGATATTTAAAGTGAGACACCACAGCCTAGAAGTAGAGAATGTGGACGATTATGTTGAGAGATAGAAAGAGAGATAGATGAATACTGGATAAAAGGTCACCATTACCCACTCAGAAGCCACGAGTGGCCAAATGTGTGAAGATGACCGAGGTCCCAGCTCAGCATTTAGTGCAGGATGCATGTGGTGGCTTTGGTATATGTAATATATCATCCCTGAAAGCGTGTGAGTGTGAAACTGTGAGAGAAGACGGAAAGTCAAGATGCTGGACAGGAACTGAGAAGGATCTCATGCTGAAGGTCATGCGCTTGCCTGGACTTTGGCGTTTCCTTTAAACCTCCCAAAGACTTTCACCACACCATTTCCTTCCTGTAAATAAACAATCTGATGGCCATCACATACTTTCGGTATTAAAAGGTCAGCAACCCTAAATTCACTCACTATCCTCCCAAGAGTCACGTGACGAGGGTTTGGTGGTTATGGGCGAAAACATCTGGCTCTGCTCCCAAACCAACCCGAGCGTCACGTACGGACCGGGGAAGCAGGAGCAGGGAGATGAGGAATCTGGAAACGAGGGGTTTATTGTAGAAAATAGCAAGGTAAGGCACACAGACAGACGTTAGACTTCAGGCTTCAATGGCTGGATTGGGGAAACAAACTTAACACAGACTTAAATGCATTGAACTGATAACAGCGACAAGAAACAGCTGGTAACACGGGGATTCCACACAGGGTAGATGAGGGGGCGTGGCACACAGGATGCGTGGGGCATGACACCGAGAGACTTCCTGTGGGTTGTGCCCCACCACTATGATTGGCCACAATAGCCCAGCCCTGATTCTGTTGACATTCCAGGAGGCGGCGACAAGAATTCCGTGACCAATCTAATCCTTCCATTCACCTTTTTCATCTCACCGGTCGCTGACAGCCCTATCGCCCCTGGCAGGTATCCCAGAAGAGACACTGTCCCGCACAGACACACGTGAACGCCGATTAAACTCATTCAGGCTGCTAAAGAAAAACAAGCAAACCTCACACACGCAGCGACACAGACCAAGAATCACGTACAGAGCTGCAGTCGGGCAGGAATCCACAAAGATGGATCACAACTTAGACAGCAGCCCTGAAATACAGGCCGCAATGTCAGCAAACTAAAAAAGAAAGTCTCCACATATCACATGTCTCTAAAGCAGCCCGAGTAATCTAATTTCGGTTTCATTTTGAGAAACAATCTGTTTTTACTGTGTAATCTTCCAGCAGGCTCTGATAGGCGACAGGGAGAGTGGGAAATGCCATGTTTGTCACACACATTGCATAAGAGGAAGACGGCTGCACACAGTTTTGCGTGTGTATCACTGAGGGATGAGTTGGTACTGCGTCCTAAGTCATTATCAAATGTGCCTTTACCCTGGTCATGGCTGCAGGAATAATAATCAGTGGTGGAGGAAGTACTGAAGCTTAGTACTTAAGTAAAAGTACAAGTATCCCGCAAAATATGTACTCAAGTAAAAGTAGAAGTGCTACATCAACAATCTTACTTAAGTGAAAGTACTAAGTACTTACTTTTAAATTTACTTTAAAGTATTTTTTTAAGTAAAAGTACTCACACAATGGTTTGTCTCAACGTCTGGGGTGTGCCATTTTGTAAAAGAATAGTAGATATACTGACTTACGCCTCTACCGATGTCATTGCTCGTAATAATTACAAGAAACTATACAGTATATGTGTATTGGAAAGTTTGGTGTGCTTATTGTGCGTGCACTCTGCAATACTGTGTGTACCCTAACTTAGAATTATGTGGATGACAAGTTATCTACTAGGTATTACCCACTAATATACCATTAAGATAAACCAATCAGGACATGATATATCTTTAAGTCATTTATGTACTTGCAAAACTATTCAACACATTTGTTAAGAGCAGTAAAAGGGAAACACAACAGTAACCAAACACTAGTGGTGGGGTGGCGCCATGTTGAATGTCTCGTCTTCTTGAAATCAAGCCAGTCTACCAGCTCGTGCTGCTAATTGACGCGCGCTCTGCCATCATTGGAACTAATTAAGTCACCTGATTGGTAGGAAATGGCAAACAATGCCAGAACGCAATAGGCTATTTTTTCATGCAAGATTTTGAGGAAATTGTGTTCATAAAATGTAACGACTAACGGCATAAATTGTAGAAATGTAGTGGAGTAGAAAGTACAGATAATTGCCGCAAAATGTAATGGAGTAAAATAAAAAGTATGCATTATTATTTTTACATAAGTAAAGTACAGATACGTAAAAATGTACTTAAGTACAGTAACAAAGTACAAATACTTTGTTACATTCCACCACTGATAATAATCACTATCAATACTCATTTGCTACAAAGCTAATTATATGATAACTACCACTACAATTTCACTTAATATAGTTAAGTTTTATAAGTGGTTATAAAACCTTCTCGTTACATTTTACATACGAAATGAAGAAAACAACTGATGAGAAGACGACGACGATGATGATGATGATGATGATGATGCTGATGATGGCACTTGCCACAAGCTCTGTTATTTAAGATGGGATCGGATAAGATGTACTTTATTCAACTTTACTTGCATATCTTAAATTGAATTTAAATTAAATCTTTGAGTGAGATGCTGGGGGGGGGGGGGGGCATGCTGTTATCACTCAGGCCCACCTCCTTCTCCACGGAGAAGTGCGGAAGTGCAGCTCCCTCCCTGCCAGCGAAACCGAACGGGATGAACTCCTGGCACTGGAGGTAGTAAAGAGGCGGGGGGTGGGAGTGAAGAACAGCCTACACACCTCCCAGCCCCCCCCCCCCCCCTTCTCATGCACGTGTCACTAACCTTCACCTTCTTCATCTTGAGGGTGTGGTTGATGTTGCTGGTGATCAGCTTCTGCCTCTTCCCGTGGCACACAGAACAGGACAGTGAAGACTAATCTCATATCAGGATAAGCGGGTAGAACATGGATGGATGGCAGAGCAGGCAACTTTAGTCAACTGGCTGGAGTCAGATTTTCAATTCAGTTTTTAATTGAGATTTTCAATATTCAGTTAATGGATGGGTGGATGGATGGCTGGATGGATGGAACTATAGCTGCTCCACACCCAAAGAGTCCACCAGGGTCTTCATGGACTCGACGAACAGCACCAAGCAGCTCGACTGAGCAGTGTCTATTCTGCCATGGGTCGAGACGTGGGGATAATGAGGATGACGGCTGGGAGAGTGGACACATTAACATATAAACATTTTACATCTGCATTTATATCAGACCACTAGCGTAGAAACGGATTCGCAGTTTTTGGAGGGTTTATGTAAGATGTTGGAATAGGGCTCCCCCTAGTGGAAAACTATAGGTACATTATCTCAGTGTTAACGATAGTACCCATAGTAAATATGCACACTGCAAGGTTAACTGGCATTTGTAAGACACAGTGAGGGTGCGCTTGGTTAACAGAGGGTCTGGCTAGAGTATGAGGACAGCAAACCTACGTGAAAACACACCTTTATGAAACTTTTACAGGTATCTGACGGCAGGCAGAGTCACAGTCATTAGCTGAAATACAAGTTTTGAATAGCATGGAAATGACTCTGCAGTATTGGTCACAAATTAAACAGTTATTTTTGAATATGGTTACACTTGCATTAGAAAAACACTACATATCATATATCTTTTCACATAGTGTAGTCTTTAAAAAAGAAACCTTGCAAAAATTTTAAATACTATCAGAAATGTAGATGTGATTCATACGAATCTCAGTACACTAAAGCCACGTTTAATTCTTGGTGACTTGGCAGGTCACAAAAATCATATAGTTTGTTTTAAAATAAATACACTCACTGGCCACTTTATTAGGTACACCTCGCTAGTACTGGGTTGAATCCCATTTTGCCTTCAGAACTGGCCCAATTGTCCTTGCCGTAGATTCAACAAGGGGCTTGAAACATTCCTCAGAGACTTTGGACCGTGTTGACATGATCACACAGTTGCTGCAGATTTGTCAACTGCACCATCATGAGGCGAAAATCCTGTTCCATAACTTTGAGTATTACGTTTTGCCATGTAAGTGTCATAACAACGATACTAGGCCAACTTGAAACGACAATGTTTTAAATCATTTTACGTATTTTTTCCTGACAAATTTTATACTGAAACTCCGCGCACATGTTTGGCGATGACAGCCGGGGTTGTGAGTGGTGATCTATACTGATATGCTTAGAACAGTCAGTGTAATCAGTGTGTAAATTAAACTCTGGTGTGCATTTCTTACTTAGTCTGTGCATGGGACCCTACTAGCCGTTGCTTGGTGGCTGTCAGAGGGGTAACATCGACCTTACTGACCCGAGCTGGCACAGTTAAGCGTTGTAGGCACTCATGGGGATCGTGGAAGTAATACGGAGTCTGATCGCTGACCTGTTGATAATTTCTTTAGTAACTGACTGCTACTACGTTGTGCCAGAACTAAGCAGCGCTCCTACGAATGAACACCGAAAGTCTCATCGGCTAGGAAGTAACTATGCATCTCCCAATTTGCTAAAGACTGTCAGCGTCAAATGCCGTGAGTCTGAGCTGGAGATTGCGGTGAAAGCCGATCTTTATAACATAGGTACCCCTATCAAGGGGGCCGATCTAAGATTAGGAGCGGATCCTGGCGTTAAGGAATCGTGCAAGGCTAAGGCTTCTGGACCATCCGCGTATACCATAATCGCTGACCTAAAGGACTGCGGCACCCACAGATTGGTTTGTATTTGAATGGTAACCTGCTCTTGGTGTTTCAGTGCAATGGTATACACCGCGTGCTGACGCATGAATTGCGCGGCTGTTTTTGAAATATCGGGGGGGGGGGGGGAGTTATCTGCACAGATGATTAGGAAACTGCAATGTTGTACCCACGTATTAAATTGATGTATGGAGCGCTTCTTTAGCTTATTCTATTAATAAATTGACTCCTAGGTATTCAGTGTGTACTCTATTCACGAACTGCGCATTAATGTCTAGAACAGACCTCTCGACCAAATACTGCTCTACAACAATATAATTAGTATTCATTTTTATTTTCCTCTCCTTAGGTCATAGAGGATTCATTGATTTATGCAAACCTTCTCGTCTATTCACCGAAACCATCTCCAATCGGCGTCGTGCGGATGAAAGGCGTTGCTATTCCGATTGAGTGCCGTTATACACGGTAAGTCGCGCTGGTGTGTGATGCTGCGTGATACAATAACAAAATTGAGGTTTGACTTGCCGTCCCTCTTAGGAGATTCCGTGTGGAAAGTAGTATCCTTAAACCAACGTGGATGCCCATCGCCTCAGCTCCGCCTGGGGATTTGCTGGATTTCTCCCTGAAACTCATGTCTAGTAAGAATATAATGTAAATAGTGGATGGGGGTAGATGGGTGGGGCCTTGTTAACTGGGACTCCATACCTTTTGCATTGCTATTTGTTGTATCCCCGGCAACCATAGCAGAATTTCCATGTCTTCCTCCGAATTTGAAACTGGAGATTTAATTGTTCAACTTGTGTCTCCAGGTGACTGGCGAACTGACCGAGCTTCTCCTTTCTACTTCCTGGGGGATTTCCTATACATCCAAGCCTCTGTCCGATCAGACAGTCGCCTTCCCCTCACCCTGTTTGTAGACAGCTGCGTTGCTACTCTACACCCATATCAGAGTTCTCGCCCGAGATACTCATTTCTCGAGAACAATGGGTGAGCAAATCCTTATGAATGATTGTAAAGCCAGAGCTGCAGCTGCTGATGTTCTGCTCCTTTGTAGGTGCCTGATTGACACTATGCTGACTGGGTCCAGCTCCATGATTCTGCCCAGAGTCCAGCAGACCACGCTGCAGCTTTTGCTGGAGACCTTTGTGTTTCCTCGGCAACCGGCAAATACGGTTGGTCTGGTTTTTGATTTCCCATCAGTAGCTGCTGGTTCCCATTCTTGATGCTGCCTTATTGCTTTTGACACACAGATGTACATCACATGTCACGTGGTGGCCACAGTCAGTGGGGAGACTATGGATGCCAAACGACGGGCTTGTTCCTTTGTGGATGGAAGGTTAGATCATTCTCAATCAGGTTTATTAGCCAAGTATGTTAGCACGCAGGGAATTCTGTCTGTTGTCTGTGCATTTACTGCATAAGACAATGGTCTATACAGTCTGTATACTATGTGTGGTTGATAAATATCAGTGCAAGGAATGTTGGAATATACAATAACTCAATGTTTCCCAACCCTGTTTCCTGCCACAGCACACCTCTCATTAGGTAATTATCACAGGGCACACTATTGATTAACACCTACTACTAATAGGCTCTTGCCAATGACTCGAATCTCGTTGATCCTGAAATTTATCTTTTTCAAAAATTTGCCCATGATCTTGTTTTTCTACTGCAGGACAGTTCGCAAATTGTTGAACATGCGTAAAACTTAACGTGTTCAGTTCAACTTTTTTTTTTTTTTTTTTTGTCTAAGCCACGTAAAGTACATTCATAATGTAACTAATACGTAAGCTTATAATTTAGTTTATATAACAGATCGGACTAGGTGTGCACACTAGTTCTCACACCATTTAACTGTACTTATTACAGCATTGAGGTCGCATTGCGTTGGTCAGTCCTGTCAATTGTACCTTTTTTTTTAAATTAGCTACTGAATTGTGGTGCTTTTCTACTGTCACTTAGAACTGAGCCTTACGGTGAATTGGTGGCTTTCCAATGTAATATATGCCAGTGATGATTGTGTCGCGGTGGCCCTGGTGTGACCTACCCAAGCTGGAACCGCACTATAACTAGTCTCTCCCCAGTACTGGTCGAGTGTGGCTGGCTTGGTTCCTGTACGCCAGTGGAAAAGTGCTGGACTTTGTAGATGCATGTATGAGCCAAGATGTATATTGATGTCATGTTTCTATTCCCAGTTGGAGATCTGCAGATGGGAATGACTGGGTATGCAGTGGCTGTGACTCGTACCACAGGTCTGGCCGGCCCATTTGGTCCACTGGCCCTGGCAGCCGCCAGTGGCCGGCTAGCATCTCCCGCAATGGCGTGGGCACTCCGAGAGGTATGGGTGCTGTCGTATGGTCCATTCTGTACTTCAATTACAGCTGCTTCTCTCTCCCCTTTAGGATGGGAAATGGAGATAAGCGTGGGGCCTGCGATCATCCTTCCAAACAACGGTGTTGACAACCCCTTGTTCCCAGGCATGCTGGTTCCAGCACAGCCATCTGGAGCTTACTGGAGACCTGTAAAGGATTCCATAAGAGGTTTATTTGGCACATTTCTACACTTCTGCAATAACTGTGTCTTAAGCTGAATTCTAATTTTTACGGTGAGAGCCTTTAAATGTTCATCAAATATCTTGCTTTGGCTCGAACTGATTACACATCAGTGGTTAACTGATGTTCCTAGACAAATGGGGTCTGACATAGATGAACCCTTCTTGGTCTGGCATTTCAATACCAAGAAGTCTGGGTGAATAGGTCCACCTCATTGCTGTGTCCACTGAGGTTCTTGAAACATCTTCCAGACTGGCAGAAGGATGGTAGTTCACACTCTATCCTGGACCTTGCAGAAGATGGTGGTCTGCCAAACAAAATGGCTGGTGAGAACTGTGGGCTGCTTTGTTGCTAAAACTGCAGAATGGGTGGTCTTTCATCAAAATCTCTCTCATTAATATTGAATTCCTCCTTTCAGAAGAGAAGGAAACCGCAGTTGGCCCAATAACACAACATGAACGAAATGGCACCTCCATAGTCCTTCAGCCTCAAGCAGATGTTGGATTAACCAGCTCTTTGGTTCTGTTGGGTGAACTTTCTTCTAAGCCTGAAGTTCTTAGAAGGAAAGACTTCATCCATCCTGTCCCACCATTTCATCAGGATGGCACCCTGGCACAGAGGCCTGCATCACAACCATGAAGCTGTCCAGGAAGGTACTTCAATCTCGTGTGTGTGTGTGTGTGTGTGTGTGTGTGTGTGTGTGTGTGTGTGTGTGTGTGTGTTTTTATTTTGTGAATTATAGAAGTTCGTCACTAGACTTGGAGCTAGAATGTCCTAGTGGACAGAATCTTCATTTTCTGTAACTAGACTCTTTTAACAATTTATGTATCTCCTCCAACACCAGCTCCATGGCCACTGGCTTAGTCATCTTGTGGAAGCCGCCCCACCCCCCCTCCACTCAGCGGTCCTCCCAGCATGGTCCCAGTTATGCCACCCAGCATTCCCTGTGCTAGGAAGTGAAAGTCTGCCCTACTGTCCCTGCGGTCACCACCTACTCTGGATGAGCAGAGAAATGGATTATATATTTTTATTCTGTCTTTTCTTCAGGAGTAAAGAATTGAGTATTTAACCGGGTGTCAGTTTGGTCTCTTGTCTAGATGTTTTCTGAAAGGAGACTGAGTCCAAGACATTGGGGCAGCTTAATTTTGTGTTTCTCAAAGCCTTCATAGTACTACAGTCATCTTAACATCAGAGTCAGAAGTCTATATGATGACCCTGGGCCAGAGGTGGAAAGTTCAGGTGCAGAAAGTACAAATCTAGACTGAGGGTTTTGTCTCAACCAACCAGTTCAGTATAAAGATTCCCAGTCACAGTACTCAGCTGACTGGTTGAGGCATAACCATGTTCTGGGTTTGTAGTTTCTGGACCTTAACTTTCTAACTCTGACTGGGGCCAATTAGGTCTCTGGACTGAGCCCGTGCTAAGATTCTACACCACCCCTGAATTCCTATAATGCACAAACTTTTCTCAGTTTGAATTAATCAGCACTTACTTAAAATAAATGCATTAATACAGTGAAATACTACACGATGGTCTCACTCTTTGGCAAACAAATTTAGCAGCAACATGTGTGACTGTGAGCTAGATGCATTGAGGAATTAAACGCTCATTTTCTAGTTAAGTGGTTGAAGGTAGACAGACCACGTGACGCCGCAATTAATGACAACATTACGGGAAGCCATGGATTTTGGTTCATCGTTACGTCGCGGTGAAACGGGGCAAGGTGCAGCGAGTTATTGGGGTTCGCGATGGTTTAAGGTGAAGGGCAGACATCACGAAATAGGGGGAAAGGAGGAGGGGGCGTCTGTGGGGGTGGGGGCGCGCTCTCGTGACGTCATACGCCGCGTTGGCTCGCGCTGGAGAAACTTTTGGACCCCCCCCTTTTCCCCTGGCAAGAGCAAGGAGCTAGGGAAGAAACTTACACCGTTTGGGTGAATGCATACCTCTGTAAGGAGCAGCTCCTTCAGCAAAGGGGGAATAAGACAGACGATTATATGGAAACCGAGAACAGTTTAACCTTTTAAACTCGGTCGCTATCTGGCTGGAACAAGCTCGGTATCTCGATTGCAATCCCCCCTCCTCCTCCTCGTTTGGTCGTGGGACAGAGAAGCGGAGCAGGGCGAAATGGCGGAAACCAAAATAATCTACCATATAGACGAAGAGGAGACGCCGTACTTGGTGAAAATCCCCGTCGCGGCAGAGGAAATCACGCTGCTGGATTTCAAGCAGGTCCTGAACAAGCCCAGCTACAAATTCTTCTTCAAATCCATGGACCAGGATTTCGGGTGAGTCTCGCATACGGCGGATTCTCTGCTGATGACCAGGGGGCGCCTGGAGGTACTGCCCGAAAAGTGGCCCTTTCAACACTGACATTACAACTTTTTTTGCGATTGCCACAGATTTTTAAACTTAAATACTTGTTACTTTCAGGGGTTTGCAGCGTCAGTAACGTAACAGCAGTTTTGAGAAACGTTTTAAAATGGAAAAATAACTATAGCATTCTCTAACTGGCCCAATGTATATCCACATTTAACTGTTTTATTTGCTTGCATTTGCAGTGTATGAGCAGTTATAATAGTGAAGTGGAAAGAATGACATATTTATGTATGCAAAAAGTATGCATGAAAAGTGTCTTTGGTTATTAAAATTCATATAAAATGTTAAGTACTTTTCCCCCGAAGCACATGTTACACTAATGCTTATTCTTTGGAGTTCATATACTTTTGAATGAAGATGTTATAGAAAAAAGCCGGAAAGTAACAATCTGCAGAGATAAACGTGTTTATATTATTTTGAATAATTTATTTAACCACATAATACATTTCTGTAAATATCTTGATTTGACTAAATCTTCTGTATTGATTAACTGTACCATGTGACTGAATCCACGTGATACGATTTATGACCTATAGTGTTTTCATGCTCATTGCTGCTAGGTATCTGTCGTTTAGCATAAAATACGGCCGATCAGTTTTACATAAATTCAGCCAATGCACTAGTCTAGCATATTTTGTGATTGGCTGAAGTAACTCGTTTCATCATTCTAAAAATACAATTTTCCAACACGTAGGCGCATCTCTTCTATGTAATATTATTTACGTAATTTCTACGTCATATTTTTTCTCATCGTGTCAAATGTAAGGTTGCGAAAGATTTTAACTAAATAGGTAAAAAGAATTTACATAATCTAAAATGCTTAAATATTTGAAATTCGAAGTATAAAAGTATGTATGCAGAGTGGAAATGAACCCTCCTCTGCCCTCTATTTTAGGTTTACTCATTTAAATACCAGGCTGCTCTCTTAAGCATCCAGGACAGTAAAATCCATTTAGCACACAGCGCCATTGTTTGTGTGTGTGTGTGCTGAATGGCGGTGCCAGGTTTAGCGGGGCGAGACTCTTTCTCTGGTAGCACATCTCCAGCAGGGTCTCCTGTGGGGTCCTTTCCTGCTCCTGAGGCATCCAGCGCGCTGCCTGTTGCTGGAATTAATCTGAAGCAGGTTGATGTTGCTCTAAAATTGCGCATCAGCTGATGAGCAGACAGAGGTCCTCTGAAAGCCCCCCCCCCGAGGACCTTGGCAAAAGTTTAAGAGACTTGATGCTGTAAGAGAGGAAGAATGATTCCCAAAGCCAGACCTTCTCCTTAAACCTGCAGCATTTACTAGCTTTGTTTTATGACCAGATCTTTGTGAGAACATACGGTTTGGCGCTATGGTAATGAGGTCTGGGGTTGGCTCAGGCTTTCCCAGCTGGCTTACTGCTTCCAGCTGCCCGGCTTCCCTCCAGACACACAAACCCCAAATGCTGCCCCTCACTCCCCATGATGCGGACTGAGGTATTCCTCAGAAATGCTGTAGTGCACAGGTCAGTGAGCATCCAAACGTAGCCGGTAAACAGGCTCAAGGTGAGACTCCTCGTTTTCTTTGTGTTGGGAAAATGTGGACGTTATGTAGGGATGGCCTGAGGGTTCCCAGCTTACTGGGACTTTACCTTTACACTCTCTCCTGGCGAGCGTGACTAGGAAGCAGCGTGTCGTGTAGGACGTGCTAACGAGCTTAAAGCTGCCATTGGGTTTCCTCGGGTGACGTCAACGGCTGCAGCTGTTCGGGGGTGGGGGGGGGGGGGTCTCTGGACCGCCACGCTGCGTATCGAGTTTCGTCGTCTGGACCTCCTGTAGGTTTCCGAAGCATTCGATACATTACCCCGACAGTTGAGCCGGTCATTTGCACCCGCCATAATATGTCACGAGTCTCTAATCGTCCGTGGAATGAAAATCGCCGGTGGGCGTGGCTATTGTGGCATGGGGTGCAGTCAGGGGATGGGCCTGCTCGTTCGCTTCGTCTGCCTTTTGTTTTGGTGCCTCTCCAGCGTTTTAGTTAAACCCGTTTCCCTGACTGTACTCAAAGCCTCCATTCATTCAGTCGAGGCTAAAATCACTTTGGCTGTTGGTGCTGTTTGCCGGTTGGGGTCCAGACGTTCATGGGGTCCAGCTCTCCTCCCGAAGCCGTCCATGGGGCCCGAGGGAAAGTGTTTATGCATGTGGCGCATGTTCCTCTCACTGTGTGTCTTGCACCCAGGAGATGGGAGGATTTATGGAGCTAACAGTTCCGTTCCTGCCAACCCATGTCTCCTACAACGAATCACAACGCCAGAACTGATCTGGCCCTGACATACGAGTCTGAATTGGTGACTGAAGTGGCTGTTTTTTTTTTTTTTTTTTTTTAAACTATAAATCCTGTTTGTTTTGCCCCGCAGTGAAACACTAGTAAACCTTTCAAAAGAGCTCAGACATGCCGAATAGCGCGGACTTGCAGGCTTTTAAGTGAGTGCATATAGTCGTCGAAAATAACCCGCTGCTGTAATTACGGTGTAATTAACGTCTTTGTCGTGAGCGCTGAAGGGCTGGAGTCACCGAGAGGGGTCTCCGTTCTTCACGTCGATGGGCAGCCGCCCTTTCCTGTAATGCAGATGCTGGTTTCTGAGCTCGAGTTTCGCGGGGCAGGCAAGCCACGGCAAATTCTGTGGCATAATAAGATAACGAGATAAACGTGTAGACAAAACACAAGGTGTGCGAGGGAGTGTAGAGTGCTGATTTTCCATTGTATTTTGTGTCTAGTGGGTGGCTTGCTGTTACTCATGGCTCCCGTGTGCTGGGGGGCACTATGACCCGGGGGATTTCAGGTGTCCTTATTCTCAGCACTAGAGATGTAACGATTTTCCAGATCTACGGTTTAGCTCAGACCTTTTGGAAAAAAATTTGGAACACTGACATGTGCTTTAGTCTTCTTTTGTTTAGATTAACCTCAGTTCACATGAAATAACTACGTAAAAAAAAAAAAGACATTTTTTTTTCTGAAGACCACTTAGAAACGCAGAAAACAACATGACTGCATTCCTTACGCTCCACAGGATAACCAAAATGTTCCCACACCGCTGACTTGATTGTGCTGGGGTGCTCTGCAATCTCAAGGTTATTATCCATCTTGAGCTAATGAAACTAGCCTAGCGCTTCCCACAGGCTCCATCACTCAATCATGATTGGACCAAAAGTTATGTGACACACGCAGTTGGACAACAATAAAATAGGCGTAATGTGTAAAATTTTACAAAACATACAGCTTGCCCCGATTTTAAGTAGAATAATAATTTTGTGTTTTACATGTGTTGCTGTGTTAATTGTGAAATGAAAAATGAGTTTTGTGCCAGAAGTTGTGTAACGAGAGCTCAACAGGCTGCAGCTGCGGTCGTGGCAGGAGGTTGGTGTTGGTGGGTGTGGAGATCGTGAACGAGACCGTGAATGTCTGTTTTGGGGCTTTGGTCTCAGTTTCAGAACCATCACACCACTACTCCCCACCAATGTATGATGGTGCACTTCTCTTCACTCTTGTGTGTCTGCAGGGTTGTGAAAGAGGAGATCTCTGACGACAGCGCCAAACTGCCGTGTTTCAATGGACGGGTGGTGTCATGGGTGAGTTCACATGTGGCAGCTGGGGGGGGGGGACCATGTCTCATGGCTGTTGGGCAGATGCATTGAATCCCCAAGCATCCCATCGCACTATGGGATTGGTGTGATTGTATCGACAGTCCTACTGCAGACATCCCACTTCTCCCGGAAGTTCTGGGAGTCTCAGTTAATTGGACAGCAGCTCCCTGACACCCGGAATGATGCGCGGTGTCCCGGAAGTCTGTCCTTCTGCTATTCAGCGATGGTACAATCAGCTGGCAAGTTTTACCACTGCAGGGTCCCCCCTGGAGTTTGATTTCAATTCTTCACTTTTCTTTGTATTTTTGCTTCTACTAATCAAATTCTTCACTTTTTTTTCAGCATCCGTTTTTTTTAGTCACTCTCTCGCTGCTTCTTAATAAATTAATCATTAAACTCACTGAATATACATCTCTTCTGACAATCACACTGTGATTGGTCAACTAACGGCATGGGCGAGTCACGAGTCTACTTGATAAGGTTGGGAGAATCGTGAATACTGTGTAAAAATTTGCGTGCTGGCGTGCTGAAAACATGATGAATAGTACGCATTTCGGAAATAATGTTCTAATTACTATATATATGGTAAGCTAATACTTTCCCGGTGTTTCATAGTACCTTTGAGAGGGACATTCTAAAACGCTTAATGTGGTTTAATGTACCAAAATAGCGACCAATAATCACCAAATTTCGCACACACACAAAAAATCAAAACCGAAATACAAGGAATATGGACTTTATTTTACGTTAAGCGTTTTCCCCTCCATTGACGCCCATTATAAGGAAAAGGCTTAATGTAACTTAAAGTACCAAGACAGCCACCAAAAATCACCAAATTTCTCACACGTATATCTGGTCATAAACACTTTCACCTGACAAAAAATCTAAACCGAAATACAAGGAATATGGACTTTATTTTACATTAAGCCTTTTCCTTATAATGGGCGTCAATGGAGGGGAAAACGCTTAACGTAAAATAAAGTCCATATTCCTTGTATTTCGGTTTTGATTTTTTGTCAGGTGAAAGTCTTTATGACTAGAGATGTGTGGGCGAAATTTGGTGATTATTGGTCGCTATTTTGGTACATTAAACCACATCAAGCGTTTTCATATTAAGCGTTTTAGAATGTCCCCACACCGATCGATAACATTTGCTACTTTTAGAACGGCCCATGCTCATTTGACATGGATGATCGACGATCGTGTGTCCGGGGCGCCGGGCCAGTTTTGATTAGGCCCTACGAGTGCTACGGTTCAAAATTGGGGAAAAATGAAATTCGACTTTTCAAAAATTCAAAATTCGTCATTTGAAAATTGAATTCCGTTTTTGTCAATGACGAGCGGCAGCGGGAACCCTGCCACTGCAACCTCGCCCCAAATTTGACCACCACTCTCTAGCAGCAAACTTTGTCTCTCCCACTCTCCCCCATCCCAGTCAGCTAGATATATATATGTATATGTGTGTGTGTGTGTGTATATAATATGTATGTATGTATGTGTGTGTGTGTGTGTGTGTGTGTGTGTGTGTGTGTGTGTGTGTGTGTATGTATATATATATATATGTGTGTGTATGTATGTATGTATGTATACACACACACACATATGTAAAATGAATATGATGACTCCCTGAAATCAATATCCCTAAGCTGGGGTGTCTGCTACACCCAACCCTAACCCTAACATGGAGTCAGGCAGTGAAAGAAATATGGAGATTAAAAAAAAAAAAATCTGTAAAAGAGAAAGGAAAGTTAGATGTGTGTCGTTACGGGTGTTGTAGATCATTAGTTGGAACCCCCCCCCACACACGATGTTCCAGTTGTCTATCCCACCCTTCACACTTCACCTTCTCCTGTTAGCTGGTCTCCTCCGAAGGCCCTCTTGTGGAGGCGGGTGCCCCCCCAGCAGAGGTGCGACCTGAGCCATCGCCCCCGCCGCCGCCTCTGCCCCCCCCACCTGCAGAGAGGACCGGGGGCATTGGGGATTCCCGCCCCCCCTCCTTCCAGTAAGTCTTCCTGGGAATCCATCATGTGACCATCTGGATTGTCACCATGACACCCTCCGTCCTGGGGGCTCCATTCGCCTCACTGAGTCCATTTGCAGTGTTTGCCAGCTTCTTTGATCCGTTCCCCACTTCTATGTACACTGCTAGTTGAAGGTTTTTACACACACTGAGATTTTCTACATTTGCATGTTACTTAACATTGACTAAAGATACACCTGATATTCTTTGCTAACAAACTTAGAGTATATTCACCATTCAGGTACCTTTATTAGGAAGAAAATGCCGTATCTTTGATTCATCAAAGTAACCACCTCCAGCAGTTATGAAAGCAGAGAAAATTCGAGGCATTCTTTCTACAAGGGACATTAAATATTGCTCTGTTTCATGGGATGAAATGGGTAACTAGTGTATTTAAAGTTAAAGGACAGCCTAGAATCTGACTCTGCCTTCACCACACAACCAGTTAATAGGGTGTCAGACATGCACTGTTACATACTCTTTCCATGTTACTGGTAGTGTAGGTGACAGTAATGGTCACATTGACTCTTCTGTGGAGAAATAATAGTTGCCATGGCAACCAAATTTAGATGTCAAATTTTGCTACCAAAATGGGCGTTGAGCCCCATGTGCCATCCTCTGTGCAGCCCTAATGCCACGGACAGCATGGAGAACCTGGATGAGCGTACAGAGACGGAGTCGGTGGTGTCGTTCCGGAGGGAGCGGCCGCGGCGGCGGGAGAGCGAGGAGCAGCACGGTGAGCCGCCGCCGACCGCTCGGTTCGTTAGAGCGTCAGCGCTCACATGCTTGACACCGCTGACCGGTCTGCCTTCGCCACCAGGGCAGCGCGTGAACGGGCAGAGCCGCCTAGAGCGCCACCTAGCGGGCTATGAGAGTTCCAGCACGCTAATGAGCAGCGAGCTAGACACCACTAGCTTCTGCGATTCTGAGGAGGACGATGCCATGAGCAGGTCGGTGTGCTAGAGAAGCATCAACTTCCTGTGTATTTTTCCTGAGGTCTTTGTCATTATCGTCATCCAGAACCGACGGTGTGAAACTTTGTGCTCCGTCCCCTCAACACAGGTTTAGCAGTGCCACAGAGCAGAGCACGGCATCCCGCCTGCTGAAGAGGCATCGCAGGCGGAAGAAACAGCGCCCCTCAAGGCTGGAGCGGGTATTGCACCTAGGGAAGAGGGGAGGGTGAATGTGGTCATGGGAAGGGGGTGGTTTATGGGGCTGCTATTGTAGCAAAATTATTTTCAAATCTGTGTGGAGAGTTGTGTACCTGTATCTCAATCTGTGTGTGAGTAATCAGATTTGTAAATGTGTGAAATAATCTCTAAATTTGAAATTATTCGTAAATTTTGAGTTTCAGTGGTTATGATTAAAAACCGAAATATCATACGACAACAAATATAGTGCATTACAGATTGAACCGTTTGCCCTTGAATAGGAATTATTAGCGTAGATATCAGTGCTGAAAGACCTTATTTAACAGGTACCTTTGTACTGTGTTGAAATGGTATAAAAATGCAAGTCTACCTGGGTTTTTTTAAATGCGTATTTTTATGCCATGTCTAAAGGGTAAAACTACCATAGAGACATAAAGAGGGGGGGAAATGCAGTGTCCAGACATATTCTGTCTCAGTTTATACCCTGACTGTGTTCCTTACCCAAGTCCTCAAAAGCTTGCGAGTGGGACAGCCCTCAAAAACGTCATCGATACAGTCACATCTCCACACGCATTTGCAGATCTCTCAGGGCAGAAGTGCAGCAAAAGTCACATGTAAAAAGACAGCCAATTGAGAATTCCACCTGAATTGTAACTGATGACTTTTCTGTCTTTACAGCGATGGAAATACAATACTTTAGACTTTTTATCCATTTGCAAATTTGTCTACGCATGTACAGTGGATTCTGAATACATATTAACAGACTGTTGTACGCATTTACAAATCTCAGTATGCATTTAGAGATTCTTTTACATGTTTTTCGAATCTGATTACACACACACACGGTCTGAGACACAGGTGCACAGCTCTCCATACGGCCCCACAGTGGCCACTAAACTGTCCAGGTTGCCAGATACAAAATCTATGGCACAGCGCTGATGTGTGGGGAATCGTCTGAGTCAGTATTGTGGAGGAGAGAGCGCTTTAATGCCTGCACGTTGGACCTCCCTCCAGTAGGTGTGCTACGCCTTGGGTGGGAGCTGCTTTGGAAGATGACCGTTTTCTCTGGTGTTTCAGGCGTCATCCTTCAGTAGTGTCACGGACTCCACCATGTCCCTCAACATCATCACAGTGACACTGAACATGGGTGCGTGTGGTCAGCTCGCTCCATCATCATCATCCTCTTCCTCGCTTCCCTCTCTGGTGTCGTTTATCTGTTCATAACTCCCACTGTGTGATGTTTGTTTATTGCCTGAGAAATTGTGGTGTTCATCAGTGCTCCTTTTTTGGTTTATTATGTGAAGTAATAAGATTAGTTATTGATTGGCTATGGCGCCCCTCTGCTGTCGAGCAGAGAAGTACAACTTCCTGGGCATCAGCATTGTGGGCCAGAGCAATGAGAGGGGCGACGGGGGCATCTACATCGGCTCCATCATGAAGGGCGGGGCAGTGGGGGCGGATGGCCGCATCGACCCGGGGGACATGCTGCTGCAGGTGAGGGGCATCGCCACGGTAACGCTCTGCTGTTCACTATGCCGGACCACTGTCTGTCTTGTCCTCACGCAACATGCTGCGCTCCCCAGGTCAACGACATCAACTTCGAAAACATGAGCAACGACGACGCGGTCAGGGTGCTGCGGGAGATCGTCCACAAGCCGGGGTAAGTCCGGCCCCCCTGTCGGCCTGAGGGTAGGAGAGGGGGGTCTTTCTCCAGGGTGATGAGAGAGTAGTTATCTGTGATGTCCCCAGTGATGGACTGTCCCCTCTCCACCAGGCCCATCATCCTCACAGTGGCCAAGTGTTGGGACCCCACACCTCAAGGCTACTTCACACTCCCACGCAGTGAGTACCACCACCTCCCCCCAACACACACACACACTGGTGTAGACCACACCACACATTCTCCAGGTCCAGGGTTGAAGTTGCTTTGCAGTGGGCAGCCTTGCATTTTGGGAATTTGGGCCCTGAGCTTACAGGTGAACATGTAGTGCTTTCGGTAAACCAGATGGTGAAATGCATTATGGGAATGGTACCGATGATGTCGCCGCTCCTCTTCCAGATGAGCCAATCCGGCCAATTGACCCCGCGGTGTGGGTGAGCCACTCGGTGGCCCTGACTGGGGTGTACCAGCCGTATCCTGGCAGCTCCTCACTCAGCACCATCACCTCCAGTTCCTCTGTGGCGGAGACCGAGCGTGAGTATTACACCGGCCTGCATCAGAACATGCATGTTTCACTGACCATCTGACACATCCATCAGTCCATCTCTGTCTGTCTGTTTAGTAATTCAGTGACCCTCTTTGCATCTCCAGGTTTTGATGAGTTCAGCCTGTCTCTGCACTCAGACATGGCGTCTGTGGCCAAGGCTATGGCATCCCCAGAGTCGGGCTTGGAGGTCCGAGACCGCATGTGGCTAAAGATCACCATCCCTAATGCCTTCCTGGGTGAGGGTGCAGCCGGGGGTGGGGAGGAGACAGGCCGCCCAGGGTGGATGGCCAGGGGTGAGATTAAAACGGGGGGGTCTGTCCACCTGCAGGCTCAGATGTGGTAGACTGGCTGTACCACCACATCGAGGGCTTCCAGGACCGGCGTGAGGCACGCAAGTACGCCAGCAACCTGCTGAAGGCCGGATTCATCAGGCACACCGTCAACAAGATTACCTTCTCTGAACAGTGCTACTACATCTTTGGGGACTTCAGCGACTGCGAGAACTGTAAGTGATGACATCACCCTGGGAATGTTCCGTGGATGTTCATACAGGGTAATTCAACAGAGCTTGTTTCACATTTAGATGCTGCTTATTATGGAATAATTCAGCTGTAAGTTGATTTCAGGAGAACCCAGGAAAAATCCCCTGACTCAACGGTTTCTGTAAAATGTTTGACCTTGACTAGCTTAGGAAACTTTGTGTCTTTAAATGGGTCTCTGTCTCCATCTTTGTCTCTGCCACTCCCTCACAGACATGGCAAACCTCTCCCTGAACGACAACGATGGCTCCAGTGGGGCATCTGACCAGGACACACTGGCCCCCCTGCCCCTCCCGGGGGCCACACCGTGGCCCCTGCTTCACTCCTTCCCCTACCAGTACCCCCACCCCTACTCCAGCCAGCCGCCGCCCTACCACGAGCTCTCCAGCTACAGCTACGCCCCTGGAAGCACTGGCAGCCAGCACAGCGAAGGTGTGCCAATCTGCATTTCCCTTTTCCTTTTATTTAGATATTCATTTAACTGCTTCAGTCTGGCTCTTTCATTTGTTTCTGTTTTGTTTAGCTGGATTTTTGGTTCAGTTTTGTTTAGCTGCTTTCGTTTTGGTTCTGTTTCATTTAGCCACTTTCATTCGTCTTGTTTGCCGGCTCACATTTGTCCACCTCTTTCTGCCAGGGAGTCGAAGCAGCGGCTCAACGCGCAGCGAGGGCGAGAGGCGTCTGGGAGGCAAGAGTGCAGGGGGCAGCACCCCGGGCAGCGTACGGGAGGATAAGTCACCAGTTGGGGGCGGGGCCGACTCATGCTCGGGCAGCGGCAGCGAATCTGAGTACTCCACCCGCAGCAGCCTGAGGCGTGACCACGGCTTGGCCACGCCCAGTGAGCACAGCCACACCAGCCAGCGGTCACACTCCCGTGCCCCACCCCCACACATGCCCTACCCCCCCGGCATCCCGCTGCCCTACAACCCCATGATGGTCATGATGTTGCCCCAGCACCCACACCCGGCCATGGGCCCCCCGCTGCCTCCACACCCCACTGGGCTCCCTCACCCCACCCTGCCTCCTACTAGCACCCCAGGGGGGCCGCCCGGCGCCCCTCCGACCCGTGACCTGGGCTCCGTGCCCCCCGAGCTCACTGCCTCTCGCCAGTCCTTCCACCTGGCCATGGGCAACCCCAGCGAATTCTTTGTGGATGTGATGTAGTGACGGATGGGGGGGGGGGGGGGGCTGTGTACCTGGCTGTGTATTACCATAGTGGTGGTGGGGTCAGTCTTCCTTGATGGACACCCCAGTTCTGTGCCCTAACAGCTACTACTTCCTCTCCGTCACTTGACCCAGTTGGGATCGTCTTGCGGTTTCCTGTCGCTGTCCAAGCCTTTGTTTTACAGGCAATCACATGACCACGGGCAGCGAATCACAGCACGCCTCCTCGGTCCCTCACTGACCTGTGGGTGTTACGCAGCTGTACTTATTCCCTGCACCTCCCTCCACTTAAGTAACATGGTTACACACTGAGAACATGAGTAGACTTGCTAGTCACTCTAAGGACCATCCTGATACAGAACATCCTGGTCTTCAGAACATTATCCCATCGGTTGGTGTGACGTCTCCGAATTCTGAAGGAGGTGCTTCAGAGGAGCTGTGGGTGGTCTGTCTGCGTTGACGAGGGGTGGGATTTTTTTTTTCTACCTCTGCTCTCAATCATCTGAGTGAAGAGTGACAGACAAGATTAAGCATCAGTCTCAGCTGCTGGAATTGAAGATGGAAGTCCGGGTGAAATGCAAATAGGCAGACTTAAAATGACAGCTTTTCTGTTTTTAACAGATTAGACTGTGGGACGGTACTGAGTCTGCTTGTTTTTTTTTTTTGTTTTTTTAAAGGGGGACAGTTTTATACTTCAGGCAGCATTTGGGGTCGGGCTATATAAACAGCCACAGTGAACGCCCCTTTAATGGCAGAATTGCACCCCAGCCACAGTGAATGCCCCTTTAATGGCAGAATTGCACCCCAGCCACAGTGAACGCCCCTTTAATGGCAGAATTGCATCCCAGCCACAGTGAACGCCCCTTTAATGGCAGAATTGCACCCCAGCCACAGTGAACGCCCCTTTAATGGCAGAATTGCACCCCAGCCACAGTGAACGCCCCTTTAATGGCAGAATTGCACCTCAAATCACGATGAATTTGTATTTGCACCCTCTTGTACAGAAAGGTTGAAGGTGCTGTTCACTTCTGGAAGGACGTGGGATATTTTTTTTGGTTCGGGTTTCAAGACGACACCTGAAATAATGTCATACTTGTCAAAGCCCGGCAAGGGTTATTGAGCTGAGGTTGCGCCTTTAATTTCACTGGGGACATTTTGTATTTTTCCTCCCCCCCCTTCCTGGTAGCCCCACATCATCGAGGCCTGTGCCTCAAGTCATGGCACAGCATCTAAGACGGATGAATCCTTCGATGACGGCTCCCGTAACCACGGGAAACCGCAACGTTACCGTGCAGGGGGCCGTGCGAATGCGTAGTTTGGTGCTGCTGCACACCATGTGCTCACCCCCATGGTGTGCGTCCACAGGGGGTGGGCTCGCTTCTCCCGAATGTTCTGAGCGCTGTGATGCCCACTCCTGTCCTTTTTTGGCTTTTGTTTGTCTGAGTACAATTTTGTATGTAAATTATATATAAAGTGAATCAAATTTGAAGGTCATGAATGAAGAGAAATCATGTCAATTTCAAAAGTCCCTCTTATTTGTATGGAATTGTCACTTTTTTCTATATATTAAAGTGTGCTGGATTTGCACTGGCCTGCAATTGTGTCTGCTCCCCTATTGCACCTGATATCTCTGAAGTTTTCACAGTATGTGATTGCGCGCTTGCGTGTGTCTCCTCACTTGTGTCCAGTGCCATTTGGGATAGACTCTGGGCCCCGTCGCCTCAACCAGAATATGTGGCCGAATGTTGGACTAAATTTTCAACTGATGTAGTTGCGAATTACACTTCTCAGGTTTACCTCGACCATCCAAAGGTGTTTCCATAATAGCCTGTAACAGTGTGGCATCCTGTATAGGGTGGAGTCCAAATTCAGTGACCCAATGTTTAGGATTTTAGATCTACAGGCAGGTACAGGTCGCTGTCGACATGACTGATCGACTTACGAGCATTTCGAGACCGCAAATACATGGCCGCGTCTGGCAGCGCGAGTGTAGCCCAGAGTCAATGACAGTTTCCGGTCCGACTGCCGGTGTTACGGGAAATTCAGTCCCCCCATGTTCCCCCTGTCACACGCTGATTCGAAATCCTGACATCACCCGCTACTTTAGTGTTAGATGGCTTCTCTTTCGTTGGACAGTTTCTCTGTCGTTTTAATGTCTTTCTATGAAGCTCTTGAGGTAAACAAGCCATATATTTTAAATCATCACATGCCTTTTCGATGTTTCTTTCTTTTTACAAATACTAATTGAACTAATTAAATTTGCTGGAAAGAGATATTTCTTGATGAAAACGGTAGTCTTGCTTGTAAGACTATATTATGCGTGACAACCTATTGTATTCACATGTAATAATGTACCTGAGTGATTTTCAGACATCTCACATACCTCTTTGCTTAGATACAGTTGCAAGAAAAAGTATGTGAACCCTTTGGGATTACGTGGAGTTTTGCATGAATTGGTCATAAAATGTGCTCTGATCTTCATCTAAGTCACAACAATAGAAAAACACAGTCTGCTTAAAATAATACTACACAAACATTATATGTTGTCATGTGTTTATTGAACACAACATGTAAACAATCACAGTGCAGGGTGGAAAAAGTATGTGAACCTTTGGACTTAATAACTGGTTGACCCTCCTTTGGCAGCAATAACCTCAACCAAACGTCTCCTGTAGTTGCAGATCTGACCTGCACAACGATCTGGAGTAATTTTGGACCACTCCTCTTCACAAAACTGTTTCAGTGTAGCAATATTCTTGGGATGTCTGGTGTGAATCACTCTCTTAAGGTCACCACAGCATTTCAATCGGCTTGAGGTCAGGAGTCTGACTGGGCCACTCCAGAAGGCGTATTTTGTGCTGTTGAAGCCATTCTTTTGTGGAATTACTTGTATGCTTTGGGTCATTGTCCTGTTGCATCACCCATCCTCTGCAGTGCTTCAGTTGGCGGACTGATGGTCTTACGTTTTCCTGCAAAATGTCTTGATAAACTCTAGAATTAATTTTTCCATCAATGACAACAATCCGTCCAGACCCTGAGGCAGCAAAGCAGCCCCAAACCATGATGCTCCCTCTGCCATGTTTTACAGTGGGGATGAGGTTTTGATGTTGGTGTGCTGAGCCTTTTTTCTCCACACATAGTGTTGTGTGTTATTTCCAAACAACTCAATTTTGGTTTCATCTGTCCACAGAATATTTTGCCAGTAGTGCTGTGGAACATCCAGGTGCTCTTTTGCAAACTTCAAACGTGCTGCAATATTTTTTTTGGACAGCAATGGCTTCCTCCGTGGTGTCCTCCCATGTACTCCATTCTTGTTTAATGTTTTCCTTATTGTAGATGTGTCAACAAAAATATTAGCATGTGCCAGAGATTTCTGTAAGTCTTTAGCTGACACTCTAGGATTCTTCTTCACCTCATTAAGGATTCTGCGCTGTGCTCCTGCAGTCATCTTTACAGGACGACCACGCCTAGGGAGAGTAGCGACAGTGCTGAACTTCCTCCATTTGTAGACAGTCTGTCTTACCGTGGACACATGAACATCAAGGCTTTTGGAGATACTTTTGTAACCCTTTCCAGCTTCATGCAAGTCAACAATTCTTGATCGTAGGTCTTCTGAGAGCTCTTTTCTGCGAGGCATGGGTCACATCAGGCAGTGCTTCTTGAAACCAGTAAACCCAAAACTGGTGTGTGTGTTTTAAAGGGCAGGACAGCTTTCAGCAACACCTGCAATCTCATCACACTGATTGGACTCAAGGTTGGCTCACTCCTGGCTCCAATTAGCTCTTGGAGAAGGCATTAGGCTAGGGGTTCACGTACTTTTCCCACCCTGCACTGTGATTGTTTACATGTTGTGTTCAATAAACACATGACAACATATAATGTTTGTGTAGTATTATTTTAAGCAGACTGTGTTTTTCTATTGTTGTGACTTAGATAGAGATCAGAGCACATTTTATGACCAATTCATGCAAAACTCCACGTAATCCCAAAGGGTTCACATACTTTTTCTTGCAACTGTATTAGCGGAAACATTATTTCCTGATATCCAGGATATTTGGTTTCCCCCTGTTCCACCCACTAGTTTATCCTCCTGTATTTATGTACCCGAGTGATTTTCAGACATTTCACATATTCTTTCCCCATAAGAGGGTGGGGGAACATATGTTTCACTTGATATTGCGTATTTAAAAATCACGTCAGTATGTCAAGTAATAAACCATCCTAAATATTGTATAGAACTACATAATATTGCACACATATATGAACACAACATAATTGGAACCACTGGTCACACTGGTCACAGAAATCTTAGCAGAATTATAAGTGTTACAAATCTATAGCTGTCTCATTAAGAACACCTTGACTGTATAGATCCTATGAAATAATTCTTTGAGAACATTTACAGCTGTGCTTCATACAGTTCGTCAAAGTAATAAATAATGCAGTATGTATGTGTGTATTTGGTATCCATACATGTGTCTATTACATGTCTCTGTTGTGACTAAAACTAGGTCCTAATAAAAATGTATCTGAGGAAGACTAGATAAAACTTATGTCTCTAGACATTTTACAATATGACTGATAAACAGATATTTAGAACATTTTAACCAGTTTACATTTTTAAAGCAATTTGTAAAAAGCATGTCTAGAATTTTACATACGCTGCACATCATTTCATTCAGGAGAACCTAGGCCTAATGACATTACATAGTCAATTATAAAACTATTCTAAATTAATAAAACTGCAAGCAAGCAGGCAAAAAATAAAAGAAAGCATAACGCATTAAAGAATAAAATAAAACAAACATACATAAATGTAAATGCATCATTACCAATGAATCTGTGTAATATGAAAATATCTGTGTCTAATATTTTAATTTATGTTATAATCACACCCAAGTAATTTAAAACTAATAACTAATGAGTGATGCTGTAAAGTACTTCACTATGCAAATGTGACGAAACTAAATGTTTCAGTTTTGCCATTCAACGATTTATGCGCGTTCTGCGGATAGTCAGGTGCATGATTTACAGTGCAGTGGAAGTTGAATAGCAAAGGGTTACTACCTAAAAAAGATAATAAATTAGATGTTAAGTTAAGCTGAAAAGAGTATAGGTTGCAAAATGGACCCAACTTTGTATGATGAGGTTCTGACTTATTTGACTTCTGGAAAATATCCTGAAAATCGGAAAGATATGTCATCCGACAACGTGCACATCAGTATGCTGTCAAAGGTAAGCACATATAAAACCTATATTTTCTGCATATTAATTTCTATAAAGTAATAATATTACATTAATAATAATTGAAAGTATATTTTTGTTGCAATTCTTTGTCATGTATTCAGAGATTGCAGTGTGACACTGTTTGTCTTGATTTCATCTGCCGAATGTCTTCACTAGGATAGTAATGCTAGACAGATGGATCTTGGAGCTACAATGATATATTATTAGAAAGCAAACTGTGTTTCTGAGTTCTGGTGGTTTGGGGCCAGACACTAAAAATGACAATAAAGGAGGAGGGGATTCTCTCTCCACCAGTGATCACCATCCAGTCTTGGTGGAGGGGAGTTGTGGACCGGCGGAAGGCCCGGGTTCGAAAGCAGGCTGCCGACACCATGCGCAGGTACAACCCATAACCGACAGTGTGTACTCGTCCATGAAGGAGGCACGCTCCGGGCTATAGCTGCATCTTCTGTGCTGAGGTCTTTAGGGTGGAGGAGGCACGCTCCGGGCTATAGCTGCATCTCTCCTTCTGCGCTGAGGTCTTTAGGGTGGAGGAGGCACGCTCCGGGCTATAGCTGCATCTTCTGCGCTGAGGTGTTTAGGGTGGAGGAGGCACGCTCCGGGCTGTACCTGCATCTCTCCTTCTGCGCTGAGGTCTTTAGGGTGGAGGAGGCACGCTCCGGGCTATAGCTGCATCTCTCCTTCTGCGCTGAGGTCTTTAGGGTGGAGGAGGCACGCTCTGGGCTGTACCTGCATCTCTCCTTCTGCGCTGAGGTGTTTAGGGTGGAGGAGGCACGCTCCGGGCTGTACCTGCATCTCTCCTTCTGCGCTGAGGTCTTTAGGGTGGAGGAGGCACGCTCCGGGCTATAGCTGCATCTCTCCTTCTGCGCTGAGGTGTTTAGGGTGGAGGAGGCACGCTCCGGGCTGTACCTGCATCTCTCCTTCTGCGCTGAGGTGTTTAGGGTGGAGGAGGCACGCTCCGGGCTGTACCTGCATCTCTCCTTCTGCGCTGAGGTCTTTAGGGTGGAGGAGGCACGCTCCGGGCTGTACCTGCATCTCTCCTTCTGCGCTGAGGTCTTTAGGGTGGAGGAGGCACGCTCCGGGCTGTACCTGCATCTCTCCTTCTGCGCTGAGGTGTTTAGGGTGGAGGAGGCATGCTCCGGGCTGTACCTGCATCTCTCCTTCTGCGCTGAGGTCTTTAGGGTGGAGGAGGCACGCTCCGGGCTATAGCTGCATCTCTCCTTCTGCGCTGAGGTCTTTAGGGTGGAGGAGGCACGCTCCGGGCCTGTACCTGCATCTCTTCTGGAAGCCTTGAGCAGTAGTAATGTTACATTCGAAACTGAGGCTTCGAAACGTGTATTGAGTATGAAGGGGCGTGTCCACTGAAGTCTCACTTTGAGGCCTGTAGCATTCTCAGAAAATCACATGATTGATGAGAAACAGAGCCTTGCTTCCCAGAGTGACATGCTGTTGATTTTACATTGATTTATTGATCATTCATTTAGTAATAGCACTAGCATTCTGTTTTTGCATATTTCTGTGCTGTGCAGCCACTTGCGCAGATCAGCCATCTGCGCAGTCAGTCAGGGGAGCTGGGCAGCATTGTGTGGGATGCAGGAAACATCATTGCTTTTTAATGACTGTCTACGAATTCGGCTTCTTTGGTTGTCATACTTATGTTTCTTACTCTTTCACGGTTTTTTAGCGCTATGCTTTAAATTCAATCTGTTCTTTCCTCCATTATTCTGTTCCTCCATCTCTCCTCTCTTCTGTCAGATGGAGCAAAAGGTGGTGGCTAGTGAGATCTTCAAGGATAAGGACAGCTATGCACAGAGTGTTCCTAGGCTCTTTGTCAGCACCAGACTAAGTGAGAACTAAATATATCTCTGTCACACACACACTCACACACACACGCACGCACGCACGCGCACACACATGTAGGGTATACATATCCTTATGGGGACCGCTCATTCATTTCAATGGGAAAAATGCTAACGCTAACTATGACAACCTTAACCCCTACCCTGCCCTAACCATAACCATAAGTAACCTAACAAAATACAAGAGTTTTTGCATTTTTAGTTTTTTCATAGCAGTCACCAATTTTTATAAAATAGAGTTTTCGCTTATGGGGACCAGTAAATTGGTCCCCATAAGGCAAAGAAAATGGATATGTATCACGTTATAGGGACATTATGTCCCCATAAGGATAGGTAAACCCGCTCACACACACATGCACGCACACTCGCACACACACGCATGCACGCACAAAGACGCACATGCACACACGCGCACGTGCGCACACACATACACACAGATACAAAAGCACACACGCACATGTAGGGTAAACATATCCTTATGGGGACCACTCATTCATTTCAATGCACATACATACACAAACATGCATACACGCACACACAGATACGCACACGCACACACACATAAACGCAATCACATGTTCTTAATTAACCAGTTGCTCATTGGCTCCACCTCCTTTGTGCTCCTGCCGTCTTATTGGCCACAGTTGCTCATTTGCCCCACCTCTTTTCCATTGCTGCCTCCTAAATGGCCATTTGTGGTGTGTGCCCTCCCTCAGACAGTGAAGATATCAAGCCCAAGGTGTTGCAGGTACTGGGTGATGACACAGTGCAGGTGAGTCCTGTAGCTGTCCTTGCTGTGTATGTCGGTGATGTGAAGATGTTCCCACAACATTTTGTTGGTTTGTTTTTCTGTTCTTTTTGGTATGGGGGTTGGACTTGCTGTCAAACAGCAGAGCTCAGCAGTGAGGGGCGGGGCCACACTGATCTTGCCTCAGTCATACAGCAGAGCTCAGCTATGAGGGGCGGGGCCACACAGGTCAGGCTGATGGGTTTGTCTCCATAGGCATCTCCGTCAGCTCCCTAAGCGATGGCATTTTTGTTCTGCATTTGCCTTATGAGGAGAAGAAGCAGAAGGTAAGAGTCGGTCTCAGACCTGATCATGTGACAGATTCTAATCATGTGACCATGTAGTTATGAGTCTTCACTCCAGACCTGCTGTGTGTGGTACGTGTTGATGTGCTAGTGTGTAAAAGTGCTGGCGTGTGGACAGGAAGGCATGTAGACATGCAGGCCTGTAGATGTGTACAGATACAGATGTGTAACAATGAAGACACGTAGATGTGCATACGTGTAGATGTGCAGACTTGTAGATGTGCAGGCATGTATAGGCATGTTGATATGTAGAGATACAGGCATGTAGTTATGAAGGCATGTGCATGTGCAGGCGTGTAGACATGCATGTGTACAGCCATGTAGGTGTGATGACATGTAGGCATGTAGATGTGCAGGTATGTAGATGTTAAGACATTCTTTGCATTCCAGGGTGATGTGGTCCTGCAGACTGAACATGTTATTGAGGCAGTGACCAAGCTAGCCATCAGCGCTGACAAGGTCCACAGTGTCAATGTCAGCCAGGACAGGTAAGGCAGTGCCAGATTGTCTGTCACCTCCTGGGATTGCATGTCTGCACCCTAAATCTGCTTGTGTGTCTGGTGTGCTGTGATTGGCTGATGTTGTATCCCTAACCCTGCTTTTGAATCACGAAGTGCCATGATTGGTTCAGGTGCTAAACATAACCCTACTTGTGTGTACTGGTGTACTGTGATTTGTTCAGGTTCAAACCCTAACCCTGCTTGTGTGTGTTGGTGCGCTGTGATTGGCTGATGTACTGTTTCCCTCCAGAGATGGGTTGCAGGTCATTAACTGGATTTGTCGTTTTTCCAGTTTTCATTCCATCAATTTTCCAGACATGTTACTTTTTCCACATTAAGTCTTTTTTTGTGGTAGAAAATGCAGGCTGACACAGTGCCTCCCCCCCCCTCCCCCTCCCCCAAGTATAAAGTTTGCAGTGGGCCGAGGAAAGGAAGCCGTCATTGATTTCACACCTGGATCCAAACTGGTGGTGGCCAAAGCCAAGAATGGACACCTGTCAGTGGTGAGTCCCAGTACTGACCTAGTTAAATGGAAGCAGGAAATCACATGTAAGCTCATTCAGCAATGCCTGTTAATCATGTGGGTTTAGAAAATAATTCACGTTTTGTTATTTAATCACATTAAATGGCCCCACATCTCCAATCCCGATGACAAGGTCCATCAACTCATCACAGAAGCAAAGCAGCAGCCAAAAGCCTTCTAGATGATTCTGATATAGCCAGGAAGTGATGAGCCTATCAGAGTCTGCATCTTCCTGTTATAACCAATCACGACAAAGCTCATCCCATACCAGTGACTTCAACATTCCAGAAATAAACATTCACAGTGTTTCTGTCTAATAAGGGGTGATTTAAGTGTTATGAAATCTTCTTCTGAAAGATACCTAGGTGCATTTGGACTAGTTCTGTGATGAGTTTTGCTCCTAGGGGAACATGATGGAGAAATACAGTAGATGGATCACCTCTGGGTTTGGTCTGAGAGGGAAATCTTTGCAGTTTCCTGTAGTCTAGTCTTCTATTACTTGGTGAATACGTCACATGATGGATTTTTGTAAACAGTGGTGGTCGCCCCCTTGTGTTAGCGATGGTGTATAGCATGTGCCAGGGCCAGTCCTTCTAATGCCATGTGTCAGACTCTAGCTCACAGTGTAAATATGGACTCACACGTGTGACTTGCATTTGCACCTGCTTGTTGTGCGACTGTCCATCTTCAGAGCAAAAACATATTTCAAGTCAAGCAGTAATTAAGAGAAAACTTCTTAATGGAGCATTGAAATTGAGCCAGAGAAACCAGCAGTTACAATCATCAGTCCAGCATTGCTACTGCACTTCCTGTTGTCTGCATGGGTGAGATTGTTCTTCCAGGAGCTTGTGTTGCACTTTGGCTAAAGGATGAATGAGTTAGTATCTCAGTTATCTGGTATCTGCACAGAAATATACCTTTTTGCTAATCATCAATCAGCGAACCTTTCTGAAAGTGATTTAAAAACTGTAATGTAACGTCACATAGTGTTACTGTAAACTAGGTGAAGATGAAGGTAAATGACATACTGACACAGCAAAACACTACAAGAAAATTGGAGTGGAGTTAGGAAATTACAGTTAAATGATTGTAAGTTTTCTGGTTTAGAGAGAAGACTTGGATCCAGAGAGAGAGAGACAGAGAGAGAGTGAGAGAGAGTGTTAATTGGAAGAGTGAAAACAGTGAAAGAAAGACAGAATGTTCCACTTGTCATGTTAGATTTAGCAAAGCGTAGCACACACACGGCAGAAACTGCCCGTGTCAGTAACCCAGTAACCCTACCTTATCACTTACACAGCTGTGTCAATGAGCTTTTTAAGATTTATGTTCCTTTAGAAGTGTAATCCACTTTATGTCTAACCCACCAATCAGAGATATGCACGCATGCACCAATCAGAAAGCTGCACTTGTGCTTGCCTTCAGGTACACATACATCACATATGCAATCTAACAAACCACAGCCACTCCTGTATATTAAACACGAGGGTGTATCCCAGTTCACTCTGATGTACCAAATTCAATACTTCATACTATTCCGTAGAAAATAATCTGAATAACCCATCAAGTCAAGAGCTTTAGGGTGAATTATCTAAATAAAAAGGTAAAAGTGAAAGATTTTGCCTGACTTTCTCCAGCCTCGTCTGAAACATCTTGTCTCTATCTACAGACGTGTTATTATAGGTTATTATAGACTCCTGTCTTCAATCTGACTTTTGTAGAGTCACTGCTGATGCGTGAAACAGATCTTTGATTACAGAGGGCAAAGCATCAGAAGCACAAAATAATGATTTGAGACGTCAACCAACGTCAAGCAAATATCAACCAGGAGTCTGGGGGGTTCATCATCCTCTAACAAACCCCAATTACCCCATTCTCAAACCACATCTACCCCAGACTCACTCCAATTACCCCATTCTCAGACCACATCTACCCCAGACTCACTCCAATTACCCCATTCTAAAACCACATCTACCCCAGACTCACTACAATTACTCCATTCTCAGACCATATCTACCGCAGACTAACCCCAATTACCATACTCTCAGGCCAAATCTACCCCAGACTCACTCCAATTAGCCCATTCTCAGGCCAAATCTATCTCAGACTCACTCCAATTAGCCCACTCTCAGACTACATCTACCCCAGACTCACTCCAATTAGCCCATTATCAGACCACAACTACCGCAGACTAACCCCAATTGCCCCACTCTCAGACCAAATTTACCCCAGACTAGCCCCATTCATCACACACACAGACCGCATCTACCCCAGACTAACCCCAATTATCCCACCCTCAGATCACATCTACCCAAAAGTAACCCCAATTGCCGCACTCTCAGACCACACCTACCCCAAACTAACCCCAGTTACCCCATTCTCAGACCACATCTACCCCAAACTAACCCCAGTTATCCCACACTCAGACCACATCTACCCCAATTATCCCACTCTTATATCACATCTACCCAAAAGTAACCCCAATTGCCCCGCTCTCAGACCACAGCTATCCCAGACTAACCCCATTTATCACACACTCAGTCCACAGCTACCCCAGACTAACCCCAATTATCCCACTCTCAGACCACATCTACCCCAAACTAGCCCCAGTTACCCTGCTCTCAGGCGACATTTATGCCAGAATAATCCATCTGGCCATAGAGTACTCAACATCTGTGGGAAGATGATTGGCAACCATTTAACCCTCATCCAACCAACTGGGGGCTGCAAAGACGTATATATTTTTTGTCATATCTCACAGGTGCTTTTTAAAATTCCAATTTTTTATGCATTTGTCAATCAATCAACATCATTATTTTCTATTTCTATTTTTAAAAATACAAATGTTTGTACAAATGCTGAACTATTTATTCAGTTAATGTTTGCCATGCGTCCTAATTTAAAGGATCACACAGTATCAAGGCATCTAGGGGCACTCTGCCAGTCAATTTGAAGAAGACAGGCAGAGATTTCCACATGGGCTCTGTAGACAACCTGACATACTGCTGTTCCTAAGGTAACATAATATTTAAAGTCCATCCATCCATTTTCTGCAACCGCTTATTCTATTAAGGGTGGTAGGGGGTCCGGAGCCAATCCCAGACACTATGGGAGCAAGGCGGGGGACAACCCAGGATGGGGCGCCCATCTGCTATGTTTTAATTTATACTGTGCATAATTTAAAATAACCTTTACAGTTCCTGTTTGCTATGTTGCATATACAGGAACACTACACCCCCTGCCAATTAATGTTTGAGTATTAAATACCGTAGTATCATTAAGGAAGGTTTACTGTTGATCGGTTGAGATTACGGTGTTCATGTGCTTTATTTATTCATACCTCTTATAATGTAATGTATAATCAGTTATGCACCTGTAGGTGGTGAGCTGAAATACAGCCTTGCAGCATTCATCACAAGTTCATTACAACTATATGACCATAATGTTTTTTCCCTACCATATTAATGTGGATTTGGATAAAAATGTCTTCCTTTTAAATAAATATAATTCATGTATATTTCTGTTAACCAAAGTCTCACTGTAGATAACAAAGGAGAGACATTTTACACCCTCACAGACCAAAAACAAGGGGTTTTAATTGCCGAGTTCAACATGTGACAACAACACAGTAATGACTGGCTAAGATGTTTCTGTGACTAATATAAACTCACCGTGTTTAGGGCAAGTACAGCAGTATGCATAATGCATCAGGACTCATACTGAAATACCCTATATTTGGATATATTATGTAACTCGTGATTTTGTAGGAATGTTGGTACCTTTGAGACACACATATACAAATATATCATATATGAATTTGGATGTGGCTACAACTGGAGAGGCTTGTAGTACATATTCTGCTAAATTTTTGTAATTGTTGTTGCAAATATTATGTACAAACCATGACAGAGACTTGAATGCATACATGGGTTTATATATCAGTTCATGAAATACATTACTGAGGAAACTGCGGTTGCTTTTAGTCCTATTTAATACGATTAAGCACAAACACACATCACAAGGAAGAGAAAGTATTATTTATAATTATTTATACAGCACACAATATCTACATATAAAAAAATATAGCATAGAAAAATCCAATAATACTATCGGACAAAATGGTGATGTAACAGAGAGCGGTGAGTTGGAGACCAGAGTCTTGACCCCGAGGAGTGAAACATAATTAATTTCTCTGTTGTGTCGCAAATCTTACAAATACCCTACTTTTCAAAAAGAAAAGAACTTACTTCCTCACGCATTTCCAAAAGTATGTTTTTGTCAAATCCCTCCAGCTCACTGGAAAACAACACATCAAGAGCACATATTATGGCCTAAATAAAGATATAATATAGGCATATAATATGAACAGTTCATGGTGCATCTTGTAATACTCAAGACATACCAAGGCCATGCAGAGTGCATACTGATAAAAGGGAGGGGAGGGGGGGAAAACACTTCAATACTTTATATCACAAGTGTTCAATTCAAGGTGGTCTCTTACAATTGTCACGCCCCGCTCGTCCGCTCCTCCCGTGTGCCACGCCCCCTCGTTAAACTAGTGTGGAATGCCGATGTCATTAGCTGTTTGCAGTTGTTTTCATTAGTCCTATGTATTTAAGTCCGCGTCAAAGTATGTTTCCCCAGTCCTGTCATTGAAATGCGTATTTATTGTATGTGCATTCATGCTGTTATGAGAAAAATTGCCGTGCATCTTAACATTTATGTGGATAATTTGTACTTCTTTCACATGCACAGTGATTTCTTGTCGTAACAGTGCGAATGCACATAGAATAAATACGCGTGAGTGAGTACTCTATGAGTACTTTCATACCAGTTATATGCCCCCTGCATATGATAATTTTTGCATATAAAATAAAGGGCCGACTTACGCAGGGTTGCCAACTTTGGTCAGCTGGTCGGCGTGACATTTTCAATTCGAGACAAGTCTACACACGTATTTACAAGTATATAACAGTTTTATTACCTTGTAGTCTGGAGGGTTTACAAACTGCCCCAACGCTTTAGAGGTAGCCAATTTTAGGTTTAAAATGGATTAAGAGATTCGCCATAAGATTTCTTGCTGTGCGCGTTTGAGTCTGAAAGCCCGAGTCTCGCGCCAGATGTGTCAGAGTTGGCAACCTGCTTACGGCCGAATCGGACCTACGACCGGTCAGTCCGAGCCGAACGCGGCCGAAAGTCGCCGATGAGCTGCACAGGATCGCATTGTGTGTTATGGTACGAATGGACGCCCGTGACAACAGCTTGATTACTTTTGAATCACATGCACTTATCTTCTCAAACTTCTTTCGAGATTCTTAAGCAGCGGTTGTATTTTGGAGACTTTAAGCATTCATAAAATGGAGAGCAAAGATATGAAAGTAGTTAAGATTATTATTAAAATTAAAATTAAAGTTAAAATAACAGCGAATGATTGTGAATCTTTTTCAGAAAAAATTCAGGAAAAGATCAACAGCGAGAAGAAGAAAGAAAAAGACGTGATGAAGATGGATGAGACGAACAAGCCTGCTTCGACACGGAGAGTGTGTGACATGCCGAAGGTAAAGCCCTGGCTTAATTAAGAGACCTTATTAGAACATAATTAGAGCATAAAATGTTCTATATCAATAATCTTTCCTTGTCTTAAAACAGAATACTGATAAGGCTGTCCGTGGTCAGAGGGTTTGCCGATGGAGCGGGAGGGACAGGCCACCCCCACAGGAGCAAGCAGGAGCCACTAAGAAGAGGCCCCAGTTAAAGTACCTCCACGGCACGGACAGCAACAGCTCCTGCGCCCAGCGACCAGAGAGGGGCCAGGGGCAGCGTCAGCGATCCGCGGACCAGCAACTCTTAGACAGGATACATGGACTCATGGGTTATGGCCGGAGACGGAAGACTGACAGAGACATTGCTGATGGACTTGTGGGTTATGGCCAGGGTAGGAGGGATGATAATAGAGACTTTATTGCTGATGGACTTGTGGGCTATGGCCGGGGTAGGAGGGATAATAGAAGTACTGTTTAATTGTTAATGTAGATATAAGATAGAATAAGATAAGATAGGATAAAATATGCTAAGTTAAGATAGGATAGGATAAGATAGGAACGGCTAAGATAAAATAGGATAAAATATGCTAAGTTAAGATAGAATAAAATAAAATAGGATAAAATATGCTAAGTTATGATATGATAAGATAGGAACGGCTAAGATAAAATAGGATAAAATATGCTAAGTTAAGATAGGATAAGATAAGATAGGAACGGCTAAGATAAAATAGAATAAGATATGCTAAGTTAAGATAGGATAGGATAAGATAGGAACAGCTAAGATAAAATAGGATAAGATATGCTAAGTTAAGATAGGATAAGATAAGATAGGAACAGCTAAGATAAAATAGGATAAGATATGCTAAGTTAGGATAGGATAAGATAGGAACGGCTAAGATAAAATAGGATAAGATATGCTAAGTTAAGATAGGATAGGATAAGATACGAAAAGCTAAGATAAAATAGGATAAGATATGCTAAGTTAAGATAAAATGAGATAAGAGCTTTACAATAAACCATATACTTACTATTTAAACAGTGTCTTTGTCATCTTTTCAGTGTTGTGTCTGTCTTGGGTTGAAAATTTTGCATCGTTGATTTATATTTGGCACTTTCCTAAACGTCAATAAGCAGAGATGGAGGAAAGGGAGGAAGGAACGGTTAAGTAAAATAATAATAATAATTAATTATTAAAAGCACAGTGTTACTTTATTTTGACATAGAAAGGGTCATTTCAGTGTTACTACCACCTATGAATTAATGGCTGCAAATGTTGATGTTAGACATTCCTGTAAAGAATGCTGAGTAAGTTTCATGATCAGGGTGTTAGTGTGGAACAAGCACAAATGTAACAGTATTTGAGGGAAGAGTGGGAAGGAGGGAAATGCAAGTAGACGGAGGTTCCTCGAAGCTCCGAGATGTGCTTGGCTGTAATAAATCTGGAATATAGCTATATAACATAGTTTTTGATAACAACAGCATTTGTTCTTTAGGCAAAATGGCAAGCAGATCAGAACTGGCCAGATCTGATGTTGCAGGTTTTATTGAAAGACAAAACAAAATTAAAAAGTGCTGAAGTTTGAATGACTGTGTATTTATTTCAGTTATTTTATATTGGGCTCAAGGATTGGTTTCATCATACAAATACAACATACATAATGTTTTCTTGAATTTACTGAAAAGTAAGTGATACCAGAATCAGAGGGTCAATAAGCTTTTAAGTAATAATTTGGATTGTGCTTGGGATAGAAGCTGCACGTTGTATTGAAGCAAAGTATAGATTTTCATTTGACAATATATGCAAATTAATTGTAATAATAATATTAGTAACATTCATCTTTAGATAACATTAATTACATAACTAATGATACTTTGAGAAAAAATGTTTTGTCATTATTATTTCGCTATTATCATTGCTTCTTACAGTAAATTATTCTTGATGCCCCCAGTCAGTAGCCCATGTTTATAAAATATGTGGGTAGGATGACGGTTAAACCCCCCCTGATTCACGTGCAGCATTTGATCACAGTTGATTGCATTCATGCTGGGAAGAGTCATCCCATCTTAGCAGAGTCGCTGCTGAAGCTGTGTGTGAGCTTATTCTCCAGGTCTGACTAGTCTTTGTGTGGCTGCCCACACTCCTGTCACAGTAGATAGTCCTGCCTGCCCTGCAGCTTCATCAATGAAGCGGCTCTTTCCTTGCATATAATTAATGTATCAGCTATGTACTTGCATCTATCACTGAAGCGGCTGCTTTCTTGCATTTGATCTACTACAGTTTTTTATAAGGTGTTTCCTTTGCTTTTGTCAGTCTCTGCCCGAATTCCCAAGTTTCTTTTGCAGTTTTTCCTGCTATCTCTGCCACAACCTCAGCTGCATTTTTTGCAGTCTCTCCTACACCGTCTGCTCTGGCTTTCAGCCCCTCTCCTATGGCTCCAGCTGCAGCCGAAACCCCCGCAGTTACCCCCCTGCCTGTCAGCAGGAGGCACTGTGAATGTGGTGATAATGAACACGAACATGCCATATTGCTGTGGAAATTAAGCATGTCTTGGGTGCAATTACTTTATGCTGTCAGGAGATGGCAGTGCAGAGCCACATAAAGCATAAGCACATGGGGAAGACATAGTGAGAGGTACTTATTTACAGTGGCGGATCTAGGATTTGTCTAAGGGGCCATCAGGAGGCCACAATATTCATAGGGGGGGCAAGTCTTTGTACTATATCCTTGCACACAATCCATGGATTTGGTAAGGTTTATACATTTCACCAGTCACACCATGTTGAAACACTTTAAATAAAAAGGCTTACACAGTAAATCTCCTTACCAATTTTACATACATTTTACTGTACATAGACAAAATACTCACAAACACACACAGCATGTGAGAAAATCCAGCTTTGTATTCATTTTTTAAAAACCTTTTTACTTTTTCACAAATACTCTCTCTCACAATCACAAAGTTCCATGTGGGTGACTACTGTACATTTTGCTCCTCTAAAACAACATTTGTCAGTTTTTGTGACAGGAACTGAATCGTCTTACAAATTCATTTATGTCTAATGCTTTTGCTCGTCGGGACTCAATACTCAGCACCCAAGATGACTGAAACACTCTTCTGTCATTGTTGTTCGTAAATGATTTTTAATCAAACTTAGGGCTGAAAGGCTGGCAGACTCACTCTTTTGGCCAAAAACTGAATTCCCGCCTGAGACTGACCCTTTCTTTTCATACTCTCTATCACTGCCAAACATTATAATATTAAGATACAAATGCAAATTACAAAGAAGCACATGAATTAGCATTACTTTTATTAGCGGAATGCTAATGTTCATGTCTAAACACAAGTAGGTAGGGTGACCAGACGTCCTCTTTTCCCTGGACATGTCCTCTTTTTGAGACCTTCCTTGCGTCCAGCCGGGTTTTTAAAATCGTCCGGGTTTTTGAGCTGCCCAAACATTCGTCACGTCATGGGCATCCTACACGCCTATTCACTTCCACTCACACTAGTGGATCGGATTCCCGCCCGCTCGCGCTACTCGAAATATTGCTAGCACCCCCCCATCCCGCTTGCTCTAAGGTGTCCTCCTCACCTTACAAGTAGGGCCTCAGATAACATTACTGTAAACCAGGGTTCTTCAAATCTGGACCTCGATTCCAAATCCAGGCCTTGTTTTCAGTTCTCCCAGGTAGTTAGTTTAATAATTACTGTTTCTAAATGGTCAGAGGCTTTGATGTTTGTCAGACTTAAGATACGTGACAGCTTTGAGTAAATAAGGATTTATGACTTACCAACAAACTCCTCAAAACGTTATCGGTTGAAAAACTTTCTCCGCAGTATCGTTCAAATCTTCTTCTTCTTCTGTAAGCTTTATTGACGCTTGACATTCCTATTTGGATCATTAGCACCATTAGTGTTTGGGCTTGGAATTGCATCCATCTAATCAGTCTCCGACGAAGGACAGATGAGTGACAGGACAGGGGCACTTCAGAGGGCCAGTCAGATTTCAGCTGGGGCCACTGCCACTGTGGCCCTGCCCTATAACCACCACTGCTTATTTACAATATCTCCTTTCATCACTGAACACAGGTTTCCTCATTCTGCTTAGCCAATGAAAAACCTAATTTCTCTATTTGTTTTTACCTGAACAGGCAGGTACTCTAAGCAGAAGCTGGGCTAAAATAACTGCAATTAACAGGCGGATTTCAGCCCTGCTGCTTCAGGGCAGTCAGTCATGCAGGAAGACAGTGTGCAGGAAGTCATGCAGGAAGACAGTGTGCAGGAAGTCATGCAGGAAGCAGCATGTCTACATCACCAGCAGCTAAACACAGAGATACAGAGAAACAGGATGTGATGCAACTACATACAGCAAAGCCCTATATATATATATATCCTCATGAGACCCAAGGAAAAAAGTCTACTTCAATTTTAGGTTATTTGTCTTTGGAGGAAATGACATCTTACAATATAGATTTTTTTAAAATGTATTTTTATTTTTAATTTCACAGCATGTCCTCTTTAGTGTACAACTGGAATAAATATGTTTCCTTACATCAGTGAAAAGATAGATGCAAAAACAAAATGTCCACTACAATGGACATAAATGAATGGGTGGGGTCTCAGGAGGTTACGACTGTAAAAGTGTCCTTTACAATATCTATGTGTATCGCTGTGATTGGCTGATGTACTGTTTCCCTCCAGAGATGGGTTGCAGGTCATTAACTGGATTTGTCGTTTTTCCAGTTTTCATTCCATCAATTTTCCAGACATGTTACTTTTTCCACATTAAGTCTATTTTTGTGGTAGAAAATGCAGGCTGACACAGTGCCTCCCCCCCCTCCCCCTCCCCCAAGTATAAAGTTTGCAGTGGGCCGAGGAAAGGAAGCCGTCATTGATTTCGCACCTGGATCCAAACTGGTGGTGGCCAAAGCCAAGAATGGACACCTGTCAGTGGTGAGTCCCAGTACTGACCTAGTTAAATGGAAGCAGGAAATCACATGTAGGCTCATTCAGCAATGCCTGTTAATCATGTGGGTTTAGAAAATAATTCACTTTTTTTTATTTAATCACATTAGATGGCCCCACGTCTCAAAACCCGATGACAAGGTCCATCAACTCATCACAAAAGCAATGCAGCAGCCAAAAGCCTTCTAGATGATTCTGATAGCCAGAAAGTGATGAGCCTATCAGAGTCTGCTTCTTCCTGTTATAACCAATCACGACAAAGCTCATCCCATACCAGTGACTTCAACATTCCAGAAATAAGCATTCACAGTGTTTCTGTCTAATAAGGGGTGATTTAAGTGTTATGAAATCTTCTTCTGAAAGATACCTAGGTGCATTTGGACTAGTTCTGTGATGAGTTTTGCTCCTAGGGGAACATGATGGAGAAATACAGTAGATGGATCACCTCTGGGTTTGGGCAGAGAGGGAAATCTTTGCAGTTTCCTGTAGTCTAGTCTTCTATTACTTGGTGAATACGTCACATGATGGATTTTTGTAAAAAGAGGAGGTCGCCCCCTTGTGTTAGCGATGGTGTATAGCATGTGCCAGGGCCAGTCCTTCTAATGCCATGTGTCAGACTCTAGCTCACAGTGTAAATATGGACTCACACGTGTGACTTGCATTTGCACCTGCTTGTTGTGCGACTGTCCATCTTCAGAGCAAAAACATGTTTCAAGTCAAGCAGTAATTAAGAGAAAACTTCTTAATGGAGCATTGAAATTGAGCCAGAGAAACCGGCAGTTACAATCATCAGTCCAGCATTGCTACTGCACTTCCTGTTGTCTGCATGGGTGAGATTGTTCTTCCAGGAGCTTGTGTTGCACTTTGGCAAAAGATGAATGAGTTAGTATCTCAGTTATCTGGTATCTGCACAGAAATATACCTTTTTGCTAATCATCAATCAGCGAGCCTTTCTGAAAGTGATTTAAAAACTGTAATGTAACGTCACATAGTGTTACTGTAAACTAGGTGAAGATGAAGGTAAATGACATACTGACACAGCAAAACACTGCGAGAAGATGGAGTTGAGTTAGGGAATTACGGTTAAATGATTGTAAGTTTTCTGGTTTAGAGAGAAGACTTGGATCCAGACAGAGAGAGAGTGAGAGAGAGTGTTAATTGGAAGAGTGAAAACAGTGAAAGAAAGACAGAATGTTCCACTTGTCATGTTAGATTTAGCAAAGCGTAGCACACACACGGCAGAAACTGCCCGTGTCAGTAACCCAGTAACCCTACCTTATCACTTACACAGCTGTGTCAATGAGCTTTTTAAGATTTATGTTCCTTTAGAAGTGTAATCCACTTTATGTCTAACCCACCAATCAGAGATATGCACGCATGCACCAATCAGAAAGCTGCACTTGTGCTTGCCTTCAGGTACACATACATCACATATGCAATCTAACAAACCACAGCCACTCCTGTATATTAAACACGAGGGTGTATCCCAGTTCACTCTGATGTACCAAATTCAATACTTCATACTATTCCGTAGAAAATAATCTGAATAACCCATCAAGTCAAGAGCTTTAGGGTGAATTATCTAAATAAAAAGGTAAAAGTGAAAGATTTTGCCTGACTTTCTCCAGCCTCGTCTGAAACATCTTGTCTCTATCTACAGACGTGTTATTATAGGTTATTATAGACTCCTGTCTTCAATCTGACTTTTGTAGAGTCACTGCTGATGCGTGATACAGATCTTTGATTACAGAGGGCAAAGCATCAGAAGCACAAAATAATGATTTGAGACGTCAACCAACGTCAAGCAAATATCAACCAGGAGTCTGGGGGGTTCATCATCCTCAAACAAACCCCAATTACCCCATTCTCAAACCACATCTACCCCAGACTCACTCCAATTACCCCATTCTCAGACCACATCTACCCCAGACTCACTCCAATTACCCCATTCTCAAACCACATCTACCCCAGACTCACTACAATTACTCCATTCTCAGACCATATCTACCGCAGACTAACCCCAATTACCATACTCTCAGGCCAAATCTACCTCAGACTCACTCCAATTAGCCCACTCTCAGGCCAAATCTATCTCAGACTCACTCCAATTAGCCCTCTCTCAGACTACATCTACCCCAGACTCACTCCAATTAGCCCATTATCAGACCACAACTACCGCAGACTAACCCCAATTGCCCCACTCTCAGACCAAATTTACCCCAGACTAGCCCCATTCATCACACACACAGACCGCATCTACCCCAGACTAACCCCAATTATCCCACCCTCAGATCACATCTACCCAAAAGTAACCCCAATTGCCGCACTCTCAGACCACACCTACCCCAAACTAACCCCAGTTACCCCATTCTCAGACCACATCTACCCCAGACTAACCCCATTTATCACACAGGCAGACCACATCTACCCCAAACTAACCCCAGTTATCCCACACTCAGACCACATCTACCACAATTATTCCACTCTTATATCACATCTACCCAAAAGTAACCCCAATTGCCCCGCTCTCAGACCACATCTACCCCAAACTAGCCCCAGTTACCCTGCTCTCAGGCGACATTTATGCCAGAATAATCCATCTGGCCATAGAGTACTCAACATCTGTGGGAAGATGATTGGCAACCATTTAACCCTCATCCAACCAACTGGGGGCTGCAAAGACGTATATATTTTTTGTCATATCTCACAGGTGCTTTTTAAAATTCCAATTTTTTATGCATTTGTCAATCAATCAACATCATTATTTTCTATTTCTATTTTTAAAAATACAAATGTTTGTACAAATGTTGAACTATTTATTCAGTTAATGTTTGCCATGCGTCCTAATTTAAAGGATCACACAGTATCAAGGCGTCTAGGGGCACTCTGCCAGTCAATTTGAAGAAGACAGGCAGAGATTTCCACATGGGCTCTGTAGACAACCTGACATACTGCTGTTCCTAAGGTAACATAATATTTAAAGTCCATCCATCCATTTTCTGCAACCGCTTATTCTATTAAGGGTGGTAGGGGGTCCGGAGCCAATCCCAGACACTATGGGAGCAAGGCGGGGGACAACCCAGGATGGGGCGCCCATCTGCTATGTTTTAATTTATACTGTGCATAATTTAAAATAACCTTTACAGTTCCTGTTTGCTATGTTGCATATACAGGAACACTACACCCCCTGCCAATTAATGTTTGAGTATTAAATACCGTAGTATCATTAAGGAAGGTTTACTGTTGATCGGTTGAGATTACGGTGTTCATGTGCTTTATTTATTCATACCTCTTATAATGTAATGTATAATCAGTTATGCACCTGTAGGTGGTGAGCTGAAATACAGCCTTGCAGCATTCATCACAAGTTCATTACAACTATATGACCATAATGTTTTTTCCCCACCATATTAATGTGGATTTGGATAAAAATGTCTTCCTTTTAAATAAATATAATTCATGTATATTTCTGTTAACCAAAGTCTCACTGTAGGTAACAAAGGAGAGACATTTTACACCCTCACAGACCAAAAACAAGGGGTTTTAATTGCCGAGTTCAACATGTGACAACAACACAGTAATGACTGGCTAAGATGTTTCTGTGACTAATATAAACTCACCGTGTTTAGGGCAAGTACAGCAGTATGCATAATGCATCAGGACTCATACTGAAATACCCTATATTTGGATATATTATGTAACTCGTGATTTTGTAGGAATGTTGGTACCTTTGAGACACACATATACAAATATATCATATATGAATTTGGATGTGGCTACAACTGGAGAGGCTTGTAGTACATATTCTGCTAAATTTTTGTAATTGTTGTTGCAAATATTATGTACAAACCATGACAGAGACTTGAATGCATACATGGGTTTATATATCAGTTCATGAAATACATTACTGAGGAAACTGCGGTTGCTTTTACTCCTATTTAATACGATTAAGCACAAACACACATCACAAGGAAGAGAAAGTATTATTTATAATTATTTATACAGCACACAATATCTACATATAAAAAAATATAGCATAGAAAAATCCAATAATACTATTGGACAAAATGGTCATGTAACAGAGAGCGGTGAGTTGGAGACCAGAGTCTTGACCCCGAGGAGTGATACATAATTAATTTCTCTGTTGTGTCGCAAATCTTACAAATACCCTACTTTTCAAAAAGAAAAGAACTTACTTCCTCACGCATTTCCAAAAGTATGTTTTTGTCAAATCCCTCCAGCTCACTGGAAAACAACACATCAAGAGCACATATTATGGCCTAAATAAAGATATAATATAGGCATATAATATAAACAGTTCATGGTGCATCTTGTAATACTCAAGACATACCAAGGCCATGCAGAGTGCATACTGATAAAAGGGAGGGGAGGGGGGGAAAACACTTCAATACTTTATATCACAAGTGTTCAATTCAAGGTGGTCTCTTACAATTGTCACGCCCCGCTCGTCCGCTCCTCCCGTGTGCCACGCCCCCTCGTTAAACTAGTGTGGAATGCCGATGTCATTAGCTGTTTGCAGTTGTTTTCATTAGTCCTATGTATTTAAGTCCGCGTCAAAGTATGTTTCCCCAGTCCTGTCATTGAAATGCGTATTTATTGTATGTGCATTCATGCTGTTATGAGAAAAATTGCCGTGCATCTTAACATTTATGTGGATAATTTGTACTTCTTTCACATGTACAGTGATTTCTTGTCGTAACAGTGCGAATGCACATAGAATAAATACGCGTGAGTGAGTACTGTATGAGTACTTTCATACCAGTTATATGCCCCCTGCATATGATAATTTTTGCATATAAAATAAAGGGCCGACTTACGCAGGGTTGCCAACTTTGGTCAGCTGGTTGGCGTGAGATTTTCAATTCGAGACAAGTCTACACACGTATTTACAAGTATATAACAGTTTTATTACCTTGTAGTCTGGAGGGTTTGCAAACTGCCCCAACGCTTTTGAGGTAGCCAATTTTAGGTTTAAAATGGATTAAGAGATTCGCCATAAGATTTCTTGCTGTGCGCGTTTGAGTCTGAAAGCCCGAGTCTCGCGCCAGATGTGTCAGAGTTGGCAACCTGCTTACGGCCGAATCGGACCTACGACCGGTCAGTCCGAGCCGAACGCGGCCGAAAGTCGCCGATGAGCTGCACAGGATCGCATTGTCTGTTACGGTACGAATGGACGCCCGTGACAACAGCTTGATTACTTTTGAATCACATGCACTTATCTTCTCAAACTTCTTTCGAGATTCTTAAGCAGCGGTTGTATTTTGGAGACTTTAAGCATTCATAAAATGGAGAGCAAAGATATGAAAGTAGTTAAGATTATTATTAAAATTAAAATTAAAGTTAAAATAACAGCGAAGGATTGTGAATCTTTTTCAGAAAAAATTCAGGAAAAGATCAACAGCGAGAAGAAGAAAGAAAAAGACGTGATGAAGATGGATGAGACGGACAAGCCTGCTTCGACACGGAGAGTGTGTGACATGCCGAAGGTAAAGCCCTGGCTTAATTAAGAGACCTTATTAGAACATAATTAGAGCATAAAATGTTCTATATCAATAATCTTTCCTTGTCTTAAAACAGAATACTGATAAGGCTGTCCGTGGTCAGAGGGTTTGCCGATGGAGCGGGAGGGACAGGCCACCCCCACAGGAGCAAGCAGGAGCCACTAAGAAGAGGCCCCAGTTAAAGTACCTCCACGGCACGGACAGCAACAGCTCCTGCGCCCAGCGACCAGAGAGGGGCCAGGGGCAGCGTCAGCGATCCGCGGACCAGCAACTCTTAGACAGGATACATGGACTCATGGGTTATGGCCGGAGACGGAAGACTGACAGAGACATTGCTGATGGACTTGTGGGTTATGGCCGGGGTAGGAGGGATGATAATAGAGACTTTATTGCTGATGGACTTGTGGGCTATGGCCGGGGTAGGAGGGATAATAGAAGTACTGTTTAATTGTTAATGTAGATATAAGATAGAATAAGATAAGATAGGATAAAATATGCTAAGTTAAGATAGGATAGGATAAGATAGGAACGGCTAAGATAAAATAGGATAAAATATGCTAAGTTAGGATAAGATAAGATAGGAACAGCTAAGATAAAATAGGATAAGATATGCTAAGTTAGGATAGGATAAGATAGGAACGGCTAAGATAAAATAGGATAAGATATGCTAAGTTAAGATAGGATAAGATAAGATAGGAACAGCTAAGATAAAATAGGATAAAATATGCTAAGTTAAGATAGGATAGGATAAGATACGAAAAGCTAAGATAAAATAGGATAAGATATGCTAAGTTAAGATAAAATGAGATAAGAGCTTTACAATAAACCATATACTTACTATTTAAACAGTGTCTTTGTCATCTTTTCAGTGTTGTGTCTGTCTTGGGTTGAAAATTTTGCATCGTTGATTTATATTTGGCACATTCCTAAACGTCAATAAGCAGAGACAGAGGAAAGGGAGGAAGGAATGGTTAAGTAAAATAATAATAATAATTAATTATTAAAAGCACAGTGTTACTTTATTTTGACATAGAAAGGGTCATTTCAGTGTTACTACCACCTATGAATTAATGGCTGCAAATGTTGACGTTAGACGTTCCTGTAAATAATGCTGAGTAAGTTTCATGATCAAGACAGGGTGTTAGTGTGGAAAAAGCACAAATGTAACAGTATTTGAGGGAAGAGTGGGAAGGAGGGAAATGCAAGTAGACGGAGGTTCCTCGAAGCTCCGAGATGTGCTTGGCTGTAATAAATCTGGAATATAGCTATATAACATAGTTTTTGATAACAACAGCATTTGTTCTTTAGGCAAAATGGCAAGCAGATCAGAACTGGCCAGATCTGATGTTGCAGGTTTTATTGAAAGACAAAACAAAATTAAAAAGTGCAGAAGTTTGAATGACTGTGTATTTATTTCAGTTATTTTATATTGGGCTCAAGGATTGGTTTCATCATACAAATACAACATACATAATGTTTTCTTGAATTTACTGAAAAGTAAGTGATACCAGAATCAGAGGGTCAATAAGCTTTTAAGTAATAATGTGGATTGTGCTTGGGATAGAAGCTGCACGTTGTATTGAAGAAAAGTATAGATTTTCATTTGACAATATATGCAAATTAATTGTAATAATAATATTAGTAACATTCATCTTTAGATAACATTAATTACATAACTAATGATACTTTGAGAAAAAATGTTTTGTCATTATTATTTCGCTATTATCATTGCTTCTTACAGTAAATTATTCTTGATGCCCCCAGTCAGTAGCCCATGTTTATAAAATATGTGGGTAGGATGACGGTTAAACCCCCCCTGATTCACGTGCAGCATTTGATCACAGTTGATTGCATTCATGCTGGGAAGAGTCATCCCATCTTAGCAGAGTCGCTGCTGAAGCTGTGTGTGAGCTTATTCTCCAGGTCTGACTAGTCTTTGTGTGGCTGCCCACACTCCTGTCACAGTAGATAGTCCTGCCTGCCCTGCAGCTTCATCAATGAAGCGGCTCTTTCCTTGCATATAATTAATGTATCAGCTATGTACTTGCATCTATCACTGAAGCGGCTGCTTTCTTGCATTTGATCTACTACAGTTTTTTATAAGGTGTTTCCTTTGCTTTTGTCAGTCTCTGCCCGAATTCCCAAGTTTCTTTTGCAGTTTTTCCTGCTATCTCTGCCACAACTTCAGCTGCATTTTTTGCAGTCTGTCTTACACCGTCTGCTCTGGCTGCAGCTCTGGCTCTTTTAGCCCCTCTCCTATGGCTCCAGCTGCAGCCGAAACCCCCGCAGTTACACCCACTATTTCTACTACTGCTCCTGCACTACAGATTTGTCTCAGTTTGACTGAAGGCTCATAGCAATGTGCTAAGATCAAGCCTGTCAGCAGGAGGCACTGTGAATGTGGTGATAATGAACACGAACATGCCAAATTGCTGTGGAAATTAAGCATGTCTTGGGTGCAATTACTTTATACTGTCAGGAGATGGCAGTGCAGAGCCACATAAAGCATAAGCACATGGGGAATACATAGTGAGAGGTACTTATTTACAGTGGCGGATCTAGGTTTTGTCTAAGGGGCCATCAGGGGGCCACAATATTCATAGGGGGGCCAAGTCTTTGTACTATATCCTTGCACACAATCCATGGATTTGGTAAGGTTTATACATTTCACCAGTCACACCATGTTGAAACACTTTAAATAAAAAGGCTTACACAGTAAATCTCCTTACCAATTTTACATACATTTTACTGTACATAGACAAAATACTCACAAACACACACAGCATGTGAGAAAATCCAGCATTGTATTCATTTTTTAAAAACCTTTTTACTTTTTCACAAATACTCTCTCTCACAATCACAAAGTTCCACGTGGGTGACTACTGTACATTTTGCTCTTCTACAACAACATTCGTCAGTTTTTGTGACAGGAACTGAATCGTCTTACAAATTCATTTATGTCTAATGCTTTTGCCCGTCGGGACTCAATACTCAGCACCCAAGATGACTGAAACACTCTTCTGTCATTGTTGTTCGTAAATGATTTTTAATCAAACTTAGGGCTGAAAAGCTGGCAGACTCACTCTTTTGGCCAAAAACTGAATTCCCGCCTGAGACTGACCCTGTCTTTTCATACTCTCTATCACTGCCAAACATTATAATATTAAGATACAAATGCAAATTACAAAGAAGCACATGAATTAGCATTACTTTTATTAGCGGAATGCTAATGTTCATGTCATGTAGGGTGACCAGACGTCCTCTTTTCCCTGGACATGTCCTCTTTTTGAGACCATGAAATTGCGTCCGGCCGGGTTTTTTAAATCGTCCGGGTTTTTGAGCTGCCCAAACATTCGTCACGTCATGGGCATCCTACACGCCTATTCACTTCCACTCACACTAGTGGATCGGATTCCCGCCCGCTCGCGCTACTCGAAATATTGCTAGCACCCCCCCATCCCGCTTGCTCTAAGGTGTCCTCCTCACCTTACAAGTAGGGCCTCAGTTAACATTACTGTAAAACTGTGCCACTGTGGCCCTGCCCTATAACCACCACTGCTAATTTACAATATCTCCTTTCATCACTGAACACAGGTTTCCTCATTCTGCTTAGCCAATGAAAAACCTAATTTCTCTATTTGTTTTTACCTGAACAGGCAGGCACTCTAAGCAGAAGCTGGGCTAAAATAACTGCAATTAACAGGCGGATTTCAGCTCTGCTGCTTCAGGGCAGTCAGTCATGCAGGAAGACAGTGTGCAGGAATTCATGCAGGAAGACAGTGTGCAGGAAGTCATGCAGGAAGCAGCATGTCTACATCACCAGCAGCTAAACACAGAGATACAGAGAAACAGGATGTGATGTAACTACATACAGCAAAGCCCTATATATATATCCTCATGAGACCCAAGGAAAAAAGTCTACTTCAATTTTAGGTTATTTGTCTTTGGAGGAAATGACATCTTACAATATAGATTTTTTTAAATTTATTTTTAATTTCACAGCATGTCCTATTTAGTGTACAACTGGAATAAATATGTTTCCTTATATCAGTGAAAAGATAGATGCAAAAACAAAATGTCCACTACAATGGACATAAATGAATGGGTGGGGTCTCAGGAGGTTACGACTGTAAAAGTGTCCTTTACAATATCTATGTGTATCGCTGTGATTGGCTGATGTACTGTTTCCCTCCAGAGATGGGTTGCAGGTCATTAACTGGATTTGTCGTTTTTCCAGTTTTCATTCCATCAATTTTCCAGACATGTTACTTTTTCCACATTAAGTCTTTTTTTGTGGTAGAAAATGCAGGCTGACACAGTGCCTCCCCCCTCCCCTCCCGCTACTGGGGAGAGACGGAAAGCCCAAATAAATATTAAAAGTAGACAATGTAAAAGGCCTACCATTAGTGGTCTGTATTTGAATGCTAGGAGTATTAGAAACAAAATTAATGACTTAGAGGCTTTAATTTCTTCAGACAATTACGACATTATAGGAATAACTGAAACATGGATGAGTGACAATGATGGTGATGAATATAATATGGATGGTTATACGTTGTTCCGTAGAGACCGGATAGGCAAGAAGGGAGGTGGTGTTGCAGTATACGTAAAAGAAAACTTGCAGGCAAGGGAACTCACTGATAAAAATTAAAATTCAGAAGCTGTATGGATCAAACTTGATGCTAAAGATTCAAATGGCCTAATTGTCGGGGTTTGTTATAGGGCACCTAATGTAGCTGTAGAGGAAAGCAGAATATTATATGATGATATCAGGATTATGAGTAATAAAAATGATGTGGTGGTTATGGGTGATTTTAATTTACCTGGGATACAGTGGGACACAGTCTCTGGCTCTTCTGTAAATGAACTTGAGATGGTGGAATTAGTACAGGATTGTTTTTTTACTCAGTTTGTTAATACTCCTACCAGGGGAGAAGCCCTTCTTGATCTCGTTTTTTGTAATAACCAGGATAGGATTGGAAAATTAGAGGTTTTAGACCCATTGTACGGTAGTGATCATAACATGGTTAAATTTGAGGTTAATTTTAGTGTCCGAAGAGCAAAGTCTAAATTAAAAGTATACAATGTTAGGAAGGCTAACTTTAATGATATGAGACGGAAATTAGAAACTGTAAACTGGACAGAGTTAAATAGCAAAACAGTTGAAGAGGCATGGGAATTTTTCAAAAGCACATTGTTGCAAGTGCAAGAGGACTTCATACCTGTTTCCAGCAAAACTAAATCTAGGAAACGACAACCAAGGTGGTTTACTAAGGAAATTAAGAATAAAGTCAGGAGGAAAAGGGCTCTGTTCCACAACTGGAAAATAACTAATGATTTCAAAATCAAGCAGGAGTATCTAAGTCTACAGGCAGAGTTAAAAAATGACATTAGGCTATCAAAGAGGGATGTAGAAAGAAAAATTGCATTGGAGGCTAAGCATGACAGTAAAGGTTTCTTCCAATATTTTAACTCTAAGAGAGCACTAAAAGCTGAAATCACTAATTTGCAGGATAGTAAGGGCCTTATAATTGATAACGAAATTGATATGGTAAACGAGTTTAATGATTATTTTTCAAGGGTGTTCACAATAGAGAACACAAGTAATTTACCACCAATTAATACGAATACAGCATCGTCTATGACCAATATATGTATAACTGAGGTTGATGTGATACTAAGCCTAGCTAAACTCAAAATAAATAAATCGCAGGGGCCTGATGGCATCTTACCTTTAGTCTTGAAAGAGATGAGGGATATTATTAGCCAACCTTTGACTTTAATATTCCAGAAATCGTTATCTGCGGGTGTGGTACCATCAGATTGGAAGCATGCTAATATAACACCCATATTCAAAAAAGGGGATAGAAGTAATCCAGCAAACTATAGGCCAATCAGTTTAACTAGCATTACTGGAAAAATAATGGAAGCTATAATTCAAGTGAAAATGGTAGATTACCTAGATGCAAATAACATTATAAAGGATAGCCAACATGGATTTAGGAGAGGTAGATCCTGCTTAACGAATCTGCTTGAGTTCTTTGAGGAAGCTACAAGTGAAATTGATCACAAAAAGGCCTATGATGTGATTTACTTAGATTTCCAGAAAGCCTTTGATGTTGTCCCCCACAAACGGCTCTTGTTAAAGCTTAAAGCTGCAGGAATTTTAGGAACTGTGGCAGCTTGGATCAAAAACTGGCTAACTGATAGGAAGCAGCGAGTAGTTATTAGAGGCACTATGTCACAGTGGGCCTCCGTTTATAGTGGGGTACCGCAGGGTTCAATTTTAGGACCACTATTGTTCCTAATTTACATTAATGATATTGACACGAATACATACAGTAAACTGGTTAAATTTGCAGACGACACTAAGGTGGGCGGGGTAGCAGATACTAATCAAGCAGCAGAGAGGCTTCAACGGGATCTGGATTTAATTAGCGAATGGGCTGATACTTGGCAGATGAAATTTAACACAGATAAATGTAAGGTAATCCATGCAGGGAGCAGAAATATACAGTACAGATATTTTATGGGTTCCACTGAAATAAAGGTAGCTGATTACGAGAAAGATCTCGGTATGTATGTTGATGCTTCCATGTCCCACTCTCGCCAATGTGGGGAAGCAATAAAAAAGGCGAACAGAATGTTGGGTTATATCTCTAGATGTGTGGAGTTTAAGTCAAGGGAGGTGATGTTACACTTATATAATTCCTTGGTAAGACCCCACCTAGAATACTGTGTGCAGGTTTGGTCACCATACCTCAAGAAGGACATTGCTGCCTTAGAAAAGGTGCAACGAAGAGCTACGAGAATGATTCCTGGTCTTAGAGGAATGTCTTACGAGGAGAGGTTAGCGGAACTGAATCTGTTCAGCCTTGAGCAAAGGAGACTAAGGGGGGATATGATTCAGGTCTATAAGATTCTAACGGGTCTGGATGCTGTTCAGCCAAATGACTATTTCAATATTAGTCTAAATACTAGAACTCGTGGCCATAAGTGGAAATTAGCGGGAGAACATTTTAAAACAAATTTGAGGAAGCACTTCTTTACACAGCGTGTAGTCAGAGTATGGAATAGTCTTCCTGCTATTGTAGTGGAAGCTAAAACCATGGGTTCCTTTAAATCAGAGCTAGATAAGATTTTAAGAACTCTGAGATATTAGCTAAGTTCTCCCCAAACGAGCTTGATGGGCCGAATGGCCTCCTCTCGTTTGTAAATTTCTTATGTTCTTATGTTCTTATGTTCCCCCTCCCCCAAGTATAAAGTTTTCAGTGGGCCGAGGAAAGGAAGCCGTCATTGATTTCACACCTGGATCCAAACTGGTGGTGGCCAAAGCCAAGAATGGACACCTGTCAGTGGTGAGTCCCAGTACTGACCTAGTTAAATGGAAGCAGGAAATCACATGTAGGCTCATTCAGCAATGCCTGTTAATCATGTGGGTTTAGAAAATAATTCACTTTTTTTTATTTAATCACATTAGATGGCCCCACGTCTCAAAACCCGATGACAAGGTCCATCAACTCATCACAGAAGCAACGCAGCAGCCAAAAGCCTTCTAGATGATTCTGATATAGCCAGGAAGTGATGAGCCTATCAGAGTCTGCTTCTTCCTGTTATAACCAATCACGACAAAGCTCATCCCATACCAGTGACTTCAACATTCCAGAAATAAACATTCACAGTGTTTCTGTCTAATAAGGGGTGATTTAAGTGTTATGAAATCTTCTTCTGAAAGATACCTAGGTGCATTTGGACTAGTTCTGTGATGAGTTTTGCTCCTAGGGGAACATGATGGAGAAATACAGTAGATGGATCACCTCTGGGTTTGGGCAGAGAGGGAAATCTTTGCAGTTTCCTGTAGTCTAGTCTTCTATTACTTGGTGAATACGTCACATGATGGATTTTTGTAAACAGTGGTGGTCGCCCCCTTGTGTTAGCGATGGTGTATAGCATGTGCCAGGGCCAGTCCTTCTAATGCCATGTGTCAGACTCTAGCTCAGAGTGTAAATATGGACTCACACGTGTGACTTGCATTTGCACCTGCTTGTTGTGCGACTGTCCATCTTCAGAGCAAAAACATGTTTCAATTCAATCAGTAATTAAGAGAAAACTTCTTAATGGAGCATTGAAATTGAGCCAGAGAAACCGGCAGTTACAATCATCAGTCCAGCATTGCTACTGCACTTCCTGTTGTCTGCATGGGTGAGATTGTTCTTCCAGGAGCTTGTGTTGCACTTTGGCAAAAGATGAATGAGTTAGTATCTCAGTTATCTGGTATCTGCACAGAAATATACCTTTTTGCTAATCATCAATCAAGCGAACCTTTCTGAAAGTGATTTAAAAACTGTAATGTAACGTCACATAGTGTTACTGTAAACTAGGTGAAGATGAAGGTAAATGACATACTGACACAGCAAAACACTACGAGAAGATGGAGTTGAGTTAGGGAATTACGGTTAAATGATTGTAAGTTTTCTGGTTTAGAGAGAAGACTTGGATCCAGACAGAGAGAGAGTGAGAGAGAGTGTTAATTGGAAGAGTGAAAACAGTGAAAGAAAGACAGAATGTTCCACTTGTCATGTTAGATTTAGCAAAGCGTAGCACACACACGGCAGAAACTGCCCGTGTCAGTAACCCAGTAACCCTACCTTATCACTTACACAGCTGTGTCAATGAGCTTTTTAAGATTTATGTTCCTTTAGAAGTGTAATCCACTTTATGTCTAACCCACCAATCAGAGATATGCACGCATGCACCAATCAGAAAGCTGCACTTGTGCTTGCCTTCAGGTACACATACATCACATATGCAATCTAACAAACCACAGCCACTCCTGTATATTAAACACGAGGGTGTATCCCAGTTCACTCTGATGTACCAAATTCAATACTTCATACTATTCCGTAGAAAATAATCTGAATAACCCATCAAGTCAAGAGCTTTAGGGTGAATTATCTAAATAAAAAGGTAAAAGTGAAAGATTTTGCCTGACTTTCTCCAGCCTCGTCTGAAACATCTTGTCTCTATCTACAGAGGTGTTATTATAGGTTATTATAGACTCCTGTCTTCAATCTGACTTTTGTAGAGTCACTGCTGATGCGTGATACAGATCTTTGATTACAGAGGGCAAAGCATCAGAAGCACAAAATAATGATTTGAGACGTCAACCAACGTCAACCAAATATCAACCAGGAGTCTGGGGGGTTCATCATCCTCAAACAAACCCCAATTACCCCATTCTCAAACCACATCTACCCCAGACTCACTCCAATTACCCCATTCTCAGACCACATCTACCCCAGACTCACTCCAATTACCCCATTCTCAAACCACATCTACCCCAGACTCACTACAATTACTCCATTCTCAGACCATATCTACCGCAGACTAACCCCAATTACCATACTCTCAGGCCAAATCTACCTCAGACTCACTCCAATTAGCCCACTCTCAGGCCAAATCTATCTCAGACTCACTCCAATTAGCCCATTATCAGACCACAACTACCGCAGACTAACCCCAATTGCCCCACTCTCAGACCAAATTTACCCCAGACTAGCCCCATTCATCACACACACAGACCGCATCTACCCCAGACTAACCCCAATTATCCCACCCTCAGATCACATCTACCCAAAAGTAACCCCAATTGCCGCACTCTCAGACCACACCTACCCCAAACTAACCCCAGTTACCCCATTCTCAGACCACATCTACCCCAGACTAACCCCATTTATCACACAGGCAGACCACATCTACCCCAAACTAACCCCAGTTATCCCACACTCAGACCACATCTACCACAATTATCCCACTCTTATATCACATCTACCCAAAAGTAACCCCAATTGCCCCGCTCTCAGACCACATCTACCCCAAACTAGCCCCAGTTACCCTGCTCTCAGGCGACATTTATGCCAGAATAATCCATCTGGCCATAGAGTACTCAACATCTGTGGGAAGATGATTGGCAACCATTTAACCCTCATCCAACCAACTGGGGGCTGCAAAGACGTATATATTTTTTGTCATATCTCACAGGTGCTTTTTAAAATTCCAATTTTTTATGCATTTGTCAATCAATCAACATCATTATTTTCTATTTCTATTTTTAAAAATACAAATGTTTGTACAAATGCTGAACTATTTATTCAGTTAATGTTTGCCATGCGTCCTAATTTAAAGGATCACACAGTATCAAGGCATCTAGGGGCACTCTGCCAGTCAATTTGAAGAAGACAGGCAGAGATTTCCACATGGGCTCTGTAGACAACCTGACATACTGCTGTTCCTAAGGTAACATAATATTTAAAGTCCATCCATCCATTTTCTGCAACCGCTTATTCTATTAAGGGTGGTAGGGGGTCCGGAGCCAATCCCAGACACTATGGGAGCAAGGCGGGGGACAACCCAGGATGGGGCGCCCATCTGCTATGTTTTAATTTATACTGTGCAAAATTTAAAATAACCTTTACAGTTCCTGTTTGCTATGTTGCATATACAGGAACACTACACCCCCTGCCAATTAATGTTTGAGTATTAAATACCGTAGTATCATTAAGGAAGGTTTAATGTTGATCGGTTGAGATTACGGTGTTCATGTGCTTTATTTATTCATACCTCTTATAATGTAATGTATAATCAGTCATGCACCTGTAGGTGGTGAGCAGAAATACAGCCTTGCAGCATTCATCACAAGTTCATTACAACTATATGACCATAATGTTTTTTCCCTACCATATTAATGTGGATTTGGATAAAAATGTCTTCCTTTTAAATAAATATAATTCATGTATATTTCTGTTAACCAAAGTCTCACTGTAGGTAACAAAGGAGAGACATTTTACACCCTCACAGACCAAAAACAAGGGGTTTCAATTGCCGAGTTCAACATGTGACAACAACACAGTAATGACTGGCTAAGATGTTTCTGTGACTAATATAAACTCACCGTGTTTAGGGCAAGTACAGCAGTATGCATAATGCATCAGGACTCATACTGAAATACCCTATATTTGGATATATTATGTAACTCGTGATTTTGTAGGAATGTTGGTACCTTTGAGACACACATATACAAATATATCATATATGAATTTGGATGTGGCTACAACTGGAGAGGCTTGTAGTACATATTCTGCTAAATTTTTGTAATTGTTGTTGCAAATATTATGTACAAACCATGACAGAGACTTGAATGCATATATGGGTTTATATATCAGTTCATGAAATACATTACTGAGGAAACTGCGGTTGCTTTTACTCCTATTTAATACGATTAAGCACAAACACACATCACAAGGAAGAGAAAGTATTATTTATAATTATTTATACAGCACACAATATCTACATATAAAAAAATATAGCATAGAAAAATCCAATAATACTATCGGACAAAATGGCGATGTAACAGAGAGCGGTGAGTTGGAGACCAGAGTCTTGACCCCGAGGAGTGAAACATAATTAATTTCTCTGTTGTGTCGCAAATCTTACAAATACCCTACTTTTCAAAAAGAAAAGAACTTACTTCCTCACGCATTTCCAAAAGTATGTTTTTGTCAAATCCCTCCAGCTCACTGGAAAACAACACATCAAGAGCACATATTATGGCCTAAATAAAGATATAATATAGGCATATAATATAAACAGTTCATGGTGCATCTTGTAATACTCAAGACATACCAAGGCCATGCAGAGTGCATACTGATAAAAGGGAGGGGATGGGGAGAAAACACTTCAATACTTTATATCACAAGTGTTCAATTCAAGGTGGTCTCTTACAATTGTCACGCCCCGCTCGTCCGCTCCTCCCGTGTGCCACGCCCCCTCGTTAAACTAGTGTGGAATGCCGATGTCATTAGCTGTTTGCAGTTGTTTTCATTAGTCCTATGTATTTAAGTCCGCGTCAAAGTATGTTTCCCCAGTCCTGTCATTGAAATGCGTATTTATTGTATGTGCATTCATGCTGTTATGAGAAAAATTGCCGTGCATCTTAACATTTATGTGGATAATTTGTACTTCTTTCACATGTACAGTGATTTCTTGTCGTAACAGTGCGAATGCACATAGAATAAATACGCGTGAGTGAGTACTGTATGAGTACTTTCATACCAGTTATATGCCCCCTGCATATGATAATTTTTGCATATAAAATAAAGGGCCGACTTACGCAGGGTTGCCAACTTTGGTCAGCTGGTTGGCGTGAGATTTTCAATTCGAGACAAGTCTACACACGTATTTACAAGTATATAACAGTTTTATTACCTTGTAGTCTGGAGGGTTTGCAAACTGCCCCAACGCTTTTGAGGTAGCCAATTTTAGGTTTAAAATGGATTAAGAGATTCGCCATAAGATTTCTTGCTGTGCGCGTTTGAGTCTGAAAGCCCGAGTCTCGCGCCAGATGTGTCAGAGTTGGCAACCTGCTTACGGCCGAATCGGACCTACGACCGGTCAGTCCGAGCCGAACGCGGCCGAAAGTCGCCGATGAGCTGCACAGGATCGCATTGTCTGTTATGGTACGAATGGACGCCCGTGACAACAGCTTGATTACTTTTGAATCACATGCACTTATCTTCTCAAACTTCTTTCGAGATTCTTAAGCAGCGGTTGTATTTTGGAGACTTTAAGCATTCATAAAATGGAGAGCAAAGATATGAAAGTAGTTAAGATTATTATTAAAATTAAAATTAAAGTTAAAATAACAGCGAATGACTGTGAATCTTTTTCAGAAAAAATTCAGGAAAAGATCAACAGAGAGAAGAAGAAAGAAAAAGACGTGATGAAGATGGATGAGACGGACAAGCCTGCTTCGACACGGAGAGTGTGTGACATGCCGAAGGTAAAGCCCTGGCTTAATTAAGAGACCTTATTAGAACATAATTAGAGCATAAAATGTTCTATATCAATAATCTTTCCTTGTCTTAAAACAGAATACTGATAAGGCTGTCCGTGGTCAGAGGGTTTGCCGATGGAGCGGGAGGGACAGGCCACCCCCACAGGAGCAAGCAGGAGCCACTAAGAAGAGGCCCCAGTTAAAGTACCTCCACGGCACGGACAGCAACAGCTCCTGCGCCCAGCGACCAGAGAGGGGCCAGGGGCAGCGTCAGCGATCCGCGGACCAGCAACTCTTAGACAGGATACATGGACTCATGGGTTATGGCCGGAGACGGAAGACTGACAGAGACATTGCTGATGGACTTGTGGGTTATGGCCGGGGTAGGAGGGATGATAATAGAGACTTTATTGCTGATGGACTTGTGGGCTATGGCCGGGGTAGGAGGGATAATAGAAGTACTGTTTAATTGTTAATGTAGATATAAGATAGAATAAGATAAGATAGGATAAAATATGCTAAGTTAAGATAGGATAGGATAAGATAGGAACGGCTAAGATAAAATAGGATAAAATATGCTAAGTTAAGATAGAATAAAATAAAATAGGATAAAATATGCTAAGTTATGATATGATAAGATAAGATAGGAACGGCTAAGATAAAATAGGATAAAATATGCTAAGTTAAGATAGGATAAGATAAGATAGGAACGGCTAAGATAAAATAGAATAAGATATGCTAAGTTAAGATAGGATAAGATAAGATCGGAACGGCTAAGATAAAATAGAATAAGATATGCTAAGTTAAGATAGGATAGGATAAGATAGGAACAGCTAAGATAAAATAGGATAAGATATGCTAAGTTAGGATAGGATAAGATAGGAACGGCTAAGATAAAATAGGATAAGATATGCTAAGTTAAGATAGGATAAGATAAGATAGGAACAGCTAAGATAAAATAGGATAAAATATGCTAAGTTAAGATAGGATGGGATAAGATACGAAAAGCTAAGATAAAATAGGATAAGATATGCTAAGTTAAGATAAAATGAGATAAGAGCTTTACAATAAACCATATACTTACTATTTAAACAGTGTCTTTGTCATCTTTTCAGTGTTGTGTCTGTCTTGGGTTGAAAATTTTGCATCGTTGATTTATATTTGGCACATTCCTAAACGTCAATAAGCAGAGACAGAGGAAAGGGAGGAAGGAATGGTTAAGTAAAATAATAATAATAATTAATTATTAAAAGCACAGTGTTACTTTTTTTTGACATAGAAAGGGTCATTTCAGTGTTACTACCACCTATGAATTAATGGCTGCAAATGTTGATGTTAGACATTCCTGTAAAGAATGCTGAGTAAGTTTCATGATCAAGACAGGGTGTTAGTGTGGAACAAGCACAAATGTAACAGTATTTGAGGGAAGAGTGGGAAGGAGGGAAATGCAAGTAGACGGAGGTTCCTCGAAGCTCCGAGATGTGCTTGGCTGTAATAAATCTGGAATATAGCTATATAACATAGTTTTTGATAACAACAGCATTTGTTCTTTAGGCAAAATGGCAAGCAGATCAGAACTGGCCAGATCTGATGCTGCAGGTTTTATTGAAAGACAAAACAAAATTAAAAAGTGCTGAAGTTTGAATGACTGTGTATTTATTTCAGTTATTTTATATTGGGCTCAAGGATTGGTTTCATCATACAAATACAACATACATAATGTTTTCTTGAATTTACTGAAAAGTAAGTGATACCAGAATCAGAGGGTCAATAAGCTTTTAAGTAATAATGTGGATTGTGCTTGGGATAGAAGCTGCACGTTGTATTGAAGCAAAGTATAGATTTTCATTTGACAATATATGCAAATTAATTGTAATAATAATATTAGTAACATTCATCTTTAGATAACATTAATTACATAACTAATGATACTTTGAGAAAAAATGTTTTGTCATTATTATTTCGCTATTATCATTGCTTCTTACAGTAAATTATTCTTGATGCCCCCAGTCAGTAGCCCATGTTTATAAAATATGTGGGTAGGATGACGGTTAAACCCCCCCTGATTCACGTGCAGCATTTGATCACAGTTGATTGCATTCATGCTGGGAAGAGTCATCCCATCTTAGCAGAGTCGCTGCTGAAGCTGTGTGTGAGCTTATTCTCCAGGTCTGACTAGTCTTTGTGTGGCTGCCCACACTTCTGTCACAGTAGATAGTCCTGCCTGCCCTGCAGCTTAATCAATGAAGCGGCTCTTTCCTTGCATATAATTAATGTATCAGCTATGTACTTGCATCTATCACTGAAGCGGCTGCTTTCTTGCATTTGATCTACTACAGTTTTTTATAAGGTGTTTCCTTTGCTTTTGTCAGTCTCTGCCCGAATTCCCAAGTTTCTTTTGCAGTTTTTCCTGCTATCTCTGCCACAACTTCAGCTGCATTTTTTGCAGTCTCTCCTACACCGTCTGCTCTGGCTGCAGCTCTGGCTCTTTCAGCCCCTCTCCTATGGCTCCAGCTGCAGCCGAAACCCCCGCAGTTACACCCACTATTCCTACTACTGCTCCTGCACTACAGATTTGTCTCAGTTTGACTGAAGGCTCATAGCAATGTGCTAAGATCAAGCCTGTCAGCAGGAGGCACTGTGAATGTGGTTATAATGAACACGAACATGCCAAATTGCTGTGGAAATTAAGCATGTCTTGGGTGCAATTACTTTATGCTGTCAGGAGATGGCAGTGCAGAGCCACATAAAGCATAAGCACATGGGGAAGACATAGTGAGAGGTACTTATTTACAGTGGCGGATCTAGGATTTGTCTAAGGGGCCATCAAGGGGCCACAATATTCATAGAGGGGCCAAGTATTTGTACTATATCCTTGCACACAATCCATGGATTTGGTAAGGTTAATACATTTCACCAGTCACACCATGTTGAAACACTTTAAATAAAAAGGCTTACACAGTAAATCTCCTTACCAATTTTACATACATTTTACTGTACATAGACAAAATACTCACAAACACACACAGCATGTGAGAAAATCCAGCTTTGTATTCATTTTTTAAAAACCTTTTTACTTTTTCACAAATACTCTCTCTCACAATCACAAAGTTCCATGTGGGTGACTACTGTACATTTTGCTCTTCTAAAACAACATTCGTCAGTTTTTGTGACAGGAACTGAATCGTCTTACAAATTCATTTATGTCTAATGCTTTTGCTCGTCGGGACTCAATACTCAGCACCCAAGATGACTGAAACACTCTTATGTCATTGTTGTTCGTAAATGATTTTTAATCAAACTTAGGGCTGAAAAGCTGGCAGACTCACTCTTTTGGCCAAAAACTGAATTCCCGCCTGAGACTGACCCTTTCTTTCCATACTCTCTATCACTGCCAAACATTATAATATTAAGATACAAATGCAAATTACAAAGAAGCACATGAATTAGCATTACTTTTATTAGCGGAATGCTAATGTTCATGTCATGTAGGGTGACCAGACGTCCTCTTTTCCCTGGACATGTCCTCTTTTTGAGACCTTCCTTGCGTCCGGCCGGGTTTTTAAAATCGTCCGGGTTTTTGAGCTGCCCAAACATTCGTCACGTCATGGGCATCCTACACGCCTATTCACTTCCACTCACACTAGTGGATCGGATTCCCGCCCGCTCGCGCTACTCGAAATATTGCTAGCACCCCCCCATCCCGCTTGCTCTAAGGTGTCCTCCTCACCTTACAAGTAGGGCCTCAGATAACATTACTGTAAACCAGGGTTCTTCAAATCTGGACCTCGATTCCAAATCCAGGCCTTGTTTTCAGTTCTCCCAGGTAGTTAGTTTAATAATTACTGTTTCTAAATGGTCAGAGGCTTTGATGTTTGTCAGACTTAAGATAAGTGACAGCTTTGAGTAAATAAGGATTTATGACTTACCAACAAACTCCTCAAAACGTTATCGGTTGAAAAACTTTCTCCGCAGTATCGTTCAAATCTTCTTCTTCTTCTGTAAGCTTTATTGACGCTTGACATTCCTATTTGGATCATTAGCACCATTAGTGTTTGGGCTTGGAATTGCATCCATCTAATCAGTCTCCGACGAAGGACAGATGAGTGACAGGACAGGGGCACTTCAGAGGGCCAGTCAGATTTCAGCTGGGGCCACTGCCACTGTGGCCCTGCCCTATAACCACCACTGCTTATTTACAATATCTCCTTTCATCACTGAACACAGGTTTCCTCATTCTGCTTAGCCAATGAAAAACCTAATTTCTCTATTTGTTTTTACCTGAACAGGCAGGTACTCTAAGCAGAAGCTGGGCTAAAATAACTGCAATTAACAGGCGGATTTCAGCCCTGCTGCTTCAGGGCAGTCAGTCATGCAGGAAGACAGTGTGCAGGAAGTCATGCAGGATGCAGCATGTCTACATCACCAGCAGCTAAACACAGAGATACAGAGAAACAGGATGTGATGCAACTACATACAGCAAAGCCCTATATATATATATCCTCATGAGACCCAAGGAAAAAAGTCTACTTCAATTTTAGGTTATTTGTCTTTGGAGGAAATGACATCTTACAATATAGATTTTTTTTAAATTTATTTTTATTTTTAATTTCACAGCATGTCCTCTTTAGTGTACAACTGGAATAAATATGTTTCCTTACATCAGTGAAAAGATAGATGCAAAAACAAAATGTCCACTACAATGGACATAAATGAATGGGTGGGGTCTCAGGAGGTTACGACTGTAAAAGTGTCCTTTACAATATCTATGTGTATCGCTGTGATTGGCTGATGTACTGTTTCCCTCCAGAGATGGGTTGCAGGTCATTAACTGGATTTGTCGTTTTTCCAGTTTTCATTCCATCAATTTTCCAGACATGTTACTTTTTCCACATTAAGTCTTTTTTTGTGGTAGAAAATGCAGGCTGACACAGTGCCTCCCCCCCCCTCCCCCTCCCCCAAGTATAAAGTTTGCAGTGGGCCGAGGAAAGGAAGCCGTCATTGATTTCACACCTGGATCCAAACTGGTGGTGGCCAAAGCCAAGAATGGACACCTGTCAGTGGTGAGTCCCAGTACTGACCTAGTTAAATGGAAGCAGGAAATCACATGTAGGCTCATTCAGCAATGCCTGTTAATCATGTGGGTTTAGAAAATAATTCACGTTTTTTTATTTAATCACATTAAATGGCCCCACATCTCAAATCCCGATGACAAGGTCCATCAACTCATCACAGAAGCAAAGCAGCAGCCAAAAGCCTTCTAGATGATTCTGATAGCCAGAAAGTAATGAGCCTATCAGAGTCTGCTTCTTCCTGTTATAACCAATCACGACAAAGCTCATCCCATACCAGTGACTTCAACATTCCAGAAATAAACATTCACAATGTTTCTGTCTAATAAGGGGTGATTTAAGTGTTATGAAATCTTCTTCTGAAAGATACCTAGGTGCATTTGGACTAGTTCTGTGATGAGTTTTGCTCCTAGGGGAACATGATGGAGAAATACAGTAGATGGATCACCTCTGGGTTTGGTCTGAGAGGGAAATCTTTCCAGTTTCCTGTAGTCTAGTCTTCTATTACTTGGTGAATACGTCACATGATGGATTTTTGTAAAAAGAGGAGGTCGCCCCCTTGTGTTAGCGATGGTGTATAGCATGTGCCAGGGCCAGTCCTTCTAATGCCATGTGTCAGACTCTAGCTCACAGTGTAAATATGGACTCACACGTGTGACTTGCATTTGCACCTGCTTGTTGTTCGACTGTCCATCTTCAGAGCAAAAACATGTTTCAATTCAATCAGTAATTAAGAGAAAACTTCTTAATGGAGCATTGAAATTGAGCCAGAGAAACCGGCAGTTACAATCATCAGTCCAGCATTGCTACTGCACTTCCTGTTGTCTGCATGGGTGAGATTGTTCTTCCAGGAGCTTGTGTTGCACTTTGGCAAAAGATGAATGAGTTAGTATCTCAGTTATCTGGTATCTGCACAGAAATATACCTTTTTGCTAATCATCAATCAGCGAACCTTTCTGAAAGTGATTTAAAAACTGTAATGTAACGTCACATAGTGTTACTGTAAACTAGGTGAAGATGAAGGTAAATGACATACTGACACAGTAAAACACTACGAGAAGATGGAGTTGAGTTAGGAAATTATGGTTAAATGATTGTAAGTTTTCTGGTTTAGAGAGAAGACTTGGATCCAGAGAGAGAGAGACAGAGAGAGAGTGAGAGAGAGTGTTAATTGGAAGAGTGAAAACAGTGAAAGAAAGGCAGAATGTTCCACTTGTCATGTTAGATTTAGCAAAGCGTAGCACACACACGGCAGAAACTGCCCGTGTCAGTAACCCAGTAACTCTACCTTATCACTTACACAGCTGTGTCAATGAGCTTTTTAAGATTTATGTTCCTTTAGAAGTGTAATCCACTTTATGTCTAACCCACCAATCAGAGATATGCACGCATGCACCAATCAGAAAGCTGCACTTGTGCTTGCCTTCAGGTACACATACATCACATATGCAATCTAACAAACCACAGCCACTCCTGTATATTAAACACGAGGGTGTATCCCAGTTCACTCTGATGTACCAAATTCAATACTTCATACTATTCCGTAGAAAATAATCTGAATAACCCATCAAGTCAAGAGCTTTAGGGTGAATTATCTAAATAAAAAGGTAAAAGTGAAAGATTTTGCCTGACTTTCTCCAGCCTCGTCTGAAACATCTTGTCTCTATCTACAGACGTGTTATTATAGGTTATTATAGACTCCTGTCTTCAATCTGACTTTTGTAGAGTCACTGCTGATGCGTGATACAGATCTTTGATTACAGAGGGCAAAGCATCAGAAGCACAAAATAATGACAAATTTGAGACATCAACCAACGTCAACCAAATATCAACCAGGAGTCTGGGGGGTTCATCATCCTCTAACAAACCCCAATTACCCCATTCTCAAACCACATCTACCCCAGACTCACTCCAATTACCCCATTCTCAGACCACATCTACCCCAGACTCACTCCAATTACCCCATTCTCAAACCACATCTACCCCAGACTCACTACAATTACTCCATTCTCAGACCATATCTACCGCAGACTAACCCCAATTACCATACTCTCAGGCCAAATCTATCTCAGACTCACTCCAATTAGCCCTCTCTCAGACCACATCTACCCCAGACTCACTCCAATTAGCCCATTATCAGACCACAACTACCGCAGACTAACCCCAATTGCCCCACTCTCAGACCAAATTTACCCCAGACTAGCCCCATTCATCACACACACAGACCGCATCTACCCCAGACTAACCCCAATTATCCCACCCTCAGATCACATCTACCCAAAAGTAACCCCAATTGCCGCACTCTCAGACCACACCTACCCCAAACTATCCCCAGTTACCCCATTCTCAGACCACATCTACCCCAAACTAACCCCAGTTACCCCATTCTCAGACCACATCTACCCCAGACTAACCCCATTTATCACACAGGCAGACCACATCTACCCCAAACTAACCCCAGTTATCCCACACTCAGACCACATCTACCACAATTATCCCACTCTTATATCACATCTACCCAAAAGTAACCCCAATTGCCCCGCTCTCAGACCACATCTACAGTACCCCAAACTAGCCCCAGTTACCCTGCTCTCAGGCGACATTTATGCCAGAATAATCCATCTGGCCATAGAGTACTCAACATCTGTGGGAAGATGATTGGCAACCATTTAACCCTCATCCAACCAACTGGGGGCTGCAAAGACGTATATATTTTTTGTCATATCTCACAGGTGCTTTTTAAAATTCCAATTTTTTATGCATTTGTCAATCAATCAACATCATTATTTTCTATTTCTATTTTTAAAAATACAAATGTTTGTACAAATGTTGAACTATTTATTCAGTTAATGTTTGCCATGCGTCCTAATTTAAAGGATCACACAGTATCAAGGCGTCTAGGGGCACTCTGCCAGTCAATTTGAAGAAGACAGGCAGAGATTTCCACATGGGCTCTGTAGACAACCTGACATACTGCTGTTCCTAAGGTAACATAATATTTAAAGTCCATCCATCCATTTTCTATTAAGGGTGGTAGGGGGTCCGGAGCCAATCCCAGACACTATGGGAGCAAGGCGGGGGACAACCCAGGATGGGGCGCCCATCTGCTATGTTTTAATTTATACTGTGCATAATTTAAAATAACCTTTACAGTTCCTGTTTGCTATGTTGCATATACAGGAACACTACACCCCCTGCCAATTAATGTTTGAGTATTAAATACCGTAGTATCATTAAGGAAGGTTTACTGTTGATCGGTTGAGATTACGGTGTTCATGTGCTTTATTTATTCATACCTCTTATAATGTAATGTATAATCAGTTATGCACCTGTAGGTGGTGAGCAGAAATACAGCCTTGCAGCATTCATCACAAGTTCATTACAACTATATGACCATAATGTTTTTTCCCCACCATATTAATGTGGATTTGGATAAAAATATCTTCCTTTTAAATAAATATAATTCATGTATATTTCTGTTAACCAAAGTCTCACTGTAGGTAACAAAGGAGAGACATTTTACACCCTCACAGACCAAAAACAAGGGGTTTCAATTGCCGAGTTTAACATGTGACAACAACACAGTAATGACTGGCCAAGATGTTTCTGTGACTAATATAAACTCACCGTGTTTAGGGCAAGTACAGCAGTATGCATAATGCATCAGGACTCATACTGAAATACCCTATATTTGGATATATTATGTAACTCGTGGTTTTGTAGGAATGTTGGTACCTTTGAGACACACATATACAAATATATCATATATGAATTTGGATGTGCCTACAACTGGAGAGGCTTGTAGTACATATTCTGCTAAATTTTTGTAATTGTTGTTGCAAATATTATGTACAAACCATGACAGAGACTTGAATGCATACATGGGTTTATATATCAGTTCATGAAATACATTACTGAGGAAACTGCGGTTGCTTTTACTCCTATTTAATACGATTAAGCACAAACACACATCACAAGGAAGAGAAAGAATTATTTATAATTATTTATACAGCACAAAATGACTACATATAAAAAAACATAGCATAGAAAAATCCAATAATACTATCGGACAAAATGGCGATGTAACAGAGAGCGGTGAGTTGGAGACCAGAGTCTTGACCCCGAGGAGTGAAACATATTTAATTTCTCTGTTGTGTCGCAAATCTTACAAATACCCTACTTTTCAAAAATAAAAGAACTTACTTCCTCACGCATTTCCAAAAGGATGTTTTTGTCAAATCCCTCCAGCTCACTGGAAAACAACACATCAAGAGCACATATTATGGCCTAAATAAAGATATAATATAGGCATATAATATAAACAGTTCATGGTGCATCTCGTAATACTCAAGACATACCAAGGCCATGCAGAGTGCATACTGATAAAAGGGAGGGGAGGGGGGGAAAACACTTCAATACTTTATATCACAAGTGTTCAATTCAAGGTGGTCTCTTACAATTGTCACGCCCCGCTCGTCCGCTCCTCCCGTGTGCCACGCCCCCTCGTTAAACTAGTGTGGAATGCCGATGTCATTAGCTGTTTGCAGTTGTTTTCATTAGTCCTATGTATTTAAGTCCGCGTCAAAGTATGTTTCCCCAGTCCTGTCATTGAAATGCGTATTTATTGTATATGCATTCATGCTGTTATGAGAAAAATTGCCGTGCATCTTAACATTTATGTGGATAATTTGTACTTCTTTCACATGTACAGTGATTTCTTGTCATAACAGTGCGAATGCACATAGAATAAATACGCGTGAGTGAGTACTCTATGAGTACTTTCATACCAGTTATATGCCCCCTGCATATGATAATTTTTGCATATAAAATAAAGGGCCGACATACGCAGGGTTGCCAACTTTGGTCAGCTGGTTGGCGTGAGATTTTCAATTCGAGACAAGTCTACACACGTATTTACAAGTATATAACAGTTTTATTACCTTGTAGTCTGGAGGGTTTGCAAACTGCCCCAACGCTTTTGAGGTAGCCAATTTTAGGTTTAAAATGGATTAAGAGATTCGCCATAAGATTTCTTGCTGTGCGCGTTTGAGTCTGAAAGCCCGAGTCTCGCGCCAGATGTGTCAGAGTTGGCAACCTGCTTACGGCCGAATCGGACCTACGACCGGTCAGTCCGAGCCGAACGCGGCCGAAAGTCGCCGATGAGCTGCACAGGATCGCATTGTCTGTTATGGTACGAATGGACGCCCGTGACAACAGCTTGATTACTTTTGAATCACATGCACTTATCTTCTCAAACTTCTTTCGAGATTCTTAAGCAGCGGTTGTATTTTGGAGACTTTAAGCATTCATAAAATGGAGAGCAAAGATATGAAAGTAGTTAAGATTATTATTAAAATTAAAATTAAAGTTAAAATAACAGCGAATGATTGTGAATCTTTTTCAGAAAAAATTCAGGAAAAGATCAACAGCGAGAAGAAGAAAGAAAAAGACGTGATGAAGATGGATGAGACGGACAAGCCTGCTTCGACACGGAGAGTGTGTGACATGCCGAAGGTAAAGCCCTGGCTTAATTAAGAGACCTTATTAGAACATAATTAGAGCATAAAATGTTCTATATCAATAATCTTTCCTTGTCTTAAAACAGAATGCTGATAAGGCTGTCCGTGGTCAGAGGGTTTGCCGATGGAGCGGGAGGGACAGGCCACCCCCACAGAAGCAAGCAGGAGCCACTAAGAAGAGGCCCCAGTTAAAGTACCTCCACGGCACGGACAGCAACAGCTCCTGCGACCAGCGACCAGAGAGGGGCCAGGGGCAGCGTCAGCGATCCGCAGAGCAGCAACTCGTAGACAGGATACACGGACTCATGGGTTATGGCCGGAGACGGAAGACTGACAGAGACATTGCTGATGGACTTGTGGGTTATGGCCGGGGTAGGAGGGATGACAATAGAGACATTATTGCTGATGGACTTGTGGGCTATGGCCGGGGTAGGAGGGATGATAAGAGACATTATTGCTGATGGACTTGTGGGCTATGGCCGGGGTAGGAGGGATAATAGAAATAGGCCTATTGTTTAATTGTTAATGTAGATATAATATAGAATAAGATAAGATAGTATAAAATATGCTAAGTTAAGATAGGATAGGATAAGAAAGGAACGGCTAAGATAAAATAGGATAAAATATGGTAAGTTAAGATAGAATAAGATAAAATAGGATAAAATATGCTAAGTTAAGATAGAATAAGATAAGATAGGATAAAATATGCTAAGTTAAGATAGGATAAGATAAGATAGGATAAGATATGCTAAGTTATGATAGGATAGGATAAGATAAGATAGGAACGGCTAAGATAAAATAGGATAAGATATGCTAAGTTAAGATAAAATGAGATAAGAGCTTTACAATAAACCATATACTTACTATTTAAACAGTGTCTTTGTCATCTTTTCAGTGTTGTGTCTGTCTTGGGTTGAAAATTTTGCATCGTTGATTTATATTTGGCACTTTCCTAAACGTCAATAAGCAAAGACGGAGGAAAGGGAGGAAGGAACGGTTAAGTAAAATAATAATAATAATTAATTATTAAAAGCACAGTGTTACTTTATTTTGACATAGAAAGGGTCATTTCAGTGTTACTACCACCTATGAATTAATGGCTGCAAATGTTGATGTTAGACGTTCCTGTAACAACAGCATTTGTTCTTTAGGCAAAATGGCAAGCAGATCAGAACTGGCCAGATCTGATGCTGCAGGTTTTATTGAAAGACAAAACAAAATTAAAAAGTGCTGAAGTTTGAATGACTGTGTATTTATTTCAGTTATTTTATATTGGGCTCAAGGATTGGTTTCATCATACAAATACAACATACATAATGTTTTCTTGAGTTTACTGAAAAGTAAGTGATACCAGAATCAGAGGGTCAATAAGCTTTTAAGTAATAATGTGGATTGTGCTTGGGATAGAAGCTGCACGTTGTATTGAAGAAAAGTATAGATTTTCATTTGACAATATATGCAAATTAATTGTAATAATAATATTAGTAACATTCATCTTTAGATAACATTAATTACATAACTAATGATACTTTGAGAAAAAATGTTTTGTCATTATTATTTCGCTATTATCATTGCTTCTTACAGTAAATTATTCTTGATGCCCCCAGTCAGTAGCCCATGTTTATAAAATATGTGGGTAGGATGACGGTTAAACCCCCCCTGATTCACGTGCAGCATTTGATCACAGTTGATTGCATTCATGCTGGGAAGAGTCATCCCATCTTAGCAGAGTCGCTGCTGAAGCTGTGTGTGAGCTTATTCTCCAGGTCTGACTAGTCTTTGTGTGGCTGCCCACACTCCTGTCACAGTAGATAGTCCTGCCTGCCCTGCAGCTTAATCAATGAAGCGGCTCTTTCCTTGCATATAATTAATGTATCAGCTATGTACTTGCATCTATCACTGAAGCGGCTGCTTTCTTGCATTTGATCTACTACAGTTTTTTATAAGGTGTTTCCTTTGCTTTTGTCAGTCTCTGCCCGAATTCCCAAGTTTCTTTTGCAGTTTTTCCTGCTATCTCTGCCACAACTTCAGCTGCATTTTTTGCAGTCTCTCCTACACCGTCTGCTCTGGCTGCAGTTCTGGCTCTTTCAGCCCCTCTCCTATGGCTCCTGCTGCAGCCGAAACCCCCGCAGTTACATCCACTATTCCTACTACTGCTCCTGCACTACAGATTTGTCTCAGTTTGACTGAAGGCTCATAGCAATGTGCTAAGATCAAGCGTGTCAGCAGGAGGCACTGTGAATGTGGTTATAATGAACACGAACATGCCAAATTGCTGTGGAAATTAAGCATGTCTTGGGTGCAATTACTTTATGCTGTCAGGAGATGGCAGTGCAGAGCCACATAAAGCATAAGCACATGGGGAAGACATAGTGAGAGGTACTTATTTACAGTGGCGGATCTAGGATTTGTCTAAGGGGCCATCAAGGGGCCACAATATTCATAGAGGGGCCAAGTATTTGTACTATATCCTTGCACACAATCCATGGATTTGGTAAGGTTTATACATTTCACCAGTCACACCATGTTGAAACACTTTAAATAAAAAGGCTTACACAGTAAATCTCCTTACCAATTTTACATACATTTTACTGTACATAGACAAAATACTCACAAACACACACAGCATGTGAGAAAATCCAGCTTTGTATTCATTTTTTAATAACCTTTTTACTTTTTCACAAATACTCTCTCTCACAATCACAAAGTTCCATGTGGGTGACTACTGTACATTTTGCTCTTCTAAAACAACATTCGTCAGTTTTTGTGACAGGAACTGAATCGTCTTACAAATTCATTTATGTCTAATGCTTTTGCTCGTCGGGACTCAATACTCAGCACCCAAGATGACTGAAACACTCTTCTGTCATTGTTCTTCGTAAATGATTTTTAATCAAACTTAGGGCTGAAAAGCTGGCAGACTCACTCTTTTGGCCAAAAACTGAATTCCCGCCTGAGACTGACCCTTTCTTTTCATACTCTCTATCACTGCCAAACATTATAATATTAAGATACAAATGCAAATTACAAAGAAGCACATGAATTAGCATTACTTTTATTAGCGGAATGCTAATGTTCATGTCATGTAGGGTGACCAGACGTCCTCTTTTCCCTGGACATGTCCTCTTTTTGAGACCTTCCTTGCGTCCGGCCGGGTTTTTAAAATCGTCCGGGTTTTTGAGCTGCCCAAACATTCGTCACGTCATGGGCATCCTACACGCCTATTCACTTCCACTCACACTAGTGGATCGGATTCCCGCCCGCTCGCGCTACTCGAAATATTGCTAGCACCCCCCCATCCCGCTTGCTCTAAGGTGTCCTCCTCACCTTACAAGTAGGGCCTCAGTTAACATTACTGTAAAACTGTGCCACTGTGGCCCTGCCCTATAACCACCACTGCTAATTTACAATATCTCCTTTCATCACTGAACACAGGTTTCCTCATTCTGCTTAGCCAATGAAAAACCTAATTTCTCTATTTGTTTTTACCTGAACAGGCAGGTACTCTAAGCAGAAGCTGGGCTAAAATAACTGCAATTAACAGGCGGATTTCAGCCCTGCTGCTTCAGGGCAGTCAGTCATGCAGGAAGACAGTGTGCAGGAAGTCATGCAGGAAGACAGTGTGCAGGAAGTCATGCAGGAAGCAGCATGTCTACATCACCAGCAGCTAAACACAGAGATACAGAGAAACAGGATGTGATGCAACTACATACAGCAAAGCCCTATATATATATATCCTCATGAGACCCAAGGAAAAAAGTCTACTTCAATTTTAGGTTATTTGTCTTTGGAGGAAATGACATCTTACAATATAGATTTTTTAAAATTTATTTTTAATTTCACAGCATGTCCTCTTTAGTGTACAACTGGAATAAATATGTTTCCTTACATCAGTGAAAAGATAGATGCAAAAACAAAATGTCCACTACAATGGACATAAATGAATGGGTGGGGTCTCAGGAGGTTACGACTGTAAAAGTGTCCTTTACAATATCTATGTGTATCGCTGTGATTGGCTGATGTACTGTTTCCCTCCAGAGATGGGTTGCAGGTCATTAACTGGATTTGTCGTTTTTCCAGTTTTCATTCCATCAATTTTCCAGACATGTTACTTTTTCCACATTAAGTCTTTTTTTGTGGTAGAAAATGCAGGCTGACACAGTGCCTCCCCCCCCCCCCCTCCCCCTCCCCCAAGTATAAAGTTTGCAGTGGGCCGAGGAAAGGAAGCCGTCATTGATTTCACACCTGGATCCAAACTGGTGGTGGCCAAAGCCAAGAATGGACACCTGTCAGTGGTGAGTCCCAGTACTGACCTAGTTAAATGGAAGCAGGAAATCACATGTAGGCTCATTCAGCAATGCCTGTTAATCATGTGGGTTTAGAAAATAATTCACGTTTTTTTTATTTAATCACATTAAATGGCCCCACATCTCAAATCCCGATGACAAGGTCCATCAACTCATCACAGAAGCAAAGCAGCAGCCAAAAGCCTTCTAGATGATTCTGATAGCCAGAAAGTGATGAGCCTATCAGAGTCTGCTTCTTCCTGTTATAACCAATCACGACAAAGCTCATCCCATACCAGTGACTTCAACATTCCAGAAATAAACATTCACAATGTTTCTGTCTAATAAGGGGTGATTTAAGTGTTATGAAATCTTCTTCTGAAAGATACCTAGGTGCATTTGGACTAGTTCTGTGATGAGTTTTGCTCCTAGGGGAACATGATGGAGAAATACAGTAGATGGATCACCTCTGGGTTTGGTCTGAGAGGGAAATCTTTCCAGTTTCCTGTAGTCTAGTCTTCTATTACTTGGTGAATACGTCACATGATGGATTTTTGTAAAAAGAGGAGGTCGCCCCCTTGTGTTAGCGATGGTGTATAGCATGTGCCAGGGCCAGTCCTTCTAATGCCATGTGTCAGACTCTAGCTCACAGTGTAAATATGGACTCACACGTGTGACTTGCATTTGCACCTGCTGGTTGTGCGACTGTCCATCTTCAGAGAAAAAACATGTTTCAAGTCAAGCAGTAATTAAGAGAAAACTTCTTAATGGAGCATTGAAATTGAGCCAGAGAAACCGGCAGTTACAATCATCAGTCCAGCATTGCTACTGCACTTCCTGTTGTCTGCATGGGTGAGATTGTTCTTCCAGGAGCTTGTGTTGCACTTTGGCTAAAAGATGAATGAGTTAGTATCTCAGTTATCTGGTATCTGCACAGAAATATACCTTTTTGCTAATCATCAATCAGCTAGCCTTTCTGAAAGTGATTTAAAAACTGTAATGTAACGTCACATAGTGTTACTGTAAACTAGGTGAAGATGAAGGTAAATGACATACTGACACAGCAAAACACTACGAGAAGATGGAGTTGAGTTAGGAAATTACGGTTAAATGATTGTAAGTTTTCTGGTTTAGAGAGAAGACTTGGATCCAGAGAGAGAGAGAGAGTGAGAGAGAGTGTTAATTGGAAGAGTGAAAACAGTGAAAGAAAGGCAGAATGTTCCGCTTGTCATGTTAGATTTAGCAAAGCGTAGCACACACACGGCAGAAACTGCCTGTGTCAGTAACCCAGTAACTCTACCTTATCACTTACACAGCTGTGTCAATGAGCTTTTTAAGATTTATGTTCCTTTAGAAGTGTAATCCACTTTATGTCTAACCCACCAATCAGAGATATGCACGCATGCACCAATCAGAAAGCTGCACTTGTGCTTGCCTTCAGGTACACATACATCACATATGCAATCTAACAAACCACAGCCACTCCTGTATATTAAACACGAGCGTGTATCCCAGTTCACTCTGATGTACCAAATTCAATACTTCATACTATTCCGTAGAAAATAATCTGAATAACCCATCAAGTCAAGAGCTTTAGGGTGAATTATCTAAATAAAAAGGTAAAAGTGAAAGATTTTGCCTGACTTTCTCCAGCCTCGTCTGAAACATCTTGTCTCTATCTACAGAGGTGTTATTATAGGTTATTATAGACTCCTGTCTTCAATCTGACTTTTGTAGAGTCACTGCTGATGCGTGATACAGATCTTTGATTACAGAGGGCAAAGCATCAGAAGCACAAAATAATGACAAATTTGAGACATCAACCAACGTCAACCAAATATCAACCAGGAGTCTGGGGGGTTCATCATCCTCTAACAAACCCCAATTACCCCATTCTCAAACCACATCTACCCCACACTCACTCCAATTACCCCATTCTCAGACCACATCTACCCCAGACTCACTCCAATTACCCCATTCTCAAACCACATCTACCCCAGACTCACTACAATTACTCCATTCTCAGACCATATCTACCGCAGACTAACCCCAATTACCATACTCTCAGGCCAAATCTACCTCAGACTCACTACAATTAGCCCATTCTCAGGCCAAATCTACCCCAGACTCACTCCAATTAGCCCATTCTCAGGCCAAATCTATCTCAGACTCACTCCACTTAGCCCACTCTCAGACTACATCTACCCCAGACTCACTCCAATTACCCCATTATCAGACCACAACTACCGCAGACTAACCCCAATTGCCCCACTCTCAGACCAAATTTACCCCAGACTAGCCCCATTCATCACACACACAGACCGCATCTACCCCAGACTAACCCCAATTATCCCACCCTCAGATCACATCTACCCAAAAGTAACCCCAATTGCCGCACTCTCAGACCACACCTACCCCAAACTATCCCCAGTTACCCCATTCTCAGACCACATCTACCACAGACTAACCCCATTTATCACACAGGCAGACCACATCTACCCCAAACTAACCCCAGTTATCCCACACTCAGACCACATCTACCACAATTATCCCACTCTTATATCACATCTACCCAAAAGTAACCCCAGACTAACCACATTTATCACACACTCAGTCCACAGCTACCCCAGACTAACCCCAATTATCCCACTCTCAGACCACATCTACCCCAAACTAGCCCCAGTTACCCTGCTCTCAGGCGACATTTATGCCAGAATAATCCATCTGGCCATAGAGTACTCAACATCTGTGGGAAGATGATTGGCAACCATTTAACCCTCATCCAACCAACTGGGGGCTGCAAAGACGTATATATTTTTTGTCATATCTCACAGGTGCTTTTTAAAATTCCAATTTTTTATGCATTTGTCAATCAATCAACATCATTATTTTCTATTTCTATTTTTAAAAATACAAATGTTTGTACAAATGCTGAACTATTTATTCAGTTAATGTTTGCCATGCGTCCTAATTTAAAGGATCACACAGTATCAAGGCATCTAGGGGCACTCTGCCAGTCAATTTGAAGAAGACAGGCAGAGATTTCCACATGGGCTCTGTAGACAACCTGACATACTGCTGTTCCTAAGGTAACATAATATTTAAAGTCCATCCATCCATTTTCTGCAACCGCTTATTCTATTAAGGGTGGTAGGGGGTCCGGAGCCAATCCCAGACACTATGGGAGCAAGGCGGGGGACAACCCAGGATGGGGCGCCCATCTGCTATGTTTTAATTTATACTGTGCAAAATTTAAAATAACCTTTACAGTTCCTGTTTGCTATGTTGCATATACAGGAACACTACACCCCCTGCCAATTAATGTTTGAGTATTAAATACCGTAGTATCATTAAGGAAGGTTTACTGTTGATCGGTTGAGATTACGGTGTTCATGTGCTTTATTTATTCATACCTCTTATAATGTAATGTATAATCAGTCATGCACCTGTAGGTGGTGAGCTGAAATACAGCCTTGCAGCATTCATCACAAGTTCATTACAACTATATGACCATAATGTTTTTTCCCCACCATATTAATGTGGATTTGGATAAAAATGTCTTCCTTTTAAATAAATATAATTCATGTATATTTCTGTTAACCAAAGTCTCACTGTAGGTAACAAAGGAGAGACATTTTACACCCTCACAGACCAAAAACAAGGGGTTTTAATTGCCGAGTTCAACATGTGACAACAACACAGTAATGACCGGCTAAGATGTTTCTGTGACTAATATAAACTCACCGTGTTTAGGGCAAGTACAGCAGTATGCATAATGCATCAGGACTCATACTGAAATACCCTATATTTGGATATATTATGTAACTCGTGGTTTTGTAGGAATGTTGGTACCTTTGAGACACACATATACAAATATATCATATATGAATTTGGATGTGGCTACAACTGGAGAGGCTTGTAGTACATATTCTGCTAAATTTTTGTAATTGTTGTTGCAAATATTATGTACAAACCATGACAGAGACTTGAATGCATACATGGGTTTATATATCAGTTCATGAAATACATTACTGAGGAAACTGCGGTTGCTTTTACTCCTATTTAATACGATTAAGCACAAACACACATCACAAGGAAGAGAAAGTATTATTTATAATTATTTATACAGCACACAATGACTACATATAAAAAAATATAGCATAGAAAAATCCAATAATACTATCGGACAAAATGGCGATGTAACAGAGAGCGGTGAGTTGGAGACCAGAGTCTTGACCCCGAGGAGTGAAACATAATTAATTTCTCTGTTGTGTCGCAAATCTTACAAATACCCTACTTTTCAAAAAGAAAAGAACTTACTTCCTCACACATTTCCAAAAGGATGTTTTTGTCAAATCCCTCCAGCTCACTGGAAAACAACACATCAAGAGCACATATTATGGCCTAAATAAAGATATAATATAGGCATATAATATAAACAGTTCATGGTGCATCTCGTAATACTCAAGACATACCAAGGCCATGCAGAGTGCATACTGATAAAAGGGAGGGGAGGGGGGGAAAACACTTCAATACTTTATATCACAAGTGTTCAATTCAAGGTGGTCTCTTACAATTGTCACGCCCCGCTCGTCCGCTCCTCCCGTGTGCCACGCCCCCTCGTTAAACTAGTGTGGAATGCCGATGTCATTAGCTGTTTGCAGTTGTTTTCATTAGTCCTATGTATTTAAGTCCGCGTCAAAGTATGTTTCCCCAGTCCTGTCATTGAAATGCGTATTTACTGTATGTGCATTCATGCTGTTATGAGAAAAATTGCCGTGCATCTTAACATTTATGTGGCTAATTTGTACTTCTTTCACATGCACAGTGATTTCTTGTCATAACAGTGCGAATGCACATAGAATAAATACGCGTGAGTGAGTACTCTATGAGTACTTTCATTCCAGTTATATGCCCCCTGCATATGATAATTTTTGCATATAAAATAAAGGGCCGACTTACGCAGGGTTGCCAACTTTGGTCAGCTGGTTGGCGTGAGATTTTCAATTCGAGACAAGTCTACACACGTATTTACAAGTATATAACAGTTTTATTACCTTGTAGTCTGGAGGGTTTGCAAACTGCCCCAACGCTTTTGAGGTAGCCAATTTTAGGTTTAAAATGGATTAAGAGATTCGCCATAAGATTTCTTGCTGTGCGCGTTTGAGTCTGAAAGCCCGAGTCTCGCGCCAGATGTGTCAGAGTTGGCAACCTGCTTACGGCCGAATCGGACCTACGACCGGTCAGTCCGAGCCGAACGCGGCCGAAAGTCGCCGATGAGCTGCACAGGATCGCATTGTCTGTTATGGTACGAATGGACGCCCGTGACAACAGCTTGATTACTTTTGAATCACATGCACTTATCTTCTCAAACTTCTTTCGAGATTCTTAAGCAGCGGTTGTATTTTGGAGACTTTTAGCATTCATAAAATGGAGAGCAAAGATATGAAAGTAGTTAAGATTATTATTAAAATTAAAGTTAAAATAACAGCGAAGGATTGTGAATCTTTTTCAGAAAAAATTCAGGAAAAGATCAACAGCGAGAAGAAGAAAGAAAAAGACGTGATGAAGATGGATGAGACGGACAAGCCTGGTTCGACACGGAGAGTGCGTGACATGCCGAAGGTAAAGCCCTGGCTTAATTGAGAGACCTTATTAGAACATAATTAGAGCATAAAATGTTCTATATCAATAATCTTTCCTTGTCTTAAAGCAGAATACTGATAAGGCTGTCCGTGGTCAGAGGGTTTGCCGATGGAGCGGGAGGGACAGGCCACCCCCACAGGAGCAAGCAGGAGCCACTAAGAAGAGGCCCCAGTTAAAGTACCTCCACGGCACGGACAGCAACAGCTCCTGCGCCCAGCGACCAGAGAGGGGCCAGGGGCAGCGTCAGCGATCCGCATAGCAGCAACTTGTAGACAGGATACACGGACTCATGGGTTATGGCCGGAGACGGAAGACTGACAGAGACATTGCTGATGGACTTGTGGGTTATGGCCGGGGTAGGAGGGATGATAATAGAGACATTATTGCTGATGTACTTGTGGGCTATGGCCGGGGTAGGAGGGATAACAGAGATACTGTTTAATTGTTAATGTAGATATAATATAGAATAAGATAAGATAGGATAAAATATGCTAAGTTAAGATAGGATAGGATAAGATAAGATAGGAATCTGTGGAATTACAATTCTGTCGCCATACAAAACTAACCCTTGGGAATAAGACAAGTGCTGTCTTTCTTTATAGTATGGCGTCACTGTATGTGGAATGGTGGAAGCATACTTAGGCCAGCCATCATTCACATAGCGTATTACCTGTCCCAGGACTCTGTCGTTCCCTGTCTCAGCCTTCACCATGTCCAGTTTTGTGGATGAAATAGGCCACGCATTGCATACAGCTTCTTCATGGGCCTCTACCTCTCTTATCAGCTCACAGACTTCTGCAGTGACCACCGCTTGAGGATGTCTTGAGAGTGTGTCGGCCACCACCAGCTGCTTACCTGGCACATATACCGCCACAGGGTTGTAGCGCATCATTCGCAGGAGCAGTCTTTGACACCTCAGTGGAACTGAATCAAGATCTTTGGCATTAATTAGTGGAACCAAAGGCTTGTGGTCAGTTTGAAGGGTAAAGTTCTCTAGAACATAAAGGAATCTTGAGAATTTCTCACAGGCCCACACAGCAGCGGGACACTCTTTTTCAATTTGGGCATAATGTTTTTCAGCATCAGTTAAGACTCTTGAACAATAAGCAACTGGCTTCAGCACTCCGTCGTGGTCCTGTAGGAGGACTGCACCTAAGCCATAACTACTAGCGTCCGCACTCACTATAGTGGGTCTAGTAACATCATAGAAGGCAAGCACAGGCGCCTCTGTGAGTAAACGCTTCACTGAGTTGAAGGTTTTGAACTGTGCAGGGCCCCAGGTCCACGCTGTCTCTTTCTTCAACAGCTCACTAAGTGGCTGAGTTACCTCTGATAAGTGTGGAACATACCTGCCGAGGTAGTGAACCATGCCCAGCATCCTTCTCAGGCCTGAGATGTTATTAGGTGGCTCTAGAAGTGATATGGCCTTAATCTTGGCCTTATCTGGACGTATGCCCTCCTTGTCAATAAGGTGGCCTAGGTAGTGGAGTTGGTTTTGTCTCAGTAGACATTTCTCTGTATTCAACACCAAGCCTGCTTCATGAATCGTCCTCAATGTGTTTTGAAGTCGTTTCTCATGTTCTTCATTAGAGTTTCCATAGACAAGGATATCATCCATGAAAATGGCTACTCCTGATTGATGCTTCAACAGCTCAGAAATTTCCCTCTGAAATATTTCAGGGGCACTAGTAATGCCAAACGGAAGTCTACGAAAAAAAATACCTTCCAAACGGAGTTAGGAAGGTTGTCAGTTTAGCACTGTCTTCATCCAATGGCAACTGCCAAAATCCACTAGCTGCATCCAGAAGTGAAAAAACTTTGGCATGTGCTAATCTGGGAAGGATGTCGTCTATTGAGGGAAGCATGTATCTTTCCCTCTTAACGGCCTTGTTAAGCTGTTTTAGATCTACGCAGATGCGTATCTGTCCATTCTTCTTGGGCACAGCAACCATTGGAGCGCACCACTCCGTAGGCTCTTTTTATTTCTTCAATGATGCCGCACCGAACCATTCGCTCCAGTTCCTTTTTGACTTTTTGGAGCATGGGCACAGACACACGTCTGGCTGTGGCTATACTGTATGGGATAGCGTTGCCCTTTAAGTGGATCTTTATCGGTTTTATCTTTAACAGTCCGACCTCTTCAGGAGCGGCTGACTTCAGGTCTTCCAATCTCTTTATCAAACCCATTTCAACTGATGCCTCACGACCAAGAAGGTTGTTCACAGTAGGTCCGGTAACTACAAACACTTTGAACTTGAACTGTTTATTCTTTATAGCAGTTGTGGCTATGAACTGTCCTTTACAATGTAGTTTTCCACCAGGACTTTCCAGGTTTACTTTGGCAAACTTTAACTGGGGCTGGTGCTTTAGGCTTGAAAGGGTCTTTTCTGATATTACACTGATATCTGCACCGGTATCAATCTTAAACTCCACCTCCGTTCCATGTATAGGGAGTGAAACTGTCCATTCCTTATTACTTTCAACACTTTTCCTCAGTTCTCCTAAGAAATGTGTTGCGACAGCGCCATCTAGTGATGTGCATACGTCATTAACTTCTCGTGTGCGACAAACTGCTGCGAAGTGGCCCCTCTTTTACATTTCCGACATTCTGCATTCTTCGCAGGACAATCCTCTTTCCCGTGGCTTCTTCCGCATCTTTTACATCGGAACCTACTAAAATTTCCATTCTGTTTAGAACTTGAGTTTTGCAAGTTTCCGCCTCGTTTGGGTCTACCATTCTCACCACCATGATGCTGTCGGCTTCTGGCTACTTCATTGAGCTGCGTGCTGCATGCTGTCTGCTCGTTTACATGCTCTTTCACTTGCTCGGATTGTCTAATGAGATCGACTGCTTTGCCGAGTGTTAAATCTGCCATCAGCTGGAGCTTTTCGGACAACTTCCGATCTAAAATTCCGATAACTAATCTGTCACGAATATTCTCTTCTTTCGCCGTTCTAAATTCACGTGTGTCGGCTAGTTCGTGAAGGCTACGGATATACTCTTCCGCAGACTCCCCGTGCTTCTGGGCACGTTGATGAAATCGTGCCCGCTCGTGGATCACATTTACTTTCGGCACAAAATAGCTGTCTAACTTCTCTAGCACAGTCTCGTAAGTCTCATCTTCATCCGATCCAAAACTGAATGTTTTATATATTTGTTCATCCTCTTTTCCGAGTGCATAAAGGAGCGTACAGACCTGCACATCGTCATCCTCTTTGTTTAGTTTGGTCGCAATCCTATAGCGGGAAAATCGCAGTTTCCATTCCGGCCAGCGTTCAGGATGACTAAACTCAAAACTTTCTGGGGGATTAAACTTCGCCATAATTCCACTTCTGACACCATGTGTCGTTAAGGAGACAGACACGACCACGTAACTCTAACAGTTTATTATTAACAGCAGGTCAGAAACGCCATTAACCATTACCGTACTCGGCGGAGTAATACCCCCCAGCAACCCTCGATCCTAACGCATCCTTAATTGGAATAAAGGTGCATGACAAAATAGATCCTCACAACACAAAGATAGGACATGATAAGAAAAGATAGGAACGGCTAAGATAAAATAGGATAAGATATGCTAAGTTAAGATAAAATGAGATAAGAGCTTTACAATAAACCATATACTTACTATTTAAACAGTGTCTTTGTCATCTTTTCAGTGTTGTGTCTGTCTTGGGTTGAAAATTTTGCATCGTTGATTTATATTTGGCACTTTCCTAAACGTCAATAAGCAGAGACGGAGGAAAGGGTGGAAGGAACGGTTAAGTAAAAAAATAATAATAATTAATTATTAAAAGCACAGTGTTAACTTTATTTTGACATAGAAAGGGTCATTTCAGTGTTACTACATTTCAGACGTTCCTGTAAATAATGCGGCGTAAATTTAACTCCGGTGTATTTCTGAAAAACGCGCCGCCTTCTGCCTGCTGTCATTTGGCGAACGTATATGAGACTATTCTGGTAAGTAACAGGTAAAGTTACCATGTAACGTAATGCTAACGTGCATTACCAGTTAGTAACTGTTTTACTATATCACGCACCTTACGTCCTTTATAGTTTTAGTCCGGGGTACTCTGTATCCATGCTAACTAGCTAGCTAATATTAACATGACGCAGTACAGTCTTCCAGCTTTGGGATTGGCACCCCGGTCCGCGGCCAGTATTCCGTGGGGGGGGGGGGGTACAAATGCAAACGATCCCTTCATGTTCGTGCGTTGTGTTCGGATGTGAAAATGAAAGATAACTATCAAGTTCAATGTTTATGTCCTATTATACAAGATAAGACTAAAGTAGTTTGCCATGCATATGGATGCCATGCAGTCAGAGCATGATCAAGACAGGGTGTTAGTGTGGAAAAAGCACAAATGTAACAGTATTTGAGGGAAGAGTGGGAAGGAGAGAAATGTAAGGAGAAGGATGTTCCTCGGAGCTCCAAGATGTGCTCTATCTCTGCCACAACTTCAGCTGCATTTTTTGCAGTCTCTCCTACACCGTCTGCTCTAGCTGCAGCTCTGGCTCTTTCAACCCCTCTCCTATGGCTCCTGCTGCAGGCGAAACCCCCGCAGTTACACCCACTATTCCTACTACTGCTCCTGCACTATAGATTTGTCTCAGTTTAACTGAAGGCTCATAGCAATGTGCTAAGATCAAGCCTGTCAGCAGGAGGCACTGTGAATGTGGTTATTATGAACACGAACATGCCATATTGCTGTGAAAATTCTTTAGCATGTCCTAAGCATGTCTTGGGTGCAATTACTTTATGCTGTCAGGAGATGGCAGTGCAGAGCCACATAAAGCATAAGCACATGGGGAAGACATAGTGAGAGGTACTTATTTACAGTGGCGGATCTAGGATTTGTCTAAGGGGCCATCAAGGGTCCACAATATTCATAGAGGGGCCAAGTATTTGTACTATATCCTTGCACACAATCCATGGATTTGGTAAGGTTTATACATTTCACCAGTCACACCATGTTGAAACACTTTAAATAAAAAGGCTTACACAGTAAATCTCCTTACCAATTTTACATACATTTTACTGTACATAGACAAAATACTCACAAACACACACAGCATGTGAGAAAATCCAGCTTTGTATTCATTTTTTAAAAACCTTTTTACTTTTTCACAAATACTCTCTCTCACAATCACAAAGTTCCATGTGGGTGACTACTGTACATTTTGCTCCTCTAAAACAACATTTGTCAGTTTTTGTGACAGGAACTGAATCGTCTTACAAATTCATTTATGTCAAATGCTTTTGCTCGTCGGGACTCAATACTCAGCACCCAAGATGACTGAAACACTCTTCTGTCATTGTTGTTCGTAAATGATTTTTAATCAAACTTAGGGCTGAAAGGCTGGCAGACTCACTCTTTTGGCCAAAAACTGAATTCCCGCCTGAGACTGACCCTTTCTTTTCATACTCTCTATCACTGCCAAACATTATAATATTAAGATACAAATGCAAATTACAAAGAAGCACATGAATTAGCATTACTTTTATTAGCGGAATGCTAATGTTCATGTCTAAACACAAGTAGGTAGGGTGACCAGACGTCCTCTTTTCCCTGGACATGTCCTCTTTTTGAGACCTTCCTTGCGTCCAGCCGGGTTTTTAAAATCGTCCGGGTTTTTGAGCTGCCCAAACATTCGTCACGTCATGGGCATCCTACACGCCTATTCACTTCCACTCACACTAGTGGATCGGATTCCCGCCCGCTCGCGCTACTCGAAATATTGCTAGCACCCCCCCATCCCGCTTGCTCTAAGGTGTCCTCCTCACCTTACAAGTAGGGCCTCAGTTAACATTACTGTAAAACTGTGCCACTGTGGCCCTGCCCTATAACCACCACTGCTAATTTACAATATCTCCTTTCATCACTGAACACAGGTTTCCTCATTCTGCTTAGCCAATGAAAAACCTAATTTCTCTATTTGTTTTTACCTGAACAGGCAGGCACTCTAAGCAGAAGCTGGGCTAAAATAACTGCAATTAACAGGCGGATTTCAGCTCTGCTGCTTCAGGGCAGTCAGTCATGCAGGAAGACAGTGTGCAGGAAGTCATGCAGGAAGACAGTGTGCAGGAAGTCATGCAGGAAGCAGCATGTCTACATCACCAGCAGCTAAACACAGAGATACAGAGAAACAGGATGTGATGTAACTACATACAGCAAAGCCCTATATATATATCCTCATGAGCCCCAAGGAAAAAAGTCTACTTCAATTTTAGGTTATTTGTCTTTGGAGGAAATGACATCTTACAATATAGATTTTTTTAAATTTATTTTTAATTTCACAGCATGTCCTATTTAGTGTACAACTGGAATAAATATGTTTCCTTATATCAGTGAAAAGATAGATGCAAAAACAAAATGTCCACTACAATGGACATAAATGAATGGGTGGGGTCTCAGGAGGTTACGACTGTAAAAGTGTCCTTTACAATATCTATGTGTATCGCTGTGATTGGCTGATGTACTGTTTCCCTCCAGAGATGGGTTGCAGGTCATTAACTGGATTTGTCGTTTTTCCAGTTTTCATTCCATCAATTTTCCAGTCATGTTACTTTTTCCACATTAAGTCTTTTTTTGTGGTAGAAAATGCAGGCTGACACAGTGCCTCCCCCCCCCCTCCCCCTCCCCCAAGTATAAAGTTTTCAGTGGGCCGAGGAAAGGAAGCCGTCATTGATTTCACACCTGGATCCAAACTGGTGGTGGCCAAAGCCAAGAATGGACACCTGTCAGTGGTGAGTCCCAGTACTGACCTAGTTAAATGGAAGCAGGAAATCACATGTAGGCTCATTCAGCAATGCCTGTTAATCATGTGGGTTTAGAAAATAATTCACTTTTTTTTATTTAATCACATTAGATGGCCCCACGTCTCAAAACCCGATGACAAGGTCCATCAACTCATCACAGAAGCAACGCAGCAGCCAAAAGCCTTCTAGATGATTCTGATATAGCCAGGAAGTGATGAGCCTATCAGAGTCTGCTTCTTCCTGTTATAACCAATCACGACAAAGCTCATCCCATACCAGTGACTTCAACATTCCAGAAATAAACATTCACAGTGTTTCTGTCTAATAAGGGGTGATTTAAGTGTTATGAAATCTTCTTCTGAAAGATACCTAGGTGCATTTGGACTAGTTCTGTGATGAGTTTTGCTCCTAGGGGAACATGATGGAGAAATACAGTAGATGGATCACCTCTGGGTTTGGGCAGAGAGGGAAATCTTTGCAGTTTCCTGTAGTTTAGTCTTCTATTACTTGGTGAATACGTCACATGATGGATTTTTGTAAACAGTGGTGGTCGCCCCCTTGTGTTAGCGATGGTGTATAGCATGTGCCAGGGCCAGTCCTTCTAATGCCATGTGTCAGACTCTAGCTCAGAGTGTAAATATGGACTCACACGTGTGACTTGCATTTGCACCTGCTTGTTGTGCGACTGTCCATCTTCAGAGCAAAAACATGTTTCAATTCAATCAGTAATTAAGAGAAAACTTCTTAATGGAGCATTGAAATTGAGCCAGAGAAACCGGCAGTTACAATCATCAGTCCAGCATTGCTACTGCACTTCCTGTTGTCTGCATGGGTGAGATTGTTCTTCCAGGAGCTTGTGTTGCACTTTGGCAAAAGATGAATGAGTTAGTATCTCAGTTATCTGGTATCTGCACAGAAATATACCTTTTTGCTAATCATCAATCAAGCGAACCTTTCTGAAAGTGATTTAAAAACTGTAATGTAACGTCACATAGTGTTACTGTAAACTAGGTGAAGATGAAGGTAAATGACATACTGACACAGCAAAACACTACGAGAAGATGGAGTTGAGTTAGGGAATTACGGTTAAATGATTGTAAGTTTTCTGGTTTAGAGAGAAGACTTGGATCCAGACAGAGAGAGAGTGAGAGAGAGTGTTAATTGGAAGAGTGAAAACAGTGAAAGAAAGGCAGAATGTTCCACTTGTCATGTTAGATTTAGCAAAGCGTAGCACACACACGGCAGAAACTGCCCGTGTCAGTAACCCAGTAACCCTACCTTATCACTTACACAGCTGTGTCAATGAGCTTTTTAAGATTTATGTTCCTTTAGAAGTGTAATCCACTTTATGTCTAACCCACCAATCAGAGATATGCACGCATGCACCAATCAGAAAGCTGCACTTGTGCTTGCCTTCAGGTACACATACATCACATATGCAATCTAACAAACCACAGCCACTCCTGTATATTAAACACGAGGGTGTATCCCAGTTCACTCTGATGTACCAAATTCAATACTTCATACTATTCCGTAGAAAATAATCTGAATAACCCATCAAGTCAAGAGCTTTAGGGTGAATTATCTAAATAAAAAGGTAAAAGTGAAAGATTTTGCCTGACTTTCTCCAGCCTCGTCTGAAACATCTTGTCTCTATCTACAGAGGTGTTATTATAGGTTATTATAGACTCCTGTCTTCAATCTGACTTTTGTAGAGTCACTGCTGATGCGTGATACAGATCTTTGATTACAGAGGGCAAAGCATCAGAAGCACAAAATAATGATTTGAGACGTCAACCAACGTCAACCAAATATCAACCAGGAGTCTGGGGGGTTCATCATCCTCAAACAAACCCCAATTACCCCATTCTCAAACCACATCTACCCCAGACTCACTCCAATTACCCCATTCTCAGACCACATCTACCCCAGACTCACTCCAATTACCCCATTCTCAAACCACATCTACCCCAGACTCACTACAATTACTCCATTCTCAGACCATATCTACCGCAGACTAACCCCAATTACCATACTCTCAGGCCAAATCTACCTCAGACTCACTCCAATTAGCCCACTCTCAGGCCAAATCTATCTCAGACTCACTCCAATTAGCCCTCTCTCAGACTACATCTACCCCAGACTCACTCCAATTAGCCCATTATCAGACCACAACTACCGCAGACTAACCCCAATTGCCCCACTCTCAGACCAAATTTACCCCAGACTAGCCCCATTCATCACACACACAGACCGCATCTACCCCAGACTAACCCCAATTATCCCACCCTCAGATCACATCTACCCAAAAGTAACCCCAATTGCCGCACTCTCAGACCACACCTACCCCAAACTAACCCCAGTTACCCCATTCTCAGACCACATCTACCCCAGACTAACCCCATTTATCACACAGGCAGACCACATCTACCCCAAACTAACCCCAGTTATCCCACACTCAGACCACATCTACCACAATTATCCCACTCTTATATCACATCTACCCAAAAGTAACCCCAATTGCCCCGCTCTCAGACCACATCTACCCCAAACTAGCCCCAGTTACCCTGCTCTCAGGCGACATTTATGCCAGAATAATCCATCTGGCCATAGAGTACTCAACATCTGTGGGAAGATGATTGGCAACCATTTAACCCTCATCCAACCAACTGGGGGCTGCAAAGACGTATATATTTTTTGTCATATCTCACAGGTGCTTTTTAAAATTCCAATTTTTTATGCATTTGTCAATCAATCAACATCATTATTTTCTATTTCTATTTTTAAAAATACAAATGTTTGTACAAATGCTGAACTATTTATTCAGTTAATGTTTGCCATGCGTCCTAATTTAAAGGATCACACAGTATCAAGGCATCTAGGGGCACTCTGCCAGTCAATTTGAAGAAGACAGGCAGAGATTTCCACATGGGCTCTGTAGACAACCTGACATACTGCTGTTCCTAAGGTAACATAATATTTAAAGTCCATCCATCCATTTTCTGCAACCGCTTATTCTATTAAGGGTGGTAGGGGGTCCGGAGCCAATCCCAGACACTATGGGAGCAAGGCGGGGGACAACCCAGGATGGGGCGCCCATCTGCTATGTTTTAATTTATACTGTGCAAAATTTAAAATAACCTTTACAGTTCCTGTTTGCTATGTTGCATATACAGGAACACTACACCCCCTGCCAATTAATGTTTGAGTATTAAATACCGTAGTATCATTAAGGAAGGTTTACTGTTGATCGGTTGAGATTACGGTGTTCATGTGCTTTATTTATTCATACCTCTTATAATGTAATGTATAATCAGTCATGCACCTGTAGGTGGTGAGCTGAAATACAGCCTTGCAGCATTCATCACAAGTTCATTACAACTATATGACCATAATGTTTTTTCCCTACCATATTAATGTGGATTTGGATAAAAATGTCTTCCTTTTAAATAAATATAATTCATGTATATTTCTGTTAACCAAAGTCTCACTGTAGGTAACAAAGGAGAGACATTTTACACCCTCACAGACCAAAAACAAGGGGTTTCAATTGCCGAGTTCAACATGTGACAACAACACAGTAATGACTGGCTAAGATGTTTCTGTGACTAATATAAACTCACCGTGTTTAGGGCAAGTACAGCAGTATGCATAATGCATCAGGACTCATACTGAAATACCCTATATTTGGATATATTATGTAACTCGTGATTTTGTAGGAATGTTGGTACCTTTGAGACACACATATACAAATATATCATATATGAATTTGGATGTGGCTACAACTGGAGAGGCTTGTAGTACATATTCTGCTAAATTTTTGTAATTGTTGTTGCAAATATTATGTACAAACCATGACAGAGACTTGAATGCATACATGGGTTTATATATCAGTTCATGAAATACATTACTGAGGAAACTGCGGTTGCTTTTACTCCTATTTAATACGATTAAGCACAAACACACATCACAAGGAAGAGAAAGTATTATTTATAATTATTTATACAGCACACAATATCTACATATAAAAAAATATAGCATAGAAAAATCCAATAATACTATCGGACAAAATGGTGATGTAACAGAGAGCGGTGAGTTGGAGACCAGAGTCTTGACCCCGAGGAGTGATACATAATTAATTTCTCTGTTGTGTCGCAAATCTTACAAATACCCTACTTTTCAAAAAGAAAAGAACTTACTTCCTCACGCATTTCCAAAAGTATGTTTTTGTCAAATCCCTCCAGCTCACTGGAAAACAACACATCAAGAGCACATATTATGGCCTAAATAAAGATATAATATAGGCATATAATATAAACAGTTCATGGTGCATCTTGTAATACTCAAGACATACGAAGGCCATGCAGAGTGCATACTGATAAAAGGGAGGGGAGGGGGGGAAAACACTTCAATACTTTATATCACAAGTGTTCAATTCAAGGTGGTCTCTTACAATTGTCACGCCCCGCTCGTCCGCTCCTCCCGTGTGCCACGCCCCCTCGTTAAACTAGTGTGGAATGCCGATGTCATTAGCTGTTTGCAGTTGTTTTCATTAGTCCTATGTATTTAAGTCCGCGTCAAAGTATGTTTCCCCAGTCCTGTCATTGAAATGCGTATTTATTGTATGTGCATTCATGCTGTTATGAGAAAAATTGCCGTGCATCTTAACATTTATGTGGATCATTTGTACTTCTTTCACATGTACAGTGATTTCTTGTCGTAACAGTGCGAATGCACATAGAATAAATACGCGTGAGTGAGTACTCTATGAGTACTTTCATACCAGTTATATGCCCCCTGCATATGATAATTTTTGCATATAAAATAAAGGGCCGACTTACGCAGGGTTGCCAACTTTGGTCAGCTGGTTGGCGTGAGATTTTCAATTCGAGACAAGTCTACACACGTATTTACAAGTATATAACAGTTTTATTACCTTGTAGTCTGGAGGGTTTGCAAACTGCCCCAACGCTTTTGAGGTAGCCAATTTTAGGTTTAAAATGGATTAAGAGATTCGCCATAAGATTTCTTGCTGTGCGCGTTTGAGTCTGAAAGCCCGAGTCTCGCGCCAGATGTGTCAGAGTTGGCAACCTGCTTACGGCCGAATCGGACCTACGACCGGTCAGTCCGAGCCGAACGCGGCCGAAAGTCGCCGATGAGCTGCACAGGATCGCATTGTCTGTTATGGTACGAATGGACGCCCGTGACAACAGCTTGATTACTTTTGAATCACATGCACTTATCTTCTCAAACTTCTTTCGAGATTCTTAAGCAGCGGTTGTATTTTGGAGACTTTAAGCATTCATAAAATGGAGAGCAAAGATATGAAAGTAGTTAAGATTATTATTAAAATTAAAATTAAAGTTAAAATAACAGCGAATGATTGTGAATCTTTTTCAGAAAAAATTCAGGAAAAGATCAACAGCGAGAAGAAGAAAGAAAAAGACGTGATGAAGATGGATGAGACGGACAAGCCTGCTTCGACACGGAGAGTGTGTGACATGCCGAAGGTAAAGCCCTGGCTTAATTAAGAGACCTTATTAGAACATAATTAGAGCATAAAATGTTCTATATCAATAATCTTTCCTTGTCTTAAAACAGAATACTGATAAGGCTGTCCGTGGTCAGAGGGTTTGCCGATGGAGCGGGAGGGACAGGCCACCCCCACAGGAGCAAGCAGGAGCCACTAAGAAGAGGCCCCAGTTAAAGTACCTCCACGGCACGGACAGCAACAGCTCCTGCGCCCAGCGACCAGAGAGGGGCCAGGGGCAGCGTCAGCGATCCGCGGACCAGCAACTCTTAGACAGGATACATGGACTCATGGGTTATGGCCGGAGACGGAAGACTGACAGAGACATTGCTGATGGACTTGTGGGTTATGGCCGGGGTAGGAGGGATGATAATAGAGACTTTATTGCTGATGGACTTGTGGGCTATGGCCGGGGTAGGAGGGATAATAGAAGTACTGTTTAATTGTTAATGTAGATATAAGATAGAATAAGATAAGATAGGATAAAATATGCTAAGTTAAGATAGGATAGGATAAGATAGGAACGGCTAAGATAAAATAGGATAAAATATGCTAAGTTAAGATAGAATAAAATAAAATAGGATAAAATATGCTAAGTTATGATATGATAAGATAAGATAGGAACGGCTAAGATAAAATAGGATAAAATATGCTAAGTTAAGATAGGATAAGATAAGATAGGAACGGCTAAGATAAAATAGAATAAGATATGCTAAGTTAAGATAGGATAGGATAAGATAGGAACAGCTAAGATAAAATAGGATAAGATATGCTAAGTTAAGATAGGATAAGATAAGATAGGAACAGCTAAGATAAAATAGGATAAGATATGCTAAGTTAGGATAGGATAAGATAGGAACGGCTAAGATAAAATAGGATAAGATATGCTAAGTTAAGATAGGATAAGATAAGATAGGAACAGCTAAGATAAAATAGGATAAAATATGCTAAGTTAAGATAGGATAGGATAAGATACGAAAAGCTAAGATAAAATAGGATAAGATATGCTAAGTTAAGATAAAATGAGATAAGAGCTTTACAATAAACCATATACTTACTATTTAAACAGTGTCTTTGTCATCTTTTCAGTGTTGTGTCTGTCTTGGGTTGAAAATTTTGCATCGTTGATTTATATTTGGCACATTCCTAAACGTCAATAAGCAGAGACAGAGGAAAGGGAGGAAGGAATGGTTAAGTAAAATAATAATAATAATTAATTATTAAAAGCACAGTGTTACTTTTTTTTGACATAGAAAGGGTCATTTCAGTGTTACTACCACCTATGAATTAATGGCTGCAAATGTTGATGTTAGACATTCCTGTAAAGAATGCTGAGTAAGTTTCATGATCAAGACAGGGTGTTAGTGTGGAACAAGCACAAATGTAACAGTATTTGAGGGAAGAGTGGGAAGGAGGGAAATGCAAGTAGACGGAGGTTCCTCGAAGCTCCGAGATGTGCTTGGCTGTAATAAATCTGGAATATAGCTATATAACATAGTTTTTGATAACAACAGCATTTGTTCTTTAGGCAAAATGGCAAGCAGATCAGAACTGGCCAGATCTGATGCTGCAGGTTTTATTGAAAGACAAAACAAAATTAAAAAGTGCTGAAGTTTGAATGACTGTGTATTTATTTCAGTTATTTTATATTGGGCTCAAGGATTGGTTTCATCATACAAATACAACATACATAATGTTTTCTTGAATTTACTGAAAAGTAAGTGATACCAGAATCAGAGGGTCAATAAGCTTTTAAGTAATAATGTGGATTGTGCTTGGGATAGAAGCTGCACGTTGTATTGAAGCAAAGTATAGATTTTCATTTGACAATATATGCAAATTAATTGTAATAATAATATTAGTAACATTCATCTTTAGATAACATTAATTACATAACTAATGATACTTTGAGAAAAAATGTTTTGTCATTATTATTTCGCTATTATCATTGCTTCTTACAGTAAATTATTCTTGATGCCCCCAGTCAGTAGCCCATGTTTATAAAATATGTGGGTAGGATGACGGTTAAACCCCCCTTGATTCACGTGCAGCATTTGATCACAGTTGATTGCATTCATGCTGGGAAGAGTCATCCCATCTTAGCAGAGTCGCTGCTGAAGCTGTGTGTGAGCTTATTCTCCAGGTCTGACTAGTCTTTGTGTGGCTGCCCACACTCCTGTCACAGTAGATAGTCCTGCCTGCCCTGCAGCTTAATCAATGAAGCGGCTCTTTCCTTGCATATAATTAATGTATCAGCTATGTACTTGCATCTATCACTGAAGCGGCTGCTTTCTTGCATTTGATCTACTACAGTTTTTTATAAGGTGTTTCCTTTGCTTTTGTCAGTCTCTGCCCGAATTCCCAAGTTTCTTTTGCAGTTTTTCCTGCTATCTCTGCCACAACTTCAGCTGCATTTTTTGCAGTCTCTCCTACACCGTCTGCTCTGGCTGCAGCTCTGGCTCTTTTAGCCCCTCTCCTATGGCTCCAGCTGCAGCCGAAACCCCCGCAGTTACACCCACTATTTCTACTACTGCTCCTGCACTACAGATTTGTCTCAGTTTGACTGAAGGCTCATAGCAATGTGCTAAGATCAAGCCTGTCAGCAGGAGGCACTGTGAATGTGGTGATAATGAACACGAACATGCCAAATTGCTGTGGAAATTAAGCATGTCTTGGGTGCAATTACTTTATACTGTCAGGAGATGGCAGTGCAGAGCCACATAAAGCATAAGCACATGGGGAATACATAGTGAGAGGTACTTACTGTATTTACAGTGGCGGATCTAGGATTTGTCTAAGGGGCCATCAGGGGGCCACAATATTCATAGGGGGGCCAAGTCTTTGTACTATATCCTTGCACACAATCCATGGATTTGGTAAGGTTTATACATTTCACCAGTCACACCATGTTGAAACACTTTAAATAAAAAGGCTTACACAGTAAATCTCCTTACCAATTTTACATACATTTTACTGTACATAGACAAAATACTCACAAACACACACAGCATGTGAGAAAATCCAGCTTTGTATTCATTTTTTAAAAACCTTTTTACTTTTTCACAAATACTCTCTCTCACAATCACAAAGTTCCATGTGGGTGACTACTGTACATTTTGCTCTTCTAAAACAACATTCGTCAGTTTTTGTGACAGGAACTGAATCGTCTTACAAATTCATTTATGTCTAATGCTTTTGCCCGTCGGGACTCAATACTCAGCACCCAAGATGACTGAAACACTCTTCTGTCATTGTTCTTCGTAAATGATTTTTAATCAAACTTAGGGCTGAAAAGCTGGCAGACTCACTCTTTTGGCCAAAAACTGAATTCCCGCCTGAGACTGACCCTTTCTTTTCATACTCTCTATCACTGCCAAACATTATAATATTAAGATACAAATGCAAATTACAAAGAAGCACATGAATTAGCATTACTTTTATTAGCGGAATGCTAATGTTCATGTCATGTAGGGTGACCAGACGTCCTCTTTTCCCTGGACATGTCCTCTTTTTGAGACCTTCCTTGCGTCCGGCCGGGTTTTTAAAATCGTCCGGGTTTTTGAGCTGCCCAAACATTCGTCACGTCATGGGCATCCTACACGCCTATTCACTTCCACTCACACTAGTGGATCGGATTCCCGCCCGCTCGCGCTACTCGAAATATTGCTAGCACCCCCCCATCCCGCTTGCTCTAAGGTGTCCTCCTCACCTTACAAGTAGGGCCTCAGTTAACATTACTGTAAACCAGGGTTCTTCAAATCTGGACCTCGATTCCAAATCCAGGCCTTGTTTTCAGTTCTCCCAGGTAGTTAGTTTAATAATTACTGTTTCTAAATGGTCAGAGGCTTTGATGTTTGTCAGACTTAAGATACGTGACAGCTTTGAGTAAATTAGGATTTATGACTTACCAACAAACTCCTCAAAACGTTATCGGTTGAAAAACTTTCTCCGCAGTATCGTTCAAATCTTCTTCTTCTTCTGTAAGCTTTATTGACGCTTGACATTCCTATTTGGATCATTAGCACCATTAGTGTTTGGGCTTGGAATTGCATCCATCTAATCAGTCTCCGACGAAGGACAGATGAGTGACAGGACAGGGGCACTTCAGAGGGCCAGTCAGATTTCAGCTGGGGCCACTGCCACTGTGGCCCTGCCCTATAACCGCCACTGCTTATTTACAATATCTCCTTTCATCACTGAACACAGGTTTCCTCATTCTGCTTAGCCAATGAAAAACCTAATTTCTCTATTTGTTTTTACCTGAACAGGCAGGCACTCTAAGCAGAAGTAGAGTGTAGAGTCTAAAATAACTGCAATTAACAGGCAGATTTCAGCTCTGCTGCTTCAGGGCAGTCAGTCATGCAGGAAGACAGTGTGCAGGAAGTCATGCAGGAAGACTGGAATAAATATGTTTTCTTACATCAGTGAAAAGATAGATGCAAAAACAAAATGTACACTACAATGGACATAAATTAATGGGTGGGGTCTCAGGAGGTTACGACTGTAAAAGTGTCCTTTACAATATCTATGTGTATCGCTGTGATTGGCTGATGTACTGTTTCCCTCCAGAGATGGGTTGCAGGTCATTAACTGGATTTGTCGTTTTTCCAGTTTTCATTCCATCAATTTTCCAGACATGTTACTTTTTCCACATTAAGTCTTTTTTTGTGGTAGAAAATGCAGGCTGACACAGTGCCCCCCCTCACCCTCCCCCAAGTATAAAGTTTGCAGTGGGCCGAGGAAAGGAAGCCGTCATTGATTTCACACCTGGATCCAAACTGGTGGTGGCCAAAGCCAAGAATGGACACCTGTCAGTGGTGAGTCCCAGTACTGACCTAGTTAAATGGAAGCAGGAAATCACATGTAGGCTCATTCAGCAATGCCTGTTAATCATGTGGGTTTAGAAAATAATTCACGTTTTTTTTATCTAATCACATTAGATGGCCCCACGTCTCAAATCCCGATGACAAGGTCCATCAACTCATCACAGAAGCAACGCAGCAGCCAAAAGCCTTCTAGATGATTCTGAGAGCCAGAAAGTGATGAGCCTATCAAAGTCTGCTTCTTCCTGTTATAACCAATCACGACAAAGCTCATCCCATACCAGTGACTTCAACATTCCAGAAATAAACATTCACAGTGTTTCTGTCTAATAAGGGGTGATTTAAGTGTTATGAAATCTTCTTCTGAAAGATACCTAGGTGCATTTGGACTAGTTCTGTGATGAGTTTTGCAATAATTCATGTATATTTCAGTTAACAAAAGCCTCACTGTAGGTAACAAAGGAGAGACATTTTACAGCCTCACAGACCAAAAACAAGGGGTTTTAATTGCCGAGTTCAACATGTGACAACAACACAGTAATGACTGGCTAAGATGTTCCTGTGACTAATATAAACTCACTGTTTTTAGGGCAAGTACAGCAGTATTACGCTGCTATATACAACACGTAACAACACCACCGGGTCCCTGAAAGGAAATCAATACACTACAGTCCATGTCCACCAGTACTGTGCAATTTATTGTGTTTGTCCCGCTAACCTAAACCTACACATATAGGAAATAAAAGTCAAACCATAACTCCAGGGGTAAGCCAGGCCAAAATAACAAACATAATCCCAAAATGTCTCCACCCCAACACACACTCTATACTTACCTAACCAAAAGAAAGAAAAGACATGCATCTGCCCTATCTCCCTAACTACACAAAAATAAGAACAAAGGAGAAGTACAAATGAGATGGCGCTTACCCCCTTCCAACAATGATGGGCAAAAACTAACAAAGTACAATACAACACAAATATGTGCACAGTGTCACAGTCCAACACTGGGGGAAACGCTCACAACACAATAGACATAAAGTACCAAAGCACAGCAGAGAAAACAAGCACAATCCTCTCTCCTCGGTCTTCTTCTTCTGACCTTTATCATCTCTCTCTGGACTTCCTTCCACCACGCCTCCAGATGTCATATCGCCCCCTGCAGGACAGGAGAGGAACAGGTATCGAGGAAAAGAAGGAAAGAAAACAACGGGCAAGCCCGTAACAAGCAGTATGCATAATGCTTCAGGACTCACAGTGAAATTCCCTATATTTGGATATATTATGTAACTCATGGTTTTGTAGGAATGTTGATATATTGTAGTACATATTCTGCAAAATATTTATAATTTTTCTTGCAAATATTATGTACAAACCTTGACAGATACGGTTGCTTTTATTCCTATTTAATACTATTAAGCACAAACACACATCACAAGGAAAATAAACTGTCATTAGCTGTTTCCAGTTGTTTTCATTAGTCCTATATTTTTAAGTCCCCGTCAAAATATGTTTCCCCAGTCCTGTCACTGAAGTCGCTACCTGTATTGACCCGTGTTCCTGTAGCTGTTTTCCCCAATAAATCCCTTGTTTCCCGATTCTCCGTCTTTCTGCTCCTGCTTCCCCGATCCGTGACGTGACAACAATCAACATGAACACAGCACAGTCCACAGAACCAATCTGTTGAGGAACATCCTGCAAAATACAATATAATACTAACAAAGACATTTTTTTATAATTCTAATACAAGTGTAATAACAGAAAATGCTGAAATCCACTTTACCAGGTTTTTCAAGTATTTTCCAGTGTCCTGGGCTTATTCGGTTTGTCAGTTTGCTGAAATAGAAATGTGGGATTGTCAGGGGCAACGTAACTATACAAGTTATGATTAAAAAACACCAAACAATACAACTTAAATATTATATCATTTTATTGTACAATAATAGCCTACTATACATGCGGTCTGTAACCCGCAAGTACGCATTCCCCGTACCCACGCGGCAATTCCTTGTTGTAGCAGAGCAAATGCGTATTTATTTTGTGTGCATTCGCGCTGTTAAGTACTTTGTACTTCTTTCGCGGCATGTAGGCTAGAATGCACAGTGATCGCTTGTCAAACGTGGTAAAGTTAGATTTTTTTTTCGATATTCGTTTGATATTCGGATTTGCCTCCCCTATATCTTTGAAACGACACCACCAAAAATCACAAAAGTCATACTTTCTGTTTCAGGAGAAAATACCGATTGTACTACAACATTGTATAGTGACTGATATGTGCATTAATTATTGTAGTGACGAGGCATTTTCTGCGAAACTAATAAGCCAGCATTGGAAGCGCAGCCTTTTGCTAGTGTCCGTCTACAAAGTGCAAAGTGCATTCTGGAGAACCAAGCATTGCTACTGGAGCATTTCTGCTAAGAAATTCTAGTACAAACATCTGTGAAATTGCAATAATTTCACATTCATACTAAACCAATTTGTTACACTTCAAAGGTTGTAGTGGTTGCCAGAGGTGCTCCCTGAATTACTACAGGTGGAATTTCTCAGAAATATCCAATTAGGAGTGTACAGTAATTCAATACGTTTTTTGAAAAATTACTGTGAAACACACAAACGAATATCTCCCACTTCAAAGGTTATAGTGGTTGCCAGAGGTAATGACTGACTTACTACAGGTGGAATTTCACAGAAATCTCTCATGTCAAGTGAACAGTAATTCAATACTGAAATGATCTTGCAAATTAGGCCATGAAGTGTATATGTGACCAGATAATGAACTCTGCAAATGAAGTAGGACGGGATAAAATATCTAACCAGTTGTCTTAACTGTAACAGAAAATGGAAAAAATTACTGACTTGGGGAGATTTCAAATGGTTGTTCAAGGTGAGAATAATGGGCCTAAAAGCAAAACAATAAGGGCGAAGACTGGTGGCAAATAAAATCAATGTCCAAAATGGATAAATTAGGGAAAAGTAGGTAGTGTGTCACAGAAATGACCTGGAGACAGAAATGTGGTTCAGAATCCCGGAGTGGTGAGGCGGAGTGTGTAGGGACCGGTTTGGGATTGGGCCTTAAACCTCGTTTTTCATGATATGGTTAGATTTTTTTTCCAGCGCTGCAAAACGTCGTCACGCGTCACCACATCACATGGTACAAAAACCTTGTAAGAGCAAGACGACTTAAGACAGATCGTACAGCACCTCTCAGCTGGCTGAACAAACTGGAACTGCCTCCGTGACGACACAACTTTATTATTATTATTGGCTGAAGAACGTGATGTTTGTATAACGTTTGTATCCCAGGAAGTTCCAATGCGTAATCTGCTATTTCTCCCGAATATCACGTAAAGCAGTGACAACTGGTTTTCAGTTAATTTACCTGGTAAAATAAAGTTTAAATAGATGACATAAATGCTCTAATAGTACACGTAAGTTAGTGGTTTATTTATTATTTGTTACTGTAATATTGCGCTGCTTTATTTGTTTAATCGTCCAGTCTGTGAAGAGATTATTTTAGGATGGCACATGCCCCTGAGGCTATCCCATTGGTGCGCCCCTCCACAATACCTCTGTGCCCCCCAGTTTGGGAACCACTGCTCTAGTCAATGAGGTGATATACTGGCTCAGACAGTCCAGGAGGACCCCACAACTCGAGCCCTTGCTATACAGTCGAGGGATAACCTGGAAGAGATCTCCTCATCCGAAGACCCGCACTGTGTGGAGGAGGTGCGAGAAAGCCTTCTGCAGCTGAGGAGTGGAGTAGCAGAGATGATGATCAGGCAGGTATCCCTGGACTATGGACTGGCTTGTTCTCTGTTAGAACTGCCTGAACCATCCCTGGCTCTGACTGAAGCTGCAGGTAAAAAGGAGTGGAAGAATCGCGGAGAAGCAGATTCCTCAGGAATCCTGTTAAAACCCCACGAGAACCCCGCTTGCTTCCCAGTGGTTAAGCATGAGGCGTATCACACAGTACTCGAGCTGGCGGTGTTTGTCACACCCGGGTTGTCAGCCACTCGTCCGTATCTGTCCCAGTTCCTGCACGTGTCCCAGCTTCAGGTTCCATTCTGGCTCCAGTTCCCGTATCCACTACAGTCCCCGTCCTGGGTCCAGTTCCTGTGTCTGCGTCAGTTTCTGTCCCGGCTCCAGACCCTGTGTCCTGGCTCCAGTTCTTGTCCCAACTCCAGACCCCATGACCAGTCCGTTTTGGAAGATCCCGGCCAGGACCCTGTCTCTCTGTCTCTTGCAGTGGGAGAGGCCACTTACACCAAGGTCATATCCCACCCACCCTGCCCCCGGGTTTTCCTTCAGTCCCCTTTGCTTCTGCCCAGCAGTCGCTGACGGTTCCTCCACCTCCTGCTTGGCTGTCGCCTGCAGTCCCCCATGTTCCCTCCTCGTCCACTTGGTTTTCCCGAAGTTAACAACAGGTGCACTAGAGGGGCAACAATGAGATGACCCCCAAAACAGGAGTCGTTTAACAGGTGGAGGCCACTGACATTTTTCCCTCCTCATCTTTTCTGACAGTTTTTGTCACTAATTTTGCATTTGGCTACGGTCAGTGTCACTACTGGTAGCATGAAGAGATATCTGGACCCTACAGAGGTTGCACAGGCAGTCCAGCTCCTCCATGATGGTGCATGAATATGTGTCATTGCCAGAAGGTTTGCCTTGTCTCCCAGCACAGTTTCAAGGGCATGGAGGAGATTCCAGGAGACAGGCAGTTACTCTAGGAGAGCTATACAGGGCCATAGAAGGTCCTTAACCCATCAGCAGGCCCGGTATCTGTTCCTTTGTGCAAGGAGGAACAGGATGAGCACTGCCAGAGCCCTACAAAATGACCTCCAGAAGGCCACTGGTATGAATGTCTCTGACCAAACAATCAGAAACAGACTTTATGAGGGTGGCCTGAGGGCCTGACATCCTCTAGTGGGCCCTGTGCTCACTGCCTGGCACCGTGGAGCTCGATTGGCATTTGCCATAGAATACCAGAATTGGCAGGTCCACCACTAGCGCCCTGTGCTTTTCATAGATGGGAGCAGGTTCACCCTGAGCACATGTGACAGACATGAAAGGGTCTGGAGAATCCGTGGAGAACGTTATGCTACTTGTAACATTGTTCAGCATGACCGGTTTGATGGTGGGTCAGTTATTTTTAAAATAATCTGTCATTGAATAAATTGTAGAGCATCGGTCAAGATGGTGGTCGTAAGGTGTTGGGTGATAAGAGCCACACACTGTTGCTAAACAGGTCGGCAAGAGGTAAATTGTTCTGAGCAAGAAAAGCTGCTATTTCAGCTCGTAGTTCATAAAAACGGGACAGTACCTTTCCCCTCAAAAGCCAGCGAACCTCGGGATGACACAACACCTGCACATGCTCACTACCAAGATCTTGGCACAGTTTCTGAAAACACCAGTGGCCTGTACTACGAAGCGGGGTTACTGGCTTATTGGGGTAACTTGTCGGATTTAAGGTACCACAGTTTAAATGGACTTCACATTCGTTCACTTACATTTTGCCCAGACTACCTTAAATCCGACAATTTACCCCCATAAGCCAGTAACCTGGCCCGCCTCGTAGCACAGGCCACCGGGGTTCTTTTCACCATACTCAATTAGCATATGTAAACAAAGTTTGTGGGTCTTCTTCTATGGTGTGAAACGGCGGTTGTAAACTCGCATTACAGGGCATTATCACCACCTACTGTTAAGGAGTGTGAACAGACGACACTGTTAATTTTTTCCTCATTTCCACATTTTTTTCCCCAGACAAAGGCCCGCGACCCACTGAAAACGGGTCCACAACCCACTTTTGGGTCGTGACCCACCAGTTGAGAATCACTGGCCTAGACGATCAAGAATGCTGCCAAATAATATAGCTAACTATACCGGCAGACCTAGTGGAGTCACTCCCAGAGAGTCTCAGAATGGCTGTTGATGGTGAATGGGCAACTGATCAGCAGAGAGAGACAGCACTGCTGAACCTGACTGGCAATCCACAGCCTAATTGGGGGCGGATCCAGGACACTAAGCCAGAGAAGGGTGAAAACCCTTTGGCAGGGGTGGCCGATCTTATCCGCAAAGGGCCGGTGTGTATGCGGGTTTTCGCTGCAACTCCCTAATTAGATTACTAATTAGAGGACTGATTGGCTGAAGAGTCCTCACACCTGGATTTGAACAGCTGACCTACAGATTATCCCAAACACCTGTATACACACCGGCCCTTTGCGGGTAACATTGGCCACCCCTGCCCTATGGCCTATATGAATCATCTGTTTAATTGGTATGCTAGAAATTCTGGAATTCCACAACCACAGAGGAATGATCCTGCATTCCTGGCATTAGTAATGCAGCAGTATTTTTCAATAATAAATGATGCCACAAAGCTAGAGTTGAATCAGAAACAGAAGGAAGGTAACTTGACCTTTGCAGATATTGGAAGTCAGCTTAGTAGCTGCTATGAGACAACGCATAGCAGTCCAAGCCATAAGAGAAAGGTATCAGCAGTAGTCACCAATGAGGGTAGGCGTAAGACCACTAGTAAGGATGCTTGTCTCAACTGTGGTAAGGTGGGACATTTCAAGAGAGATTGTTGGTCAAAGGGTGGAGGCTCAGCAGGATATAGGCCTAAACCTAGAGTGCAGGGAGCAGAGGGATCCAGGGATAAGCCGGAATCAACCCCATCAGCTCCAACTATGACATACGAGGATATGAATAGACTGCTAAATGAAATCAAACAACTGATGGCTCAGGGTGATGCTCAGACTGACTCAGGTGTCAAGTCCAAGGAGAATGTGTATTTGAAACAATAGCCTGGCCTCTATTAGAAAGGTGGGTGTTTTGAAATCTGATAGATTTGGCAGACCTAGTGTTGAAGTTGCAGTTAGAGGCCACTGTGACAAATGGTTAGTAGACACAGGAGCTGCAATCACCCTCTCTCATTTGGATTTTCCCACCACTGGTAAAACAACATTAGTTAATTGGGGTTGGTAGTGGAGTGATAACGGCAAAACAGTCTGTTCCCATACAAGCACAGATTGGTAGTGATTCAATTGTAATGAAAGTTTGGATGTCAAAGACACATGAGGACTCCATTCTTGGGGCAGATGTGATGAAAGACAACAATTACATTGTTGATCTGGCAAACCAAACACTTTGGAAAGGTGGGGGAGATACAGATTATGTTGTCATCCCAGACAGGCATGCAGTAGCTATGTGGAAGTAAAATTGGACATTAGTAGGCCCGGGAGGGGAGGCATATTGGGTCTGTTATGTCTTAGGCCTTAGGCCAGAAGAGATTGTTTTGAATACTGTGTGACCTCCCTTTGTGATAGCTGCCTGCAGTTGGCTCCGCAGAAGCTCGGACCTTGGAGGGGCAGACAGTGGCGCAAAGGGGGGGAGAAACCACTTGCAGGAAGAGACTCGAAGCCACCCCAACTGGTGCACAAAGAGTTATAAAGCTTAATAGAATAGTAGTAGTAGTAGATATATAATATGTTATATGCAATTGATCGCATCATGTTAATCATACTTATGTTAATCATACCAATCATATGTTAACCATGTATTTTCAGTGATTCAGGGATAATACGTCAATGTGTTAATCATTAATCAATGGAACACCCAAACATTAACAGTGATTCAATGTCATATAATTAATATCTATATACATATCTCATGTAGAGTCTAGAAGCCGAGGCTGTCTCCAGTAAGTTCCGTACAATGGGTGGATTTTACCTTGCTACCAAAGTGAACCAATGGAGCGGGAGAATTGTGTTTGTTATACGTTTCAGCTTAGTTTGTTGATGTTTCATGACCAATCAGGCCTTAGAAGGCCTGGTAGTTATGTTTTATCTACTGGTTGCTCTGTGTGCCGGGTGTGACTTGGTACCAAGTGCCAGAGTGTGATGGGAGCGCTTTGCTGAACTTGCTGGAATAAAAGAGATTTTCTTTACTCACCAAACTAAGAGGTCCAGACTTTTATTCTAAGTCCTTGATTTATAATTTTTCTACCACAGTTTGGCGCCCAACGTGGGGCAGCTGAGTTCTTTGTTTGTTCCAGATGATGGGATCCTGCGATAGAAGTAGGTAAGGCGTAGAGCCTGATGGGACCAGATCCAGATGAGATTGAGGATTGGCCCAGTCCCTCGTCGAGGAACAACGGAGACCACGCTGTCCCAGACCTGAACATTCCTGAGACTGATTTGGCCGGACCTGTTTTGGTGAGATAAAGGCTTCTCTGTTTAGTCATTCTTGCTGCTGCTTTGCTTGTTGCTGAAGGTTATGTGTTTGGTAGTGTTTGAGTGTGTTATGTGAAAGTCCGCCGTGACTGAGGGGATCCAAGCACGGGGAAGCGCTGACCACGGTTAGGAAGGCCGGTGGGAGAGCGCTCATCCACCTGTAGTAGGGAAAGGGTGCTGTCCAAGTGGAGACCTGAGTGACCTATTACGTGGAAGAGGTGGATGCACGAGACCTTTGGGAAAGTCCGTGATTTTGGTGGCGCCACTGTATATTTGTGTGACGGGGCACAAGGAAGGCGGCAGGGAAGCCGTCACCCGCAGGGGGTCCAGACACGACGGTGATAAGGCTTGGTGAAGCAGGGGCTGAGGGCAGGGTGGTGTGTGCTCTGCGTGGTGCGGCATTGTGTGGTGAAGGCTGGACAGTGAATGTATTGCATGCGGTAGCACAGCACTGCGTAACAGGCCAAGGACGGGTAAGATTCCTGTGTGAGGACAGGAACAACCTAAGACAGGCGCTGTCGTAGACCCCTGGCACTGGGCTGAGGCACTGTTCGGGGTTTGGCCCACTCTCGGTCCCACGGGAGTATAAAGGTGTATGTTGATAGGGTGTGTGGGTATTGGAGAATGCGTACAAGGTAAAGGGTGTGGGGTCTCCCAGGTGCAGTATCCTCAGTGGGATAAACAATACATGGTTGATTTTGCTCCACACTGTTGCATGCAGGTGCTAACATTAAAGGGAATAGTGGAATAGCCCTGTGGACTAATATAGCAAATAGTGTCTGGGGAATCATGTGTTGGACCTGAGATATACTGGGATAGGCTTGTTAATTTGCTTTTAGGACACTAAATGTTTGGAATAACACTTAGTTCTTTTTGATTCTTTCGTCACCCAGTAACAAGGTGTCTTGTTTAGTTTAGTGACCACCCAGCAGCTGCATGCTTTGTACAGACAGCAACTGCCTTGAGAAGGGGAGTTTGTAGGATATCAGGGTCAGAACAGATATTTCATAGGTCTTATGTTCAACGCCATTTGTTAGAGGGTAGATATGGGGAGTGCGTCAAGTAAACATTCACACCCTCCAGAAAGGGACTCAGAGATCAAGGGAGAGATAATGAGGAAATGTAATAAAAGGGTTAAGGGGAAACAGTCTCCAAGGCAGATAATGGAACGGGTTACTGGCCTGAGACTAAAAAAGGCTTGTAGAAATTGGAATCGTCAGACTGGGGGTAGATGGCCAAAGGAGGGCACTCTAAACATACTGGAGCTAGAATGTTGTGAAACAATGTTAGAAAGCAGGGAAAATGGGTATTGGGGTAAGGGAATGTGCAGGCCAGAATATTACTATCAGTGGTAGTCTGTGGCCTTGAAGAGAGCTAGGAAACCTAGGGAACAGCTAAGTGATAAGGAAAGCCGTGTAATGGTTAGCAGGGAGGAAAGGGGGGCCGATCCGACTGCTGCTGTTTCTCCGCCTGAAGCTGGTGATGAGAAGAGGAAAAAGCCTAATTCAGATATCTGGTCCTGCCTGAGGTGTTCCCTCCTCCACAGCCATCACCTTCACCTCGTCCTCCTGCCTATGCTCCTCCTCCTTTTTTGGAGAGCTGAGCCTTCTGCCCCTGATGCTGAAGAAGGGGGGGCAGTGGGACTGATGCCACAGCATTCTGTGAAACAGGAAGACTTTCTCTAAGCCGAGAATGAAGGTGGAAATGGGGGAAGACGGTTTCACAGTGACCTCAGAGGCTTTGGGACTGTTTTGCTTATCTGAGAAGGATATCTTTGCCACTTGGTGGCTAGTGGATGACACAATCCTGAGAGACTGTATCCCTGAAGGACAAGATCAGCCTGACAGATTGCATTGCACTGCTCAGTTTTCTAGACAAGGAGGATTTTGAGACTGTTGTGCTTGATTACCTCTATGTGGCAGAAGACAGGTCTGCGGCATCTGTCCGTTTGTCAGCTGGCCAGGAACAGTGGTACGTGGGAGGTTCGGTCCCCCATGTATCATATGGGAAAAAGGGGTCGCTAGAATGGAAGGATTTAGGACCCTGGGTCGCTGAGTGTGAGAAAAGGACTGAGTGGGTACGTGTGGAGGAAGGTAGGTGGATGAGTAGAGATGGTCAGGTGCAAAGGTATAAAATAGACCAGTGCGTGGAGGTACAGAGAAAGGGGGATGTAGAAGAAGATAAGGAGAAAGGTGTTGATCCTCTGCCATACTGGTTAGGGGATGTACCAGATTGCTTGTGGGCAAAAGGGAAAAATTTTGGTCGAGTGGTGTCAGTTGAGCCTTTGGTGGTCCACCCCAAGTCTGACTTTCGGCCTCACAAGGCCCAGTATCCCTTATCTAGAGATGCAGAGGAGGGAGTGAGAGAAGTACATGCAGATCTGGTGAAAAGGGGGGCTATTAAGGAAATAGCCTATTCTCCAGTTAATTCTCCTATCTTACCTGTGAAAAAGGCAAATGGTACTTGGAGATTTGTACAGGATTTGAGGGGTGTCAATGCAGCCATACACCCCAGAGCTCCTATCGTACCTAATCCAATCACGATTCTGGCTTCCATACCAGCGGAGGCTAAATGGTTCTCTGTCATTGACTTGGCTAATGCTTTCTTCTCTATCCCAGTAGTAGGTGGACTTGGACAGTGATGCCCCAGGGCTACACAGAGTCACCTAGCGTGTATGGACAGGAGCTGGCAAAAAATTCGGAGGGATTTACTGCGCCTGGGGGTAGCACACTGGTACAGTATGTGGATGATTTGTTGCTTTGCTCTCACACTCGTGAGTCCTGTAAACAGGACACCATAGCTATGTTAGACTTCCTGGCAATAAAAATTGGGCACAAAGCCTCCAAAGAAAAGCTGCAGCTGGTGTCTCAAAGGGTTAAATACCTTGGACATGTGTTGACAAGTGAGGGAAGGTCATTAGGACCAGACCGAGTGGCATCCATACAGGAGATGCCCAAACCAAAGACTAAACAGCAATTGCTTTCAGTCCTAGGCATGATTGGCTATTGCAGGCCTTGGATTCAGGACTATGCACAGAGGTCACAGCCCTTGGTTGATTTGACAATTGGGCTAGGACTGACAGACAGACTGACGTGGACGCCCGAAGCTGAAGACGCCCTGATTGACTTAAAGCAGGCGTTAATGTCAGCCCCAGCTTTGGGGGTGCATGACTATCAAAAGCCATTTGTGCAATATGTGGACGAGAAAAAGGGGTTCATGACTTCAGTCCTGACTCAGTATCACGGGGGGAGGTGCAAACCGGTTGCATACTACTCAAAGCGTTTGGACTCGGTGGCTCGAGCATTACCACCTTGCCTTCGAGCGGTGGCCGCAACAGCTGAGGCAGTGATGGCGAGTGCAGATCTAGTGCAGCTGCATCCACTGACACTTCGAGTTCCCCATGCGGTGCACGCGATCCTGACACAGGCCAGGACATCTCATTTGACGCCTGCGCGATCAGTGCATTATCAGAATGTTTTGCTAGCACTGACAAATGTGACTGTGGAAAGGTGCTCTGCTTTGAATCCAGCGACCCTCCTTCCCCCGGGGGTGGACGGGGAACCGCACGATTGTTTGCAGGTCATCGACTGTGTGTGCAGACCTAGGCCAGATCTGACTGACATCCCACTGGAAGGACAGAACCTGTTTGTTGATGGGAGTTCTTTGCGGCTGGAGGATGGATCGCCAGCGACCTCCTATGCTGTGGTGCGAGATGGATCACTTGTGGACGGGGGGCAGCTGCCTATAGACATTGGTCCGCACAGGCGGCTGAGCTGTTTGCACTGCAACAGGCCTGCAAACTGGCTGAAGGACAGAAAGTCACTATCTACACAGACTCAAGATACGCCTTCGGGGTGTGTCACGATCATGGTGCATTGTGGAAGCAGAGAGGTTTTCGCACCAGCACTGGAAAACCCATTCAGCATCATCAATTAGTGGAGCAATTGTTGGACGCTCTCATGCTGCCCGACCAGGTGGCAATAGTGAAGTGCCAGGCCCACACAAAACGGACTGATGAAATCAGTCAGGGGAATGATCTCGCAGACCAGTGGGCTAAAAGTTTAGCTAAAGGCTCCACTGGGTTTGGGAATAAGGTTTTGCTAGCAAAGGATGTTGATAAACTATGCGTTGATAATGACCTTGTTTTGATTCAAACAGGTGCTACAGAGGGTGAGCTCCGTGGATGGAAACGGAGCGGTGCACGGTGTGATGGGAAAGGCGTGTGGCGACATTCTGGGACTAACCGACCTTATCTTCCTAGATCTGCATATCCAGGAATGGCCAAAGCCGTTCATGGCCTGGATCATGTGTCTTGTGACAGGATGGTGGCAGCTGTGACTCGGGTGTGGCATGCCCCTGGGTTTGCCGCAGCTGCTGCCCAATTCTGCGGGAGGTGTATGGTGTGCATGAAATTCAATGTGGGGAAGGGCATTCCAACCGACCCGGCAGTGACCCCGAGTCCCCAAAGTCCGTTTGATCACCTGCAGATGGATTTCATTGAGCTAACGCCGTGCAGGGGATGCAAGTATTGTTTGGTGATTGTAGATCTGTTTTCCAGGTGGGTGGAGGCATTCCCTTGCCGTCGCCCTGATGCTCTGAGTGTGGCTAAATGTCTGCTAAAAGAGGTGATTCCGCGGTGGGGCATCCCATCTAAAATCACCACAGACAATGGTCCTGCGTTTGTTGCAGAGACCCTGGCTGAATTGTCCCATTGGATGCAAGTCGATTTGAAACATTGTTGCGCCTATCACCTCCCGAGTGGGGGGATGGTGGAGAGGGCGAATCAAACTCTGAAACTGAAATTGGCAAAAATTTCAGAGACGACTGGCCTGCCCTGGGTTGATGCCCTGCCCCTGGCATTGTTATTCATGCGAGCCAGGACACACCGCCTAACAGGGTTGGCTCCTTTTGAAGTGTTGACAGGAAGGCCAATGCGTGTTTTGTCTCCCTCGCGATATGTCACACTGGAAACTGTGGATGGGGACTTGCTGACTTATCTTACAGGTCTGCGGCAAGCGATAGGTGCAGCTTGGGACCAGGTTCGTGCCCATTGGAGGACTCCAGAGGGAGAACCACTACGAGCTGTGACACCGCTTGACCCAGGGAGCTGGGTGTTGGTTCGTGACTTGAGGAGAAAGAGATGGAACACGCCGAGATGGAGGGGACCACACCGGGTGCTGATGGTGACCCCTCACGCAGTGAAAGTGGAGGGAATCGACGCCTGGGTCCATTGGGTCCACTGCAGATGCGTGTCCGACCCTGGTGGTTCTTTCAAGACTGGCCCCTGAGAGGGTCACAACTGTGTTGCCTTTTTGTGATAACTATTTTTATTGTGACTGTTATATTTGGGGTTGATGCTATAATGTTTTGGAGAACCGCTTTTTCCAGCTGTGTCACCCACTCTTCTCCGACAGTGCCAGACCCACGGGTTCTGGATCGAGGGAAAAGGGGGGTGATGGATGCCAATGCTGTGGAGCTTTTGTCCCGAGCGGTGACTGCTGAACTGAATGTTTCTGACTGTTGGGTCTGTCATTATATGCCCCACACTGCTGCGGCGTGGCCTTTTTTCGGGGTTCCGTACACCTATCATGATATGGCAGTCCTAAATCAGACATGCTCTGGCCTTATATCTGTTATGGCTGGGCTGCTGACCCGCGAACTAGGGTCGTTGTCCTCGACCCAGCCACCACCTGTATGCCGCATTTCTGGTATCGCTGTTAAGTCACGGGCAGTGGAGGAGGCCCTTAAGGCCACACATGACCGTTTACAACTAGAGTTTGCTGGGAACAATCCAAACCTCTATCTGACTCAGGCTGATGAGTCCAATCACTGGGGTTTCACTACGGTTCATTTGCTGGTAGGCGTGAATAGTACAGGTGAGGGATGGGTTTGTTCGACCCAGGTAATTATCACATGGACTGTTGATGCAGCATGGATGGCTGAGGACCCCGAACGCTACGGGGCGCGGGTCTGAGAGCTGACTGTAACTGCCCTACATTGTCGACGAAGCCCTGATAACTGTACTTATTCTGCTGTGTCCTGTCCATCGGACGCACATGTGAGGGCGAAGGGGAAGACCCTGCCGGAGGATGGCTTGGCTGTCATCCCTGTGAATGAGACTGTGTGTTTCCACCTGTTTAATTCGGCCCAGTCGTTAGCCCTTTCCTCCCCGCCTTTGCACTGTAGGGCTTATGTTAACTTCTCTGTCCTTGGTGATGTCTTGCTAGTGGCACCACCACGTTCAGTGTTTGTCTGTGGTCGCAAGGACTCTCTTAAGGGTTACATTGTTTTGTCTCTTTCGACGGCGAAGGTTGGTTGGTATTGTTATCTGGCTTATCTTGTTCCTCCTATTCGCGTGGTGCCCAAGGAGCAGATGTCTTTGGCTGTGCGTGCATATTCCCGCAGCAGGCGGTGGCTGAGTCGGACTGAACAGTGGTTTGGGGTGTTTATTCCATCCCTTGGAGTGTCAGACCTTCAGACTGAGGTGGCTGCCCTGCAGACTGCAGTAGAGAAGGTGGCCAATCAGACACTTGATACTGTACAGGCCGTGCAAGGTGAATTGTCCGCGGTTAAGCAGGTGGCTCTGCAAAACCGTATGGCATTGCATATTCTATTGGCTGAGAAAGGTGGTGTTTGTGCTGTAGTGGGGAGAGAATGTTGCACGTACATCCCTGATTCCTCTCAGGCTGTGCAGGATCTGGAAGACGTGGTTCACGGGCAGATGTCCACGATACATATGGAGCATGGCCTGTTTGAGTACAGCTGGGACAATTGGTTCTCCTCACTGATTCCGGGTTTATCTGGGGTGTTTAGACCTTTAGTTTTTGGTATGTTGCTTTTGCTTGTAGTGTTGCTGCTAATCATTTTACTGTTTAGGTGTTGCTCTAGTGTTCTGTCTTCCCGGCCGAGCTCTGTCATGTTGCAGCGGGCTTCCCATGATACATACGGGGATGATCCTCTTCTTCCTGCCTGGCTCTTCGACCCACAGCCCCAGATCGTCATCGATTTCACCTGCGGCGCCGACTCTGCTGGTGACTCGTGGTCCATCCAGCCGCCGCCAGCGCCCATCCCCCCGCTGCGCTATTGTCTGGAGTTTTACTACACTGTGTACTCTGATTCTGTGTGAACAGCGCGGATTTTGCGTGTTCAAAATGGGGGAGTGTGGAAGTAAAATTGGACATTAGTAGGCCCGGGAGGGGAGGCATATTGGGTCTGTTATGTCTTAGGCCTTAGGCCAGAAGAGATTGTTTTGAATACTGTGTGACCTCGCTTTGTGATAGCTGCCTGCAGTTGGCTCCGCAGAAGCTCGGACCTTGGAGGGGCAGACAGTGGAGCAAAGGGGGGGAGAAACCACTTGCAGGAAGAGACTCGAAGCCACCCCAACTGGTGCACAAAGAGTTATAAAGCTTAATAGAATAGTAGTAGTAGTAGATATATAATATGTTATATGCAATTGATCGCATCATGTTAATCATACTTATGTTAATCATACCAATCATATGTTAACCATGTATTTTCAGTGATTCAGGGATAATACGTCAATGTGTTAATCATTAATCAATGGAACACCCAAACATTAACAGTGATTCAATGTCATATAATTAATATCTATATACATATCTCATGTAGAGTCTAGAAGCCGAGGCTGTCTCCAGTAAGTTCCGTACAATGGGTGGATTTTACCTTGCTACCAAAGTGAACCAATGGAGCGGGAGAATTGTGTTTGTTATACGTTTCAGCTTAGTTTGTTGATGTTTCATGACCAATCAGGCCTTAGAAGGCCTGGTAGTTATGTTTTATCTACTGGTTGCTCTGTGTGCCGGGTGTGACTTGGTACCAAGTGCCAGAGTGTGATGGGAGCGCTTTGCTGAACTTGCTGGAATAAAAGAGATTTTCTTTACTCACCAAACTAAGAGGTCCAGACTTTTATTCTAAGTCCTTGATTTAAAATTTTTCTACCACAGCTACTGTAAAGGGTGTTTTAACATATGACTTGCCCGACCTTTTGAGAACAGACAACCAGAAACTAGCAGAGATATTGCAGCAACACGAAGATGTGTGGGCCAGACATAAACATGACTGTGGGAGAGTCAAAAACATGGAAGTGTATGTTCAAGGGGATGACCCCCCAGCGCAGAGACAATATAAATATCCTAGTGATGCAGAAACAGACATCGCTCATGTCACTGATTCGCTGCTCAAACAAGGTTTCCTAAGGACATGTGTATCCACAGTTAACTCACCTGTGTGGCCTGTAAAGAAACCTGATGGTTCATGGAGGCTGACCATTGATTACAGACAAATAAATGCTCCAACACCTTCCGCGGCTACGGTGGTGGCAAGGACGCCAAGCGTAATGGCTAGTTTACAAAGCACATCAAAAATATACTCCACTCTGGATGTGTCCAATGGATTCTGGTCAATTCCAGTGCATCCTGACAGCCAGTATAAATTTGCTTTTACCTTTCGAGAAAAGCAGTACACTTGGGTTGTTTTACCACAGGGTTTCCACAACTCACCAACACTGTTTCATCAGTATATGGCTGACATTAAAGAATGTGAGCAAACCAGAGCAGGCTGTTCAATATGTAGATGATTTTGATCCAGACAGAAACTGAGGTAGAGCATTTTGAAAAAAGCAGGGCTGAAGCTGAACCCAAAAAAGGCCCAGTTATTTGTGTCGGAAGTGAAATTCCTTGGTGTCCAAATAACTGAGGGGGGTCGAACACCAGACCCACAGAAGGTAGCAGTGGTGCAGAAGTTGCCAAGGCCACACACAGTAACAGCATTAAGGTCATTCCTGGGCATTGTAGGTTTTAGCAGAGACTTCATAGAGAGTTTTGCAGAAATAGCTGCCCCATTACATGACATTTTGAAAGGAAAGAGAAATAAAATGTTAGGGTTAATGTTGCATGACTAATTTATAACCACTGTTTCTGAGAATTGCTGCACATCTATGTTGTATGGAGTCGACCAACTTCTGGCACCTGAGAACAGGTATTCCAGCCCAGGATGATTGGACTGCATTCTACAGTTCTTCTGCACTTCTTGGTTTTGCCTCAGAAGCAGCATTTTTGATGTCACCCCACAAGTTTTCTATTGGATTAAGGTCCGTGGATTGGGCTGGCCGCTCCATAACATCAATCTTGTTGGTCATGGAACCAAGTGTCAGGGTCGGCCTCCCGCTGTGGTCCTTCCGTGCCCCTTCCCCGTTTGACCAGCAGGTGGTGCTGGTCATCCCGTCCATACGTCAGTCCTTGTTTCTCCCCTGTCACTTGTCTGGTCTTGTGGCTCAATGTATTAAGCATGTGCTGTCTGTTTGCCCCTCGGTCCTGAGTTCCCTCTTGTTGTGAGTTCGAATCCCGCCTCCTCTGTTTTTGTATTTAGCTCCCTGGTGTTTTCCTTTATGCTTAATTATTCCTGGTGTTTGCTTTGTAATTGGTTTTGGTTTTGTTTCTTGTTCCCCTGCTTATGTTATTGCCTATGTACCTTCCGTGTGTTGATATATGCTTCCTTGGTTAGTGTTTAGTTTCCCTGATTGTTAGTGTCTTTGAGTTAATTGGTTTCACCTGTGTCCTGTTTCCCTAGTCTTTGTTAATCAGCCTCACCTGCCCTGTGTTAGTCATTACCCCCGTAGTATATTAGTTCCTGCCTTTGTTCTGTTCCCCGCTGGTTCATCGTGTCGTGTCTCGTGTCTAAACTATTGTCTCTGAGGTCTACGCTCGTCTATGGTTTGTCTAAGTCGTCTATGCCCTTGTCTAGGCTTGTCTCTGGTTTTTCCCTTGATTGTAGTTTACCTTAGTGTCGTGCTAGTTAGTTTTCCTTGTGTGTTATTTAGTCTAGTTAATTCCACCCTGTTTTAGTTTTGACCCCTCGTGGTCTTTTTGGTTTTCTTGTGTTTTGTTGTCTTTGTTAATAAACCCCTCTATTGTTCCTGGAGCCGCAAGTGGGTCGTCCGCCCCTTATTTGTGCACCGTTCCCGTTCCCGTGCCCGAGATGCCCGCAACCATGACACCAAGATGTTGCTCGTTCACTGTGTTTGGGGTTGTTGTCTTGTTGAAACACCCATTTCAAGGGCATTTCCTCTTCGGCATAAGGCAACATGACCTCAAGTATGTTGAGGTATTCAAACTGATCCATGATCCCTGGTATGTGATAAATAGGCCCGACACCATAGTATGAGAAACATCCCCTTAACATGATGCTTGCACCACCAGGCTTCACTGTCTTCACAATGTACTGTGTTTGGGGGTCATTTGACAAACTTTCTCTTTAGGCCAGTCAGTGTGTTTTTTGGCAGATTGTAACCTCTTCAACACGTGTCTTTTTTTCAGCAATGGGATTTTGCAGGGGCTTCTTGCAGATAGCTTGGCTTCACATAGGCGTCATCTGATTGTAACAGTACACAGATAACTTTAGACCTTCTTTGATCTTCCTGGAGCTGATCATTGGCTTCGCCATTTTGGCTATTCTTCGATCCATTCGAATGGTAGTTTTTTCGTTTTCTTCCACGTCTTTTAGGTTTTGGTTGCCATTTTAAAGCATTTGTGATCATTTTAGCTGAGCAGCCTATCGTTTTCTACACTTCTTTATATGGTTTCCCCTTTCCAATCAACTTTTTAATCAAGGTACGCTGTTCTTCTGAACAATGCCTGGAACGACCCATTTTACTCAGAATTTCAGAGAAATGCACTATAACCAGCATGTACAACATTTGCTGCCTTCCTTACTTAAGGCCCATAATTAGCACCTGGTTTTTCACAGAACGAATGACCTCACTAGTTGAACTTCACACTGCTATTATTTTGAACACGCCCCTTTCAAGTAATGATTGTTACACATAATCAGCAGCATGCATGTCATGACTGTTGGGTGTTTTGGTTTCCGTTACTCTACATCTACTAGTAAATTATTTGCCATGTAGAAATATAATTTCTACCAAAAACAGTGACTGATCAGGTTAGTGATGTCGGACTGCTATTATTTTGAACACAACTGTATAAAAAGTTTCAATTGACCCCAAAAAAGCAACTCCAAATTATCTTATTTTATCTGGGTAAATTCTACAGGTTATTTTTTTCCCTGTGCAGAAAGAGGGATCTGTGTACAGCAGCTGTGGCCCGTGTCAGCTGTGAATCTCTTCTCATCCACGGATACGGTGGAGACGGCATACTCCAACAATAGTGAATTGTGATGAAGAAAATTGTGTGTTGATGATTTAAGTGTGTTAACGACTTAAATCTCACTGCAGTTCCGCGCATTTATATTCAGGAATATGACGCAGAATGTAAGTTATAACAAAATTATTTGGCGGTGAGAGCTTGTCCTCTTTCTCTCATTGTTCCTAATTCTTAAATCACATGGATAATATCCTCAAAAATCCTACCCTGCGTCATAAACCGCTTCTGTGTTTGGTACGATACTGATAATTTCCTGTCTGTAAATGAAAGTGAAAGAGAAAAAGTCAGAGTCGCCATTTTAGCAAGAAACACGAATAAGACGCTGGAATAATATAAAGATATTTTTTATTGCAAGGTAAGATTATAGTCAGCAGATACAAATAATAAAATAATCATGTTTAACCTGCGGCGTCTGCAGAAAATTTTGATTGGGGGGAGGGGGGGGGCGTCGGGATACAGTTATATTTATGGGGGGCGCACTGTACCATGTCTGTTTTGTGCTTCTGCTTAGAAAATAAAATAATCCAAATTTCGTTTTTTATTATTTTGATGTGCGGTGTCCGCCCCTAAAATCTGCCCCTGTTTAACACACATGCTGGATTTAATACTTCTCAGTATAATTAGACGTTTAATGTAATTTGATACACTGTAAATAATCGCATGGGGTAAACGTTATGGAATAATTTACCGAATGTTAAGCGAATTAATACGTTTATATAGAATGTTTTAATGACTTGAGTTCACCTGAAATACAACGCTGCCGAACATATACCGTGTGGCACTACGGGAATAAAGTACATAAAGCTCGAGAAGCCTCTGGCTGCAGCCTGCGGGAAGGCGGGGTTGGACACCTAACACCGCCCACATCCAATACGGCCTACCCTACGTCACCCCACGAGCCCGTCAATCGTGCCGTTCATTCGTCCTTCGTTTACGCAAATCATGCTGATGTTCTGAACTTCTGAAGAAGCATTTTACAGCGATTGGTTTAAGCTTTAACCCAGCAGTTTGCTTTACAGTAAACTTCTTTTTTCTTTAGTAAGTAAACAGTATAGTAAACACATAAACCAGTAACATAGCTGTTTATTATCAATTACAGTATTATTACAAATTATGATTTTTTTATAATCGTATAGGAGCAGCCTCATGTATGGAGTCCGAAACGTCGCTATGCGGCGCATGATGGTGCTTCATTCATGGTCATAACGGTCACATGGTGGGCACATCAGGACTGTATTTAAACGTTTTAGGACTATTTACCCTTGTTTATGTCGCTGTATGATGTCCATAATATAATTTCAATCTGATATCAATCTAATGCTTGTCTGTGTTGATTGGTTAATATATTGATTGGTGTATTAATATAGCCGGAGAGTAATAAAACCCATTGCAATCAAGTATGCAGTGCATTATAAAAGTATTCAGTTATCACCATTTTACTCAATTACAAAGGATAGTTAAACGTTTTCCAAATGAGCATTTTATTGCATTTCCAAAGGCACTGTAAGTTATTTCTGTGCCAACATTAATTAATTAAATAAACTTAATTAAATAAACATAATTTAATGTAGATATAGATGACAAATTATTCACAAATGATACAGAGGACAAAAAAATATATATTTTATATGATTTATTCAAATTAGATTTCAGTCTATTCGAGTCACCCTTTTCATGTTCTGAATCTAAGGGCAATTCTTAAGGGCATTTCAAGGAAAAATGGAGCACTCATAGTAATACAAGAATGACTTGAATTACACCATGATAATTATCAATATCATTTGATATGATCACGATAAAAATATTTTGCTATATCACACAGCCCTAATGGATGCTACCACAGTGGCGTTGCTAGTAACCCATAGGAAGCATGCTGAACAGTCATTTGAGCAGACAGTAATATCTGATGACGCACAAAGTCTTTAAGTGTTAAGTCTTGTTAACTACACGGAAGATATATTATCAGCAAGAAGGTCTTTACCTAGTTACCATAGTTTTGGTAGTGAGCTAACTGATGGAAACGTTTAACCAGCTGCAAAGCAACCACATGCAACCATGCGGGTCCCACAGCAAATCTTTGTGCAATAATTGACAGTCAATAGTGTGTCTAGCAGAAACAGTAACAAACAAAATAATAAATAATAGATAGCACTGTTATTACACTGGGACACAAACTAAAGATTTTTAACTTACTGACATAACAGGCACTACAATGCTTCCGTTCTGCAAGTTCGCTTTGGCTTCCGCTTTAATTAAGACATGTTGGACATGGGCGTGGCTTTCACGGTACGAATGGGCTGTGTTGGATGTGGGCGGGGTTGGATGTCCAACCCCGCCCTCCCGCAGGCTGCAACCAGACATACTTGTAAAGCTCTGAGGCTGTGTGGTGTTTTTTTAAGAAAAAAATGGCGATAACTGCTAGTGTGACATTGTTATTCCAACAGTGTCCAGTTCAACGTAAAATTGTTGATTATTAGATATTGTATTTGTATGTGTCTGTTTACCCTTCATGTTCACAGAGGCCTCAGCAGGAATCATCTGCTCTGGATCAGCACCAAAATGGGGGGAGCTGCTTCTGAAATGACCCCCCCTGTGGAGTGTAAATCAAAGAGGCCTGAGAGGTAACAGTGTTACAGCCCACTAGCATGCATGTCTCTGTGGGTCTATAGTTAGGCCATAAGGTAAAAGTAAACAGGGTTCCTAGCTAAGGCTGGGGGGCACATTAATATTTGTAGTTTAATAATAAAATACTGCATTTTTTCTTTCCCCTTCCTTCCAAAATCAGCCAGTTCTTCTATTTTAGCGGGAACCATCACATCATCCCTCCTACCCTAAATGACCACACACCGTAAACGCTGTAGAGAACAAATATATATACAAACTAACTGGGAAAAAGGAACAGCAGCCAAGTCTAGTGACAGAGGCTGTATCAGTGATAACTAAACCTTTCATACAGGAATATTAATGTTAGATAAGACAGTTTATTTCACATTAAAACTAAAAGTCTGCTTGCATGAAGAGCTTCACAGCAGCTTAAGCAGAAGACTGATCAACTGAAGGTTTAATGTGATGCTGCAAACATTGTATGAATTACATTTATATAATGAGGATTTGTTTCCTCTCGCTGCCCACAGTGTCCTGATGGAGAGAGCAGGCTCACCTGTACCCAGCTGTGTTTCCCTGAAGAGTGACAGGTCAATGGGGCTCCCACCCAGATTCAGAGAGGGACCTTTTCATACAGATCAGAGGTAAATGTGCATTTAAAGAAACACTGTTTAAAACAATCACAGTCAGTCAAAAGGCATACAGGCACACAAGCTTATAATAGTTACTTCAGCATTAGTTCAAATACAAGAACTCGTTGCCATAGGTGGAAATTAGCGGGAGAACATTTCAAACTGGATTTAAGGAAGCACTTCTTTACACAGCGTGTAGTCAGAGTATGGAATAGTCTTCCTGATAACGTAGTGCAAGCTGAATCCTTGGGTTCCTTTAAATCAGAGCTAGATAAGATTTTAACAACTCTGAGCTATTAGTTAAGTTCTCCCCAAGTGAGCTAGATGGGCCGAATGGCCTTCTCTCGTTTGTATAGTTCTTATGTTCATATGAAAATAGCTTTTTAAAGAATGCTATTTAAAGAATAGCTTTTTTAACTTTCACAAATCCTATATTTTGAAAATTTTAACAGAAGTTTTTTCTTTATTTGATATAAACTTCATCTGAGGATGAGGATTACTGCAAATAATGGAATTGGAAGTTAGTTAATTGAAAATTGTATTTCAAATTTCAATTCTCAGCGTACAACTGGAAAAAAGCCAGCTGACCTGTACACAGCTGGTATCCATTAAAAATGACTGAACAATAAATTGTCTTCTTCTGGGACGGATGTTTCTGTTTCATTAAGAAACTAAATGCATTCTCATGGACTCAGATTAACAGGTTAAATGGACCAGTCCCTGTTAACATTTACAGCTTTTTGCAGACACTCTTATCCAGAGCGACTTCCATTTTTCCTAAATTCAGGAACAGTCCCCCTGGAGCAAGTTGGAGTTAATGGTCTTGCTCAGGGACCCAACTCTGGTGGTGGTAGTACAAGAGGTGGGTTTCAAACCCATGATCTCTTAGTTTAAAGGCAAGCATTCTAACCACTAGACCACCTAGACACCAGTCTGTTAACAACTCACTGGGTTGTCCTGTTATTTTATCAGAAACGAAAAAAATCAAACAATTGCTTTCTTACAGTTTGCACACAGTACAATCTTGTCATGCCCACTTGGAGTGTGCAGCCTGGATTTTTGGTCTATTGGACTTTTTGTGAGTCTGGACATGTCAACTGTGCATGTACAATTGTTCCTCAATTCTGGTGGAATATCATTGCTGTATTCATGCACCAACCATGACTGCCTGTGTCGACTGACAAATGCAGTATACTGTATATGCAGACTTCTTAACCCACTATCAGTGAATGTGCTCCAAGATAGCGCCCCCTGGAGTGGATGGCAAGAATGATGTTCTTGAGTTTTGCCATCATCCTCTTCTCCACTACTGCTTCCAGTGGGTCCAGGGTCAGTCCTGTGATGGAGATGGCCTTCCTGATGGGTTTGCTCAGGGTCAGTCCTGTGATGGAGCTGGCCCTCCTGATGAGTTTGTTCAGAGTCAGTCCTGTGATGGAGCTGGCCCTCCTGATGGGTTTGCTCAGGGTCAGTCCTGTGATGGAGCTGGCCCTCCTGATGGGTTTGCTCAGGGTCAGTCCTGTGATGGAGCTGGCCCTCCTGATGAGTTTGTTCAGAGTCAGTCCTGTGATGGAGCTGGCCCTCCTGATGGGTTTGCCCAGGGTCAGTCCTGTAATGGAGCTGGCCCTCCTGATGAGTTTGTTCAGAGTCAGTCCTGTGATGGAGCTGGCCCTCCTGATGGGTTTGCTCAGGGTCAGTCCTGTGATGGAGCTGGCCCTCCTGATGGGTTTGCCCAGGGTCAGTCCTGTAATGGAGCTGGCCCTCCTGATGAGTTTGTTCAGAGTCAGGCCTGTGATGGAGCTGGTCTTCCTGATGAGTTTGTTCAGAGTCAGTCCTGTGAAGGAGCTGGTCTTTCTATTAAGTTTGTTCAGAGTCAGTTCTGTGATGGAGCTGGCCCTCCTGGTGACTTTGTTCAGAGTCAGGCCTGTGATGGAGCTGGTCTTCCTGATGAGTTTGTTCAGAGTCAGTTCTGTGAAGGAGCTGGTCTTTCTATTAAGTTTGTTCAGAGTCAGTTCTGTGATGGAGCTGGCCCTCCTGGTGACTTTGTTCAGAGTCAGGCCTGTGATGGAGCTGGTCTTCCTGATGAGTTTGTTCAGAGTCAGTTCTGTGATGGAGCTGGCCCTCCTGATGACTTTGTTCAGAGTCAGGCCTGTGATGGAGCTGGTCTTCCTGATGAGTTTGTTCAGAGTCAGTTCTGTGAAGGAGCTGGTCTTTCTATTAAGTTTGTTCAGAGTCAGTTCTGTGATGGAGCTGGCCCTCCTGGTGACTTTGTTCAGAGTCAGGCCTGTGATGGAGCTGGTCTTCCTGATGAGTTTGTTCAGAGTCAGTTCTGTGATGGAGCTGGCCCTCCTGATGACTTTGTTCAGAGTCAGGCCTGTGATGGAGCTGGTCTTCCTGATGAGTTTGTTCAGAGTCAGTTCTGTGAAGGAGCTGGTCTTTCTATTAAGTTTGTTCAGAGTCAGTTCTGTGATGGAGCTGGCCCTCCTGGTGACTTTGTTCAGAGTCAGGCCTGTGATGGAGCTGGTCTTCCTGATGAGTTTGTTCAGAGTCAGTTCTGTGAAGGAGCTGGTCTTTCTATTAAGTTTGTTCAGAGTCAGTTCTGTGATGGAGCTGGCCCTCCTGGTGACTTTGTTCAGAGTCAGGCCTGTGATGGAGCTGGTCTTCCTGATGAGTTTGTTCAGAGTCAGTTCTGTGATGGAGCTGGCCCTCCTGGTGACTTTGTTCAGAGTCAGGCCTGTGATGGAGCTGGTCTTCCTGATGAGTTTGTTCAGAGTCAGTCCTGTGATGGAGCTGGCCCTCCTGGTGAGTTTGTTCAGAGTCAGTCCTTTGATGGAACTGGCCCTCCTGATGAGTTTGTTCAGAGTCAGGCCTGTGATGGAGCTGGTCTTCCTGATGAGCTTGTTCAGAGTCAGTCCTGTGAAGGAGCTGGTCTTCCTATTGAGTTTGTTCAGAGTCAGTCCTGTGATGGAGCTGGTCTTCCTGATGAGTTTGTTCAGAGTCAGTCCTGTGATGGGGCTGGCCCTCCTGATGAGTTTGTTCAGAGTCAGTCCTGTGAAGGAGCTGGTCTTCTATTGAGTTTGTTCAGAGTCAGTCCTGTGATGGAGCTGGCCCTCCTGATGAGTTTGTTCAGAGTCAGTCCTGTGATGGAGCTGGCCCTCCTGATGAGTTTGTTCAGAGTCAGTCCTGTGATGGAGCTGGCCCTCCTGATGAGTCTGTTCAGGGTCAGTCCTGTGATGGAGCTGGCCCTCCTGATGAGTTTGTTCAGAGTCAGTCCTGTGATGGAACTGGCCTTCCTGATGAGTTTGTTCAGAGTCAGTCCTGTGAAGGAGCTGGCCCTCCTGATGAGTTTGTTCAGAGTCAGTCCTGTGATGGAGCTGGCCCTCCTGATGAGTTTGTTCAGAGTCAGTCCTGTGATGGAGCTGGCCCTCCTGATGAATTTGTTCAGAGTCAGTCCTTTGATGGAGCTGGCCCTCCTGATGAGTTTGTTCAGAGTCAGTCCTGTGAAGGAGCTGGTCTTCCTATTGAGTTTGTTCAGAGTCAGTCCTGTGATGGAGCTGGTCTTCCTGATGAGTTTGTTCAGTGTCAGTCCTGTGAAGGAGCTGGTCTTCCTGATGAGTTTGTTCAGTGTCAGTCCTGTGATGGAGCTGCCTTTTCTGGTGGTTTAGTCATTTTGGCAAGATCGCCGACTCCAGATGGTTGATTGCGTTAAAAACAAAAGAGCACATTAAGGCTTCCAGATCAATCACAATCCTTTAACATTAACATTGACACCTCTAAGGTGTAATATTAGTGATACGCCAATAGTACGGTATTGCTGGGAATTTTTCTCTGATGGTCTCACTGCTTGTCATATAGAAGGTGCGTTTGGTTGCCACACGCTTCATATTGATAAATAAAACTTTGTGTCCTGTTTTGAACCAGCATGAGACGCGACTGAAAGTCGCAGCACTGATTGCTGGTGTCTGTGACTGTAAGCACTTGCATTCTCTATGTCCCAGTAGATCACGATGATTCAAGGGGTGAAATAAGTTTGTAGTATTTCCAGTTTTAGTTGGCACAAATTTTACAGTTACAAACACAGCACCAGTATGTTGTGTGTTCGACTTCTTGAAACTGCCAAAGTATCACAGCACCACTGATGTCTTTTTACCTGGTTTATCCACAATATCTGCGTTTTAACCCTTTCTCGCATATTTCAGTTCGTAACTCGCTGAAATCTTATTATAGAAACGTGAAAAAATGCTGACTAAATCCGTAATTTATCTTCTTTTCAAAACGTCAATTGTCGGAAGTAAAATGAGGTTGAGTCGGCAAAAAAGTAAACCATGTCACTTGTACAGTAGTACAGCTCTCACCTGAAGATCGCTATTCACATTCTAAATAGCCGCATTAGCGCGTATTCAAATTGCATTCGTATGGTAATTTGATGAACAACGCAACAGTGAAACGCGATCCAGATACATCCCCATCAGCACCATAAAAGGGAGGGGGGGATGTGAACAGGTGTGAATGGTTCATACATACACATGAGAGCTCCTACATATTCAATGAAAGGAGCCAGAAATAGTTACATGAGTTAGATTTTTCTTATTTATTTATCCAACTGAATGTTGCAACTACACCATTTAGTCATCTTCATGTAGCCAAGACTTTGGTGATCATTTGATGTCAAATTACAAACTTCACATAAATCTGACATATTTACAAAGTACACTAAGAATAAGATGAGTTACATCTTAAGTTGATTCGTACTTTACAAGACATTTTTCCAGAGTTGTCCACAAGAAGGTTGGAGCAACACAAATATTACAAATATTACAAAGACTGCATAAATGGATACTTTGTTAAATGTTTGCTTTTCTTTTCTTTTCAGTTGTGTGATTCAATAATTGCATATATTGCAGGGAGGAAAGGCAATAAGTATCATAGGACTGGAAGATATTAATACCAACATATCATGTTATGCACATGCAGTTCTTACACCACTAGTCAGCTAAATTAAGATCAGGGTTTTTTCACTTTCAACTCTGTACGGTCATTATAGCGCGGGGAGTTTACATTTTTGCTCTGTCATCAGTTTGTGGAATTTTAATTATTCCTTTTCAAGATGCAAGCAGAGGTAAAACTACTGGCTCAGCATTTCTGCCTGACGCCCCTCCTACGGTGCCGCTTGGCCGGCTGCAGGGTCATCAGCCGGGAGCCTCCCTTCACAGATGTTTCGCTCCTTTAATCCCGGAACATCTCAGGGTGGTGGAGCAGCGAAAGGGACGTCTCCCTAACACTCCCTGCAGCCTGCCCTGAGATCCCTCTCTCCCCCACGCCTTGTCCTTCCTTCGCAGCCAGAGCCAGAAGCTCCCTTACTCTGCCTCATGGGCTAGATCTTGCATTGCTCTCCTCTGCCTGTGGCCTGTGAGACCAAAGGTGTTCAGGAGCCACTGCATGGATGTTCCAGCAAAGCCCCTGCACCTGACTTCCACCGGGAGTGTAAGAGCCCTCCAGCCGGCTTGAGAGCATGCAGCAGCCAGGTCTGCACATCTCTCTCTCTTCCTCTCATAGGCAGCCTCCATCTGCTCCTCCCATGGGACGGTCAGCTCGTTGGCGGGTGTTGACCAAAGCACTTTGTCAGGGCGAAGGGGTGAACTGGTGATCTCAGCCGGAAATTTCAGCTGGCGACCTAGATCAGCTGCCAGCTGCCACTCTCCCCCCGGGGACGAGAGGGTGAACCCTGCGTTGGTGCTGCGCTGTGCTACTCCCCCCTGCCTAACGAACTGGATCCATCCCTGGGATGATGGGATGCTGGTACGGTTTACCTCCAGCCTCCGTGTCTCCAGCAGCTCAGCCAGCTTGCACAGGACTTTGTCGTGCCGCCATCTATATCTGCCCTGTGCCAGTGCTGCCTTGCAGCTGCAAAGGATGTGCTTGAGGCCTGGGTTTGGGGAGCTGCAGAGGTAGCAGGGTTCTTCTGAGCCATACCAGGCTGGGGAGTGTGTCATAAGTGGCCCTGATGAGGAAGCTCAGCCTTGCCTGGGCTGAGCTCCACATCTCCGCCCAGGTAATGGTCCTGCTGGTCACAGCTTCCCAGGTGGACCATTTGCCTCGCTGTTGTTGGCTCACTGCTGTAACTTTGTTGTACTCCTCATCCATTCTGGTCACCTTGGAGATGATGAGATCTTTCCTCTCCTTCTTGTTGGCTTTAGACCATCTTAGTACTGGTGTTCCCCATCCTAGTCCAGCTCAGCCAGGCTGCATAAAGCCCACGATCTCCTGGTGTTTCAGCCTCTCTGTGGCCATATCTACTGCTTGTGCTACATTCCACTTTCATCCGGTCCGGACTTGTAGGTCTGCATTTCGGATAGACGGGTCTGGCGAGTCTCGTAGCTCCAATAGGAGTCTCACCTTCTCCTTCTTGTAACCCAGGCTGATTGACTGAAGTGGGAGCTGTAGCATATTTTTGCCAAAGAGTGCTGCATTGGAGAGGCAGTGGGGGAGAGGCAGCAGGGGAGAGGCATCGGGGGAGAGGCAGCGGAGGAGAGGCAGCAGGGGGAGAGGCAGCAAAGGGGAGAGGCAGCAGGGGGAGAGGCAGCAAAGGGGAGAGGCAGCAGGGGGAGAGGCAGCAGGGGGAGAGGCAGCAAAGGGGAGAGGCAGCGGAGGAGAGGCAGCGGGGGAGGCTGAGCCAGTTCCTGATGTAATTGTTGGCCTTTGCTTCCAGTTTCAGGACTGTTGTCATGGTGATCTCGCACAGCTTCAGTGGCCACATCATGCGTTGGTACAAGGTGACCTGGTAACACCAAACCTTGAATTTTCTGGGCAGGGAGCACTGATTGATCTTGTGAAGGCCGTCCAGGAGTTGGGTTGTAATGGCTAAGGCCATATGCTTGTCGGAAAGATCAGCCGTCTATAGCCTTCCGAGGCTTCACACTGGTTCTTCCACTACCAGGAGAATCCTTTCGCCATCCATGGTGAAACAGATATTGTCATTCCTAACCCCCTTCCGGATTGAGAGGCTACGGGACTTTGTGGGCTTGATTTTCATGCGGACCCATGCTAGCAATTCCTCCAGCCTTTTTAGGAGTCTTGCTGTGCACGCTGCTGTTTGGAGGAGCGTGGTGACATCATCCATGGAACTCCGTATGGGCGGGAGTCTTTGGCCTGTTTGGGACTTTGCCCCTCCAACCATTTGTCTCCCACCTATCAGGATGATCTCGAATGCAGACGTAAAGAGGATGGGAGAGATGGATCATCCCATTGCTATTCCCTTCTCCAGCTGGTGCCAGGCAGTTGTGATGTCCCGGGTTGTGTAGCAAACATATAGGCTATTGAAGTAGTTTGCTATCAGCTTCTGGATGCTTGGTGGTACATAGAAAAACTCCAGGGCGAAGGTGATGAGCTGGTGGGGAACTGAGCCGAAGGCGTTTGCGAGGTCTAACCAGACAACATGCAGGTCCGACTTGCTGTGCCTGGCTCTCTGGATTTGTTCCCAGATCATCGTAGCGTGTTCCATGCAGCCGGGGAGCCCTGGGACGCCTGCCTTCTGGCAACCAGTATGGATGTCATTGTTGACCAGGAGGAAGTTGGTCAGGCATATAGCCAGGATTAATCTAATATATGTTTAAAACTCAGTTTAAAGTTTACCTCCACTGTTTTTGCATGAGCACTGCATACATTCTCTCTGACAATCATAATCATTTTGATCCTTGCTGCTTATACAAATTTGTGAAAAATTTATGCTGAACTTAATTTTTGATATATAAATACACCAATTTCTTACAACAAAATAATAAAATAATACCATGCTGTCCTAGTATATTATACAAAATATTTTATCCCATGTTCCTGCTATCTTGTTGTATCTGTTCTGATCTGTTCTTCTAATTGCAATTTAAGCTTTGGGTCCTTCCTTTGTCCACATATCCATTATTATTACTTTTATTTTTTGTTTTATTTTGTTTATCATTGTTTTCTGATTTCGCCACTTTTTCAAGAGGCAGTTGTATTGTGTTTCAGAAGCAGGCTACTTGCATAACCATAACCAAAGACAGCATTTCAAGTCCCACCCCAAAGTATCAAAGTACCAAAAAAGTACCTCAGCTGGTTTGGCAATTTCGGTACTGGAAAGTACTATACGTACTACAAACTCCTGTGCAGTGACACTATCAAGGCAAAGTATGACCCTGAGGGTGCTGCTCTGTTCCCACATTTCATCCCTGAATGTAAGAACATTGTAAGAACATAAGAACTATACAAACGAGAGGAGGCCATTCGGCCCATCGAGCTCGTTTGGGGAGAACTTAACTAATAGCTCAGAGTTGTTAAAATCTTATCTATAGCTCTGATTTAAAGGAACCCAAGGATTCAGCTTGCACTACGTTATCAGGAAGACTATTCCATACTCTGACTACACGCTGTGTAAAGAAGTGCTTCATTAAATCCAGTTTGAAATGTTCTCCCTCTAATTTCCACCTATGGTCATGAGTTCTAGTATTTAAACTAATATTGAAATAGCCATTTGGCTGAGCAGCATCCAGACCTGTTAGAATCTTATAGACCTGGATAATGTCCCCCCTCAGTCTCCTTTGCTTGAGGCTGAACAGATTTAGCTCAACTAACCTTTCCTCATATGACATTCCTCTAAGACCAGGAATCATTCTTGTGGCCCTACGCTGCATTTTTTCTAAGGCCGCAATGTCCTTTTTAAGATATGGTGACCAAACCTGCACACAATATTCTAGGTGAGGTCTCCCCAAGGAATTGTATAATCTTAGCATTACCTCCCTTGACTTAAACTCCACACACCTGGAGATATACCCCAACATCCTATTGGCCTTTTTTATTGCTTCCCCGCACTGGCGAGAATGAGACATGGAAGCATCAACATACACACCAAGGTCTTTCTCATAATCAGCTACCTTTATTTCAGTAGGTCCCATAAAATACCTGTACTTTATATTTCTGCTCCCTACATGGAGTACCTTACATTTGTCTATGTTAAATTTCATCTGCCAGTTATCGGCCCAGTCACTAATTAAATCAAGATCCCGCTGTAGCTGCTGAGCCGCTAGTTCAGTATCTGCTACACCACCCACCTTGGTGTCATCTGCAAATTTCACCAGTTTACTGTATATATTGGTGTCTATATCATTTATGTAAATTAGGAACAATAGTGGTCCTAAAATTGAACCCTGCGGTACCCCACTATGAACGCAAGCCCACTGTGACATTGTGCCTCTTATAACTACTCGCTGCATCCTATCTGTTAACCAGTCATCAATCCAGGTCGCTACAATTCCTAAAATACCTGTCCCTTTGAGTTTAAGTAAGAGCCTCTTGTGGGGGACAACATCAAATGCCTTTTGGAAATCTAAGTAGATGACATCATAGGCCTTCTCTCCGCCTATAAGCTGCTCAGATGCCCTGCACATGCGGCAGCACATGATGAAGTGATGATTTGAGGTGTGATGAAGACAAACAAAACTTCACACAGGAATCATCTCAGTCAGTATGTTTACATGCACACCAAGAAAAACTAATTATTGTGTTAGTCTGACTAAACCCAGACTTTTAAAGTGCATGTAAACGGCCCTAACCCCCCTCAAGGATATTTACACTGGCAGACTCCACCAGTAACAGAGCCAGTATCATCAAAGACTCCTCACACCCTGGACGCTACCTCTTCTCCCCCCTCATCCCAAGAAAGGTTATTCAGGGCAACTGGACTTGTTTAGTTCATTGAAAACATTCCGCCCTTCAATCCAGAGGGCTTTCTCAATTCTGACTGACTGGTTAGAGTAGCAGGTTTATAAACCCTGCGGAGCCCTGAAGTCGTTAATACTTGATGGTCACATGTGGGTTGTTGTGTCCCCTGGCTTTCATGTACGTCACTGTGACCACCTGGGCCAGGGTGTGAATGACTGTGAAACCGTCTGGGTAGAGTTGAAAGAACAGCATTGTAAGTGGGTGAATTATGCCTAAGGCCGCCTCTTCTGTTTAACGAGGGTCGTTTTCTTGCAGTAAACTGCTTCTCTCACACCTCGTTTGAACCAGTCAGCCTCCCGGTTCAGAATCTTAACGTCCTGGTCTTCAAAGGACTGGCCCTTGTCTTTCAGATGTACACTGTAAAAAAAAATGTTCAGCCAACTCAAAAATTCAAGGCAACATGCTGCGATAACATTTTTGAGTTAAGCTAGCCAACTCAATTACAGAAGTTTAACAAACCTATAGACAGAGGTTCAGCTAACTTTGACTTCAGAGTTAAGGCAACACTGTAATACAAGTTAGATTAACCTAGGTATAAAGTTTCAATAAACTTGGATTGTTAAATTGTCAACACTATTTTGCAAGTTCGATTAACATAGGTACAGAGGTTTAGTCAACTTTGTTTGAGGAGTCAAATTAAATACCTCCTGAGACCCAAGGAAAAAAGTGTCCTTCAATTGTAGGTTATTTGTCTTTGGAGGAAATAAGACATCTTACAATTTAGATTTTTTCAAATTTATTCTTATTTTAATTTCACAGCATGTCCTCTTTAGTGCACAACAAGAATAAATACGTTTCCCAACATCAGTGAAAAAATAAATGCAAAAATACAATGTCCACTACAATGGACATAAATGAATAGGTCGGGTCTCAGGAGGTTAAATAAACCTGCCTTGTTTAGGTGACATTTTAAGAGTTAATGTTTTCATTAACTTTTTTAAATAGCAAGATTCAACTGTAATATTTCAAGTTGCCTTGTTTAGCGTAATAAAAAACTTATATTACCATTAGAACTCACTGAAAAAATTTTCACGTAGGATTGATGTATAATTTTCTTTAATGTGTTCAACTTTAATTTTTTAGCTGCCCCATTTTAATATGCGCACAAGAAGTCATGAGGATCAGAAGAGCCATCCCAGATTTACCCACCATCATGAGAAAGACTCTGACCAAAAAGGACCTTGCAGCTTTTTTTTTTTTGTCTTATATTGAAGTTTTGCTGGCTCTGTTCTGACTGATCTTAGAGGTTAGAGAGCTGTGGTCTTGGTGGTTTTATAGCATGTTGATATCAAGACAGATGAAAAACTCTAGGAAACGTACTGGGTGTGTCTCCCGAGTGATTTGTATTTTAATGTTGTAGTGGTGTATTTGATTGCAGGTCCCGCCCTTTGATGATTAACATATTTGGAAAGGTTTCAGGACAGTTTCTGTGCAGCTCCTGGTACCACCCACTCCCCTTTAGACCAATGGTGCTGGATGTATATTTGCATAGTATGATATAGTACTGTCTTTGACTTAAGATTTTTTTAATCCACCATGATTGTGATGAATAGGGCAAGAGAACAAAAACCACATAAATGGCTTTAGTCTGCTTGCCAGTGAGTAGTTCAGATGGAGTATCCTCTACGGTTCAAAGAAAATGATATGGAAAATGATTTGCTTTGATTCACAGCCAAGACCCTCTAGGAAATGCATCCAGATCATACAGTATGTACCTCTATAATTGATATACTTTGAAAGAATGTGTTGCAAAGCACAACAAGATTTCTTGGGGATGCATACACATAAGAACAACAGCACTTAGACCAATTAATATACATCAAACCAAAAGCAGTAGCTGTTAAATGTGGCAAAGACTAATATCAGTGCCATACCATCCTCAATTGTGGTGGGTTTCTAAAAATTAAGCTTAATGAAAATCTGAATATTAAATGAGCAGAATGATTTCATTGGTTTTCAATCCAAGTTGTGGTCTAAAGACAAAAGGTACTGTTTCTGGCCACTGTATCTTGTTTATAGCTATTTATGCAAGGATGCAACAATGTGTTGTAATAAAGTGGACTGTTGCAGTAAACTGGCTTTTGGGTTATTTAGTTCTTTCAAATTATATTTATTAGTTGAGAATGAGCAGTTTTATTGGTTTTAAGTGCAAAAATCTAATGTATTAGCTTGACTACTTTAAGTTGAACTGACTTGAAAAAAATATATTAACCAAACTTGAAAAAAGTTTGAAAAAATTAAGTAATATTTTAAGTTGATCCAATGTTTCCTTTTTAGCCTGTAGGTTCTAATAGTAATATGTTTTTTAGTACTCTAAACAAGGCAACTTGAAATATTACAGTTGAATCTTGCTATTTAAAAAAGTTAATGAAAACAGTAACTCTTAAAATGTCACCTAAGCAAGGCAGGTTTATTTAAATTTAACTTGACTCCTCAAACAAAGTTGAATAAACCTCTGAACCTATGTTAATAGAACTTGCAAAATAGTGTTGACAATTTAACAATCTAAGTTTATTGAAACTTTGTACCTAGGTTAATCTAACTTGTATTAGTGTTGCCTTAAGTCTTAAGTCAAAGTTAGCTGAACCTCTGTCTATAGGTTTGTTGAACTTTTGTAACTGAGTTGACTTAACTCAAAAATGTATTGCAGCATGTTGCCTTGAATTTTTGAGTTGACTGAACATTTTTTTACAGTGTAGGTTAATCTAACTTGTATTAGTGTTGCCTTAACTCTTAAGTCAAAGTTAGCTGAACCTCTGTCTATAGGTAATTTGTTGAACTTTTGTAACTGAGTTGACTTAACTCAAAAATGTTATCGCAGCATTTTGCCTTGAATTTTTGAGTTGGCTGAACATTTTTTTTTTTTACAGTGTAGGTGAACTGCTGAGTCTTGTCCTGATTGGTTGGCTCTTCTGTGCCGTGCCATGTGTTTATTGAGCTGCTGTTTGGTTTCTCCTGTGTACAGATCTGTACATTCCTCACTGCACTGAACTGCATATACTACGCTGCTCTGTTTGTGTCTGGGTGTTTTGTCTTTGAGGTGGACCAGTTTCTGTCTCAGTGTGTTGCCTGGTGTGAAATGTGTAGCACTGCTACAACTGACAGGGAAGAGAACAAACGTAAGAGTGTTATCATCCCTTATGTTGCAGGGGTGGCTTAAAAGCTCAGGAGGATTTTCACGGCATCCCTGTACATTTCAAACACATTGTACTCAGACACTCACACTGTAAGAGGATGGCTGCTTCTTTTTGTATGTTGTTCTTATTTCTTATTTATTACTTTAACTTATATTGCTAAACAGAAAGCTGCTGAACTATTATTTCACTGTTTCTGTAATAGTGACAATAAAGGTCTGTCTGCCTGGCTGAACTTAATTTATGATGTAAGAAATACTGGTATATTTATATAATAGAATAATACTGTGCTGTCCGTCTGATGATAAACTGAGTTTATCATTTGCTCAATTTAGTTGTCTGTCCAGTATAGTTGTTTATGTATGACAATTACACATGGTGTTGGCATAACTGTGTAGTTAATTTACCATTCATAACTGTGTAGTTAATTTTACATCCATTAATGTGTAGTTAATTTTACATTAATTTTAACAATATAACTGTTGTTGGCTGCATTAGTTGATATTAGTTGTACCAATTTGATTTTATTTGTCAATCCAGATGTATAGCATTTCTTTCTAATTTAGATAGAGTTTTTAAATGAATGGAGGAAATATTTTTACAGTGCATCAACAATTTAAGCATGGACAGAAAATAAACACTTTTTTTTAAGGTCTATTGTTTGTAAAAATGTTGATATTGAGCTGTCAGAGACCATCATAAATTCTCAGGATATTTACTCAGTTTGCTGCCTGAGGATGGTGAATGAATATTGTTAGTTAGCTCTGCTAATTAAGCTGAAATCTGTTTGAAATCAAGTTACTCCCTCTGAAAGCCATTGAATACAAAGGGCTACATATCAAACTGTCCGTCCTGTCTGCCGTATCTCTGTGTGGTGGAGCAGGATGTCACTGGTTCTCTTCTGCTGTTATGAGAAGATTGATGTTATGAAGCTGCCCTAATGAGTAAAGTTTAGAATGACACCTTACATTTTTACACATTAAAATACACCACTAGGTTATTCTGTGTCAGCAGCAAGAGCACTTTTAATGGGGACCATTACAGACTTTCTGTTACACTTGTGTAGATTTGAGATCTTTATATTTCTGCCTTATTCACAGAGACCAAATGGAAGGATGCAATTCAGATCTACAGGATAAACTGGGTCTATATTCCATACTGAAGGTTTGTATTCATTGCTGAAATATATTTTCTGAAGTGTTGTGTGAATTGGCTTATATTTTATACAGCTGTACAGTAAGAAACTAATCATGTTAAAGGAAAGACATTCAAACCTGCAATTACAAATGAAACTATGAAATGGTTTGGCTCAAATAGCAACAATTAACTGTGATGGTGTATTTTAGTCACTAGAGGAAAATGCTGTGAGGTTCCTGAAGGACGAGCTAAAGAAGATCACGAGGTGCCTAGATCAAAATTACCCAGAATGTTCTGAGCCTCAGCTGGAGGAGGACAATGACCTGGACAGTGATGGTCAGATGCAGACGACCTGTGGTAGAGAGGGAGCTCTGAAGATCACACTGTACATCCTGAGGACCATGAAGCAAAATGATCTCGCCGATATGCTGGAGAAAAGTAAGAGCTAAATCTCATTCTGTGTGTGTTTGTTTTGCCTCAAAAAAATAGTATATGGAAAAAAACATGTATTACATTTCAGTTTATCATTTAATTTAATTTGATTTAGTTTTGTTTATATCAGTAAAAAATGTGTTTTTTCATTTCAGGGCATCTTCTGTTACAATGTCAGTGCAGAATCAAAGGGACCCTGAAGCAGAAATGTGAGTGTGTATTTGAAGGGAAAGCTAAGGAAGGACAGCCAACACTTCTCAATGAAATTTACACAGAACTCTACATAACTGAAGGTGGAACTGGAGCAGTCAGTGATGAACATGAAGTGAGACAGATTGAAACAGCATCCAAGAAAAGGCAAACAGAAGATACTACAGTCAAGTGCAATGATATATTTAAACCCTTATGTGGGCGTGAGACACCTATCAGAACTGTACTCACTAAAGGGGTGGCAGGTATCGGGAAAACAGTCTCTGTGCAGAAATTTATTCTAGACTGGGCAGAAGGAAAAGCAAACCAGGATGTTCACTTCATATTTGCTCTTCCTTTCCGGGACCTGAATTTGATTAAGGATGAATACAGTCTGATTGAACTGCTTCACCACTTTGTCCCTGATCTCAAATCAGTTGAACCCACTGAGCTGTTTAGGTACAAAGTCTTGTTCATCTTTGATGGGCTGGATGAATGTCGCCTTCCTCTAGATTTTCAGAACAATGAGAGCTGGTTTGATGTAACAAAGAAAATGTCACTGGATGTGCTGTTGACTAACCTCATTAAGGGGAATCTGCTCCCATCCGCTCTCCTCTGGATAACCTCCCGGCCAGCAGCAGCCAATCAGATACCTCCTGAGTGTGTCCACCAGGTGACAGAGATGCGAGGGTTTGGTGATGCCCAGAAGGAGGAGTATTTCAGGAGGAGATTCAGTGATCAGTGTCTGGCCAGCAGGATTATCACACATGTGAAATCATCAAGGAGCCTCTTCATCATGTGCTACATACCTGTGTTCTGCTGGATTTCAGCCACTGTCCTTGAGAAGCTTTTTAATGAAACTGACAGGGGAGAAATTCCAAGGACTCTGACTCAAATGTACACACACTTCTTGATCTTTCAGACAAGTTTAAAAAATGACAAGTACATGAAAAATAGTGAAACTAAGCTTAAGGAATACAGCAAGAAATTCCTGTTAAAACTTGGTAAACTGGCTTTTGATAACCTTGAGAAAGGCAATCTCATATTTTATGAGCAAGATCTGACAGAGAATGACATTGATGTCACTGAAGCTTCAGTTTACTCTGGAGTGTGTACAGAAGTCTTTAAAGAGGAGTATGGGCTGTATCAGGAGAAGGTGTACTGCTTTGTGCATCTGAGCATCCAGGAGTATCTCGCTGCTTTATGCAAGTTTCTGTCAAACTCATCAGCTGACCTGCTGAAGACTGCAGTGGATCAGGCATTAAAGAGCAAGAATGGACACTTGGACCTCTACCTCCGCTTCCTACTGGGCCTCTCAACAGACTCCAGTAAGACTCTTTTACAAAGGCTACTGGGAGAGACAAGAACCAGCTCATATGACATTAAAGAAACAACTAAATACATCAAGGGGAAAATAAAGGACAATTTATCTCCAGAAAGGACCATCAACCTGTTCCACTGTCTGACTGAGCTGGGTGACAATTCTATAGTAGAGGAAGTACAAAGATACCTGAATTCAGGAAGCCTTTCAGCAGAAGACCTCTCACCTGCACAGTATTCAGCTCTGGCGTTTGTGATGCTGATGTCAGATGAGGAGCTGGATGTGTTTGATCTGAAGAAATTTGTCAGATCAGATAAGGAGCATTGGAGGCTGCTGCCTGTGGTCAAGACATCTAGGACAGCTCTGTAAGTAAGGATTTGAAAATGTATCTTGTCTGGCAGTAACATATTAACATTGTTTAAAATATGTAAAATATACAATTTATTTCGCTTTGTCGGTTAATACCTGGGCTGGATTTGTTTTTGATAATCTGGGACCCAAATTTTATAATGACTGAGGGTAGTGATGTAATAAAAAAAACAAAAAGTAACATTTCCATTGCATTACCAAACGCCTCAGTAGTGCCTCATTGGACCGGTGTTCTATCAAATTTTCCTACCTTGTCAGAATTTCCTACTGCAGCATGTATTTATAGCAACATCTATCGGTTTTTGCTGCACTATCAAACAATCCTACCTGGAATCCTGCCAGAACATACTACCATCAGTAATTAACCTGTTTTAACATTATGTCCATCACAGTGTCATAATTAATCTACAGGTAGTGGATTCTGATAGTTCAGATACACCCATCAGAACATACTACCATCAGTAATTAACCTGTTTAAACATTAATTATGACACTGAAATGGACATAATCTACAAGTAGCGGATTCTGATAGCCCAGATGCACCCATCAGAACATACTACCATCAGTAATTAAATTGTTTAGATATTATGAAACTTTAATGGCCAATAAACCACATCATATTCTGATAGCTCAGATACTGTACATATCAGATGTTCTGATGGCTGTATCTGGGTTATCAGAATATGCTACCTATAGTTTATACATACACACACGCACAGTCTTCATTTATTTGTTCTATAACAATAATAACTAACAGTCATTTCTTATGTTCTCCAAAAAGTTACTGACATCTTGCTGGATTGCTAGATGAACACTGCTTCAGTTCCCAAACCTCTCCTCAGGGGCACCTCAGCCATTCCATGTATTTGTAAAGTTTCACCACCAGCTCACTTAATTCACTAATTTAACTGATTAAGAAAAGTCAATGAGGTATTGAGTTATGAGATGTGTTAGGGCTTGTCCTTTAAGGTGCGCAATTGCGCGTGCACGCCATCACGCGCCTAAAATGGTGAAGAGCTGCGCAAAGAAATGCGCGCCTATCAATAAAAAAGACATGATGTATTTATACTACTATTTCATTTGAAATCGTATCAGTTATTGTTAATATTGTATAGGTTTACATTATGAGTAACATTACAGTAATGGAACTTCAGGGAGCATTACATTACTTAGCAACATATGATAGGTGACTTCTGAATTGTGTCGCATCTGTTAGCCTCTGTAATTACAGTATTAACAGTATTTCAATTCTTTTCAGAAAACACTTCATTGTCTAATACTCGGTCGTGAGATATTTTAGACCACGTTTTATGACCTTGAAAATGTACGTATGCATTTTCTCCGTCGTCAATACGTTGCTAATAAGCCTGCCTGCTTTTGTTGGCTGCAGTGGTATTGGACTTTCTTTACAGCGTTGATTTAAACTCCTCATAACCTTGCGTAATCAGCATGCAGTCTTCCTCCGTGAAACATAGAGATCGCGCTATGCGTCAAACGGTGCCTTGCGTTGCCGAACATGCTCTACATATGTGAACGCGCACAAACTCCAATGCAGTTAACCCTTTCAGGCTCAAATTGAGTTTTTGTTGCTAAAGGACAACCAAGACCTGCAGTGGTACTTTTGAGTAAAAAAAACTCATAAATTATGTATCTGGGGTAATAAGGTAGTTAGTTTTTAACTGTTGCAAATCAGCAACGCCTGCCTTGAGAGGGTTAACACCGATTTAACTAACCAACTTCTTAACTGGCGTCGTAGTACAGCATTTATTATGTCCGTAGATAAGATCGATTAGAATGTACACACACACACCACGCATATGACCTGTACAAAATGCATGCATGAGAAATCATGGTAATGTATTCATGTACATGTATGTCAGGGTTACCCTATGCCACACAGCAAATGTGCCAGTGTTAAATTAACACTGCATGGTGTCTATATGTGACCACAACATTCAGTGTTACCTTTAACACTTTTCAGTGTGCAGTGAGTGTTGTTTTTAAAGTGTTAATATTTATTAACTCTTATAGTGTTCAATTTACAACCTAGAGTGTTGTCAAAGAGTCTCCACCTCCACATATCTGCCCCATTTTAATATGCGAACAAGACATCATGAGGATCTGAAGAGCCATCTCAGATTTACCCACCATCATGAGAAAGACTCTGACCAAACAGGACCTTACAGCTTTTTCTTATTTTTTATTAAAGTTTTGCTGTCTTGAAGATTAGAGAGCTGGGAGCATGTTGTTGTCACAGAAAAAACTCGAAGATGTACAGAACGTGTCTCCAGATTGGTGTTTATAAATTAATAGTGTGGGAGTATGTTTGACTGCCAGTCCTGCCTTTGGATGATTAACATATGTGGGAAAAGTGTTAGGACAGTTGTGATACCCTTTTCTGTGCAGCTCCTGGTACCACCCACTCCACTGTAGACCAATGGTGCTGGATGTATATTTGCATAGCATAACAGTACTGTTTTTGACTTAATAGATTTTTTTTTAATCCACCACGATTGTGATGAATAAGGCAAGAGAATAAAAACCACCAAAATGGCTCTTGCGTTCCAGCCAAGGACCAGGTGGGGAGATTTACCTAGAGAAGGCATTGGCTGGGAGTAATTTGCTATGGAAAACCAATCATTTTGTTTCTTTTATAAGTCTGCTCTTTCCAGGAAGATCATTTGGATCTTCTGTATCTTTACAAATGAGATTACTTCAGGGATATAAGAAAACACTGCCCACATCATTTAACATACAACAGACACCTCAAAAATACAGATAATGAAATGTGGTAAAGACTAATATCAGTGCCATACCAGCCTTGATCGTGGTGGGATTCTAAAAATTAAGCTTAATGAAAATCTTAATATTAAATGAACAAAGTGATTTGATTTGTTCTTTTATCGCAAGTTGTGGTCTAAAACCAATGAGGCCACCACCCATTATATCTGCTTTAGCAGAAATATTATGGTGCCCTTCCTCTCTGAGCCTTCTGCAGCAAGTGTTATGCAAATTGAGGACAAAAAATACTGAATTCTGAATTGCAAATTTTATTCACCAATAAAAAGTGATTCACTTTAAATGGGTTTCTACAAAATATGTTAAAGCATTAAAACTAGGACAAAATTCTCAACTAACACTAGGACTACAAAAAACAGAAATATGTACAAATACAAGTACATTTTGACCCATTGCACCAAGGTCCAACCACATTTTAGGCGCACAAAAAGGTAAAATTGTGCACCTAGCACTTTTAGGGTGCACAAAAAAAATAGTGCACCTAGCACTTTTTAGGTGCACAAATTTGTGTGCGCCTGCATTTTTCAAAGGACAAGCCCTGTGTTACTGGTCAATTAAAAAAATACATGGGTGTATTGGATGGTTGCTGCAAATACTGTGGTGACTATAGGAGAGGTTCTGAAATGACTAAGCTGGCAAGCTTTAACAGACATAATATACTTCTACATCAACATGATCATTTGAACATCATTTTCCTTGACGGCCCAAGACTTTTGCACAGTACTGTGTGTATATTGTACAAGTCTGTGTGGATTTTAGGAGAGTAAAACAAACTGCAGTGGAAACATTTACACAGTTGTTCACTGAAAAATGAATGAGTGCTTTAAAGGGCTGTGCATTGTGTTAGAACTGACCCATGTTGATAATGACCTCACTGGCTCTTGAGAAACAATATTTAACTAAATTAAATACTAAGGTAATACAAGTCTGCTCTATTCTGTATTTTTCCTTAATATGCAATGAAATGTGAGAAATGTCTGCATGCTCAGACACTGAAAGACTGGCAAATCAACATTCACTTTCCAGCCCATTGGAGTCTGCTCTTACCTTGACATTCCAGCAGTTCCTAGTCACCTAATTGGACAGGTAGAAGATTATTTTCTGCTTGTTCAACAGTCGTTTGATAAATAGCTAATAAATTCTGGAAGATCTGAAATGTCAAAGTATTATTCTTCTCAATTATAAATTTGGCACTAGTGATTTTCCTTTGGCTGATGAAGTTAAAACCTTGTGGGGAGGGGGGGGGGGGGGTCACCAAAAGTCCACTAAGTAGGAAACACTCTGAAAAAGGCATCAATGTATAGGTAGGCCAGGTCAAACATGCAAAAAAGACCAACTAACTGGTCAACCAAAAAGCATCAACCAGAAAATACAGGAAGGTATCAATGAACAAACAGGGCAGGTCAAACCTGCAACAAATGAGCAAATGGCCAAGAACACTGATAGCTTAACAGGAAAAGTGGAGTTTGTGCCAAAGCAACCGCCAACTTTTGAGGGAACACTGCCATTTAGTATTCATTTAGCTGATTAGCTCAGGCGGCATGGTGAGAGCTTTGTGGTGGTGTGGATCTTGGACCTCAGTGAAAATAGCGTAGCCTTCAGATAGATGTCCCATTCATTCAGCTGCTCATTTACAATTTTCGTGAGAGCTCTAAAATGTAAATAAATAAATACATTTTTAAAAATTGTTGTTATTTGTCCCTATACATAGTTCCACTTTCTGGTGCATAGGAACAAGTATTTCATTTTAGGTCCTTTTGTGTAATACTGTTTTTTTTAAGGAACTACAAACAAGGAACTTTGTGAAACTGATATTGCAGTTAGCTTACGCACCAACAAGAACTATGCTACAAGACGTCACTCACATCTCATATCAGACACAGGGTTAGTTGATCAGATTATCAACTGGAGTTCCTGAAGGGACTAAAAAGGTTCAGTTCCTCTGGTGCGCCCACAACATTTGACATGTAATACATGTATAACTGAGTATGTGACATATAAATATTCTAACAGTAATAAGTACCTTTAGATGTTATCATTTGTTTTTTCATTCAAGGCATATGTTTGGGGATGATATGCCACTGTGACGCTCCTTCATATGCAGAGCATTTCACAAATACAGTGGTACCTCAGTTCTCGAACTCACTAGAACTCGAATTTCTTGAAAGTCGAACAAACCAGTTTGACCTAGAACTCGATCTGAATATCAGAAGTCGAACCGTGAACGCTGACCTAATATAAATTGTACGCGCCAGGAAATGAGTCATACTACAATGCAATTCTTACTTGAATGCCTTCTTCAGACTGGACGATTAACCAAATAAAGCAGGGCAATATTACAGTAACTAACAATAAATAAACCACTAACTTACGTGTACTATTAGAGCATTTATGTCATTTATTTAAACTTTATTTTACCCGGTAAATTAACTGAAAACCATTTCTCACTGCTTTACGTGATATTCGGGAGAAATAGAAAATTACGCCACTGCTGCCAACTCCTCAGCAAGGAAAATCGCTATTGGTTGTCCTAAAAGTCGCTAGAAGTCGCTAAATAACGCCATCGCCTAATTTGCATGATGTGCATGTAATTATAATGGACTCTGTAGGAGAGAGGAATAATGTCGTGGGAGAGACAAAAGGTGGTTAAAAACCACCCTAAATACGTTTAGAACTGCAAATGAACTCTCTTCTGTCGATTCTTGTTTTTTTATATCATAATTCCAACCCTCCTCCTATATCCGGGCTTGGGACCGGCAAAAGTGACCCCAAAGAGACACTCTGGCGGAATTACTTATTCTTAAAAACTGTCATTTAATTGTTTACTTGGCGGAGTTTTTGGCAATAAGCCAGGGCAGGATCAGCCAGTGGTGGCTTCGCGCATGCGTAGTTCATTTGCAGTCTGGACGCGGAAAGGTAAACATCTCCTGCTCTGACTGCAGCTGGGCGGGGCTGCTGCGTGAGAACTGTCCGCCTGTGAATGCTTTGGGACGGGAGGGGAGCCCACGGCAGCACCCGCTGCTCGGTGAGGAGAGTAAGAACGATACGTGCAAAAGTCCAAAAGTCTCCAATAACACTAGAAAAAGGCGCTAGATTTGTCGCTAGTTGCTTTTTTGAAAACGAGTCGCCAGAGAGGTCTAAAAACTCGCTATATATAGCAACAAAGTCGCTAAATTGGCAACACTGGATTACGCATCGGAACTGCCAGGGATACAAACGTCATGCGTGTAACTAAATTCTTCAGCCAATAAGGGCAAAGGTGTGTCGTCACGGAGGCGGTTCCAGTTTGTGCAGCCGGGTGAGAGGTCGCAATGCATCTCACCGTAATGCATTGCGTCAGGATCAGAATACGTCAAGAGTGTCCAGCTGCAGACGCCTGTAGAGTGGAGCTCCACCGGAAATACGTCATCTCCACAGGAAATACGTGATTTTAAGGGGCGTAAAGTGGAGCTCCACAGGAAACACGTGACATGGAATTATTTTTACATGCCTGTGTTGACCAGCGGGGCCTCCGGGTTAATTCTGTCTGTTATGAGAAAGATTAAATTACTGGCACATGAGTGTGTTGATTGATTTTTTTTTTTATTTAATTCTGTTTGTTGTTGCTGTCTAAATAAATTTAGCAGTTGATTGAATATAATTGTTACATGTTGATCATCATTTATACAACACATACAGGGCTGCATATAACTGGTACGCAAGTACGCATTCACCTTTAAAAGCGATACGTGCGGCAATCGATTGCTGTGACAGTGTAAATGCGTACGTATTTTATGTGCATTTGCGCTGATAAGGCAAGACCAATATATATATTAGTAATGTGTATGGAAAGTAACATAATAGCAATTGCGTATGTATGGCATGTTTATAACTGCTCATCTTATGACCAATATATATATTCCACAAACTAGATCAGACCAGATATATATATATATGTGTATATATATATATAATAATTTCTCTAGCGTATAAATGAACAAAAACATACTTTTTGAGAATTTTACAACTGAAATTGCGCTGTAACACACAGTTTGGTCACGTGTTTCCTGTGGAGCTCCACTTTACGCCCCTTAAAATCATGTATTTCCTGTGGAGGTGACGTATTTCCGGTGGAGCTCCACTCTACAGGCGTCTGCAGCTGGACCCTTCTCGAATACGTTGCTTTAAGCCAGCGCTGTAAGCAAGTTGAACGCACCCAATGACCGGACTGGGGAAACAAACTGAAACGCAGACTTAATACAGCAGGGCTTGTCCTTTGAAAAATGCAGGCGCACACAAATTTGTGCACCCTAAAAGTGCTAGGTGCACAATTTTATCCCACACGAGGTTAACGAGGGGGCGTGGCACACGGAAGGAGCGGACGATCGGGGCAGGACAGGGGTAATGTTGGGATAAGATCTTTATCGGTTTGGAAGCCATTAAGAAAACAATGCTCTTCTTGTTTTATCCTGTTCATTTTGTGCTTAAATGCTTAAAAAAAACTTATTTAGGTGTAATTTTGGGGGGCCGGGAACCAATTAATTGGTTTTCCATTATTTCTTATGGGAAAAATTCGATCAGATCTCGAACTTTTTAGGATTCGAACGGATTAAGTTTGAGAACCGAGGTACCACTGTACTTTGGTTGAGCCTCATGAAGATAAAAGTAATTAATAATATATCATTAATAATATATAGATATAGATATAGTTTGAGACAACTGGTCAAATATATTCCCATTAACCATCAAACTTACTTCATTTACAAATTCTCTACCCTAACCTGAAAGAATTCCTTTTAGTCCTTTAGGACTCTCCATGGCGGTATGTAAATGTGCACAGACGTCTGGTAACTTCAGCAGCAGACTTGGTTTTCCTGGGGAAGGCCTCAGCCCACTTTGAAAAGTAGTCTGTTGCTGTTAATATGTACTGGAATCCATCTGCTGTTTTTGGAAGCGGTCCAGTTATATTAATCCCAATAAGTTCCCAGACCTCAGACACCTATCAAAGCAATAGCATGTATCAATGGATATAGGTCATACATTACCTGACTGCTATTGATATGATGTTGTGGAAGTGTTTACCTTAATACACTGCAGTGGTTGCACATCAGCCAGAGGTTTTCCAACTTTTTGGCAACTATCACATTCCAAAACCTTCAAACAAAACACACATTTTAAACATGATTATGATACAGTATGTTGCTCACGTAATTATTTTCAGGGACAAATACATACCCAGGAACATATGGCCATTCTTGTCTTTATTATCCCAGTATGTCCCCCAATTGGGGACGAATGAAACTCCTCAAACAGCCTTTCTTGCTTCCTGTTTCTCCTAAACCACCCATCTGTTACCGAAGAGGAGTTCTCCATCTACATAAAAAAATATAAAAAACCATTTAATGTCAGTGTTAATAGAAAAGAAACATAACACTAACTTTTGTTACCATAATACTAACCTTTCATCTTGAACCTTGACGCGTATCTCCGCAGATTTTGTCTTTGGGATTTATCATATCCCGAAGGATATTTTCCCGAAGACATATAGTCAAAGATGTCACTCCTCTTCTTTTCCATAACTAAAATATGCGTAGTTTTTTTGCTTGCTAGCACATATACAAAAAGTCGACATAATGTAAATTTTATAAAGTGTTTCAAAACATCAATCGATCGATATATGCCTTAATTATAGTAAGCAAAAGTCCAACGAACGCCACATGCAGTGAGTTAACCCTAACCCAGTTCTACTTTTTCTTGCAAAAATCTCACAATTAGCATGCAATAACAGATGATTTTATTTTACTTTTAAAACCATGTAGTTGTAAGCTGGTGGGATTAAAACAAATTAATTTATAAAATGAGTAAAGCTATGCTGATGTGTGTATGTTTGGTGTATCACGGCAGGTTTTTGGGTTAAATTAACTTGCTGGACAACATGGATGGGGAATGTCAAAATGTGACCTTCAAGCATTGTTAAAGAGCTGCATAATCGTTTACGCGTCTTGATTACACTTCACAGCTTCAGTTATGGCAAAAAACACTTTTCAACTATGTAAAATTAATTGAGCTGTACTTGGGGATCTACTAACCATGCTCTCACTTAGCTGCTAATCATCGAGAAAGACGTGGCGGTAGGACGAATTTATGGGCATGCAGCCACAAAAACTGAAATGGCCGTGCGAGTGTGCAGTAGCCTTTGGTAGGTTTTGATAGGTAGGATCTTTTTTTTTTTTTTTTAGGTAGGTAGGATCAAATGACAGAACACGCGCGATCGGACCAAATTACAATGATCTCGCAACCACACACGTGAATACACACATACACACACACACACATGCATACACACGTAACAATGACTGTTGTTAAAAATTTTTTATTGAAATTGAATACTACACAGTACTATTAGCAATGTATATGTTGTGTATATGGCTGTGTCTTAAAATGTTTTCTTTTCCAGGTTGGACAGCTGTAATCTCACGGAGAAATGCTGTGAGGTGCTGGCTTCAGCTCTTAGAACAAACTCCTCACACCTGAGAGAGCTGGACCTGAGTGACAATGACCTGCAGGATTCAGGAGTGAAGTTGCTCTCTGCTGGACTGGGGGATTCCCAGTGTAAACTGGGTATACTGAGGTCAGTATTACTGGGTATACCACACTGTAAACTGGAGATACTGAGGTCATTATTACTGGGTATTCCACATTGTAAACAAGAGATCAGATCTGAGGTCAGACCTATTTGACAGTTCAAATACTAAACTGGTACTTTAATACAAAGTATGACAGGTGCAAGGCAAGTCAGACAAGCGAACTGCTGCACTCACACCATTTCATTCCCACTAGGCATGTATAGATTTCATCTTTTATTTGGTTTTTATGCTTTTTGTTTTTCAGAAAAGTGGATATTATGCTCTGGTGCCAGTTTTATTTTAAAATTGTTATATTCCCTTAGTTTTGTTCTGCTGTGTACTAGAGTCGATACATGGGCTGGAATTTTCACAGCAGAGGAACATTTCCTCAGGTGTAATTACACCAAATAAAATACACTTTTATCTTGGGTACCTGCTGCATGGGCACCTTCTTGTGTCACATCAGCCGCCTGTCAGCTATGAGAGAGGAATCACTCCTGTAATCAGTTCTCACTGTACTGTACAGATCTGTGTGGACCACAGCATTTAAAATGTTCATGTGCTAAGGTCTCAAACAGAATTACTGTAAGTTGTGTTGCATCCATATATTTTGTTCCAATTGACATCTAACTTAATAATTTCTTCAGTTTTAATACAAAACAAGCCAGACATCAGCAGGGTGGAATGAGAACTAACACAGCCTGACAGGCCTGCAATAGCTGCTGGGGATGTTCACATCTCCTCCTTTCAGAGTTACTAGTCGGTTTAGGGACACCTGGCAGAATGATGGCTGACAACTGCAGTGGAAACTGTTTCATTGGTCTGAATATGTTACAGGAGGATTCACATGTAATAATCACATTGCTTAAAATCATAAATCTGCATTTATTGAAATGTAACCTTCTATTTATGTAAAGGCTGAAATGAAAACATACAATGTCAGCTGCATTTGTCTGGAGAAGAAGGGGAACTTTTTCTAGAAAATTACTTAAAAAGCTTTAGGTCAGCCACAGTTGCAGTGGGGGTGTCTATGCCTTTGACAGCCACTGTACACATACTGTATTCACCTGCTGCCAGTGATTTCACAGCCAGAACATGGCAGACCCTGTACCCCCCCTCTCCTTGGGGGGATCGTCAGTGACTCTCCTAGACAGTCAGATGGGGGTGATTCCCAGCTCTGTTCTGATCATGGTTCAGGATGTGAAGGTTAATCTTCCCAAGGTTAGTCCCCTCTGGTGGGTAAGGAGGCAGGAGACACAGGGTTGCAGTGGACACCCCCAAAGGGGCAGTGTTTATTTTAGGGGTGAAGGGGGTACATTTATAAGAGGCAGCTTAAGGGCAGCCAGAGTGTGGATGCTATAGCTCCTTGCTCACGCGGCTGGGCCTGGCTCCTTGGCCGCTGGCTGAGCAGGCGGGAGGCGGCAGTCCCTTCTGGGTGGTTATCCTGCAGGCGGTCTGTGTTCAGAGAGAGACGACAAGCAGGCTGCTCACCTGAAATTTTGTGATTTCCTGTCTATAGGCTGTCAGGCTGTAGAGTCACAGAAGAAGGCTGTTCTTCCCTGGCTTCAGCTCTGAGGTCAAACCCCTCACACCTGAGAGAGCTGGATCTGAGCTACAATCACCCGGGAGACTCAGGAATGAAGCTGCTCTCTGCTGTACTGGAGGATCCCAGCTCTAAACTGGAGAAAGTGAAGTGAGTACAGTATATGCTTTTTATATCCATCCATATATCCATCTTCCAGCTGCTTATCCTGGACAGGGAGTCTAGATCATATCCCATACAGTAGGCTATAGGGTGGAAGGGAGGGTGACACCCCAGGCGGGATGCTGGTTTGTCACAGGTCACACGCTGACACACACCACAGGTAATTTAGAGACACCGATTAGCCAAAATGCACATTTATGTGAGGAAACTGTAGCACACAGAGAAAAGACATGGAACATGGAGAAAACTCCCCTCACAGCAGAGAAACAGTAGGATTCAAACCCCAAACCCAGGAGGTGCTGCCCACTGACTCACTGTGCTGTTTTTGCAGGGACCATATTATTTTAAATATCTGTTAGTTTAGGCCAGTTAGGCTTAATCCCTGCCAGTTAAGTGGTGTCAAAGCTTTTTTCCTGGTAATCACTTGTTTGATTTCATAATTAGTACAATTTTGACATAAAACAAGCCATGCATTAGATAGGTTGGACTGAGAAGCAACACAGCCTGACAGGCCTGCATTAGCTGTTGGGGATGGTCACATCTCCTCCTTTCAGAGTTACTAATCAGTTGGGGGAAACCTGTACAGTTATGCAATGAAAAGTATAATGATTTGAGGTAAGATTAACAGACTCAGTCAGTCAGCAAATGACTGCAGTAAATAAAAGTTCCCTCTCACCTCTCCTCTCATCTCAAATTACCCAGAGGCACAGATCTCTGCACACTGTACTTTACTTCAAAACTTCAGCCGTGCTGTTTCTTATATTGGAAATCAATGCTTGTTCTGTTGTTTCCTTTTCCAGGCTGAACAGCTGTAAATTGAGTTGGGAATCCTGCATAGTGCTGGCCTCTGTCCTCAGCTCAAACTCACACCTGAGGGAGCTGGACCTGAGGGACAATGAACTGCTGGATTTAATAGAGAATCGCCACCCAGGGTGTAAAAGGCGGATGCCGCAGTCAGCATTACTGGGTTTTACACGCTGCAAACTGGACGTACTGAGGTCAGTGTTACTGGGTATTCCACACTGTAAACTGGAGATTCTGAGGTCAGTATTACTTGGTATTCCACACTCTAACTAATAAGATAAGGACAGTCATTTTTGATACTCCATAGAATGGCTCAATCAGTAAATCATTTGATCCTGAATTCAAGCTGTCCTAGTATGGCCTGTGCCAATAACTCAGTACTATAAAGCATTTCACATCAAAGAAGTGGAAGCTATTTTATTCATCTAAATATTGTCAATGGAGGATTCACATATAACGTTTACATACTATTTTCACAAACATTGTTAATAGTACAGAGTACCACTAAAGATGTGCAAGCTGTATATTTGGTTGTGTTTTAAAATGTTTTCTTTTCCAGGTTGTACAACTGTAATCTCACAGAGAAATGCTGTGAGGCGCTGGCTTCAGCTCTCAGATCAAACTCCTCACACCTGAGAGAGCTGGACCTGAGTGACAATGACCTGCAGGATTCAGGAGTGAAGTTGCTCTCAGCTGAACTGGCGAATCCACACTGTAAACTGGAGATACTGAGGTCAGTGTTGTTTAACTGTTCAAATACTAAACTGGTACTTTAATGCAAAGTGTGACGGCTGCAAGGCAAATCAGCCAAGCGAACCAGTGCACTCACACCATTTCATTCCCACTAAGCAGGCACAGATTTTGTGATGGCCGGCAAGTTCAGAGGAGGCAGACCCAGTAATGCGCTAGCGAACAGGTTTAATAAGCAATCCGGGAATGAACACAGCCAAAGGGGAAATCCAAAATCGTAGTCGGAGGGCAGGCAAGAGGTCGGTGTCCGGGAGAGTCAGTCCTACGAGGAGAGACGGGACAGGACGACGGTGGGAAGGGAGGAATGAAGTGGATGGGGTAGCAGGGCAGGACGGAGCAGGCAGGCAGGGTAGACAGGAGAAGGCAGGTCGATGGAGCAGACCTGACAGGCAGGACAGCAGGGCAGGACACAGCAGGTAGGGCAATCGGGGAGAACAAAGTACAGAGAATCGCTCGGTAAGGGAGATTAGAAATAAGGGCAACAATATTTTGCACTGAGCTTCTGGGCTCGTTAGCTTAAGAAGTGGAGTAATTAGCTGACAGTTGTCTGCAGGTGCTTGGTCCCGCCTGTGTGGGCGTGACAGATTTCAGCTTTTTATTTTTTTTATAATTTTTTTTGCAGAAAAGAGGATATTACACTATGATACCAGTTTTATTTTAATATTGTGATACTTAATATTGTTCTGCTGTGTAGTAGAGTAAATACATGGGCTGGACCTTTCACACTTTCACAGCAGAGGAACCTAAATTACATTTCCTCAGGTGGAATTACACCCAGTAAAATACTCTTTTATCTTGGGTACCTGCTGCATGGGCCCCTTCCTGTGTCACATCAGCCGCCTGTCAGCTATGAGAGAGGAATCACTCCTGTAATCAGCTCTCACTGTACTGTACAGATCTTTGTGGACCACAGCGTTTAAAATGTTCATGTGCTAAGGCCTCAAACAGAATTACTGTAAGTGGTGTTGCATCCATATATTTTGTTCCAATTGACATTTAACTTAATAATTTCTTCAGTTTTAATACAAAACAAGCCAGACATCAGCAGGGTGGAAGGAGAACTAACACAGCCTGACAGGCCTGCATTGGCTGCTGGGGATGTTCACATCTCCTCCTTTCAGAGATACTAGTCAGTTTGGGGAAACCTGGCAGAATGATGGCTGATGACTGTAGTGGAAACTGTTTCATTGGTCTGAATATGTTACAGGAGGATTCACAGATAATTTACACATAATATTTTCGCATGCATTGTTTATGGTACATAGTAATTACTGGTATTCCACACTGTAAACTGGGGATACTGAGATTAGTATTACTGGGTATTCCACACTGTAAACTGGGGATACTGAGGTCAGTATTACTGGGTATTCCACACTCTTCACCAGCATCCAGCGTTTTCACAACAAGACCATGGGAGACTCTGTACACCCCTCTCCTTGAGGAGATCCTCGGTGATTTCCCAGCTTTGATCTCTTCATGGTTCTTGATGTTATTCTTTCCCAGACTGGTCTCCTTGCCCTTGACATCCCTACCAGTCCTCATCCTCACTGCCATCAGGGTTTGCTTGGCACAGCACTGTGGATGAGGGAGGATGGTGGTAGACAGGAGGAGACTGAGGCTGCTGCCTGACCTCAGATCTGGGCTCACATACCATGAAACCATGAATTTGTTTGTACTTTTACTGTAATTTCAGCTTCAAAACACAATTCCAGTTGTTTCAGGCAGTGTGCAGTTTTATTGTAGTGTGGTATGAGTTTAAGGACATACAGGCAGCGATGGGTGACTGGACTGAAGCCTCAGTGAGGCAGACTTTATTAATAAATACAAATGACAGCAGGAAGAGGAAAGTTTGGGGCAGCTGGTGGCAGTCAGCGGTGTACCATCATGATGATGGTTTAGTTTGGAAATGAAATGCTCATTTATGGCCGTTAATTCACTGACTTCAGGAATGTCAGATTAAAAGGTGAGCTTCAGTGAGTCATGTAGGATCACTGTGTTAGAGTTATATCTTTGCAGACGAGCAGCCGCTAAACCTCTGAGAGTCGACCATTGCTGCTGGTCTCTACCTCACTTTATACAGTTACTTACATTTAAATAGATGGCTGTAGAAAACAATATTTTGATTTCCTTTCTGCAGGCTGGCAGGCTGTAGAGTCACAGAAGAAGGCTGCTCTTCCCTGGCTTCAGCTCTGAGGTCAAACCCCTCACACCTGAGAGAGCTGGATCTGAGCAACAATCACCCAGGAGACTCAGGAGTGAAGCTGCTCTCTGCTGTACTTGAGGATCCCAGCTGTAAACTGGAGAAGCTGAAGTCAGTATAGAATATGCATTTTACAAAAAACAAACTGCAATCAGCAGTTATATAATAAACAAACACAAACAGCTTCTGTTTTCTTCTCCTACTTCCTTATATCCCACAATCTTATCAGCCCTTGATCTATGTTAGAAATAATTAAGCAGTGAAGCAGGAAACATCCATTCAACCATATAATCCTTGCAGAACATTTGTATGGGTTAGCAAAGTTCATGGTACTATTACAGTTAAACATGCTGACGTTAACATATGTTATGCATAAAAATATAATGGACACCAATCAGAATTGCGATGGTTGTTAAAATGATTTTTAGTAAATTAATTGTTGTTAAGTGGATTTAAATGTGTTTAATTTTTTTAAGGGTGAACCAGTGTGAACTCAATGAGAAATGCTGTGAGGTGCTGGCTTCAACTTTAAGATCGAACTCCTCACCTCTGACAGAGCTGGACCTGAGTGACAATGACCTGCAGGATTCAGGAGTGAAGCTGCTCTCTGCTGGACTGGGGGATTCACACTGTAACGTGGAGATACTGAGGTCAGGATTATTGGGTATTCCGCACTGTAAACTGGAGATACTGAGGTCACTATTACTGGGTATTACACACTGTAAACTGGGGATACTGAGGTCAGTATTACTGGGAATTCCACACTGTAAACTGGACATGCTGAGGTCAGTATTACTGGGTATTCCACACTTTTAACTGGGGATACTGAGATCAGTATTACTGGATACACCACACTGTAAACTGGAGATACTGAGGTCAGAATTACTGGGTATTCCACACTGTAAACTGGGGATACTGTGGTCAGAATTACTGGTATTCCACACTGTAAACTGGGGATACTGAGGTCAGACTAACTGGTATTCCACACTGTAAACTGGGGATACTGAGGTCAGAATTACTGGTATTCCACACTGTAAACTGGGGATACTGAGGTCAGACTAACTGGTATTCCACACTGTAAACTGGGGATACTGAGGTCAATATTACTGGGTATTCCACACTATAAAATGGAGATACTGAGGTCAGTATTACTGGGTATTCCACACTCTTCACCAGCATCCAGCGTTTTCACAACAAGACCATGGGAGACTCTGTACACCCCTCTCCTTGAAGAGATCCTCCGTGATTTCCCAGCTTTGATCTCTTCATGGTTCTTGATGTTATTCTTTCCCAGACTGGTCTCCTTGCCCTTGGCATCCCTACCAGGCCTCATCCTCACTGCCATCAGGGTTTGCTTGGCACAGCACTGTGGATGAGGGAGGATGGTGGTAGACAGGAGGAGACTGAGGCTGCTGCCTGACCTCAGATCTGGGCTCACATACCATGAATCCATGAATTTGTTTGTACTTTCACTGTAATTTAAGTTTCAAAACACAATTCCAGTTTTTTCAGGCAGTGTGCAGTTTCATTGTAGTGTGGTATGAGTTTAAGGACATACAGGCAGCGATCGGCGACTGGACTGAAGCCTCTGTGAGGCAGACTTTATTAATAAATAAAAATGACAGCAGGAAGAGGAAAGTTTGGGGCAGCTGGTGGCAGTCAGCGGTGTACCATCATGATGATGGTTTAGTTTGGAAATGAAATGCTCATTTATGGCCGTTAATTCGCAGTGACTTCAGGAACGTCAGACTAAAAGGTGAGCTTCAGTGAGTCATGTAGGATCACTGTGTTACAGTTATATCTTTGCAGACAAGCAGCCACTAAACCCCTGAGAGCCGACCATTGCTGCTGGTCTCTACCTCACTTTATACAGTTACTTACATGCAAATAGATGGCTGTAGAAAACAATATTTTGATTTCCTTTCTGCAGGCTGGCAGGCTGTAGAGTCACAGAAGAAGGCTGCTCTTCCCTGGCTTCAGCTCTGAGGTCAAACCCCTCACACCTGAGAGAGCTGGATCTGAGCAACAATCACCCAGGAGACTCAGGAGTGAAGCTGCTCTCTGCTGTACTTGAAGATCCCAGCTGTAAACTGGAGAAGCTGAAGTCAGTATAGAATATGCATTTTACAAAAAACAAACTGCAATCAGCAGTTATATAATAAACAAACACAAACAGCTTCTGTTTTCTTCTCCTACTTCCTTATATCCCACAATCTTATCTGCCCTTGATCTATGTTAGAAATAATTAAGCAGTGAAGCAGGAAACATCCATTCAACCATATAATCCTTGCAGAACATTTGTATGGGTTAGCAAAGTTCATGGTACTATTACAGTTAAACATGCTGACGTTAACATATGTTATGCATAAAAATATAATGGACACCAATCAGAATTGCGATGGTTGTTAAAATGATTTTTAGTAAATTAATTGTTGTTAAGTGGATTTAAATGTGTTTAATTTTTTTAAGGGTGAACCAGTGTGAACTCAATGAGAAATGCTGTGAGGTGCTGGCTTCAACTTTAAGATCGAACTCCTCACCTCTGACAGAGCTGGACCTGAGTGACAATGACCTGCAGGATTCAGGAGTGAAGCTGCTCTCTGCTGGACTGGGGGATTCACACTGTAACGTGGAGATACTGAGGTCAGTATTATTGGGTATTCCGCACTGTAAACTGGAGATACTGAGGTCACTATTATTGGGTATTACACACTGTAAACTGGGGATACTGAGGCCAGTACAACTGGGTATTTAATGTTGTAAACTGTAATTTAGGGCTGTCAAGATATCAGATTTTCACCACACGATTATTGTGGCCAAAAGAAGTAATGCCATTATTGTGATATCTGTAGAAACTTTGAACAAAACAATTATAATGATGCAGAAACCAGTCAGATTCATCTTCAAATTTGTTTATTGTGTGTCTTCTCTCTTTTTTGGCAAATGAGATACATTCAAAACACGAGTGTAGTGAGCTGGAGAGTCTGTAACCATGATTGTATAGAAGCACATGTAAAGAACAATTACACCCCCTAGTGGATGATGGAGGGATAACCAGGGCTAAAGACCCCTTTTGCACTTACTGTTGATTGGCATATCCTGCAAACTGGGGTTTCTAAGACCCCGTCTTTTTCACAAAATCCTGTAGTGACACCATTCATTTTTATTTTTATTCTAAGTGTTATTTACTTTTTCCATTTTATATCTGATCCCACTGATCTGGGGTGAAATTAATATGGCTACAACAAATGCAAAATAGGCCAAACTTCATGTATCTGTTCAGAGTGAACCAAAGCTATAAGTGACTAAAATACTTGAGTAAAATACTGGATTGCAGCAGTTTAAGCTGATAGAAATATAAGGTAATATTTAAGATACAGGATGTTTAGGTAATAATGTTGATCAAAAAACTGGAAATAGACAACCGGAGCAAACACTTAAAATAACAAGCAATGGAGATCATGTGATTTCCGGTCCCACAGAGGATGTTTTGGAAACATCTTAACACTTAATGGCAGAATCAGAATGGTATGTACTGGAAACCTTTTAATATAAATGACCAAAATAGACACCATTATAACTGAAGATTTACTTACATTTATTTGCTATTATTTGCAAGGAGAGAAAACACAACTGCTAAAGCAGACCTTTCTTCTGATGACATACATATATGTAAAGCATGCGGGAGCAGCAGAGAGACAGAAAATTAAATACCCCCTTTTTAACATCAAATAAAGGCAATGTAAACAATAATAATAATTGATACTTAATTAATAGAAATTGTCTTTTACGCCTCCCTCAACTTGCTCTTTGTAGAGTAAGCTGTCTGCAAAGGGCAGCCACCTGTAGCGGCACCCAGGGAGCCGGGGGTTAAGGGCCCGCAGATGTGCTGAGGCCTTTATCTCTTTATAAACCATGTCACGTTGATTAAACTTTTCACAACATGGCAGAGACTACGGTGAAATATGGTTACAAAACAACATCAACCTGTTAATTTATTGTCTCTGCACCACTTGTGACCTTGATCATTATTTATTTGTTTGCTTGTGTTTAATCACACACAACAAGTTAACACTAAGGCATTAATCTGAAAAGTAAAAGAAAAACAGCAGGAAGGAAGAAGGAGAGAGAAAGAAAAAATCAGCATGAAAAATTGCAGTGACAGAAGCACTAGGTGTTATTATGCAGTATATATGTGAGGACTGTGAGGGTGTGTACTGTACTTTACCCTTAACGAGGGGCGTGTGTGTGTGTGTGTGTGTGTGTCACTGTGTGTGTGTGTCTGTGTGTGTCACTGTGTGTGTGTGTCTCACTGTGTGTGTCATTGTGTGTGTCTGTGTGTGTCACTCTGTGTGTGTCTGTGTGTGTGTCTCACTGTGTGTGTCACTGTGTGTGTGTGTGTCTCACACTGTGTGTGTCATTGTGTGTGTGTGTCTCACTGTGTGTGTCACTGTGTGTGTGTCTCACTGTGTGTGTCATTGTGTGTGTGTCTGTGTGTGTCACTGTGTGTGTGTGTCTCACTGTGTGTGTCACTGTGTGTGTGTGTGTGTGTCTCACACTGTGTGTCATTGTGTGTGTGTGTCTCACTGTGTGTGTCACTGTGTGTGTGTCTGTGTGTGTCACTGTGTGTGTGTGTCTCACTGTGTGTGTCACTGTGTGTGTGTGTGTCTGTGTCCCTTGGTGTGTTGGGGAAAGTGAATGTGATACATTGGGTGGCAGAGATGAAAGTGATGAGAAGGACGAGATAAGGGAAGATTGATGGGTGGGGTGGTTTGGCCAGAATACCTCTGCGTCCAGCCGAGGCCTGATGAATCGCCCCGTGTTCCCCATGGGCCCTGGCAGGCCGACCCACCGCACACCGTGAGCGGGCCAGAGGGAGGGGCACGGCAACCTCCAGGACAGGGCTCCACTCATGACCCCCCACCCCAGGCAGACCACACCCTGCATGTCATGCCGCCCCTTTTCTAGGGTGTTTTTGTGTGTGTGTCTGTATGAGTGGGAGACAGAAGGCTGTTCTGGTGTGATGCATTAAAAAAAGCGGAGTCTGCAGGTTGGCCCAGCCCAGGGCGAGAGAGACCAGTGGGCGGGAGGGCGGCCCCTGGAAAGTGGCCCCTGGAGGGCCCCCACCCCACGGCAGCTCAGTGACCCTGCTCTCTGCTGCTCAAAGAGAAAAAAGTAAATAAAAAAATAAATAATTTCACATATACTGTATAAAAATGGAACCCTTTAATCAGTGTTGTGAGTAAAAGCAAGACGAGAAAGCAGAGAATAACAACCATCTTTTCGGAAGTAATCCTCTGCGTGATACTTCCATAATATGGAGAACAGAGCTGAGATTGCTACATAATCAATATAATAAAGCCTATAAAATCACGTCTTAGTATTCCAATTAATTCCAAAATAATTACAGTAAAATCCCATTATAGTGGACTCGCTTATAACGGAATATTGTCTATATAACATCTCAGGCTCTATTGCCCCCCACCACACTCCCTGCTGGTGGATGAGGCCCCCGGCTGCCGATGCGTTGGTGGTTCTCGATGTCCGGGGCTGGATGCTCTGGTGTGTGCTGACTCACTCTCAGCGGTTGCCTGGCGGGGCCTGGTCCTTCCGGCTCTGTCGGGTCCCGGCTGGGGGGTGGGGGGGCCCTTGGACCTCTGCGCCCGGGGTCCGGTCTGCCCTGGTGTGGCCGGCCGCCGACGGAGCCTGCGTGCTCGCCGCCACGGCCCCCTGGGGCTCCTGCGATGTGGCTGCCGGATGGCCCCCCTCCGGAGCGCTCCTCTGCCCTTTTTTGGGTGGGGGCTGCAATTGTCCCTGCGGTGGTCCTCCTGGGGTTCCCATGCCCTGGGGGGCCTCTGGATGTCTGGGGCCTGGGTCTCCTCCGTGTCGGCTTCATGTCCTGGGTGGGCGGGGCTGTGGCTCCCCACACACACTACTAGACAGTTACATGGAGAAACCTTAGGAACACCAGCGCGCTGACACACACAGGTGTGCACACAGGTGCTCACAGACACGTGCTCACGGACACACACTGTCTTGATCAGCTGTTGCTTCTGGGCATGTGTTGTAATGCGGGTTGTGTGTGCTGTTCAATAACATTTAACGTTGGATGGTTGTTGTGATTAGTACAGGTGTTGTATGTTGTCTTTCTCTTTTCAGCAGATATGGAAGCAGATTATCTGTTTTGGTTTTTTTTTTTTTCTTTTCTCTTCTTTTTTCTTTCTTTTTTCTTTTCTTCTCTCTCCCTCTCTCTCTCTTCCCCCCTTCTTCTCCTTTGTTCCCCCCCCCCCTCCCTCTCCTTCTTTTGAGGAACTAAATAAAAATATAAAATAAATAAATAAATAATAAAATAAATAAATAAATACAAATAAAGTAGTCCTCCGCAGAGGGGGGGTGGAGGAGGGAGAAAAAAAAGAAGAAAAAAAAAGGAATATTGTCTATAATGGACAAGGTCCGCTGGTCCCGGCCGTGCGCCTTTAAGAACATGCAGAAAAAGCATCGGATATAGCAGACTCGCATATAACGGAATTTCGCTTATAATGGACAAACAATTTGGTCCCTAGGGCCGCTTTTAGCTGTAGTTCTCTTGGACATGCAGTTCTGCCTACAAGGCATGTGGTGTGCCGGTGATATCCAGCGCAGATACGTACGTAGTTGGGATTATTAATAGTCACGCATCTGGTCAGGTAAAGTTGGATTACTACATGTACAATATAATAATCTATACCACAAGTGTGTCTGCTGGGGTGTGGCAGTAAATGGTGTCCTGTAGTTGTGTTCTGGGCATACAGCAACTCTGGATATAACGGGCTGTTTTACCAGGTCCCTTGAAGTCCGTTATAACGGTATTTTACTGTAAAATAAAACGTACGCATATTACAAAGGTGAAACATGAAATGCAATGACTGTAATTGAAAAAACAACGTTAAAATAATACGAACAGGAAGATATTTTTATATTTTGTTTAGTCACTGTCTACTTTGAAAGTTTACTACTAAAATAGCAAAGACAACATACGGTTATTTGTGCAGAACATTTCACACGGATGTGATTTAAAGTACTAGATCAAATAATATTACACAGTAATAATGACCTGTGAAATCAACCCAGAAGGTTCCCTGTTGGTTATGGGGTTAGAACCAGCAACTTTCGCATTGCAAGGCGACAGTATAAACCAGTGTACCACCGTAATAAGCATTTGTAACATTTACGTAACTTATGCATTTAGTCTGTCTGCAATTCATTGACAAGCCAACTCCCTGGCTGTGTTTATGGCCACAGTATTGCCTTTTTTTAGCGATTACATCTTTGTATTTTTTATAGAGCTCCATCAGCAGCGTTTATTCTGTGGCGGAAAGAAACACCACTCTCATTTTACAGGCTTTCCGACTCATTTGGTCGATCTATCGCTCATCCATTTATATGGGCTTCTTCAATGTCGCGGGTGTGCGCACTAAGTGAGACTATGCAAGTCTGTCTTGAATGAGCCTTGATTAGTTAAAACTGAACTGCGTTCGTGGAACGACATGAAGTTTAGAGACGGAGCTAGTTTGAGTCTGACTTTTTCTGGAAAGTCTGCCTTTCTTTAGCTACTTTCATGGAATACCCCCAGGCGAGCCATAACTTAAATTAAACTAGAAGTAAAATTCATATCCCTAATAGTTTTACGTTAGTCTACCATATTAACATAAATTAGAAGTGCCAGAAATCGTTCATTTAACCACATATACTACCATATACTAACCAGATGTATGGTTAATGTTTATGTTATCGCTCGTGTATATAAAGCTTATTCTCATATGTATCATAAGGTAATGACAGACCTGAGAATCCAGCATTTGTTTTTCTGAAATCCCGGCACACGCCTCCTCTGTACCCCGACCTGCAGAACTGTCGTTAACGTGGAAATGAGTTGTGTTGTGAATCTGTGGTTGATTACTTTTTCTCAAGGACCCGGATGTGTGTCACACTAGATTGAAATTGAATTCGCAAACTGAATTTTTCGAGGTAGGATAAATGCTATTTCGAATTACTGGAATTCAAATTCAAACTATTCAATTCAGGAATTGCATTTTGTAATGCGGATAACTGCAGATTCAAATATACAAAATTCATATTCAGTTTCTAGTGGCACAAATATCAGCCCATAGTTCTTCTGATGTTAATGCTGCATCAAGAGTATCTGCTATTTCATTGCTTAATATGGGTACATCTAGATTATTTAAAAATTATTCTATATCAACTGCATCTGGTTCTTGTTCTGAGGAGTATAGGTTCTTATAAAATGTTTGGAAGGTGGTGTTAATTTCGTGTGAATATTGAAATATTGATTACACGAGTCACATTTAAAGTAAAACTTGTAATGATGAGTTGATCTTAGTTATCTGAGAGTTTTTGTCTGTCTCTCTGCAGGCTGTCAGGCTGTAGAGTCACAGAAGAAGGCTGTTCTTCCCTGGCTTCAGCTCTGAGATCAAACCCCTCACACCTGAGAGAGCTGGATCTAAGCTACAATCACCCAGGAGACTCAGGAGTGAAGCTGCTCTCTGCTGTACTGGAGGATCCCAGCAGTAAACTGGAGAAGCTGAAGTGAGTACAGAGTGTGTGTCTGACACACTACAGATACTTATGCATGTATGTGAAGAAGAGGCACCAATAAATAAATGGATACAGCAGTACTACTGTATGTCATTCTGCTTCTCCTATAGTGTGGACCACTGTGGAGAGTACAGGACCAGACCAGGCTTACAGAAATGTAAGTGTGTTTGCATGTTTTTATTAATAATACCTGCTGGGAACATCTGGCGGAATCCCCTGTCAGGAGGAGTTTCAACTCCAGCAGAACTTCTCCCATGTCCCGAGGGAGGCGGGGGACATCGAGTCCGAATGGGCCATATTCTGCACCTCCATTGTGGAGGCGGCTGACCGGAGCGGTGGCCGTAAGGTGGCCGGTGCCTGTCGCGGCGGCAATCCCCGAACCCGCTGGTGGACACTGGTGGTGAGGGATGCCGTCAAGCTGAAGAAGGAGTCCTATTGGGCCTTTTTGGCCTGTGGGACTCCAGAGGCAGCTGACAGGTACCGGCGGGCTAAGCGGAACGCGGCTTCGGCGGTCGCTGAGGCAAAAAGTCGTGTATGGGAGGAGTTTGGTGAGGCCATGGAGAACGACTTCTGGACGGCTTCGAGGAGATTCTGGTCCACCATCCGGCGTCTCAGGTCGGGAAAGCGGTGCAGCATCAACACTGTTTATGGTGGGGATGGTGCGCTGCTGACCTCAGCTCGGGACGTTGTGGGTCGGTGGAAGGAATACTTCGAAGACCTCCTCAATCCCACCGACACGCCTTCCAATGAGGAAACAGAGTCTAGGGACTTAGGGGTGGATTTACCTCTCTCTGGGGCAGAGGTCGCTGAGCTGGTGGCCGGGCCCCGGGGATGGATGAGATCCGCCCGGAGTTCCTAAAGGCTCTGGATGCTGTGGGGCTGTTTTGGTTGACACGCATCTGCGGCATCGCGTGGACATTGGGGGCGGTGCCTCTGGATTGGCAGACCGGGGTGGTGGTCCCCATCTTTAAGAAGGGAGACCGGAGGGTGTGTTCCAACTATAGGGGGATCACACTCCTCAGCCTCCCTGGTAAGGTCTATTCGGGGGTGCTGGAGAGGAGGGTCCGTCGGATAGTCGAACCTCGGATTCAGGAGGAGCAGTGTGGTTTTCGCCCTGGCCGTGGAACAGTGGACCAGCTCTATACTCTCGGCAGGGTCCTGGAGGGGGCGTGGGAGTTTGCCCAACCAGTCTACATGTGCTTTGTGGACTTGGATAAGGCATTCGACCGCATCCCTCAGGGAGTCCTGTGGGGGGTGCTCCAGGAGTATGGGGTGCTGGACTGCCTTATAAGGGCTGTTCGGTCCCTGTACAACCGTTGTCAGAGCTTGGTCCGCATTGCCGGCTGTAAGTCGGACTCGTTCCCGGTGAGGGTTGGACTCCGCCAGGGCTGCCCTTTATCACCGATTCTGTTCATAACCTTTATGGACAGAATTTCTAGGCGCAGCCAGGGCGTTGAGGGTGTCCGGTTTGGTGACCTCAGGATTAGGTCTCTGCTTTTTGCAGATGATGTGGTTCTGTTGGCCTCATCAGACCGTTACCTTCGGCTCTCACTGGAACAGTTCGCAGCCGAGTGTGAAGCGGCTGGATTGAAAATCAGCACCTCCAAATCCGAGACCATGGTCCTCAGCCGGAAAAGGGTGGAGTGCTCTCTCCGGGTCGGGGAGGAGGTCCTTCCTCAAGTGGAGGAGTTTAAGTATCTCGGGGTCTTGTTCATGAGTGAGGGAAGGATGGAGCGGGAGATCGACAGGCGGATCGGTGCGGCGTCAGCAGTGATGCGGGCGCTGCATCGGTCTGTCGTGGTGAAGAAGGAGCTGAGCCAAAAGTCAAAGCTCTCGATTTACCAGTCGATCTACGTTCCTACCCTCACCTATGGTCACGAGCTGTGGGTAGTGACTGAAAGAACGAGATTGCGAGTGCAAGCGGCCAAAATGAGTTTTCTCCACAGAGTGGCTGGGCTCTCCCTTAGAGATACTGTAGGGTGAGAAGCTCGGTCATTCGGGAGGGACTCAGAGTAGAGCCGCTGCTCCTCCGCATCAAGAGGAGCCAGATGAGGTGGCTCGGGCATCTGCTTAGGATGCCTCCTGGACGCCTCCCTGGTGAGGTGTTCCGGGCATGTCCCACTGGGAGGAGGCCCCGGGGAAGACCCAGGACACGCTGGAGGGACTATGTCTCTCGGCTGGCCTGGGAACGCCTCGGGATCCCCCCAGAGGAGCTGGATGAAGTGGCCGGGGAGAGGGAAGCCTGGGTTTCCCTGCTGAGACTGCTGCCCCTGCGACCCGACCTCGGATAAGCGGAAGTTAATGGATGGATGGATGGAATACAGTAGATCATCACGCATAATATAGTCTTATAAGCAATACTATAACGTTTTCATCAAGAAATATCTCTATCCAGCGAATTAAATAATTTCATTTATTATCTGTAAAAACAAAAAACATCGAAAAGGCATGTGATGTTTTAAAATATACGGCTTGTTTACCTCAAGAGCTTCGTAAAAAGACATGAAAACAACAGCGAAACCACGTACAAATCAGCGCGCGACAGGGGAAACCTAGGGAAACTGAACTGCCCGGAACACCGGCTTTAGCGGTTAGAAGGAAGTTCGTCTTTAAAGTAAATTCACTGACTTTTAGTATTAATATCTGGTGCCGTTTTGTGGTAAATATGCTTGTGATGAATGTGTCTGATGAATGTCGCTGCTTTGTAATTTTGTTTACCCGTAATTAAGCTGTTAGTTTAGCTCGCGCCGCATTTTGCCGGCTCTTCCCGCCGGCGTGTGCGCCGTCTGACATTTCCTGAGCTATTTCATAAACTTCACTTCCCGCTTCGTTCGGGGAAGCTGTGCTGTTTTATATTGTACACAAACATAAAGTACAGGCTGCCTGATGGTATTAATAATTCTTCCTCCTGCCTACAGACTCCTGCCAGCTGACGCTGGACCCCAACACAGCAAACAGATACCTGTCTCTGTCAGAGGGGAACAGGAAGGTGACAGGGGGGGCAGAGCAGCCATATCCTGATCATCCAGAGAGATTTGACCGCTGGTGGCTCCAAGTTCTGTGCAGAGAGAGTCTGACTGGCCGCTGTTACTGGGAGGCTGAGTGGGATGTAGGTGGAGCCCTGATAGGAGTGGCTTATAAAGGGATCGAGAGGAAAGGAGAGAGTGTCTGTTGGCTTGGATACAATTACAAGTCATGGAGTCTGTGCTGTAATCCTGGCAGTTACTCTGTCTGTCACAATAAGAAAAAGACTGCCATTCCCATAAAGCCCTCAGGCTCCCGCAGAGTAGGAGTGTATCTAGACTGGCGGGCTGGTGCTCTGTCCTTCTACAGAGTCTCCTCTGATGGACTGACCCCCTTGTACAGATTCACCTCCTCATTCAGTGAGCCCCTCTATCCAGGGTTTCGGGTTGGTATAAACTGCTCAGTATCACTGTGACATGTTGCTGGTTCTCCTTGCAAAAAGGTAAAATCTCTGCTTTTTAACCTTTATATTCCTTTTTACTCTGAAATGAATGTTTGACAAAAACAAGTTTTTCTCTCTGACTAAAATGTAACTAAATATAATCCTGATGAGTGGAGGGGGATTTCCCCCTCCCCTGTATATGTACATTTTATATATTTATGCATATTTACTGTATTTCCAATAAAGACTTTCTGTTCTCTCCTATTAATGTCCTGCTTCAGCGTCACCCAAAACATAACAGTAACATAATGAAACTACAGTCTGGTGGATTAAATTAAATAAATTCACTTCACTACTAACACAATGAGAATAAATCAGTGTAAATAATGATCATTTAACTGGAGACATAACAGAAACAAAAAACACTGGAAAATATAATTATGTCTTGTTACTACTCTGGTTCAGTGGATTAAAGTAAACAAAATTATTATGAATTTATGTGATTAGATAAAATTTCTTTTATCAGATAAATATGCCCCCACCCCCCCACTGTAGAAGGTCTGGCAACGTCCCTGTCAGACAGAAGGGGCAGGTGCCCAGGCACCCTTACCCCCCCACATGCCTGACCCAGAGCAATTGATACATAGATACTGAATCCATTGTCTCCGATCGGAATAAGCCACTTAATTTACCTACATGCATTATTATTAATAATAAACGTGTATACAGACATCCATTAAGCAATCTGCCATTGGATTCATTATCTATTGCAGATTAACATTCTATACAGTGACTGTAGTCAGTTATAATGTCTTTCTATCAAGCTGCTGCCATATTTCTGACATCCACTGGACATGTCATTTCACATAACAAGCGATCCTTCCGGAAACAATGTGTACTTTTCAGGGAGGCCAATAGGTGGACACAAAACATCGATTACTAAATAAAATAGGTTCATAGATTAAGAGAAAACGATTTGTACGTCAAAGGAGAAAAATGTGAGTTTCATAAAACCTCCCTGAAGTTTCTCATCCAACCAGGAGCAGTGGCGATGGACGAGCAGAAGGTGACCGCGGTGCGTGACTGGCCAACGCCCTGCACAGTCAAGAAACTTCAGAGATTTTTGGGATTCGTTAACTTCTATAGCAGGTTTATTCGCAATTTCAGCATCAAAGCATCCAAAGCCAGGGGAATTCTTAATGCCAAAGTTCATGTTCACTTTAAAGGTGTTGTAGTCGTCCAAAAGAGTCAGCATTAAAGTGTTGGCACATGTATTTGAACTGGTGAGGAATTGAAGGCCTGGCCGAGGATCCATGCCAGTGGGAGGTATGCATGGCACACCTGTGGCAAACATGAAGATCTCCTCCAGGGTCACTGAACTGTCATTTTCTGAAAGTAGAGAGCATTGGGACTAATTCACTTAACATGGTAACCCCAAAAAAAACAGGGATTATACTTTATGTTGATAAAAAGGACTTTGACTAACCTTCACAATCAAGTAGGTAGTCCGCCCAGCAGGGTTGGGGCCATTCCGGAATGCATTGATCAATTCCAGTCCAAATCAGGAAATGGAACTGGAGCTGGGATTGGGAAAAAAAAACTACGCAGAACAGAATTGGAGTTAAATCTCCCTGAAATTCAAATTCAACTCCAATTCTGTTCCCTGTAGTTTTTTTTCCCCCAATCCCAGCTCCATTTCCTGATTTGGACTGGAATTGATCAATGCATTCCGGAATGGCCCCAACCCTGCCACCCAGAAACTTCTTGTTTTGTCCTCTAGGACCCCCCTGTTGCTTCAAACTGGACTAAGTTGGGGTTGGAATAGGTTTTCCATGTCTGTAGCAGATAGCTTGTCATTCGAATAGCAGAGAATAGGGGTTAAGACTGTAGGATGCTGCTGCAGTGCTGTTAGAAACTGCAAGCTGGCAAGTCCATCCTTGAACCTAAAATGCAATAACACGGTGGCTTTAAGTTACAATGAGGCAGCGACACCATATTTTACTGTGAACATTTCAAAGCAACAACAATAATACACTACCTTTCAATTGCTTTGTGGTTCCTGTCAATTATATACCACCTAAGGTAATCCTTGACAACAGAGTGTTTTTCCTCCACTGTCATAACATGTTTGAAACACCCAGCAGTCTGCAACATGGTACTGTTCTGTACAATCAGGTCCTGAAGACTCTCCAATGAGTATGCATTCTCAATCTAAAAGTAGGATGTACTTCATCATTTCAAATGCAAAACATAACCATAACTATCAGAAAGCTATCATGATAGTGTCATGGTTGCGGGCATCTCGGGCACGGGAGCGCGGCATGGTGCACGAAAAAGGGCGGACGACCCACTTGCGGCTCCAAGAACAAAAAGGGTTTATTACAAAAGACAGAAAAACTACAAACACAAAGAAACCAAAAGGACCACAAGGGGTCAACAACCAAAAAGGGATTAATTAGCAAAATCCAATAACAAAACCTAACTACACAACTAACACGGGGAATCTCAGAAACAAACCATGAAACAAGCAATACTAATCAACTAACACGCAATCACAAACAACCTAGACATAGACAATGAACCACTAGTGAACTAAACACAGGCAGGAACTTAAATAGGAACACTGAACAGAGAAACGAGGCAGCAGGAGTGAGACAAGCAATTAACCAATTGGGGAAGGTGCAGGACAACGAGCAATCAGGAAAACACACAAGGGCAGGCACAAGAACAGGAAACAGGTGGAACTAATTAACTCAGGGAACTGGGATGGGAAAACTAAGACTGACAAAGAAGGAAACAGCATCTACACTAGGGGAATAACAGACAGGTAGAAACACAAGCAGGGGCACATAGAACTGAACCAAATACAAATCACAGGAACTAGAAAAACTTATACAAAGAAACACTAGGGAATTAAACAGGTAAGAACACAGGCAAGGGCACAAGGAACAAAACCAAAATACAAAAACAGGAGGTGGTGGGATTTGAACACAGGACAGAAGGGTACTCAGACAATCACATGCTCAACACGTTGAGCCATGTGGCTAGACAGGTAACAGGGGAGAACAAAGACTAACACAAAGAACGGGATGACCAGCAGCAGCTGCCCTGACAGTACCCCCCACCTAACGCGCGGACACCGGACGCGCGCAAGGGCACTGCCAGGACCACAAAGAACAGGCGGACAGGACTAGGACGTAGAACCAGACGGGGAACAAGACAGGGAACCCACTAACGAAAACCAAGGAACTGGACAGACAGAACCAAGAACTCGGACAAGAAGGGAACAAAAACAGATAGGGCAGACACCAGGAGCTGGGACAAGAACACTAGACGAGGGATCACAGTAGGGGGCAGAACTTGGGGACCTGGAACAAACGGACGTGGACTCTGAGGAACAGGGCTAGGGACACGAGGTGGAAAAGGAAATGGTGTAGGGGAACCAGAAGGGCAAGGAACAAAAGGAGCATGGTGAGGGAAAGGACCAGGAACATGGGACTGGGACTGAAATGGGGCAGATGAACTGAAAGGGAAGGGTAGCAACGGGACTCTTTGGGACTGCTGGCCAGGAAACATAAAAGGGAAAGGTTGGGTAGGGTGTGGGCCTGGTGGCCGATTGGAGGGCGAGGTGGAAGGGACTGGAGGACGGGAACTGGAGGGTGACGGCGAGGAAGGGACTGCAGGATGAGGACGGGAACTAGGACCAGAGGGTGACAAGGAAGGGACTGCGTCTAGGCGGTTGGACCGCCTAGTGTGTCCCCGTCTCCCCTTTCGGGAGACAGAGAACCGGCCTGGCCCTCTGCTGGACCTCCACCAGCGCCATGAAAGGTCCGCTTGGGTGGAGGTAGGCGTCCGGATCTTGGGGCTTGGGGCCAGGACGGTCTTGGGCGGAGATGCAGGGGCAAAGTCAAAAGGCTTTAATCCCTGTGGGCCGGGCGCGGGCAGAGCAGAAGCAGAGGCGGCGGCCCCCTGTGGGCCGGGCTCGGGCAGAGCAGAAGCAGAGGCGGCGGCCCCCTGTGGGCCGGGCGCGGGCAGAGCAGAAGCAGAGGCGGCGGCCCCCTGTGGGCCAGGCTCGGGCAGAGCAGAAGCAGAGGCTGCTGTCCCCTGTGGACCGGGCGCGGGCGGCCGGGGCAGAGCAGAAGCAGAGGCGGCGGCCCCCTGTGGGCCGGGCACGGGCAGATCAGAAGAAAAGAACCATTTTCTTACTCTGCATCCTTTTGAGCATTGCTACTGTCCTCATCACTGCCAGAGTCCTCCTTATCATCTACTACAATTGGTGCATACAGGTGTGTGTATTTGCTGAGAAATGAACACAATTATACATTGTTGATGTTTCCAAATCAACAGTTACACATTAAATTTGGAGAGTAAAGAATAATACCTACAGTATAGCATGCAGTTTCCAGTGCACACCTTGATGTTCCTGAGCCCTCTTCAGAGTCAGAAAGTACAATTTGTTTCCCAAAACATAAAAAAGACAAGACAGGTGAGTGAGTTCAAGTACTAAAAGGTTAAGTAAAAGAGCTATCAGATTTACTTTTTAGAAAGAAATGCACTCTTATAAACAAAAATAATATGGATGTCTAGATCATTGTGTCATAGTGTTGTAGTCAAGACCGCCTAAACCGAGACCAAGACACTGCCAAGACTTGAGGGTACCAAGGCCAAGACCAAGACACACTAAGGCGAGACCAAGACCAAGACCGGTCGAGACCAAGACCGAAAACAGACTAGGGCTAGAATCGACATCACATTACTCAGATCAACTGTAGAGAAAAAAGGCATTGCTGTAAAGTGTCATTACTCGTTAAATCAAATTCATGTTATCTTTTCAATTATATTGTCCATATGTCTATCATTTAAAATCTCCCAGATTTGTCATAGTTATGAGGCCTGATGGAAAATAATATTCTCAGCAATCCTCTCCTATAACCATTTTATCAGACCTCGTCAAGGGAAAGAGATGGGATGTACCAGAAAGATGTTCATATTAAGTACCAGAGAGAGCGGCCTTGGGTAAGCTATGAATACGGCTATGTAATGATCCTTTACTTTGAATTGAAGAGAATGAGCCTCCAGATTGACTTGCACCTCCAAGACCATGCTTTCTAATGAATGTAAAATACCTAATTTAATTGAATTATAACTATGCTATTAGTGCTGGGCGATAAAACGATCTCGATTTTTTTATCGATAAAAAATAAGGACGATCACGATACACACAGACTATAAAACTCGATCAACCAAATTTGCTCCGTTTTAGAGAATGCGCTGAGACAGACAACTCTATGGCCTATCGAGCAGAGGTTTACTGAATGCCAGCACAATAGCCAATCACCAACGACGTTGTAATTTTGCCCATGCTCCCTTAAAGAAGCAATGGGTGCGTTCGACTTGGGCTTAGGTCTGTCTGCAGCTGACGCAACGTGGAGCGCGATCTGCCGGCGGCTGCAGGGGTGGAGTATAAACTGACTGTAGCCAAGTTGGACAACTTCTACTCCTCGTAGTCTGTGAGACCTGACTGCAATGGCCGCACTGCCAGAAGGGTGTAGATAAATCTATACAAATATCACCTGCATGCCTTCTTCACAGATTGGACGATTAAACAAACAAAGCAGCACAACATTACAGTAACTAACAATAAATAAACCACTAAATTACATGTACTGTTAGATCATTTATGTCATTTATTTAAACTTAATTTTACCAGGTAAATGAACTGAAACCAGTTCTCACTGCTTTATGTGCTTTTCAGGAGAAATAGCAGATAGCGCATTGGAACCTCCTGGGATACAAACGTCATGCGTGTGACTAAAATCTTCAGCCAATATGGGCAAAGTTGTGTCGTCACGGAGGCGGTTCCAGTTTGTGCTGCACGGTCTGTCTCAAGTCGTCTTGCTCTCGAGAGGATTTTGTACCATGTGACATGGTGACGCGTGGTGACGTTTTGGAACATTTCTTTGCCGACTTCGCTATCATGCAATGTGTATGAAGTTTGTGGACTTTGAAGCACTGGCAGTGTCCATTGAGAAAATGTATACAATGTAATGTTTTTAAAGTAGATGCATCTGACTGGTTGCATTTGAATTGAGGCACGTAATAAATAATGATACTGTTCTGTGAGGATGTGCTGTTTTCTCTTTTTTTCCCCATCCCATCGAGACCGCTATGTTCGAGACCAAGACAAGACCGAAACCAAATAGGGTCGAGACCAAGACAAGACCGAGACCAAATAGAGTCGAGACCAAGACAAGACCGTGACCACAAAAAATTGGTCTCAAGACCGGTCTCGAGACCAAGACCAGTCTCGAGAACTACAGCACTATTGTGTCATACATTAGTTTACAGTAATTCATTAGTAGTAGTTTTAAAAATTGTTATTAGAAGAACAAAGTAATTGAAAATATTTGCAAAAAAGCTACATGTGAACAACAGACATTGAAGTTATATCACATATTACTTCTATAGGATCAATGCATGATTCTCTGCCAGAATTGCTGGTACTGTTCAAAGCAGGATCCCACAGCTGGAAATAAAAATAAAACTTGTAACTATTACAGTAGCACTACATTTGATTGGCAGCACTATGTGGAATGATTTTTACTGTAATTGCGACATAATACCCCTGCAGCACAATATTTAGTGGTATTTTGACATTTTTTAATATTCCATGCCGACCTGCTATTTCAAAATTGCAGTGAGTTGCATTGAAATGTTGGTGACTTTGTGCAGTCTTAGAACCTACAGATTTTCACAACAGCATGTTATACTCACCACTGTATCTGCTGAATTGAATTCTGCAGCTCTTCTGCTTGTAATGACCACTTCAGAATCAGACTTGTCAGAATCTGAGCTGGACTGAGCTGTGAAGTACAAGATCAGACATAGGATTTAAACTTGGATAGCATTTTACAGACAGTATATCAGTTTAAGAAAACTCTTCTGGTTTGTCTGGTTACTAATTTCAGAATAACTTACAATATGTAAGGAAATCTTCAGCTGTACAAATGTACACTGTGATGCGTTGGTAAGTCTTTCCCACTGCATCCTTGAAACCTTTTAGCGTGAACGGTGTTTCTGTTCCTGGTATGTTGATTGTCCTTGTACCGTCAGGGTAGAGAAGAAAGTAGGGGCCACCTTGCAAGTTGCTTTTGAAATCCTTCATTTTTTGCACAGCAGCTTTTTGCAAGTGCTCAGCATCCAACTCTGGATTCACTGCAAGTGGGAGGACTGTTCCTCTTTTTGATTGCTCCATCCTTCAGTTGCATAAGGGCTACTGAAATCTAGGGGGAAACAGAGATGAAGACCAATGTTAATAGGTTCACTGTCAATAAAATACACAATAGAATGGACTACATAAAAATCATTAGCCTTCCTCCACAGAGGTTACCTTCATACTGCTCTCTTTCAGTTGTATTTTTTTCCTTTTGAAACATGATTGTCTCTCCTTCTCTTTTAAACCCGGAAATTATGAAATGACTCCATTGCACTTTTTACTGTGCTTCCTCGTACAAAATATCATCAAATTTCATTAAGTCACTCACTGATAATCCTGTTGTTAAAACATCATGTATTAATTTATAATTATTCTGTACAGTAGTCTCACTCGAATTTAAAATGAGTAGTCTTTGAAACGCTAACCTTCAGTGCCAATCAACTTCACACAAGATTTTGATGTCCTTGCCACATGAACTGCAAAATGCTTTTAGCGAGTGCAGGCTGAAGCCACAAAAAGGACAATACATTGTGCTCTATAATAAAACAAATGAAGTATTATTAAGCAATTGCCCCGAATGATGGACCTTTGTAGTTGACGTCTATATACAATATATACTATATATAATATTATTATATATATACTAGTATGTAGGGATGTAACGGTATTGTAAATACCGTCGTACCGCAATAGCAAATTTTTTCGATACTACCGTGGTCGCATGACTCGATAAAACGATAGGTCTTCTGAGAAAAGTTTGCTCAGGCGAATGGCGAACGGGAGGTAGCAGGAACTACAATTCCCATCAGCCCAGGCGTGGTCATCATCCTTTGCGGTCTGTTGTCGCTACAGATCCAGTAATGCGGAAATGGCGGGTGCTGCTAGTAGCGGCGAAGGAAAAGAGATGGAAATACTAAATTGAAACTTTATTTTTTTACATGGTTTAATAATTTTTTGTTATTAAAATTGAAAAATTGAAGTTCCTGTTTCAAAGTTTACAGATAGATGGCTAATTTGTATGCCATTGATATGTTCAGTGTTCATGTAAACTGTTTAATAAACACTTCTGGCACTTTTTTCGAGTCTCTTCATTAGTTTTGTTTTTCCTGTAAATGATTCAATAAATACCGTACCGTGCCATTCATACCGAGGTATTACCGTACCGTGAAGTTTTGATACCGTTACATCCCTACTATTATGTTATTATTATTATTATATAATACTATTATATATATATACAATATATAATATATACTATATATTTTGTGACAGTGTAATGTGTTATATCAAGAACTGCACAGACATTGTCACAGTGGATAAACGTATTTGCGTTTACCCCAATCAGAAGCCCTGGATGACCAGGGAAGTCCAGAGGCTGCTGAAAGAGAGGAATACTGCCTTCAGGTCTGGTGACAAGGCTCTCTACAGCTCAGCCCGTGCTAGCCTGAAGAGGGGCATCCGGAAGGCCAAGTCAGATTATAAGAGGAAGATTGAGGAACATCTGGACAGCAATAACAGCAGGCAGGTGTGGATGGGTGTCCAGCATATGACCAGCTATAGGACCAGTGCCGGTGATGTGGGGGGTGATCTATTGCTGGCGGAGGAACTCAATCACTTCTTTGCCCGGTTCGAGGTGGACCACCCAGAGACAGACGGACTCCATTCAGAAACCAACAATAACCCCATCTTCACAGTAGGGGAGCACGAGGTGAGACGCACGCTGAAGACTGTCAACCCACGGAAGGCAGCTGGACCCGACGGCATCTTGGGACGCGTGCTGAAGGATTGTGCAGACCAACTGGCTGGGGTCTTCACCAGGATATTCAACCGGTCTCTGTCCCAGTCCACTGTACCGCTCTGCCTGAAATCCTCTATCATAGTGCCTCTGGCCAAGAAACAGACCATCACCAGTCTTAATGACTACAGGCCAGTTGCACTGACTCCCGTGGTTATGAAGTGCTTTGAGAAGCTACAGGTAGTCAGGAACCACATCATGTCATTCATTCCTCCTATGTTTGACCCACACCAGTTTGCCTACAGAGCAAACAGGTCTACGGAAGACGCTGTGACCACTGTTCTCCATACTGTTTTGTCTCACCCAGAGCTGCAGGGAAGCTATGCACGGCTGCTCTTCATAGATTTCAGTTCTGCGTTCAATACGATCCTCCCCCACACTCTGATAACCAAACTGAAAGACATAGGACTTCCACACTCCACCTGTCGTTGGATTAAGGACTTCCTGAGTGACCGCACTCAGAGGGTTAGAGTGGGCCCCTACTACTCCACACCCATCAGCATGAGCACTGGCTCTCCACAGGGCTGTGTGCTGAGCCCCCTGCTCTATACTCTATACACCCACGATTGCATTCCTGTCCACTACAGTAACAACATTGTCAAGTTCGCTGACGACACCACTGTCGTAGGGCTTATTTCGGGGGGAGATGAGTCTGCCTACAGGGACGAGGTGGAAACACTGACAGAATGGTGTAGTAATAACAACTTGCCCCTCAACACAGCAAAGACGAAGGAACTCATCGTGGACTTCAGGAAAAAGGCAGACAACATCCAGCCATTCATCATCAAAGGGGTCTGTGTGGGGAGGGTCTCAGACTCCCGCTTCCTAGGAGTCACCATCAGCGAGGACCTGACCTGGGGGACACATACTGCAGAGGTAGTGAAGAAGGCCCAAAAGAGACTGTACTTCCTGAGGGTTCTCAGGAAGAACAACATCCCAGAGAAACTGATGGTGTCCTTCTACCGCTGCACAGTAGAGAGCATCATGGTCTACTGTCTCTGTGCATGGTTCACCAGCTGCACAGCGGGACACAGAAAAGAGCTTCACAGGGTTATTAAGGTCGCTCAGAGGATAGTTGACTGTCCTCTCTCCTCAGAACTTCAAAGCTCCTGTTGTCTCAGGAATGCAAAGAAAATTCTTCAGGACCCATCACACCCAGGACATGTACTGTTTGAACGCCTACCCTCAGGCAGACGTTTCAGATCCATAAAAACCAAAACAAATAGACTGAGAAACAGTTTTTACCCCTCAGTCATCACCATGCTGAACACTGCTAAGTGGTGAATTTGAGCCAGGGCACCGTTCATGTTTACATTACTACAGTGTTATTTTGTTTACGTTACAGCCTTATGTTTCATGCCAAAACTGGCTAAGGAAACAAGTGCAGCCTCAATATGTTTGTAACTGTTTGTTTGTAGGTACGAAAGAAAGTAGCGTTCAGGCTCTTTCAGAGTGACTGTGTTTTTATTTTGCACTGGAGAATTGCACTTTAATTTCGTTGTACAATGTCTCATTGCTACAATGACAATAAAGATTCTATTCTATTCTATTCTATACTGCGCTAGAGCTGCTCAACATGAATGTTAGAGCATGTATAAGAACTTTATTTGCATAATAAAGATGCAAATATTTATTTCACATAATAATCATGTAGGCCGCCTCGGGGTCCCCCTGCCTCGGCTCATCGGCCGCCTGCGGGTCCCCCCGCTGGGGCTTGGTGTCGGACGGCGCCTTCCCCGGCTGTGGCTGCCACATCGCCTGCTGCGGCTTCTCCCTCCTTCTCACCTGCGGCAGGGTCCCCTCCGTCTTCCTCCTCGTTTCCTCAATTTGTCCCTCCTCCCCTGTGTGGTCCCCTCCGGCTCCATCCTCCCATCCGCCTGTGGTCCCTGCGGCTGCCTTCCCTCACCCACCGGGGTTCCCTCGGGCTTCCTATTGTCCTCCTGCCTTTGTTGCTCTGCCTCCTTCCTTCGTCCCTCCTGTTTCTGCTCCTCGTCCCTCTGTGTCTCCTCTGTTCCCTCCTGGTCCTTTTGTTCCTCCGTTCTTTGTGCCCTCTGTGTCTCCTTTCCTGGTCTGCCTCTCTGTGTTCCCTGTTTTGTGTCCTGTCCCTGTGTTTATTCTTTGTTTCGGTTTTGTACCCTGTGTCTTGCTGATGTTTTGCTCTTGTTTTTCAGGTCCCGTGTCCCCAGTCTTGTCTTGTCCGTCGCCTTCCCTGAGGCGTCCTCAGAGTGCGTGCCTTTTGGAGGAGGGGTTCTGTCATGACCTGCTCGTACGATCCTCCTGTGCGCCACGCCCCCTCATTACCTACGGGTAATACCCCGATTGTGATCACCTGTTTCCTGTTATTTTTGGCTTGTCTTGTGTATTTAGTCCGTGTCTGAGTCCGTTTTCCCCAGATCTGTCATTGATGTTTGTCGCCGTCTGCCCTGTTCGTCAGAATAAAACCCTTTTGCTTTTGGATTCTCGTCTGCCTGCCTTGTATTTCCCCGCTTCCTGCCTGCTCGCCGGACAGCGGTCATTACAGTAAGAATCAGAGGGTCAATAAGCTTTTAAGTAATAATGTGGATTGTGCTTGGGATAGAAGCTGCAGAAGCTGGTATTGAAGAAAAGTATAGATTTTCATTTTACAAAATATTCAAATAATTGTAATAATAATATTAGTGACATTCATCTTTATATAACATTAATCACATAACTAATAATACATTGAGAAGAAATGTTTTGTCATTATTTCGCTATTATCATTGCTTCTTACAGTAAATTATTCTTGATGCCCCCAGTCAGTAGCCCATGTTTATAAAATATGTGGGTAGGATGACGGTTAAACTCCCCCTGATTCACGTGCAGCATTTGATCACAGTTGATCGCATTTAATCTGCTACAGTTTTTTATAAGGTGTTTCCTTTGTTTTTGTCAGTCTCTGCCCGAATTCCAAAGTTTCTTTTGCAGCTTTTCCTTCTCTCTCTACCACAGCTTCAGCTGCATTTCCTGCAGCCTCTTTTGGTTTGTTTGCTCTGGCTGCAGCTTTGGCTCCTTCAACCCCCCCTCCTATGGCTCCTGCTGCAGCCAAAACCCCCGCAGCCACACCCACTACTCCTACTACTGCCCCAACTGTCCCAGCTTCTGCTGCTGCTGCTCCAGCTGCCCATGCTCTTAATACCTCAACTGCTGCAGCTTTTGCGCATGCATCTGCTTTTCCGTAACCTCTGGTTACTGCTCCCACTAAGAAGCAAGCTGCCTTTTTTAAAAAAATTTTTTTAATGCACTATATTGCCAAAATTATTGGACACCTGCCTTTACAGACATATGAAATGACATCCCATTCTTATTACAGAGACTTTAATATGGAGTTGTCCCCACTCTGTAATTTTATGTGGCCTACCACTTCGTGGCTGAGTTGCTGTTGTTCCCAATTGCTTCTACTTTGTTATAATACCACTAGCAGTTGACCGTGGAATATTTAGTAGTGAGGAAATAGTAGTAGTTTCAGAATAATCCATCTGGCCACAGAGTACTCAATATCTGTGCAAAAATGATTGACAACCATGTAACCCCTGTGTTCACTTGGTTTATTAATATTATTATTAATAAACACCACCAGCGAAACTGTCATCCAGTTAATTAATAGTACAGTGCAGCATGAACACTTTGCAGAGTGACTACCAAGTAATGGGGTGCAGCAAGCGGGAGGCCAGAGCAGGCGAACACCCAGAGTGCATGTGCACGACCGCACCCATTGCACCAGGCCCTGATACATGCTAAGCAACACAGATGCTGAAACTCTCATTCATGCCCTAACCTCTTCCCTCCGTTATTACTGTAATTCTTTATTTGCTGGTCTTCCAGCTAAAACACACTCTAAATTACATTGCATTCAAAATTCTCGCTAGCACTAAATGATCTGCACATATAACTCACATTTTCTACACATTTCACTGCCTACCTGTCCCTCTCTGTGCTTGTGATGACTTTTAAGGTCATAAATGGTCTTGCTCCCCAGTATATTGAACATCTCCACCTTCCTTATATACCTGCCCGATCCTGTCTTGATGAGCAGAGGGGGTGGATAGAAGGTGTGCATCAGTAGAGCGTAAGGTGTGGGTGGGTTTGTATAAGGTGAGAAGATCGGCGAGGTAGCTGGGTGCTGGGTTGTCCTGGGCTTTGTAGATGAGCAGAAGGAACTGAATCCAAGATTGATCTGGAAACCAGTGTGACTGATAGAGGATGGGAGTGATATGTTGACATGGTCTTGTACGGGTGAGAAGTCTAGCTGCAGAGTTTTAGATATGTTGTAGTCTGTTTAATGATTTTGCTGGGAAACCAATAAGGAGGTAATTGAGTCTGGAGGTTATGAACGCATGAATGAGGGTCTCAGCAGTAGCAAAGTTGAGTGAGGGGCGGAGTTTGGAGATGGTTTTTAGATGAAAATAAGCCGTTCTGGAGACACGTTTTATACGGGAATCAAAAGACAGTGAAAAATCAAAGATGACACCTAGGTTATTAACTCCAGAGGTAGTAGTGGTGAAATAGCCAGGTATGGAAAACTGTGACTGATTTATCTTCTTCAGCAGTGTTGGTGTGGCAATAAGAATGACTTCAGTCTTGTCACGGTTGAGTTTGAGAAATTTGTGTGCCATCCAGTTACTAATGTCATTGAGGCAAGTGACCAGATTCGAGGGAGGGAGTGGATGGGAGAAATGTAGGTGTGAATGTAAATTTGTGTGTCATTGGCATAGAAATGGAAATTTATGCCGTAATGACGGAGAATGTGACCAAGAGGCAGGAGGTAGATGAAGAGCAGGGGGCCAAGGACAGAACCTTGTGGGACACCATGTGAGAGGGGGGCACTAGGGGACCTGAAATCACCAATAGATACAAACTGTTCCCTACCCATGAGATATGATGTAAACCAAGCAAGTGCAGTGCCTGTGATGCCCAACAGTGCCTCCAGCCGGGTGAGCAGTGTGTTGTGGCAGACCGTGTCAAAAGCAGCTGTGAGGTCTAAAAGCAGGAGAATACTGACATGGCCCGAGTCAGCAGTAATGAGCAGGTCATTTACGACCTTGACCAGGGCCGTCTCAGTGCTGTGCTTTGTCCTGAATCCAGACTGAAACTCCTCCCATAGGCTGCAAGAGGTCAGGTGATCTTGAAGCTGTGTACTAACACTGATTATGCTACTGTTCTCAAAACATGCTTCTTAAGTTTACATGCTTCACATTCTTAAGCTCAAATTAGTACATGCAAGATTCTCCCCTTCCAGTTTCTCATACCTCTGCCCATTAACACCGGGGCACCCCACCCCTCACATACTCGTTTTTTCCTGTCTAGCTACCAGATTTATTCTGTCTTTCCTTCCTCTAACCATACAGAATGTTCCCCACTCAAGTGCACACCCATCCATCCACAAGAACAAGCAATATCTTCTATGCCTAACGCCCAAGAGAGTACAGCAATCTCACAATGCAGCTAACTTTCAATTTCTATTCCATAAGAGGAACCTTGATAAACACTTTCAGGGTGGGGATCTATTTGCAATATATACAATGGCATGCAGCTTTGCATGATGGGAAATGTCAATGTCACTGCAGGAACAGGTTAATACCTTTGACGCATATAATCTAACGGCAGGAGATCAGCTGCAGACACTTCAGCTACAACTGTATCAGGAGACCTGAGGTGACTGTACCTTATTTATGCATATTTATAATCATTGTCAATGTTTAATGTTTATATTTTTGTACTTTTCTGTTTCCTGTTAAAACACAAAGTCTTGGAGTCAGACAACCAAGAATTTCACTGGATATTGTGTTGATTGTAATTGCATATATGAAAAATAAAACTTGATTTGAATTAATTCAGAACTCATTGAAATTTGGTGGTAAATTCAGTAATAATGGAAAGAAATTATAAGGGGATGAACATTGACCATTTTTACCTGTTTAGTTGCTTTTTAAATACATTCAGTTTCATTTATACAGCTTGAACTTTTACTGGAACAATTCGTACTAATTTACATTGATACAAAATTTACTTTATTTAGTTATTGTATAGGTCACCAGAAACATTAGTAATACATAAACTGCACCTTCATAAAGCATTCATAGAACATTCATAAGCAGCCTGTAAGTATACATCCTAACATACCTTAAGAGCTTAAATAACCATTAATAAACATTATATATAATATGATCATAATATTTGGTATTATCATGTCATTGTAATTATATAATGTTTATTAAAGTATATTAAAGTATGTTAGAATATTACGATATACTTACATCCTGCTTATGAATGTTCTATGAATGTATTCTAAATGCATTAGAAAGCTGCACTGAATATTCTACGAATATTGCATATATAATGCATTATTAAGGCACTATGAAGGTGCAGTTAATGTAATTACAGATTTTAATTTTTTTTTTTATAGAAATGTATCCAGTCTGCTCATGTTGAATAAGTTTTTTAAATTATACATGAATTATGTTTTATGCCTCCCATCTCGTTATTCCAGACATGTGTAAAAAGTTCCTTATTCATATATTTATTACCTGTAAAAGAATTTTGAAACAGTTGCGCCAATGTGAGACTTTGTGTGAATTTATACCTGAAACAGACCATAACCTTCATGTTTCTTCACTTGCAGTTATAGGCGCTCAGTGCAAAGCATCTTCTGACACCGACCTATAAGAAAGCATGGCTGGTGAGTCAGTTACCACACTGGCTTTTCTGCTCTGCTGTCTGGGTCTCCCAGCTGTGCTCCGTCTATCTCTCTCTGAAGCACACAAGTTGATTTTCAGAGATTTTGTAACTGGGGTATCGGCTTTACCTGGGGTCGGCAACCTGAGGCACCTCCAAAGCGGACTATCATGCATACGTACTTCCAGCGAAATTCAGTACATCCGGTTCTGAATACTGCAGCGCCTCAAAAAATCTTTAGTTAAGGTGGCTTATGCTGATTGGATAATATTGGTCCAATAGGTACTTCATTTTGAATCGAGCAAAGCGGTTTTAAATAATAGCCTATAACAGTAAAAGTATCGAAACAAATCTAAATAAATTTTGTCGCAAGGCAGCTAAAAACAGTTATCAAGATGTGAAATAGGGAAAAAAATAGATGTATATCGAGAATTTATATATGAATGGACAGTAGCATATGCATTCACAGCTATTTTGTCAGCTTGTGCTTTAAAAGTTGTGCCACAGTTGCTGCCAGTTTTGTGGCGTCTCGGGAGATTATAAAAATGGAAAGCCCTACACCATGCTGAATACGATAAAGACTGTTTAATCAGTAGTGGAACACCTTAACCTGTTAATTTAAAAAAGAAAATGATATTAATTAATAAAATTAGGGACATGGCATTTGGTCGAGGGTCCATGCTACACTGAAAATTATTTGTTTCTTTACACTTTATTGTTGTTGTCTATAAAAATGTTGACAAAATATTTAGAATAAATGTTTGTTTCCAGTAAAATTCTGCGGCTCCGATGGTTTTCCAAAAGTGGGCTTTTTGCAATTTGGTTGCCGACCCCTGAGCCAGACTGACATCCACTGAGCTGGACAGAAGCATCTGTCGTGAAATTGCTAAGTGTGGCTGCATGTCTAAGCTTTTCTGTTAGTGTTCAGGTAATCAAGCTATGTATAGAAATGAGGTTTTCCTTTGGCTAAGCAGAAAGAGTTCATATCTGAGTAATATAAGGAGTTAAATAAGTACCTCTCACTGTCAGGGTCTTTACCATGTGCTCATGCTGTGTGTAGCTCAGCACTGCCACCTGCTGAAGGAATAAAGTAATTGCATTCAAGATCCGCTAAAGATGATACAGAATGTTAATTTCCACAGCATAATGAACATGTTTATGTTCATTATGACCACATTTATGGTGCCATTCATTGTAACTGATACCGTGTTTCTTTCCCAAAGCACCTGCTGAAGTAAGAATTGTGCTTTTGGGAAAAACAGGATCTGGGAAGAGCAGCGCAGGAAATGTTATCCTGGGGGAAGAGAAGTTTGACGTTTCCTCTGATCCTATCAGTGAAACAATAGACTGTCAAACAGAAGAGGGGAACATAAATGGCTGGAAATTTACAGTAACTGACACACCAGGGATCTTTGACACTGGCAGGTCTGATAATGATCTGAAGTATTCCATAATATCCTGTCTCACTGAGTGTGCTCCTGGTCCACATGCCTTCATCTTAGTGCTGGAAGTGGGAAGACACACCAAAGAGGATGAAGACACTGTGAGGAAGATACTGAAGTGGTTTGGGGAGGAAGCCCTGAAGCACACAATTGTCCTCTTCACACGTGGTGATGAGCTTAAAGAAAACCAGACCATTACAAAGTATGTAAAGATAAAAAAGGATCTGGAGGAACTTGTTGATAAGTGTAAAGGCCGAGTCCATGTCATTGACTCTAAGCAGTGGAACAGAAAAGATAAACATGCTCAGTCTGAAGATCTCCTGGAACAACTAAGTAAAATGATGATAAAGAAGAGAGAAGCTGGGGAATCACAGGCTGCTCAGGCACTGGAGGAAATGAAGAACTGGCTGTTAGAACCAGAATCAACATTTGATCATGAACCAGGCCAAGGATCAGAAAAATCTAGAAGTTCTGGAGGAAACCTGCATGAATCAGAGAACAGAAGCAACAGCTTTCAGATTAAACAGCTGCTCACAACTATAGAGAACATGGTGAGAGACAACAGAGGCAGTCATTACACAAATAAATCACTCCAGGTAATAGCAGAAGCTATAGAGATGGAGGTGAAAAAGATAAAAGAAGAAATGAAGGAGGAAACAGAGAAAGCAAAGGAGTCTGAGATCAAGAGACGAGCAAGAGAGAGAGTGAGGACCAAGTCTCTGAGATTAGTGGCAGGAGTGACTACTGGGGCTTTACTGGGGGCTCTGCTGGGTGTGGCTGTAGGATTATCACTGCCAGCTATATTGGCAGCTGGACTCCTGGTGGGAGCGGTAGCCAGAGGTTATGGAAAATTTGTAGCTGAGTCAGCAGGTGCAGCATGTAGAAGTGCTATGGTAGCTGGGGTATTAGGGGCAGGAGCAGCGGGAGCAGCAGTGGCAGAAGCTGGGGCAGTTGGGGCATTAGGGGCAACAGGAGTAGCAGCGGCAGAAGCTGGGGCAGTTGGGGCATTGGGGACAACAGGAGTAGCAGCGGCAGTTGGGGTATTAGGGGCAGCAGGAGCAGCAGCGGCAGAAGCTGGGACAGTTGGGGCATTGGGGACAACAGGAATAGCAGCGGCAGAAGCTGGGGCAGTTGGGGCATTAGGGGCAGCAGGAGCAGCAGCGGCAGAAGCTGGTGCAGTTGGGGCATTGGGGACAACAGGAGCAGCAGCGGCAGAAGCTGGGGCAGTTGGGGCATTAGGGGCAGGAGCAGCAGCAGGAATAGGAGTGGGTGTGGCTGTGGGGGTTTTGGCTGCAGCGGGAGCCATAGGAGGGGGGGTTGAAGGAGCCAGAGCTGCAGCCAGAGCAGACAAACCAAAAGAGGCTGCAGGGGATGCAGCTAAAGCTCTGGGGAAGAGAGCAGAAAATGTGATAAAGGAAGCTTGGGAATCAGGGCAGAGAGTGACAAAAGCAAAGGAAACTCCTTATAAAAAACTGCAGTAGATGAAATGCAAGTAAACAGCCGCTTCACTGATTAAGCTACAGGGCAGGCAGAAGTGTAGGATGCCAAAATAATAGCTAGTCAGATCTGGAGAATCTGTTAAGATGTGATGGCTCTTCCCAGCATGAATATGTGATCAGCTGTGATCAAAGGCTGCATGTGGATTGGGGGGGGGGGGGTAATGAAGAAGCTTCCATGTCATTATAACCATCAGTTTGCTCTGCTGGGCTTTAAAGGGGCATTTCAACCCAAAACTGAAAGCAGATATGTTTTAGGGGGGCTTTAGTGCTATTTATGCTATCTATCCATCTAGGTTGTTCTTCTGGGAGTTGCCTAGTTTTTGAGATGTTGGCTGTAAAACATGTCAGGCTTCTATTGAATATAATGGGACTCAATGGCATTCTTTCTGTGGTGATTAAAGCACCAAAAATATATTTAAAACAGCGATGTCTCTTACTAGAAATCATGACCCAGTTACTGAAGATTATCCACAGACTTTGTAGTGAGCAGTTTAATCTACAAACTATTTTCTTCTACTTGTATCACATTGCAGAAATATCACCGGGCTGCTCATACTGTATCACCTGCTCATACTTCTATCACTGGACTGCTTGTACTTGTATCACCGGGCTACTCGTATTTGTATCTTCTGCGCAGTGATACAATTGATTTGTGGAGTTTCATAGAAGAAATCCTAAAGAAATGTTTAAAAAGCATACCTGTTTCTCTGCAATGGCATTTCCTTAGTTGTGTTATCAAAACATTTTAAAGGATTTTATCCACTTAATTTCAGACATAAGTATATTACGCCTTATTACTGATTTAAAAAACATCTGGTCCTTTCATGTAATCATACTCTTTAATGAAACAAACAAAAATATATGTGTATTAAGCAAAGAATAAACCAATCATTAAAAAAATCTTTCGAGTTCCTCATTGGAATTAAGCCCGCACTGTAATTGAAAGGACATTTGGATTACTGAAAATGTGTCTCAGATATTTGCTAAGTCAGGTGGAATATTACTGCTTGGCTGCATGTGCTGATGCCGACAATGGAGAGCACGCCAGAAGCAACATGGGTAAGGAGGGATCAGCAGGCAGAAGAGCTGAATCGTCTGTAGCCTGGTAAGGAATCTGAACTGTTAGAGTAGAAAAATAACAGCCCCATTGCCTTTTATTTTAACATTTTAAAACACTTTAAAAACTGCAGACCCAGAATTAAATTAAAAGCACACATGTATAATTAAGTCCCTATTCCCAGCCCCTGCTCTTGTTCAGCAGCGAGCTTCTGCTTTCCCCGTCTTCTGATATCATCATACCGCTTTTGGTGATGCTAGAAAATGAGGACACACTCACTGCCACCTCATCCCATGCCTGCTTCCCCTCAAAAGGCTCCGGTGGAACCATTTACCCAGATAGCACACATATGTTGAAATGACATCGATTACATATTAAACAACGTTGATCATCAATGCTGATTTAGCATTGATCTTTCTCGTTGAAAAGGCCATCTATCCACCGTTGAAAAATCGACCATTTTTGATAAGGATTCAACGTTGTTTCAACACTTGTTTGGCAACTTCTTTATCCATTGATTTAATGTTGAATTAGTGTATGTTGAATCAATAGTGGGCTATAATTGTTTCACAAGTGAATTAATGTTGAAATTATGTTATATCCAGCAGCTTAATAAAAAATGAACATGTACAAATATTCAAATTGAAATATATACATTCACAGAAAAACAGCACAATGGTAGTACTGTAATTTGTTAGTAATTTGATAACAATCACAAAAACATTGAAGTGCTAACTGACCCTCCCAACCCACCCACACCCACTTCTGTTCATTTTCTCTTTGCACCTCTCTGACGTTCTGGTGCATATCAAAGCCATTTTGTAAGTCTTTCCACAATTATGCACATTCTTGACTCGGCTAAACTGGGCACCAGATATAAGAAACAACTCACAACCGAAGTACAGAAATAAGCATTTATTACCAGGATTCCACAGTTCAGTGTCCCTGCCCCAATCAGTAAGTGAAGCCCCCGGGCAACACCGCAACCCCCACACAATGATCTAAAGACAGCAATCTCTAAAACACTGGTTAGAATATTTCACAATCAGCTAACACACACTTCCAAAGCTCACACATGTAAAATAAAAGGCCCTGGACAGCTCACATCTGTAACAAGGGGCCAGGAATACAGATTAACATGTGGTTCCTCCTAAATAACAAACGAATACAAAAATCAATTCATATCAAAACAATATTATTTGAATTACTAGTCGGGGGGAAGACATCACAATCCCCTGAAAACAAAAACCACAAATTCTAGAAGGAACCACAAACCTTTCACGTGGGGCCTGGAGTACACACTGCTAAACGCGGGCCTGCGTTATGTACGTAAATAAAAACTTTTTGAAAGAGCTGTGAAAGTAATTTTCTGATCTCTGCTGTCATGACCTGCGCGTCCAATCCTCGTGTGTGCCACACCCCCTCATTACGCACATGTACTACTCTGATTGTTCCCAGCTGTTTCATGTTATTTTAGGCTTGTTTAGTGTATATCAGTACACGTCTTCATCCATTTCCCAGATCTGTCATTGATGTTTTGTGCCGTGTTTCCTTGTCTGCCATTAATAAACCCCGTTTGCCTGTATTTATGGCTCCACTCCTCTGTCTGCCTGCTCGTCTGAAACGTGATAGTGACATCTGCAAACAGAAAAAAATAAGAAGAAAATATAATTGTGCAAACCTTTTAAACATGCAAGATTTTTAAGCAACTGTAAAAAGTATTTCTGAAGTTTAATCTAATAAGTCTGTCAAAGTGAAAATAAACTTTAGTCATCTCAGCTATATATGAGACCAGAACACATGGTTCCAGTTATTACAGAGTACAAGACTTTTTATGAATAAATTACAAATATCAACTCTAAACACAAAAAGCTTACAATGGGTATTTTAGACATCCAGAATTTGTGCAAATGTTGCAAAATCAGTCAAGTAGAAAACAATTTGAATAGTGGAATGTGTCAGGGTGCGGGACAAGCGAGCCGGAAAGCAGGGGAGAGGAGCCAGTAGGTAGGGCAAGACGGGGATTTAATCAGAAGACAGGACTAACCAACCAGGAACAACGCATGACACTACAATGACGGATCTGGGGAAGACAGACTGAGACTCGGACTAAATACAAAAGACTATCCAGAAATAACAGGACACAGGTGATCACAACCAGGAATTGACACGAGGTAATGAGGGGGCGTGGCACACACAAGGGTCGTACGGAGCCGGGCGTGACAGAATGTAATTGTGTGCATTATATATGTGTATGATCAGCAGGGTTAAAATGAGAGTACAGTCAATCTAATTCAATACTTCTATATCGTACAGCACAATACTATATACAGTACTATATCTATATAGTATCTAAGTAGTACTGCATTTGTAAAGTGCAACTAGAAAACCCCTTGTCTCATGCTCTCTTGCCATGCTTCCCCGAAGATAATAATTGTCAAATTGTAACGAGTGTCTTCTGTTCAAGTAATTTAGCTGTGGAGTTTAATGAAAAATGGCAGGACCACGATTCACGTCAGTTAGCATAGCACCGCGCTAGCAGACCATAGCTGCTCTGGGTAAAATTGTTCTAATACATGTTACACAGCAAATGTGCCAGTGTTAAATTAACACTGCATGGTGTTTATATGGGCCCACGCCATTCAGTGTTAAAAAAATTTCCTAATGTTAAACACAGAAAAAACAGGAGTACTGGTGATTGGTCCCAAGGCTGCAAGAAATGTTTCACCACCTCAGCATTAGTGGCCTTCCTACACAACCTAACACAGTGGTTAGAAATCTTGGTCTTCTAGTAGATTCAGATCTATGTTTTGATGCTCACATAAGAAGTATTACTAGAACTGCGTTTTATCATCTACGGAACATAGCCAAGCTTAGTAAGATGCTCTCACTTCGTGATGCAGAAAAATTAATACATGCCTTTGTAACTTCCAGACTGGACTACTGTAATGCCCTCCTTTCTGGTTGCCCGTCTGGTTCCTTACATAAACTTCAGCTGGTACAGAATGCAGCAGCCAGAGTTTTCACAAACACTGAAAAATTTGATCACATCATACCAGTCTTATCCTCCCTTCATTGGTTACCAGTTAAGTCTCAGATTGACTATAAAATACTGCTATTAACCTATAAAGCACCAGAATACCTTAGTGATCTGCTGACCACATACAATCCCCCACGCTTGCTTCGATCTCAAGGTGCGGGATATCTGTTAGTACCTACACAGCAAAATCACCAGTGTTAACACCAAGAGTGTGAAATGTGACACTGGAAAAGTGTCTATATGCGTCCACTCTTTTAAGTGTTAATTTAACACTTTTGAAAGTGTTAATCTTGTAACACTGACTCAGAGATATTTTAACACTGTAGGGAGTAAGACAATTACACTGGCCAACACTGAGTAATGTTAATAGCACTCTAGACAAGTCTAAGTTAGAAAATAAACACTGGCAGACTACACTCAGCTGCAATACAATAAACACTGACGGTGTAGAATGCCATTGCCGCAACTCTAACCAATTACACACACACACACGTACAGAAATACACCACAAGACAATTTGCACAGCAATACTGTATTTAAACAGCAGGCACACTACAAAAAAGTAAACAAGCTTCAGCATGGGAGCTGAACAAAGCAGCAGCATGGGACAATGAACTGGTGATCAGTATCAAATGAAAACTGTCTATCATATGGTCTGTAGTACACCAGGTCATTGACACAGATAAGTTTGAATACATCTGTGCCTTCCTCAATAGCATATGCATTTAAGTGATCATCAAAATACATAGTTGAGACTTTACAAGTCAGTAGATAAGCACTGTCATCTCTAACAATTATACTGACAATCCTATTCAACAAAGGCATATCATTTTCAACACCATAACATACATACCTGTACATCCCAGCTTGATACTCTGTGCCATAGTTTTTGACCCAGGAAGTTGTGGAAACAGAAGATGCATCAATACTTTCACTCAGAGCATCACTGCCCTCTAAATCGCTGACTAAGACTTCAGTGATATGGCGAAATTGTAATCTTTTAAAACAGAAATTTTCAAAATGAAAAGCCAATTGTTTCTGATGTTTTTTTACCAGTGTCTTTGTAATATTTTTGAAATTCTTTACAGACTTTTTGAAGAATTTGTGTTTACCTTCAAACCTCATGCAACATGTGTGTATGAGAGGCCCAATTTTTCTGATACATCTTGGGTAATGGATCATTAGATGGTGTTTTGGAGTCAAATTTTGGTCTTGAAAGAGAGATTTAAAAAGCTTGTGATGATCGAATATCAGATGTTTCAAATAGCAAGTCATACCATGGGTTAGAGTAGGTGAAAACACAATGTTTACAATTTGAATCAATAGCAGTAGCAAGTTCCAATAACTATCACCCCTGCAAATTAAGTCTCCAAACATCAATGGTGTATTACGCAAGAGGCACCATGACTGGACAGCATTAAGGCAAAGACTTTTGCTACGGTCATTCAGTTTTAGGCCACTTGGCCTGTTTTTTCTCTGTGTATATCAATAATTAAAACTCAAAATTCTCTCTGATATTGAAGTCAAGGATATGGAGTTCTTAATCAAGTACTGAAATACAAGCTTTAACTCGTACTGTACCACTCCTTCCAGGAGATCATGCATTATATCCACTGCGTAGTTGTCTGAAATATGGAACAACTGCAGGGAATTGAGGAGACAGGTTCTTTTGACACCAAATGTTGAGGCCAAATCAGGATTTTGTTGAATGGCACAGCAATGCTCTGAATGAAGTTCTTTTGAACAGAGACCTGGATGATCTTCACTAAAAACTGACTGCAACTATTTTATCAGTTAAACAAAACCGACAACAATAATTGGCACTGAATGATTCAACAAAACCAAAAAGGCCATGTAAAGCTAAGTTGTCACCTGTAACCTGGAAAATTGACCCTTTCACTGGTGTGGCTGAAAAGGGCACCTTCATTCCTTCAGTCTCTAATACCTTTAGGTCATCAACAAGTGGCTTTAAAATAGGGTCAAACCTGGATTTGAATAAAGCGCTTCTTTGACAGTCTGAAACAAGAGGGTTGTTCATGTTATTCATATTCAGGCTAACAATCCTACTGTACCCAGTGAAGAAATCAATATTTCACTCAAAAAAGTGGCATTTTTTATAGTCTTTGGAAAATATAAAATTTGCACAACAGCACTGGGATAAATTCCAATGCAAACGAAGAAATAAAATTCAATTCAGTGAAAGTCTGTCAAATTCCAGTGATTGCTGTTTTACTATTATTTGGGAATAAATATAGTGACATGCATATATGAACTGTATTTTGTGCTATACAAATACCGAATTACGTATGAGAAAGTTTAGGTAAACAAAATTGAGGACTGAACACTAAGTTTATAAATGATGTGATGGTGGCCTTCATTAGGTTATAAAGCTTCCATGGAATTCTGGGAAATGTAGTTATGAAACGACAAATTTCATATTTAAGTTTTTCGATTAACATGCATAATGTATAAAACACACATTACTGTAATATTTTTACGTTTGTGCTTTATGCGATTCATAATTTTTAGTTTAGTTCAGGCTATTTAAAGTCCAATTATTTTAAAAACTGGAATTTCAATGAATTTATTTGATTTCAATTCTGTTTTCTGTCATTCCAATTCAATTTCCCTTCAGCTTCATGCAATTCTAATTCTACTTCCAGGAAGCGGATTCAAACTTACCATGCTTTCAATTCATGAATGGTCCCAACAATGCAAAATATTGGCTATTGGCAGGCCGTTTTAAAGAGATCAGACCATATTTTAACACTTACATCTCTTGCAATGTTGCTGTCAGGGGGTCCTTCAACCATCCTTTTTTTCGGACATTTCTTGGTTTTATGTGTTAGTGTCAAGTCTGAACCTGATGGCCCTTCTGATTCACAAGATCATGACCACTCTGCTAAAGATGAGGCCAGTGAAGAAGACTCCTCAACACTGTTATCTAAGAACACATGACCTTGTGTTAATTTCAATTTGCAAAATACATAACAGAACTACACTACAATTTTGCATTGTGAGAGAAACCAAAGGCTGCAATTTCTTACCACTGCAACCTTCAGTGAAAACCTTGAAGGACACCTGAGATGACTTCAGAAGTTCATCAAATATGTCCGAATCCACTTTGACTCCTGCAGAATCCTTTATGATCAAGGAAGTAAACGCTGGCAAATTGAATTTTGCCAGCACTAAGACAGAAAAGATGACTTCATTAAGGGTTTTAAGACAACATGAAGAGTGAAACCTTGAATGCATGAATAAACATGACAGTCAAATACATGGAAAAACTAATTCGATCTAGATCTATTAGATCTAGTAGCAACATCACAGTGCTGTATTCCTGAGTAACAAGTCATGAATTTAACTTATAATAGCATCAAATAAACATATCCATTGAATATTAAACACCCTTATTAAGAATTACATGACTGATCCTATATTGTTTAAGATTATTGTCATTATTTATACTATATAGATTATGTAGGAGCCATTCTTTCATTTGTTTATTAAACATAATTTAGTTTGTATTTATATTGGAATTATTTATAAATATTGTTGATATTTATTTATTTAATGTTTATATTCATTTGTATTTATTTATTATATAATATATATATTTATTATTGTAATAATTGTAATGAGATGTAATGATTTTTATTATTGCCTGAGTGTATTCCCACCTATAGGGAGGCGATGGTTACAAAAGCAGCTAAGATGACGTGGCCCAGGTGTGAAGGTGCAACGCGAAACAGTCATTGACCGTATTTGCCGTGTGTGATGGTGTCTGCATTTCGGCCAAACTAGATCAAAGTATATTGTGGGTTAAAATATCATAAGAATAAATCTACCCATCAGGAACAGAACTGGGTGTCGTATCCTCATCATTTACGCGTCAGACTTTTGCACCTTCTACCACCAGGTAGTGGATCTCGATCAAAGAAAATTTAGCCTGTTTTTCCACTACAGATTATCTGCTGGGTATCTTGTAAATTGTGCCTTGTGGATCAAAATTTTTTTACTCTAAAGTAAGTAACTCAAAAATGTATAATTGATTGAAACTATATCACTGCACTAAAATTACCTGCGTCTGAAAATTCAGGGTAACTGTAGACATCTTCTGTCTTTGGTACCCTGACCCATTTGCTCATTCCTTTGTAGTCTACTGGAACCAGCATTTCATCACCTTCAAATGGTGGTGTGGAATATACTGTATAACGCACACTAGTAAATATATAGTCTACTTCAGAGCCAGGCACTTCGCTATACTGTACTTTGTTAGAGTATGGAATAGTCTTCCTGCTAGTGTAGCGCAAGTTAAAAACCCTGGGCTCCTTTAAATCAGAGCTAGATAAGACTAACAACTCTCGAGCCATTAGTTAAGTTCTCCCCAAACGAGCTTTATGGGCCGAATGGCTCCTCTCGTTTGTAAATTTATTGTTCTTATGTTCAGTGTGCCGTCTAGTGAAATGCGGCAGGCACATCAGCAAAACGTTGAAATGAAGCACTAGTTGTTGCTAACTCGCCAACATTGACGAGCCCGGTGCTCTTCTAAAAATTCAACTGATTTCAACTTGATACGCCATAGGAAAAACCGCTCTGTTTGTTTTTTTTTCAGGCGCGACCAGATTAATTTAATACGCGATACACAATATTAAAAATTAATCGCAATTAATTCATTGCAAAATGTGAAATTTATTCGTTATTTATTTTTTGTTAATTGACAGCCTTAGTAATTTCGTAAAAGTTGTCCAGGGCGTAGTTTTCCCGCCCGTTAGTCATGTGCTAGCAGCGCATGAATGCTTAGAATATATAAAATTAGCGCCATGGAGGCATCAAAATTTCTATAACACATCGTAACGTTTATGCAATAACTACAGCCGAAAAGTAAAATTCACTCAAAATCATTCTAGAACATGTAAAGGAATTACATAACTTACCTGCTGCCAGTGTCTGTACTCGTTAAATGGCCGCCAAAATAAGCAAGACAGTTTCTTTCCAGAGATGGATTCTTCACCGGAAAAGGAGGTGTGGTCAATTTAACACTGACCGTGTAAAAATAAATAAACGACCGATATATGCACCGACACTTTCAAGAACGGATTCTTGAAGTGTTACTCTTGCTAGATTATGTGTTGAAATAACACTTACCTTTGTTGATTTCAACTAACACTGAAAAATTAACACTGTCAGTTTTGCTGTGAGGGTAGAAAGAGCTACGGCAGGCTGCAGAGCTTTCTCCTATAGAGCTCCTCAGCTGTGGAATGGTCTTCCACCGGATGTGCGGGTTTCAGGCTCACTCTCAATATTCAAGTCTAGACTAAAAACACACCTGTTTAGTTTAGCTTATAGGGACACTAGTTCTAGCTCTAGCTAGCTTCTCACTCCCAGTTAAACCTATAGTGTGAGGTGTAGAGCTGGGTGGGGATCGGTGCCATTGGCTTTGGATAAACTGAATTGACAGTGCTGTCACTCTAGCTTCACAATTGCCTGTGGGATTGGAGTGCTGTCATTTCAGGGACTCCCCATGCCTGCATTCCCACCTGCCTCTCCCTCCTACTTATGCTGCCATAGCCATATCTGCCAGAGCTTGCACATTGCACTTCATATTGCACTCATCTAACTTTTAGCACTGCCTATAGTCTCCCCTACTTTGACTAATTGCATTTATTTCCCCTACTCCTCCTGGGGGGTGCTGCCTGGAGCCCTCACTGTATCAAGATGTCCAGCACACCCTGCTACATGTGACGTCGCCACTACCAATGACGTCCGTGCATGCAGCTCGCCATTCTGCCTGTGTCATCTTCCTTGTATGACCCGCTCCCTGCCCTCTGGTTGCCTGGCGATTGGAGGGAGCGGTGGCACCGGCTTGTCATCTCCCCCCTGCTCCCCGTTTTCCTTGCCTGTCGCCTATGGCTTACTCACTGGGGGCTTTGGGTGGGGATGCTGTAAAGCGCTTTGAGACAGTGTAATGTTGTGATAATGCGCTATACAAAAATAAATTTGTTGTTGTTGTTGTTGACAAAATGATATGAAGTTTCTATGGCAGCAATTCCCCAATAGTCTGCTTGGCCCCCTCATTGCTGCATGCAGCTATATTTTCACATTATGTTTGATATAAAAACAGTATTGTAAAAACATCAAACACTATTACACATGTGCATTGAACATTTTATTTATTCACTATAAACACTCGTCAATGCACATAAATGTTACAATTCTAATGCTACTGTGAAGCCCATATCAAATAAAATAAAATATATGATAAGCTATCCAAAACACAAGTCATTGTAATAGTGAAACATTGTGTCCTGCCTCCATCTTTCGCTCCTCCCGTGTGCCACGCTGACGTCCGTTCTTGTGCCTAGCATACAGTAGCTGTTTTCCTAATAAATCCCTCATTCCCCAATTCTTCATCTCCCTGCTCCTGCTTCCCCAGTCCTATTGCAAGATAGAATGACCGGACTCGGAGAGAAGATTCTGCACGTCAGCAAGGCGGAATACACGGACCTCATGAACGAGGTCATTTATTGGCTGCAACAGCCCGAGGTCCAGGAGGACCCTACGGCTCTCGCCCTGGCTGCTCGTACCGGGGATATTTTGGAGAGCATGTCCCCATTCGAGGATGTGCACCTCACTGATGAGGTGCACGAGAATGTGCCGCAGCTGAGAAGAGGTGTGGTGGAGTCCACGATGCGGCGGGTAGCCACGGACAGTGTATTACCCTATGGTCCGCTGTCAGCTACCTGAGGTGCCCCAGACTCCCCTGGCATTAAAAGGGGCCAGGTCCATAAGGGATACCATCCCGCATGTCCCCAGGCTCGCTAAAAAGGCTCCACCCTCCGAGGTTCCAGTCCCGGGGGCGCACATCCCGGTCCCAGCAGTTCTCTCATTGTTTAGCTGTTTTCCTAATAAACATTGGGGAATGTTCCCTCATTCCCCAATTCTCTGTTTTCCTGCTCCTGCTTCCCTGGTCTTATTGCAAGACACATTATAAGCTTGTCTTTATGGCAGATGGCATTAAGAAAAAAAATGCCTCAGATTAGAGGGTCTGATCTGGTTTCTTTTCTGCTATGTTATCTGCCCCGTTGTGAAGAAGATTCTTTCTGAATATAAATAACTAAAGTCTTGTATTAATATTTACAAAAAAAGAGAAAGAAAATCAGCTCTCAGATTGGAGCTGCCCCCATTGTTCATGTAAAAGGGGCTCATAGAGCTGACTCACTCATGACTAACACCTCACTACTGTATTCTGCGTGAGAGAGACACACACACACAGTATGCAGAACTGATGGTTCATAACTGTTCTTCAAAACCTCCCTGATCCACATGCAGCATTTGAAGAGTCACCAAATCTTCAGAGAGTAGCTACAAACGTTTTTTGTAAGGACTATCCTTAAAACTGACTGGTTTTTGTGTGGCATCCAACCCTTCCTTCACTGCAGATAGCTCTGCCTGCCCTGCAGCTTTCGCAGCTTCCTTGGCTGCATGGTTGGTATCGACGCATGTTTCTCCAGCTTTGGCTGTTGCCCCTGTTGCCCCCACTGCTGCTGCTGCCCCTGTATCCCTAACTGCTACCCCTGCCGTTGTCCCAGCTATCTCTGTTACTCCTTCAACTGCTTCTACAACTGTTATATTTCTTGGATTAACTTCTGTTTTTTTTGATCTAATGCCCAGTATTGACTTTACTCCTGCAGTGAAAAGTCCACCTAATGCCACAAATGGTACAGCTGCTCCAACAGCGACTCCATGCAGGAGCCCCAGCAAAGATCCAACTGCTGCTCCTGCTACTCCTGATTTTAAAATCTTATTTCTGGCTTCTTTCCAAATTTCTGTCTTTCTCTCTTTTATTATTTTATATATCTCATGCTCTATAGCTTCTATGTTGTCTAGCTTCTGGGATTCAGTCATACTGTCCCTATTCCTTCTAACTCTACTTTTGGCTTCAGCAAAAAACTCTTTCATTCTGTCTTGTATTATTTTATTTACCTCATCCTGTATAGCTTCTGCAATGAGCTCAAGTGATTCATTTGTGTAACAACGACCTTCATTCCCTTTCACCATGTTGTCTATAGTTGTCAGCAGCTGTTTAATCTGAAAGCTGTTGCTTCTGTAATCTGATTCATGCAGGTTTCCTCCAGAACTTCTAGATCTTTCTGATCCTTGGCTTGGTTCATGATCAAATGTTGATGATCCTTGATATAACAGCCAGTTCTTCATTTCCTCCAGTGCCTGAGCAGCCTGTGATTCCCCAGCTTCTCTCTTCTTTATCGTCATTTTCCTTAGTTGTTCCAGGAGATCTTCAGACTGAGCATGTTTATCTTTTCTGTTCCACTGCTTAGAGTCAATGACATGGACTCGGCCTTCACACTTATCAACAAGTTCCTTCAGATCCTTGTTCATTCCTACAAACTCTTTAATGGTCTGGTTTTTTTTAAGCTCTTCACCATGTGTGAAGAGGACAACTGTGTGCTTCAGGGCTTCCTCCCCAAACCACTTCAGTATCATCTTCACTGACTCTTCATCCTCTTTGGTGTGTCTTCCCACTCTCAGCACTAAGATGAAGGCATGTGGACCAGGAGCACAGTGAGTGAGACAGGATATTATGGAATACTTCACATCTTTCTCATCCCTGTTTGGGTCAAAGATCCCTGGTGTGTCAGTTACTGTAATCTTCCTGCCATTAACGTTTCCTTCTTCTGTTTGACAATCTGTTGTTGCATCATATGGATTACATATAACTTTAAACTTCTCTTCCCCCAGGATAACATTTCCTGCGCTGCTCTTCCCAGATCCTGTTTTTCCCAAAAGCACAATTCTTACTTCAGCAGGTGCTTTGGGAGAGAAACACAATATCAGTTACCATGAATGTTATAGATTTGTCTCAGTTTGACTGAAGACTCATAACAATGTGCTAAGATCAAGCCTGTCAGCAGGAGACACCGTGAATGTGGTCATAATGAACATGAACATGCCATATTGCTGTGGAAATTCTCTAGCATGTCTTTAGCATATCTCAGGTTCAATTACTTTATGCTGTCAGCAGATGGCAGTGCAGAGCCACACAAAGCATAAGCACATGGGGAAGACACAGAGAGGTACTTATTTACAATAACTCCTTTCATCCCAAACACAGGTTTCCTCGTTCTGCTTAACCAATGAAAAACCTAATTTCTCTATTTGTTTTTAGCTGAACAGGTAGGTGCTCTAAGCAGAAGCTTGGTTAAAATAACTGCAATTAACAGCCAGGATTTGCTCTGCTGCTTTAAGGCAGTTAGTTAAGCAGGAATCAGGAAGTTATACCACCAGCAGTCAGACACACAGATACAGAGGAACAGGATGTGCTGCAACTACACACAGCAAAGGCCTATCTGTCTGTAAAAGTGTCCTTTACAGCCAGCAGAGCCCTTCAGAGTAAGACCCTCAGTCACACCTCCACCTCAGAGATTCATCAGCTGGTCTGAGTCCAGCTCAGAGGATGTCAGACTAGCTGATGTCCCAGTTACAGTATCTCTGATCATCAGTCTATGTGCTTCAGAGAGAGAAAGACCACAGCTGGGAGGCATATCAACGCAAATACATGCGCATTTGCGCCGTTACAATAATCGATTGCCACACGTATCGCTTTTAAAGGTTAATGCGTACTTGCGTACCAGTTATGTCAACCCCTGCCTATACAGACATTTGGAATAAGAGTGACTCAGCTGTAACAATATCAGCTACATCTCTCTCCCGTCATCACTGAGCTTTGTGGTGGATATAGAAGATCTTACCACTCATGTTGGGAGGTGATCCAATGCTGTTTGACCTGCTCCTCCGACCTGCATGTATTACAAATGAATGGAAGAAAAACAATCAGTTGCAATTTTGGGCACATTTGTCAGTTTGGCTCATTTTCTGACTGTGTGGAGGATATAGAATATCTAAGCCCTCATCATGAACTCTCAGGACCTGTGTCAGTGCTACATATCCAACCTCAAATTCCTTTGCATGTGTCATTAAGCACGATGACAACACAGCCTGTTTACTATAATCTCAGTACATCAGTCTCAGTCTACAAGGAGGACGACTGCTCTGTGACCCAGTTACACTGAGTTCTCTAATACAAAGATACAGTGACCTTGATAAATTACTGCATTTCTGTTTCTGTATTACAGAACATATCACTGCAGAATGAAACATGGGAACGCCTTCATAAACCAACCTGAATGTCATGCCCACACGGGTGGGACCAAGCACCTGCAGACAACTGTCAGCTAATTACTCCACTTCTTAAGCTAACGAGCCCAGAGGCTCAATGCGAAGTATTGTTGCCATTATTTCTAATGTCCCTTACCGAGCGATTCTCTGTCTTTTGTTTTCCCCGATTGCCCTACCTGCTGTGTCCTGCCCTGCTGTCCTGCCTGTCATGCCTGCTCCACTGACCTGCCTCCTCCTGTCTACCCCGCCTGCCTGCTCCGTCCTGCCCTGCTACCCCATCCACTTCATTCCCCCCTTCCCACCGTCGTCCTGTCCCATCTCTCCTCGTAGGACTGACTCTCTCGGACACCGACCTCTTGCCTGCCCTTTGACTACGATTTTGGATTTCCCCTTTGGCTGTGTTCATTCCCAGATTGTTTATTAAACCTGTTCGCTACCGCATTATGGGGTCTGCCTCCTCTGTCCTTGCCGAACGTCACACTGAATGATTCCTGAATGATTCCTGGTTTTATGCGGAGAGGTTAGCTGAGCTGAATCTGTTCAGCCTCAAACAGGGTTTATGCAGGAATCCTAGAGCTGAATTTACTACCTTTTACTACCTTGTTTACTACCTCCACAATATTTTTTACTACCAACAATCGGGCAGCGGCCTTTATTTTTTATTTTTGGGGGGGGGGGTTAAATCTTCATACCCATCATAAATATTAGGTAAATTAATGTTTAACTGTTTTTATTAAGTATTGTCATTAAATATTATTTGGGTTTTTTTGTAGTGTCAAGTTGAGTTTCCTTTCCTATCCTAACCATAACCCTAACCCCACCTAATAAAGTCAACTTGACCTTAAAACAATGACACTTGACAACAGCCATAAACATCAATAAAATTTTATGTGTGTCGTGACACACACTCTCATACACACAGTAGTCATACACAAAGTAGTGAATTATTTCATAACGAGGCAACTTGTAACAATAACTTACACTTTGGATTAAAAAACTGTCCAAAGAGTCCATGGAATGGTGATGGGTGGTAACCATTGGTATTTATTGGTTGATGCAACGTGAGATGAAAGTCTGAAAATGTCCCAAAATAAATCTTAAGAGAAAAGTTTAACAATTTTACCTGTATTGTTTATAAGTAATTTCTTAAAATGTGGCGCAATGCCGAATAAAATCATGTATGCAGTCTTATCTAGAGATAGCAATTTCGGCACCCAGGATCGATCCGTTCCGAAGACATCCGAAACTTCTGGTCTCGATACGGAGTTTACGAAATGTTTCGAAGCATCAGTCACGTGACCGCCGTGTCATTGTTCACGGCAAGAGAAAAAAACCTATTAAAAAATCGGTGCGTGTTTGGTGTTTGTGGCGTTGTTGGTTTGAGCGAGTAGTTTGGTGATTATTATTATTTGAAATCCAGTTGTATTAGTGAAACAGGTTAGCAGTAAGTGTGATTTAGGCATAAGTATAGTGAGGGACATATAGTTATAGTAGGTGTAATATCAAGGCCAAACAGACAAGGTACAAATACTGTACATATGGTGCGAGCAAAGTAGACATATACTGCAGCAGATTTATAAAGTACATAGTACACAAATGGATGTACAATCTTGAGGAGCAGAATGTGAAACTAAACGTGAATATTTAAACATGAGAATAATAATCATCTGCAAATAAATTATGTGCAGTTAGAACACAAGGCACCGGATTGTATTATAACAAGAGAGGATGCTTCCTGACGTATTATGGCTATGGATGGGGAGAGTAACGTCTGGAGAAAGTGTGATGTCGGTCATCAGTTGTCTGACGGCTTCGGGCAGCGATAATCCCCAGTAGCATTTTTAGCACAGCATGGTGGAATGAGCCGGTGGCTAAATATGCTCCATTATAGAGGCCACTGAAGTGGATGTGCAGACTTGTACATAATATTGCTAACATCCTCTTCTCTGCTTCTGATATTATAGTGCAAGAGACATTAATAATCTAACGTTTTTATGATTCGTACTAATTGAATTACGGCTGGCAAAAAGTCACACGCTAATTGCAGATATAGGATACCTAAGACAGAATATAAAAATAATCAAAAACAAATTATATTGTATTATGTCCATTTTTGACAGTTCGAGCTTCGTCACATTCGAAACTTGCCGGTATAGCACCGCAGGTTTTTATTCTGCCGTATTTGCTATAGCTGCAGTTCCAGTTTTTGCAAGCAGGCTGTGCACAACTAGTGTTTCAAAACTTTTCAAAACATTGTTTGTTTCCAATGTTTCGGAAATTGTTTTGATGATTCGAAATTGCCATCTCTAGTCTTATATCCTTGCCACATGCAAAACATTTAGCTATATCGGAGTAAGTGAACATGCTTCCGATCGAATAGTTCCCCAATACCCTCGTTCGAATTGTATGAATGATGGCTGGCTGCGGTGTTCAGGCACCAGAGAACTTTGATCAGCTCTGAGAGCCGACGTTGGTGACAGTAATATAGGTCTGCTGTCTGTCTGCTGCAGCCGCTGTGGTGCTAGTCGCACTAGTTTGCTGCTGAGGTGGTGTGATGGCAATGTTTGTGCTCATAGCTGACCTTATGTTTGCATTTGCCCCGGTCTGTATAGCATCACCAAACAACGAAATAGGTAACTGCTCCCCCCGCACGCGAATCCGCTGCCGATGACTGTGAGATTCTTGGTGAGATTTGATTGCGGTAACGCCGTTCCAAGTTAGATTTAGAGTTTTTTTTGCATATACTGCAGAATGCTTTCCGGTCATACCCCATGACCGGCTTAAGCCAGTCTTTAAATGACGAGTTATCAAGCCAACTTTTAGAAAACTTACATTTCCCCATTTCACCGCCAACTGGCTACTAGCCAATTTCAGAGGCTCTGCTGATACCAACACATTAGATCACCCTGGCTCAACTGAGGTAAAAGGCGGAGAAATGGCGTCAGCGTCACTCTGATAGGCTATTAATTCCGACTCAAGTCCTGCTAACACGTATGTTATATATTTTTTAATAAGATGAAGTTAAAACACATAGACAAATGGGAAACTCATAATATATTGAGGTGGATGATGAAAAATTTACTAGCAAGTCAAATTCCATGTACTACCTTTTAATACCTTTCAAGGGCCTTAATTTTGTCTGATTTCTTTTACTACCGAGCGGACACCCTGGAGATAGGGGAGGCATGATCCAGGTATATAAGATTCTAACAGGTCTGCATGCTGTTCAGCTAAATAGTTACTTCAGTATTAGTACAAATACAAGTACTCGTGGCCAAAGGTGGAAATTAGCATGAGAACATTTGAGAAAGCACTTCTTTATACAGGGTTCCTTTAAATCGTGAAAATAAGATTGTCACGTATGCCGAGGCACGGAGCGGGAATAGAGAACCAGGAGTCAAGGAGTCTGGGAAACATGGGGTTTAATTCGGAGTGAAGACAAGCAGGAACACAGAACAGGCAGAAAAGACTCAATGACCTTAATGGCCGGACTGGGGAAACATACTTTAACGTGGACTTAAATACACAAGACTAGATAACAACAACTACTGACAGCTAACAACACGGGGATTCCACACAGGGTAGATGAGGGGGCGTGGCACACGGGAGGACCGGACGAGCGGGGCATGACATAGATACAGTTTTAACAACTCTGAGCTATTAGTTAAGTTCTCCCCAAACGAGCTTGATGGGCCGAATGGCCTCCTCTCCTTTGTAAATTTCTTCTGTTCTTATGTTCAGATGCATTTAGGAGACCAATGATGTAATAAGTCCCCAATTATGTAATAATTACCAATTAATAAACAGGATGTGTTTAGCAGGACTGTAGAAAAAAACCCAGGTGTCACCTAAAGCTGACTCTGATGCCATTATCCCCTCTGTCACCGATTGCATCGTGACAATAATGTTACAAGTGACCACATGTTATGTTTATAAAATGTTGGCCAATTAATATTAAGTTGTAAACATAATGATGATGATGTTGCGGATATTTCCCTTCCACCCTGAAGCAACATTGTTTGAAATATGGATTCTATCCAGGACTGTCCAGCTTTGTGTCTGGATATTACTTCCTGGTGTATTAGTAATACTAAGGAGATCTCACCATTACAATTGTGTGATTGGGGGGGGGAGGGTGTTCACAATTTGTTGGGTAAAACCAAGTGGTTGGGGCGGTATTTTCGCACATTTCAATAAAATTGATATTTTTAGTCTTTGTTGGTTTTATGAATAAATTTGAATAAAATTGTGGTTTTATTTAGGATATTTTAGAACGGTGTATAGGGGATGTATTGCATTAAGGATGTTAATTGTTAGATTATTTGCTCCAAGGGGAGGGGTTAGAACAGGGGTCTCCAACTCCGGGAGAGTTACTATGCAGTCGGTTTTCAATCCTACCCGGCTTCTGATGAGCCACACCTGTTCTCGGGTAAATACCAGGAGCAGGTGTGGCTCATCAGAAGCCAGGTAGGATAGAAAACTTACTGGATAGTAGCTCTCCAGGACCGGAGTTGGAGACCCCTGGGTTAGAATCTATATAAGCCCTGAGGAGTGTGCTAAAGGGAGAGGTTGTTATGGATGCAGGGTCTGCCAAGATACAGCCTGTTTTAGGTGATTATTTTCTCTTTTTTTGTTAATACTTTGTATTTTTGCACTTCTGTGAGAGAACAGAATGAAAGTTTGTACCTTTTGGAGCTCCATGGCCTCCTCTGGTTTCTGAAGCCTCTGGCGTCTCAGCCATTCCTAACACCCTCCTTCTCTCTGTGAGACAAAGTGAGAATTTACAGTTTACAGGTGAATTTACATGTGACAGTTATAGATACTCATCAATGATAATGATAGACTATATGTGTGCTGTATTTTGTTTTACTAGGTGCCATATAGTTTGCGCTTAAGTCAGGGATTCTCTCTGTAGATAAAACACTAGATGATCTAAGTCCAAGAACTGCGTTTGTCCATTTAGAAAGAGCATCAGTGCAAAATGAAAACTACAATAAATTATTTTGGATTCAAGTGTCTGTTAACAGAAACAAAAAATCATAAATTTACAGAATTTAAATTCAAATTCAGATTACTTTATCTCTAAGGGGATAAATGACAGGAACACACAGACGTGAGGTAAGCATACAGGTAGACATAACACCAAGTTGCAAAATGCAAAAATATATCTTGAAATATGCTAATTGTCCAAATATGTTAAATGTACAAATGTGCAAAAACACCTCTAGTGTGCAAAATCAATGTAAATGTGCATTGTGCTTTATGTATTGGCTCCGAGGAGGAGATTCCTCTTCCCGCACAGAGAGGAGTTGTTATAGAGGCATTTAAATAGTACAGCAGCCTTTATGTGGATATTCTCACAAAAAAGTGTTTGTAATAAGAACCGTAGATGAGTGAACAGTAACTGAATTTGAAAACTCAGCTCACCTGAATGTGTGTCGCTGCTGCTTCTCCACACCTCTGTCTGAACAGCTCAGTCTTAGGCTGCGTTGCTGTGTGAAGCTCCGCGTTTCCTCTGTATGAAGTGACACTGATGTGCCCATTAGAGAGACATGAAAGTTTATACTTATATAATGATCTCAGCATTTGCACACAAAGTATAGATGTGTTATCTGGTTCTGCCAGTTATTCAGTAAAGGGAGAATAACTGCTGTTGACCTGTATTTATTAAAATCCCAGTTCGTTGCTATGAGTCTGACACACAGATGCTGTATGGACAGCTGTATGACAGGAGTCAATTAGCTGACATTTTTTTTCAAATGTCTGTTCATCTCATGGACTGTGTAATAAAGCTGCCGGCTGAGGACCTGACAGTCGCCTACAGGTGGCTGCCCTTCGCGGACAACTTACTCTACAAAGAGCAATCTGAGGGAGGCGTAAAGACAATTTCCCCACGGGGACAATAGCGAATCTATTATTATGTGATTTTGAAACATGAGTTTTCAAAAATTAAGTTAATTATGGCCATTTGCTGATGAAATCATGTGATTAGCTGCACTCAGGGACGGATTACGGACCGGGCCAGCGGGGCCGCTGCCCAGGGGCCCTTGGGGTGCAGGGGGCCCATGGGGCCCCTAGCCCAAAACAATTTGCAACGCTTATCAACAATATATTTTCGTTTGTCTATTTTAGAGGGCCTACATTCTTTGATCCTCTGCCTACAAGGGCCCCTGACCCTATAGGGCCTCTGATGGAAACATGGAGGGAGGGCGTTTGGCTGCCAAGGACCCTTGAATTGTGGTGGTTGTGGTGGTGGGGGGGGGGGGTCGGTGCTTTCAGGGGGCCCCCGGCCCTGCTATAGGAACTTTAAAGGGAAATGGGTGCATGGGAGCCTACTTTTAGAAGGCCCTCTTAGGCCCTCCTATTATGGTCCTGGCTTCTGGCTACCAGGGGGTCCTAGGGAGGTTGGGGGCTTTGGGGGCTTTTAGAGGGCCCTCTGATTATGAGGGCCCTACTAGGAGGCCCTAGGGAGGAGAGTGTAGTGTACCTTTAGAGGGCCATCTGATTACAAGGGCCCCTACCATGGGGCCCCTGGCTTCTGGGGGGAGGGGAGGGGGGCGTGTTAACAGCCTTACAGAAGGCCCTCTGACTAGGGAGCGGTAGCATGGTGGGATGGAGGCGGTTAACCTGCCCGCTGAGTGGCCCCCAGACCAGTGTAGCAGTGTAAGAGTTTGACCAGTGTAATCACTCCCAGGGCTGTAGTGGAGGCTAAACGCAAGTAAACACGGTTTACCCACCTCTGAAATTTCAGAATTAGAGTTTACCCACTTCTCAATTGATTTAAATGCACATCATAGTATAGTTTATGCACAAAATGTGATCACAGAATTCGTAGTTCACCCACCTCTTATTTTACCACTACACCCCTGATCACTCCTTTCTGTAAGGGGATATGGCACACAGGTGGATTCTGGCATGGTTCAGCTGGACACGGTGCCGCATGATGACGTAGCTACTAGCCATCCCAGACAATGCTAGCGTTTTTTTTTTTTTTTTTTTTTTTGAGGGGGGGCCTCGCGAACGTTTTGCCCAGGGGCCCACACAACCCATAATCCGTCCCTGACTGCACTGTATGAATTGTTACATTGACTGCACTTAAAGTTTTGCTAATTTTAAAAGTGCAGTAGAAAATGAGCTTAAACCATTTACAAACCTGTAATTTGTTTCTAATTCTTTTTGATATTTAGAAATCTTATTTTGTATGTACCTTTATATTTATATGCTTTTAAAATTAATCATTATTTATTTTTATAGTTCCAAAAGACATAAAAATTTCAGGGCTGAATTATTTTGTTGCTGGTCGGGGGGGGGGGGGTTGCCCAGGCGCAGTACAAGTTAGAACCACCACTGACTGTAATAACAGAACCATGTCCCATGTCAGGACACTAGGGGGCACTAAAGCATTGGGTGAGGGGAGGTACAGGAAAAGGAGAAGGTACAGAAGTAAAAGACTGAGTTTGAATGCATCTGTCGTTGTGGTCTGTTGGAAATTCTAAGATTCACAGCAAAATATTATACATGGAGTCAGAAGATTGGCAGCAGGAGCCCGTGAGCAAAAAACCAACATTAGTTATAAAGTCAGAGGAAATACAGGATCTGGCAATACTAGAGCCTTGCGAGCCACTGCTAAGTGAGGGAGCTGGCCAGCTTACAGATGCCTTTCCAGGAGTGGAAGGAAAGAAAATAACGTGAGAAGTGGAGAAGATATTTTCACTAGAACCTCCAGGAAGCTTTAATTTTGACAGGCCAAGCAGCTGGACTCAGTTGCTACGATGCTTTGAGCGATTTTGAGGAGGTTCAGGATTATCTGAAAAGACTGAGGAAAACCATTCAACTCGCTGCTGTACGTAACTGGGGAGAAAAGCAATGACACGCTGGTTTTGTCTGATGAACAGAATTAGTATGCAGAGATTACCAAAGCCCTGGCTGAACATTTTATTATTAAACACAATATAATATATGAGAGAGCAAATTTTAACAGCAGAAATCATCAGGCAGGTGAAACAGCAGAAAGTTTTATTATAAGATAGAATTAGCTGAGGGGGCAACAGCATATGCACTGTCAGCCCCTCGACATGGAGCATCGCCTCTTCTGGACGAAGTGAAGGCAGAGCTGCATTGGATGGAGGATATGGGAGTCATCTGACAAATCCAAGAGCCCACAGAGTGCTGTGCTGGGATGGAGGTCGTACCAAAGCCCAATGGAAATAATAATAACACTTTATTGATCCTCATGGGGAAATTCTCTTTCTGCCTACCCCATCTTTCTCTCCATGACCCACATGTAGGTGAGAGTAAGCTTGGCAGGGAAGGGCAGCCAACTGCAGTGGCACCATGGAGCTGGGAGTTAAGGGCCCACAGACATGTGACTTTTCTGCCAAAGCCAGACTTGATCGAGCAACCTTCCGATCTTCCGAGGCTTAGCCCGCTCTGCCACATATTAGGATCTGTGTGGACCTAACAAGACTCAATGGAAGTGTGCTCTGAGAGAGGCACATACTCCCAACTGTGGATGACACACTTGCAAAATTGGACGGGGCAGTAGCGTTCTCCAAACTGGATGACTCATCGGTATTTGGGCAGATACCCTCATATAAAGACTCTGAGCCCTTGATGACCTTCATTACACTCATTTGACAGGGTCTGTTTTAACAGACTGCCTTTTGGGATCTCCTCGGCAATTGAGCACTTCCAGTTGAGAATCTTGCAGATTGTTTCAGGCACATTAGGAGCAATCTGCAATACCGATGACATTTTTTTTATTTGGCAAAGACCAGGGGGAGCATGGGAGCTATGCAAAGTTCTCCAGAAGTTTGAGAATGCAGACCTCACTCTAAATGAACAATGTGAGTTCAGAGTGAATGATGTGAAGTTCCTGGGACATAAAGTAAGCGCTCCAGGGACTGAGGTGAACCCCGACAACATTAAAGCCATTATCAACATGCCGAAACCTCGGAATACTGAAGGAGTGAGACGCTTCATGGGGATGGTGAACTACGTTGGCAGGTTTTCTCCCTGCCTGCTCCCAGCCAGATGGAGAATACAGCCCAGTGATGTACATACAGTATCTATGTAGGAGTCTGACACCCAGTGAAACCCGATATGCACTGATCAAAAAAGAGGCCCTTGGTGTGACACGGGCATGTAAGTGAATGATCATATGTCTCTTGGGATTGGACTTCACGGTGCATACAGACCACAAGCTCCTGATCTACTTGATAGGTTCTCGACCACTTGATGACTTCCCTCCATAAATACTCAGACTCAGATTGAGGATTAAGAGATTCAAATACAGAATCATTCATGTTGCAGGATAACAACTGGTGGCAGCTGGTGTGTAATCACAAGCTCCACTTGGATCCGAAAACACAAGGGAGAGTGACACACTGAAAGGGAGTGTGAAGTCTATATTGATCACATCATGGAGCACATACCTGTGACAAAAACTAAACTAGGTCAGATTAGAGACATGCTGAATAAAGACAGAACTATGAGGCACTAAGACAGTTCACAGACAGAGGTTAGCCTATGCACAGGAAAGCAGTCCCAGGGAATCTCTTGCCTTACTGGTCGTTCAGAATGGACACACATGTAGCAAAGGATATCCTGCTAAAGGGAGATCAAATCCTTATTCTAGCACCCATGTGTAGAGAGATGCTTAAAAAAAAATCACCAGGGACACCAGGGCAAGACAAAGTGCATCACTAAGGAGCAACAGTCCATATGGTGACCTGGGCTGACCAGAGATATCGGAGAAATGGTGGAACAATGTGACTTAATCTGCCAGCATGCTGGTCAAGTAACAGAACCTCTCCTCACAACACCTTTGCCTGCAAGACCATGGTAGAGAGTGGCTACAGATATCTTCCAGTGGGAAAAAGGTCACTACTTAGTTGCAGTGATTACTTCACCAGATATATAGAAGTAGCCAATCTGTCAACTCTCACAACTTGAACATGTCACTAGTAGTCCCTGAGTATTCCCAGTGCAACAGAGAGAGCTGTTAGACCAGTCAAACAGATACTGAATAAAAATTAGGATCAGAAAGCTCTCTTGGCTTACAGAACAACTCCATTAGGACATGGAGTCTCACCAGCAGAATTGTTGATGGGGAGAAAGTTAAGGTCTACAGTTCCGGTCCCTCCTCAAACACTCAGAGCGGAGTGGCCAGACCTCCAAGCCATCAAAAGGAAAGACACAAAGATAAAATGAATCAAAGAAAGCTTATGGAGCAAAATGCAGAGCAAGAAAGCAAAAACTCAGGCAGTCTACCCTTTCCCTCAGCTTAGAAAAGAAAAATAAGCTTAAGGCTGATCATGTTTGCAGACAAATAATAATGCTGTCCATGATTAAAGAACAGACAAAATACTGTTACAATACTGTTGGGTTCTATTACCAGCCGGGGAAGATTCAAAAGAAGAGTAAAGAATTATGTTAATTGAGTAAAAGGGGGGTATAGTAATACCATGTCAGGACACTATGATACGCTAAAGCAGGGTTATTCATCATGGTCCTCGAGGTCCGAGCACTGCTGGTTTTCCAGCCTTCCTTTACCTGTCAGTCAGGTGTGAAGCCTCTGACCAATCAGAATCAGTAATTATTAAACAACTACCTGGGAGAACTGAAAACACGGCCTGGATTTGGAATCGAGGTTCAGATTTGAAGAACCTTGCGCTAAAGTATTTGGGAAGAGGACATGAGGAAAAGGAGAGGAAATAAGAAAGTAAAAAACCTGAGTTCACCGAACGCATTTCTGTCTTCTTTGTCAACACAGAACATTATACACCTACAAGCTGAAGACTTTGTAAATGTGGTGTGAATTTATAGAGAACATGAATTTTGTTATGTTCACATGGGTAGCGGAGAGACTTTTAGACAGCAGAAGAATCCGCGCTACATGGATTTAATGCAGCAAGTCATTGTATTTGTTGATACAAACAAATGTTTTGCAATAGCATAATAAGATGATTTGCCCATTTCCTTATACATACAGTATGAGCCGAGTTGTTGGTTTGATCAATGCAGTCTTTATTACAGATGGAACATTCCATTCCAGTCGAGTTTTCCTTTTAAGCCATTAAGATGACGAGAAATCATCAAGTTAATTTCAATTGTTCCCTTGCCAAATCAGTGCTAATCAAAGAGAGTAAATATGTTTTTAAATAATTGAAATGTCACTACTTTTGAATAATTGTACACCTAAAAAAATCAAAAGCCATAATGATAAAGACAATATAGTAGCTCAAAAATTATTTTAGACGCTGCGCTTGTGCAGGCATTTGTAAACAGGCCTAATAGCTTTTGTTTTTTGACACGGTCTGCAAATGGTGGTTGTTGGGTGTATTTTTCAGACATTATTTTCAGGCATTATTTCAGACATTACGATTTAATTCAAGAGAGAGAGAGAATTTCCAGATTTAAGACTATAAAGTATATATAGAAATATACAAATGCAAAATTAAAAACAAAGTGTGCCATACAAACGTAAACTGGTAGTTTTAATAAACGCAGACATTTATTTTAACGTAAGTAAATGATTATAGATCGATCGTAACAAACTTAGGTATATAGTTATATTGGCTATATTTGATCAGACGTACAGCACGTGTTATAACCTGAACGGTGAACATAATATGAAATGTGGTGATATTTTCGTTTAAAAGCTATTGAGCATTTCTTCGTACCTGATAGTGAAGATTTCTTTCCTGCGTCCCCATCTCAAAATGGCGACTGAATGAAGAATGCTCAGAACTTTTACTTTCGATTTTTCTGCATAAATTAATGCATAGTGTCAGGCAGAGAGTGGAACAGACGGACAAGGATCCAGGAATGCAGGGAAACGACCGGTTTATTGAGAGAACAGCGGCAATGCCGAGGCGGTCACCGACCGGAACCGGTGGTGCGGGGCAGTGGATCCCGAGGCGGTGCTCAGGGGAGGGGAAAGGTAGACGGAACTTGGAATCGGCAGGCGAGAATCGTAATCGGTAGACGTGGGCGATGGTCGGTACCAGGAAGAGCTGTCCAACACTGAGGCACAGGGCACGAAGGGGGACGACGACGAGGAAGGCGGAGGACGTCGGGACTGGAGGATCAGGTATGACGAGGACGCTGAGGAGGGAAGGCAAACAGGTGAGGTACAGACAAAGGTAAGACAGGCAGATCCGGGAAGGTAGGGCAGACAGAAGACAAGTAGATTGCTTGGTATGGCTGTTAAACATCGGCTCAATACTTCGCAATGTCCTTCTGTTCAATAGGTTCTTTTATCCTGCGGTTTGATTAGCGCTAATCGGCGTCACTTGCGGGGTTCCGCCCCCCAGGGGCGTGACACATAGTAACAGTGAAAACAGGCAGTCATTTGCCAGGCTTGAGTACATACGGACTGAGACGAAGGGCCTTTGGCTGACATATTTGCTCTTGTGGTGTGATGACACTTAGTCCCTGGTGTCCAAAAGGCTCTGATCTAACATTAACGTTTGTCTCAGTATTTTATCTTCATTACTTTTATGGTAAATTGATATTATTTATGAATTGTATACATCTGAAGGCTGTACCACTTATTCAGTCTGAAGATTATGCTCAATTTAGTAACAATTAAATTGAAAGAGAATCAAGCATTACTTTTTGTCAGTACACTGTAAAAAAAAAAAGTTTTTTTATGAAAATTTACCATAAGGATAAAACGGCATTTTACTATATTTTTCATTTTACAAGAATATACCTGTAAAATACAAAATACTGTTTTTAAATACCTGTGTTCTGACGAGTTGAGTTACCTATCGAGACGTGCCATTGAGCCTTTCCGCGCATGTGCAGTTCCACCGTTTTGGGATTAGGGTTAGGTTTTAGGGGTTAGGGCACTGATCATCAACTGACCGGCCCGCTGAGCCATTCAATCCGGCCCACGACTGGATTCCAAAATTGTGAGGATCAAAAAGAAAATAGTGGTCCACACTATTAAAGCAACTAAAAATAACAACAACTGAGTCTCTTGTCAGAATAACCACCATTTATGACTATATTTAGGCTATGAAATGGAAAAAGTATAAACATTAAATATAATGTTAAGGCAAAATTAGATTTTTATTTGATTTTCTTCTTGGGGGTCCGGCCCCCAAGGAGACTGTCTGGTAAAACTCTGGCCCCCTGACAAATATAGTTGATGACCCCTGGGTTAGGGTTAGGGTTAAAGTAAGGGTTTTAGGGGTTTTTGGGTGGTTAGGGTAAGAGTTAGGGCTATCGATTAGCACTACGGTAGCCTAACTCGACAAAGTAGCTCAACTCGACAGAACACTGGTATGCATAAAACTTCTGAGAGTAAAATTTCACTCTTAACCCTCAATGGTTCCTTGAGGTGCATTTTGCACCCCCTGGCCATTTCTATGGCTACTACCATGTTATTATTAAAATTACAGTTATCCTCTAGGACATTGTAAGTGCACCAGTTTTACATACGTTCATGCATAAAATGATAGAAAAAGTGTTGACGTCAATTACCGCTGGCATATTTTCATCGGGGGTGCACCCCAAAAAAAAAATAATTTATGACAGATGTACAGTATGTGGAGATTCTCAGTTATCCAGGTCATGGTTATCCTAAAAAAGGGTGATGCAATAGCAACTGGACTTTGTTTTTCGTAGAAGACGTTTCGCACTCCATCCAGAGTGCTTTCTCAATTCTGACTGACTGGTTGGCATAGCAGGTTTATGAACCCTGTGGAGTCCTAAAGTCGTTAGCACTTGATGATCACCTGTGGGTTGTTGTTGTTCCCCCTGGCTTTCATGTGTTTCACTGATACCACCTGAGGCCGAGCGTGAACGACTGTGGAACTGTCTGGGCAAAGTTGAAAGAATTGCATTGTAGGTGGACCGGGAGGACGATTGGTTCAAATGAACGACTGTTGTTGAACATAGGAGGTGGCCTTAGACATAATCTATCACCCACCTACAATGCAGTTCTTTCAACTTTTCCCAGACGGTTCCACAGTCGTTCACGCTGGGAGGACGACTGGTTCAAATGAACAACCATCGTTGAACATCATTGGACCTTAGACATAATCTATCACCCACCTACAATGCAGTTCTCTCAACAGCCCAGACGGTTCCACAGTCGTTCACGCTATTTAACTCTATTTAACGCTATTTAATCTCACTACATAAGCTGTGCATGTCCTGGTTGAATGTACTTTTTATACACGGTACCGTCATGGGCCTAAATTTCATTTAACAGTAGGGGGGGACAATAAATATAAAATTTCTCATGACCAATTTTTGAAGGGGACACAAATGATAAAGTCAAATTGTACTTATAACAGTGGAGATTTCTTTAAGACTGCAAGGGAAGCTCAGCTTCCCCTATAATGTCACAAAATTAATGGTCAAATTATGTACTATTGTATTAACATTTGATTGACTAAAAATGCGTTAGAAAACGTTCATCTCAAAGACGAGTTCGTTCAGAATCAGTTAGATATAGCAGGTCGGCTGACTTGATTTTCTTCTCATACATTCCCGTAGCGTCACAGTGCATTTCCCCGTTGAAGCCCAGCGTCCATTGACTTGAGAAGGGTCTGGCTGCAGACACTGTGGAGCTCCACAGTAAGCGGAAACACGTGACCTCCACAGTAGGCGGAAACACGTTTAGCTCCACAGTAAGCGGAAACACGTGACCTCCACAGTAAGCGGAAACACGTGACTTCAAATTTGAACAAAGTTACGTCGCACGAGAAATGTTTTTGTGTTGTATCCCGTATTGCAATATATTGGAATAAAAGGTTTAAAAAATATAGGATGTACTTAAAATAGACAAATTAAGAACAATAGACTTTGACAGCGAAAACTAAATTGCGTTTTTGTTACTGTTGATAATGCTGAGAAATAAACATGGTTCTAATTAAGTGTTTTTAATTCGTAAAATGTATAAAAATATTATTGATTACAAGCTAATACATTACTGTTAATAGCAACTAAGCTTTTTAATGTTACAAGTATAAACAATGCTGTTACATTTGCACTGTAATCTTTTATTTTAAATTGTAGTAGTATAATTTCTTCAAGACTTCAAGACTTTTTATTGTCATTGTACAGTTGCCTGGACAACGAAATTAGCTAGCAAGACCACAAAGATGCAAGAAAGTGTCAGTACAAGATATAAGAATAATAAACACAGTATATACAATGTATAGGTACAAGAGACATTGGGGGGTTTATGCAAGGGCGTCATAAATATAATAAATTAGGGGGGAGGGCTTTTGTCATAGATAAGTGACACTATTGGGTAGGTTGGTAATTGCACATTTGCCAAGATATTGCACAGAGCCATAGTCAGTAGCAGCAGTGAGTATGGAGTATGGACGAAAACTGCACAAACACGTGCACACGCACACACCCACACCCATACACACATACATACTTATGGACACCATAAGCTTAAAAAGATAGCAGAGGGGAGGATTGAAGGAGTAATGTTAGTGATCTGGTGCATTAAGAGTTCTGACTGCCCACGGGTAGAAGCTATTTTTTACTCTGTTGGTTTTGCACCTGATGGATCTGAACCTTTTTCCAGAGGGCAGTATGTTGAATAGGTGGTGGTTAGGATGGAGGTGGTCTTTTATGATCGCCCTGGCTCTGGAGAGACACCTAGAGCTAGCAATGGAGTCCAGGGAGGGGAGTGGACAGCCAATCACCTTCTCTGCTGTTCTAGTGACCCCCTGGAGTCTCTTCTTATCGGCAGCTGTACAGCCAGCGTACCACACGGAGATGGCATGTGCCAGCACACTCTCGATTGTGGCTCGATAGAAGGACACCAGCAGATTGGTCTGCAGCCTGTTCCATTTCAGAACCCTCAGGAAATGGAGGCGTTGCTGGGCTTTCTTCACTAGGGCGGTAGTGTTTGTAGTCCAAGACAGATCCTCGGAGATGTGGGTCCCGAGAAACTTCCCCATGGGGATCAATAAAGTTCAACTATAAGTATGAACATGGAAACAAGTGAACAAAATTTTGAAATAAGTTTAATTGTAATTTTTTATTTACATTGAAAAAAACAACACATTAAAAAAAACAAACAGCCAGTGCCTTCCTCCGTCCATTATATTTCAAACATAGCATTGACCTTTAGCCCCTGCTCGTCAACACATGCCTGTAGAAAGAGCTCCATGTCCTCCGCACACTGAAAAACAAAGATGAAGAAGTCCCTTGTTTGTGTCTTCTTCCTCCAGCATCTTTCTTAAGACCCTCTGCTGGTCCTCTTTATTTAAGGACAGATATTTTGGCATGGTTACGTGTTCATGGAAAAGCGCCTTATTTTGGACAACCCACTGCACAGCAGTATGCAGATCTTGAACAACTGCTGGCTCCTGTGTCAAGCAAATGGGGATAAAAACTTAGATATTCTCTGAAGCAGAACGGTTATTTTAACAGTGAGTCAAGTCACTAACCATTTAATTACACTAATGTTTAAAGTGAATACTGACCTGACTGACTTCCGGTAACTTGCGCCTTTTCAGTCTGAAAATGGGCACATGTTGTCCTTGAAGCACAACTTTGGCATCCTCTCTCCAGTGTGCAAAAAGCTTGCCATAGCTTAACAGAAAATTTTGATATTGTTAATGTGTCTAAACCTTGAGACAATATAGCACAGAAGCCAAAATATAAATACCTCCTGAGATCAAAGTTCTCCATCAACAGCAAGCACCACCATTTCCGCAAGTAGGGCATGTCTGACTGTAAAATATCAATATGAAACATGTTTAACAACTTTCAAAAGATTCAAGACTCCATTGCTCTCAAATGAAATAGGATACTTACTATAGTATAATCAAATGGTGCATCCAGTGCCACGTAGAGAGCAGACTGTTTGGGACAAAAAATAAAAATTACATTGTTTTGGAGCTTAATTTAACTTTTGTATGAATCTCAAGGAAAACTGAATAACAGAAAAATAACCATTAGCATGAAGATCCCACAGTCAATTCCAAAGTCTTGGCTCGGAAAACCCTTTATTACAGAGAAAATAAAGGTTCATTAATAAAATCCCTTAAAAGACGACTAGCGTAATTCATGTAATTCACCATACACTCACACCATTACATACCTTCAAGTCAAACCTATTTTTTTCTGACCACTGCCCTGGAATGATCTTCACTGCAAGATTCCTTTTTCCAAGACAATTACATTCACAAGTTAACAGACATCATCATGATGGGTGTGAAATGCTATTTGCTAATAGCACCAACTTTAGGAACACGGCCTTAGGAACACGGCCTTAGGAACACGGCCTTAGGAACACGGCCTTAGGAACACGGCCTTAGGAACACGGCCTTAGGAACACGGCCTGGACACAACAAAATGTAAAAGTACAGTCACATGCTCCCAGTTGGTTAAAGTGTGTCATACATAGCAATTTCAGTTTTATTTTCAGGTTGGCATAATTTATAAACTGATTTTTACTGGTGCTTTATGTTAAACACTATATTTTGAAAACCCTATTAATGTGTGAAACTCTCATCTAAAGACAGCATCGTTGATCTGTACACCATGTGGCACTGAGGACACAATCTATGGTATGTTGAAACATCTGTTAAAACAAACCACATTAATTTCAAAACATTAGTATAGGAGCAATTATAAGTCATAATTCCACACTGAGATTTAATCTGATTCATTACAACTTACTCTCAATCATTCCCATCATGCTGACAATCCTTGCTTTATTAGTAATTAGAACAGCCTCGTCAAGTTTAGGGTAGTCTGGGCACACCTGGCACAGAGTTTCAAAAGGAATGAGCTGTGTCTGATGTTCCATTTTCTGTGACATGACATCTTCTGGAAGAGATTGAGAATTTTTTTTCTCTTTAAATATATAGCGGATACTCCTTTCCGCAGCAGCATTGTCCTCACAGGAAGAACCCTCCTGAGTCATCAGTGATGGGGGGCCTGATGATGGCACATTTGACTGGAAGAGGTCTCTCTCTGTCTGAAAGAGATGCCATTTAGCAATGCTTTTATGAGGGCATGATATTCGTGGCTTTGCACAAGCACAATGCCAGGTATTCCTCTGAGCATTGTAAGTCACAAATATTCTGCCAAGACGGCAGAAACTGTGTATTTCAGGCTCAAGTACAGAGAAACATATCTGTGAGGAGGATCCACCAAAATCTACCCTCACACAAAGTGGAACATGTGTCATCTGGGCAGCTTTCTGTCTCCTTAAGCATGCTGCAGCCTTGTCCTCTCCGAAGAATTTCAGGACCACCATTTCCATCAAAACAGCTTCTTGAAGAAATACCTCTTTCACAGTTTCTCTACAGTAATCTAGTGAGCGAATGTGCTCACATAAACTGTAGCCTAATCCGCTTCGCTGAGCCAGCAACTGATATTGCTGACATTCCTCCAGCTCACATCTGACATTGTGAGATCTCCCCCATGTTTTCCTCTGAACGTGAACTGGCACAGAAAACCCATGGCCAGTTCTCTGCACAGCAAATAAGCCAGTAGTCTCATCTACACAAACACACTGCAGATGACAGGCCAGGTAAACATCCAGTGATCTGTTTGAATGCCTCCTCATCATGTGAGCCTTTAAGTTTTTTTTAAGAAGACTAAGACCACAGTGAGGGCATTTCATTCTTATTGACTTCCCATAAGCCACAGTTTCATTAAGCACAGAGGGTAGAGCATATGAATGTTCTACCAAAGGTTCAGAAGACTGTTTAGACACTGGACAGAGGACATCGGGAGGGAGGCGGCGCTCCTCGGAGAGTGCAGCGGGAGGGAGACTGCGCTCCTCAGAGTGTGCAGCGGGCAGTGGTGTAAAGTACTTGAGTAAATGGACTTCGTTACTGTACTTAAGTATTTTTTTGGCTACTTTGTACTTGTACTGAGTATCAAAAATATAAGCAACTTTTACTCTCTACTCCACTACATTTGTGACTGAATATATGTACTCTTTACTCCACTACATTTGAACGGACGCTTACCGTTACTCGCTACATTGTGATTGCGTGCGACAAGTCAGGATCTTTATCTACCACGGCTAATTTCTTCAAGTATGTCTGGCTGCAGCCTGCAGGAGGGCGGGGTTGGACATCCAACCCCGCCCACATCCAACCCGGCCCATTCGTACCGCGAAAGCCACGCCCTTGTCCAACACGTCTTAAAGCGGAAGCCAAAGCGAACTCGCAGAACGGAATCGTTGTACACTGTAAAAAAAAAATATTTTTTTACAGTTTTTGCCAATGAATTTGACAGTGTTTTCCCTGTTTTTTTAAATTACAGAAATGTTTTATTACAATTACAAAAAAAAACTGTTTATTGACTCGTGTGATGTAATTTAACAGAGAAACTTTGTATAAATGGAATACAGTATATATCTGTTTTTTAACAGATTTAGGGCTGGGCGATATCAAATCGCGATTAAATCGCGCATGCGCAATAATCACTAGGGCTTCAGATGACAGGCGCAACATTTGGTGGTGCGCCAGCTTTTCTGTGCTATACGGACATTTATTTACGCCCACAATATAAGCAGCTTAGTATGGCTAAATTATTAATGAGGCTTTGTATCAGAGCATGTGAGCGGAGTGGAGCTCACGAGGCTGTTGGCTCCGCCCGCTTCTCCGTTCTAATTCCCACTAAGCCGCTCCGCTCAACACCGCTCCTCACTCCACTAAAATTTCCTCCCGCTCCAGTCATATCGCTTCACGCTCACTCCAATTTAAAAGAGGGACAAATATTCTGCATGCCTAACAAATGTCACCTTTAACCGAAGCCTTATATCAAAAAGAAATATGAGCAATGGTAACATTGCCACTCAGAAAATATTTATTTTTAAGCAACATATAGGCAACAACGGACAGGTTTGGCAATGGCATTCCACACAAAAATAGGCTTAACAATAAAGGAATCAGTGGGCTTAATAGCCTAAAGAATATACAGGCTAAGCATCCACGTTTTAAATTCCTCCATTTTTTTCTGTTGATGCTGCTGCTGCGTCTACAAAATAAAATTTCACTGACAGCGTTACGTGAAATTAAAAAAATCCTATTAGACCTACTTTGAATGACAAAACGAATTTATTTGATTAGCAATATTTACTTTATAGGCTTTTATACTTTAATTTACTTTATAGACTTGATATGCTACACCCATATAAAACTTGCTCAGGTTTTGCTTGCTTCCGCCTCTTCGCGTACACTGTAAAAAAATCTATTGTTAAATGTCAGTCAAAAGTCTGGCAGGTCCTGAAGACCAATAGTGCTGATGTATATTTGCATAGCATGACAGGGTACTGCCTTTATTTCAACTTTTTACCATGATGGTGTTGAATAGGGCAACAGTATAAATTCCCCAGCCACGGTTGTGAAACAACTTTTGCCCCGGCATTGTATTCTCGTAGAATCTTTTGGTGTGGCAGTCATAAAAATAGATTCAGATAATTTTTTTTGCTGCACTATTGAGCCCCTCCTCACGTATCGAATTTTCAGGCACGTGAGCTATACCCCAAAAGACCAGTGAGTTTTTGTCATGTGTTGGACTTACCCCTGCGGCGCCTTATGTTTAAATTTCCAAAGCAGGGTGGACGAAGATTGACGTCACACGCAAAACAGAGCTGGATTACTCTTGGTAATCACCGGCAATAGTCAGATTGCTGACACTGAACCCTAGATAAACAGCTATCACGCTGGGCTGTGACATACCTAATAATACATGGGAGAGAGTAATATTTGTGGCATTCCATTTTCAGTTGCGGTGGGTTTATAAATATGGGTTTCCAAAATTCAAGCCAAATAAAAAATTTAAATATTAAATGAGCAAATTAATTTGATTTGTTCTTCTGTCCCAACTTGTGATCTAAAAGCAATGAGGCTGCCACACACCGCAAAAATCTACTGTAAAATAACAGTCAAAAGTCTGGCAGCAGGAGTGCTAGACAAAACCTGTTAACAGTGAAAAACATTTTCACCAAAAGTACCTCAGCACTATTGGTCTTTATGAGAATGGGCAGGTTCAGAAGCTGCAGAGAATAACAAACTTCATAACCTGCATCAAAATAAGCATTGAGGAGATTATGCCACTAATCTCTGACTTAGCAAATCTTTATGACTGCCACCCAACAAGATCCTACGAGAATCTACTGTTGTGGCAGAAAGTGTTTTGTATCGTGGCTGGGGAATTTATACTGTTGCCCTATTCAACACCGTCATGGTTAAAAGTTTAAACAAAGGCAGTACCCTGTCATGCTATGCAAATATACATCAGCACTATTGGTCTTCAGGACCTGCCAGACTTTTGACTGACAATAGACTTTTTTACAGTGTACGCGAAGAGGCGGAAACAAGCAAAACCTGAGCAAGTTTTATATGGGTGTAGCATATCAAGTTTATAAATTAAAGTATAAAAGCCTATAAAGTAAATATTGCTAATCAAATAAATTCGTTTTGTCATTCAAAGTAGGTCTAATAGGATTTTTTTAATTTCACGTAACGCTGTCAGTGAAATTTTATTTTGTAGAGACGCAGCAGCAGCATCAACAGAAAAAAATTGAGGAATTTAAAACGTGGATGCTTAGCCTGTATATTCTTTAGGCTATTAAGCCCACTGATTCCTTTATTTTTAAGCCTATTTTTGTGTGGAATGCCATTGCCAAACCTGTCCGTTGTTACCTATATGTTGCTTAAAAATAAATATTTTCTGAGTGGCAATGTTACCATTGCTCATATTTCTTTATGATATAAGGCTTCGGTTAAAGGTGACATTTGTTAGGCATGCAGAATATTTGTCCCTCTTTTAAATTGGAGCGAGCGTGAAGCGATATGACTGGAGCGGGAGGAAATTTTAGTGGAGTGAGGAGCGGTGTTGAGCGGAGCGGCTTAGTGGGAATTAGAACGGAGAAGCGGGCGGAGCCAACAGCCTCGTGAGCTCCACTCCGCTCACATGCTCTGATACAAAGCCTCATTAATAATTTAGCCATACTAAGCTGCTTATATTGTGGGCGTAAATAAATGTCCGTATAGCACAGAAAAGCTGGCGCACCACCAAATGTTGCGCCTGTCATCTGAAGCCCTAGTGATTATTGCGCATGCGCGATTTAATCGCGATTTGATATCGCCCAGCCCTAAATCTGTTAAAAAACAGATATATACTGTATTCCATTTATACAAAGTTTCTCTGTTAAATTACATCACACGAGTCAATAAACAGTTTTTTTTTGTAATTGTAATAAAACATTTCTGTAATTTAAAAAAACAGGGAAAACACTGTCAAATTCATTGGCAAAAACTGTAAAAAAATATTTTTTTTTTACAGTGTGGTTAAACGTTTCCATCAGTTAGCTGACTATCTAGCCGACTCACTACCAAAACTATGGTAACTAGGTAAAGACCTTCTTGCTGATAATATAGCTTCCATGTAGTTAACAAGACTTGACACTTAAAGACTTTGTGCGTCATCAGATATTACTGTCTGCTCAAACGACTGTTCAGCTTGCTTCCTATGGGTTACTAGTTATTAGCTAGTTAGCAAAGCCACTGTGGTAGCATCCATTAAGGCTGTGCGATATAGCAAAAATATTTTTATCATGATCATATCAAACGATATTGATAATTATCATGGTGTAATTCAAGTCATTATTTTATTACTAGGAGTGCTCCATTTTTGCTTGAAATACCCTTAAGAATTGCCCTTAAGAATTGCCCTTAAGACACCATTAAAGTCAGCTCTGAATTTGTTTTTTTATTAGTTTTTTTATTGTTTTACCTTTTTTTTGAACATTTGAGTTTGACTGAGACTGACTTTTTGTTCTATTTTCTTCTTCTGCCATTTTGAAACATTGAGGTGTTCAATTTCATGTCTATATTAGGAAATAAAGCCTCATAAATAAATAGTTCCTTGTTTTCCACATTTCTTGGTGTTCTTTGAGCCTACATTCAGTACGAGTAAAATACTTAAGTTCTTTTAAAATTGGATACTTTACGACTTTTACTCAAGTCTTATTGGAATTTGTGACTTGTAACTTGTAATGGAGTAATTTATACAGTAAGGTATCTGTACTCTTACTCAAGTATGGTTTTCAGGTACTCTTTACACCTCTGGCAGCGGGAGGGTGACGGGGCTCCTCGGAGTGTGCAGCGGGGAGCAGTCCTGACAGTGGTGGCTGACTTGGTATTGAAGAATGCTGACATGATAATAAATGCCTTGCCATATCCCTAGTAACAGGGAAGAACCCTCCTGAGTCATCAGTGATGGGGGGCCTGATGATGGCACATTTGACTGGAAGAGGTCTCTCTCTGTCTGAAAGAGATGCCATTTAGCAATGCTTTTATGAGGGCATGATATTCGTGGCTTTGCACAAGCACAATGCCAGGTATTCCTCTGAGCATTGTAAGTCACAAATATTCTGCCAAGACGGCAGAAACTGTGTATTTCAGGCTCAAGTACAGAGAAACATATCTGTGAGGAGGATCCACCAAAATCTACCCTCACACAAAGTGGAACATGTGTCATCTGGGCAGCTTTCTGTCTCCTTAAGCATGCTGCAGCCTTGTCCTCTCCGAAGAATTTCAGGACCACCATTTCCATCAAAACAGCTTCTTGAAGAAATACCTCATTGAGGTGTTCAATTTCATGTCTATATTAGGAAATAAAGCCTCATAAATAAATAGTTCCTTGTTTTCCACATTTCTTGGTGTTCTTTGAGCCTACATTCAGTACGAGTAAAATACTTAAGTTCTTTTAAAATTGGATACTTTACGACTTTTACTCAAGTCTTATTGGAATTTGTGACTTGTAACTTGTAATGGAGTAATTTATACAGTAAGGTATCTGTACTCTTACTCAAGTATGGTTTTCAGGTACTCTTTACACCTCTGGCAGCGGGAGGGTGACGGGGCTCCTCGGAGTGTGCAGCGGGGAGCAGTCCTGACAGTGGTGGCTGACTTGGTATTGAAGAATGCTGACATGATAATAAATGCCTTGCCATATCCCTAGTAACAGACTACTACTCTTTATCCAGAGGTTTGTAGACAGCCCACGACAACAGCAAGGCTGTGATAACATCCATGAAAGCCATTTTCACCAGACATGGGATGCCAGGGGTGGTCTTTACAGATAATAGACCGCAGTTCTCCAATGAGAGCTTTAGACGCTTTGCTGAAGAATGGAGCTCATGTGCATACAACACCAAGTCCCCATTACCCACAGTCAAATGGGTTAGCAGGAAAATCAGTTCAGATGGTGAAGAGACTGCTGTGCAAAGCAAAGGACTGTGGAGATGATTTCTAGCAGAACTGCTTGTATACCGCACAACGCCGCTGGAGTGTGGCATGTCGCCAGCTAGACTCCTCATGGGACGTCGTCTAAGATCAAACCTGCCCAATCAGGAGAGACTGCTGACAACTCAGGATGGGGAGAAGGTACTGTAAGGAGGCTCAAGGAACAGCAAAAAGCAAAGCAGAAGTTCTGCTACGACAGAGGAACAAGGAGCTTACCTGACCTGCACACTGGTGACCAGGAGAGGCTCAAAGACAAAACAAACACATGGACGCAGAAAGCAACCATTCTCAATGAAGGTCAGCCAAGGTCACACAACGTTCAGATTGAAGATGGAGCAGAGCTGAGATGGATTCGGCGTGATATCATGGGACATGTTAAAGCGGAACAGAGGACTGATGATGCTGCTGGACAACCTTCATACTCAGAGAATCCATTACCTGAGGCACAAGAACAACCCCTCAGAAGATCGTCAAGGAATGTGGAACCATCAGAGAGACTCACTGAACATATTTAGAACAATAATTAAGTTCTAAATAATGTTAATTTTCAGCTGATAAGCTTTCTGGCTGTGTTATAGTTAAATGCTGGAATTGATTGTGTTAAGATAAAATAAATTAAGATTAATTGTTTAGTATTAGTTAGAGATGGCCATCGTGTTCCAGAGGAGGAAGTGACCGGAAAGTGCCGTCGTCGATCCCACGCTGCCCGGAACCTCCTACTTGAACCCGATACTCTGCCTTTTCTCTGTGTCCTTTTATTTCCACAGTCATCTGAAGCTCCAAAGATATTTGCACTGTGTCTAATTCCTCTTCATTTTGGGTTTTTATCGTTATATGTATTATGTAACTGCATTGTACACATTTTCCATGAATTCCATGATTTCCAGTCTAATATTTGTAATATAATGTATGGACCCACATTCCTTGGGTCCATACATTAACTGTCCCCAGTGACCTAGTGATGGGGTGTCATGTGGGGGCTCCCTGGCTGGTATTGTATCCTTGTACCTCCTGCGCTGTGCCGCTGATTCCTGCCTATGGTGTTTGCGTGTTTCTCCCTGTGATCATGGAGTGACAGTGATCCCCTAATGGTAAGGGAAGCGCACTTGTAATTGAAAGATTGCTGGATCGAATGCCCAACCAGCAAGGCACCACTGAGGTACCCTGAGCAAGGTACCGCCCCCAAGCACTGCCCCCCGGGCGCTGAATTAGCTGCCCCCTGCTATGTCACATTGTCACATATGGTTTAAATGCAGAGGACACATTTTGTTGTTATGCTGTGGTGTGTCAACAATGGTGACTGATCACCAAATTCTAAAGAGGGCAGACGCTATGAGACAAGGCTCCGGGATTGGCTGGGGCTGGGGTCGCATTCTGATTGGTGTGGCCATGTGGCAGTAACAGTGGTCAGAATTATGTCACACTGCTTAGCAGTGGTGGATCTAGACAATTTTACATGGGGGTGGCAAGATATTTTGGCAGGGTGGCATGGAGGGTCTCATATAGAAATACAAATGTACTTCTATAGGTAAATGTACCCAATGAAAGAAGCACAAATACATTTTTACAATATTTATTGACATTATATTAATACAGACGCCCCAAGTTTATCTTAATAATCAACAACAAGAACAACAGACCAGTGTAGCTCCTGCTGGCTCTGCACTGCCCACCCGGTCACGTCTGACCACATTCTTCTTAAGACGCCTTAAGGCGACGGTTGTGCTGAGCAGCAGAACGTTTCACAAGCATCTAAATTAAGTGCTTTTGCAGGCTGGTTCTCAATGCTGAGATCAGCTAGATTCCACACACGCTCATCTGCCACGGTTGAGCCTGGTGATTTTTTACAAGTTTCAACGCTGAAAAGCTGTGCTCACACCCTGCAGTACTCACTGGCAAAACAACAGCAATCTCACACAGAGGATAAAGTCCAAAGAAGACCTCCTTATAGAAGCCAGGATCCTCACTAACTCTGTCAGACTGGATGGCTTCACATTACTATTTGCTCTATTTTTTTCGAGTCTTTATATCTGCTGCATCTCACTTTTCAAACCTTGCAAATCAGAGCCACCTGCTTCAACCATTAACAAAACCAGCTCCTCCTTTAACGAGGGGGCGTGGCACACGGAAGAAGCAGAAGATCGGGGCAGGACAGGGGTAATGTTGGGATAAGATCTTTATCGTTTTGGAAGCCATTAAGAAAAAAATGCTCTTCTTGTTTTATCCTGTTCATTTTGTGTTTAAAGGCTAAAAAAAAAACAATTTTGGGGGGCCGGGAACCAATTAATTGGTTTTCTATTATTTATTATGGGAAAAATTCGATCAGAACTCGAACTTTTTATGATTCGATCCGGAGTCCGGAACGGATTAAGTTCGAGAACCGAGATACCACTCTATCGCGCATAGGTAAGGTTCCTTATAATTTAATTCTGAACCTCTTATGTTTAGTAATCTGTGTTTTGTCTCCCCCTAGTGGTATCCCTGAAAAGTACACATTGTTTCCGGAAGGATCGCTTGTTCTGTGAATTGACGTGTCCAGTGGATGTAAGAAATATGGCAGCAGCTTGATAGAAAGACATTATAACTGACTACAGTCACTGTATAGAATGTTAATCTGGAATAAATAATGAATTCAATGGTGGATTGCTTAATGGATATCTGTGTATATTCTTACACGTCTATTAATAATAATAATGCATGTAGATACATTTAGTGCCAGTCGGGGGTGGGAGGGGGCCATGGATTCAGTATCTATCTATGTATCAGTTTCTCTGGCTCAGGCACGTGGGGGGTTGGGGTAGTAAGGGTGCCTGGGCACCTGCCCCTTCCGTAAAATAATTTTGTTTACTTTAATCCACTGAACCAGGGCAGTAACTGGATATAATTATATTTTCCAATGTTTTTGGTTTCTGTTATGTCTCCAGTTATTATATTTATATGTATTATTATTAGTGCTGTCAAACGATCAAACGATTTTAATCAGATTAATCATAGGGTTGCTGTGGATTAATTTTGATTATACTGTACTGTATACGGGACCGTTGAATGCTTGAATCTGATTGGCTGACGAACGTTCTGAGGTGTGCAATTATTTTCAGGGAAACGCACGGCGAACGTAGTTCCAGGCAGCTCTCTTGACCGCATTACAGTTCCATATCACTTCGCATAGTTAACTGTAATAACGGAAATTAGCATACAGTACCTATACAGCACACAGGACTAACAAAAACAACAACATGACAGACGATTTTCCGAAAGTAAATTTTAATATTTACGGTGAATATGAAAATTTCAACAACTGGGCTGCAGAAGTATTAGACAGTCCAGATGAAAAACAACATAAACGGAAGCGGACATCAAAGGCAGCCGGCAACAACAAAAGACATAAAACGATCAGCGAAGAACAGCTAGACATACTCGAGGGAGAAAAACACGAAGAAAACACCAAAAAAAACAACAGCTAATGACGTTTTGGAACTAGCAAAAGAGTCGTTGGATGAGATGCGGAAGAAATAATCCTACTCACAATAGCGATTTAAGTAGAAAAACCGGACGAATCCCTTGAAATATATCATCTGATCGATGTCTTGAGGTGTGGCAACCGTAGTATAAGCGGAATAATTGACTCCGGACCGTTGAATTATTAGAAAAATAATGCACACCCGAGGTGTAACGGCACCTCACACCCGAGGTGTAACTCCGCTTCGCGTCGTGGCCGCATCACCACCTCGGGTGTGCATTATTTTTCTAATAATTCAACGGCCCGTCGTCAATTATTCCTTACTTAATCACAATTAATTATCATTCATTTGTAATCTATATTAATCGCATTTCATTTTGCATGAGCAAACAGACTCAAGAAAAAAGGGAATATATATGCACTTAACATGTTTATTGAACATCTTGAACATGAGTCAGATGCATTCCATCTGCCACAGAAGTGCAATACCATGGAGCCATATCAAAAAGCAAGATTTTTTGCTTTACCGGACAACTTGTCGGATTTAAGGTACCTCAGTTTAAATGGTCTTTATCTTCATTCACTTTAGCCCGAACCGTAAATCCGACAAATAATCCAAATAATCATGAAATCCAATTCTATCCCGGTTAATTGCCATTGTTAGCAATATCAGTTGATAACACATTACGCGTGGTGCTTTACGTATAAAACTCAATAGCAACACGTCCACAGATAAGTTGGATGGTATAGTGTGTGCGACCGATTTAATGAGCCACAAATGAGAAGTAGTACTTAAACAGTATAAAACTACAACTTTCCCTTCTGTTGATAAAGGGCGCAGCCATCTTGGATTCTGAACTCGGGATCCTCTGTGCTGCTCCGAGATATTTCTCGGATCTCCGAGAAACAGGAGCACATGTAGTCACTTCCGGCTTCAAAACTCGGAATCCGACTCGGAGTACAAGGTACCAGGGCAAAAGGAATGCACCAAAACTGCCCAAAATGGGTTTACAGAGACATTTCAGAGATTTTGAGTCATTCTGCGCTGCAGATGGGTTAATTGCGTTAAATATTTTAATCAGATTAATTATGATGATGGATTAATCCGCATTAACCCGTTAATTTTGACAGCCCTAATTATTATATACATTGATTGAGTGTCATTGTGTTAGTTATGTTCAGCTGCAGTAATAAAATGAATTTAACTTAATCCACTAGACTGTGGTTTCATTATGTTACTCAGTTATGCTTTGGGTGATGCTGAAGCAGGACATTAATAGGACAGAACAGAAACCCTTTACTGTCATTGTACAGGGAGGAAATACAGTAAATAGACATAAATATATAAAATGTACATATACAGGGGAGGGAGAAACCCCCCCCACCAGTCAGGATTACATTTAGTTAGTTATAGTTAGTCAGAGAGAATAACTATAAAACTATATTTTTCATGTTTATTCGGCTTGCTGAACACAGGCATTTATTTTTGTCAAATATACATTTCAGAGTAAAAAGGATTATAAAGGTTAAAAACCTTTTTGCCAGGAGAACCATCAACACGTCACAGTGACACTGAGGAGTTTAGATAAACCCCAAACCCTGGATAGAGGGGCTCAGTGAATGAGGAGGTGACCCTGTACAGGAGGGTCAGTCCATCAGAGGAGACTCTGTAGAAGGACAGAGCACCAGCCCCCCAGTTCAGATACACTCCTACTCTGCGGGGGTCTGAGGGCTCTATGGGTATGCGAGTCTGTTTATTATTGTGCCAGACAGAGTAACTGTCAAGACCACAGCACAGAATCCATGACTTGTCATTAGCTCCAAACTGACAGTCCCTCCCTCCTTTCCTCCCGATTCCTTTATAAGCCACTCCTATCAGGGCTCCATATCCATCCCACTCAGCCTCCCAGTAACAGCGGCCAGTCAGACTCTCTCTGCACAGAACTTGGGGGCACCAGTCGTCAAATCTCTCTGGATGATCAGGATATGGCTGCTTTGCCCCCCATGTCACCTTCCTGTTCCTCCCTGACAGAGACAGGTGTCTGTTTGCTGTGTTGGGGTCCAGTGTCAGCTGGCAGGAGTCTGTAGGCAGGAGGAAGAATTATTAATACCATCAGGCAGCCTGCACTTTATGTTTCTGTACAGTATAAAAACAGCACAGCTTCCCCTAATGAAACGGGAACTGAAGTATATGAAATAGCTCAAGAAATGTCGGATGGCGTGTGACACTAGCGGGAAGAGCTGCCAAAGTTCTGTGTGAGCTAAACTAACAGTGTAACTATGGGTAAATAAAATTACAGAGCAGCAACATTCATCAGACATATTCATCTCAAGCATATTTACCACAAAACGGCACCAGAGATCAATACTAAAAGTCAGTGTATTTCCTTCTAACCACTAAAACCGGTATTTTTAGAAACCCACCCCAATCCCAATTTTTAGAAACCCACCACGATCGAGGATGGTATGGCACTGATAATAAGCCTTTACCACATTTTCTTGTTATACTCCCACACAAAAAGAATATGCTCAGCTATAATGTATTTGTAAAAAATATTTTTATAAATGAATTGATAGTGCTTTTGGTGATGATTTTGATGTTTTGTTTTTCTCATTTGGATGTTGTCTAAAAAGACACAGAGAAACTCACCTAAACATAAACATGGAAATCTATCTACACAAAGTGCAGAAAACACACTCAACACAACAACTGTGTGAATACAACCATAAACTATTATTAATGGGATTATTAATAAAAACATGCAAACACACTTACATTTCTCTAAGCCTGGTCTGGTCCTGCACTCTCCACCATGGTCCACACTATAGGAGAAGCAGAATGACATACTGTAGTGCTGCTGTATCCATTTATTTATTGGTGCCTCTTCTTCACATACATGCATAAGTATCTGTAGTGTTTCAGACACACTCTGTACTCACTTCAGCTTCTCCAGTTTACAGCTGGGATCCTCCAGTACAGCAGAGAGCAGCTTCACTCCTGAGTCTCCTGGGTGATTGTAGCTCAGATCCAGCTCTCTCAGGTGTGAGGGGTTTGACCTCAGAGCTGAAGCCAGAGAAGAACAGCCTTCTTCTGTGACTCTGCAGCCTGACATCCTGCACAGTGACAGACAAACCCCCCCCTCCCCCAATAAATAAGATCACCTCACCATTACAAGTATTACTATTAAGTAAAAGTGACTCCTCTAATAATTATTAGAGTTATTAAAATTAACAACACGTACTTTCCGAAAATTTTATATCAACCTATACTCCTCAGAACAAGAACCAGACGAATCTGATATAGAATCATTTTTAAATAATCTAGACTTACCCGAATTAACCAATAAACTAGCAGATACCCTTGATGCATCATTAACATCAGAAGAACTCCATAAGGTCCTCAACCAAATGCCTAACAACAATCCGGCCAGACCAGATGGTTACCCTGCAGAAATCTATACACATTTTTGGGACGTATTATCTCCACTCTACAATAGACTAGTAAGAGAAATTAAACATACATTACAAATCCTATCACATATGAGCACAGCAACAATTACAGTGTTATTGAAACCTGATAAAGACACAACACAACCCTCCAGTTACCCGCCACTCTCACTAATGAATAGAGACTTGAAAAGCATTACTCGGTTACAGACAGTCATTCCTACTATAATCCATCCTGATCAGACAGACTTCATCAAGACAAGACACGCTTCGGACAACATCCGTAGATTATTTAATTTAGTCAATATTGCTCAGCATGGAGTCACGTGGGACCGCCGAGAAGGATGGCTGCACACTTGGAGAGCTCCTGACAGAACATCAATTAATCTCATTATTTGGTAACACACACTTAATTTTTAGGGTAAATTCTGAGCATTATATCACAGTTAAATACTTTAATAGCATTAATTAGCGGTGAAATAGTGCCAAAGCAAACTTTTTTCAAAACATGACCAAGTGAAGCAAGCCCTTAACAAGAAACAACATGGCCGACAGCGACGAGCCTACTGAAAGTACGAGCGATAACAAAGTGATGGAGGAGATAAGGAAACATTGGCGGTGGACATTGTCGCGATTAAAGAGACAACAAAAGAGCTGAAAGACGCAGTGGACAAGATGCAAGTAAGGCTTGGAGATGAAGAACAACCAGGATATGGAGGATGTAAACGCTCGAATGGAGAAAGATGTAGAGAAACACGACAAGAAGTTAGAGACTCTATAGACACGAGTGGAAGACCTAGAAAGCCAGAGCAGGAGAAATAGCATAAGGCTGGTGGGACTGAAAGAAAACAATGAGCAGACGGGCAAAGTGATGCAGGTACGTGGAAAGAATCATATCAGAGGGGCTTGGCCTCACAGGCCAGGAATTTGAGACTGAACCTGCACACCGCTCTATGGCTCTGGGGCCTGGACCACACAAGCTACCGAGGACCATTTTGATTCGCTTCCTGCGCTTAACTCTCTGGAGTCAGCGGACCGGCAGTTGGGATCTGACAGAAATTTCTCATCCCCAGAGCATTAATAATAGTCATTGCATCATATTTATCGTTTTCTATATTTATATGGTCACAGTTTTTCATTTTTCATTCCATCTACCAATAAACTGTGAATGGGATTTTATTGTTGCTACTTTTCTTGCGTTTCAAACTGCCTTTCCAAAGTGATGGGTGTGGGGTGCAGTGACATTCCAGACTGATGGGCCATTGACAGTATGCAAACTACTACAGGTGTGAGGACACCTATCTCATCAATATTCATTGTGAAGACCACTGACTTTGAGAAAAAGAGTGTCACTCCAAAGTTCTAACACTTTAGTAATCAAACCACATAAAATTTCAGAATGTCACTTTCACCTATGTGTAGCCAACCCCTGTGTCTATAAGCTTTAGAGCTCAAAAGTCTTACCTAGAAATGTCTATAATGTGATTTTTTACAAATTCTCAGCATGTCTGAAAATAGGTTTTTGAAAAGTATATGTTTAAAGTTGATTTTAACAAAAAATATAATAATAACATTCTAAGACGTCTCAGATTATTGGTGCTTTATGGAGTTTGTGTTGGATAAAAGCAAATGTAACCCTTAGGGATAAATGTTTTTTAGATAGGTGAAATATTTAAAAATGTCAAGGCATGTCAGACAATAAAATGGTTGAGAGGCCTCAGACCCCAGAGGGTTAACAGCGCGAGACTGAGTGTTACAGGTGTCAAAGAAGAAACGTGGGATCAGCTGGGAGGATTGAGGACTATAAGCTGTCCTTCTTCGAGGACCAGACGAGGGAGCTGGCAGAGAAGAGGAAAGGGTTGAAGGGTAAAAAGACGCCTACAGGAGCTGAACATGAAGCACTGATTGGTATACCCTGCCACGCCTATTTTCACATGGAAAGGGCAAAAGAAATCATTCAAAGATTGTAAGGAAGCAGAGGAATTCATTCAGAGCGATAGAAGACCACGAGTTCTGCAATGGACGTTTGAAGTGTGTGTGAAACTACGAAAATAAGGTAACTTTTATGATGGGTGCTGTCAGGGCTGAATCTGGGTTGCCAATAGCAACATGCTTCACGGACCAGGTAAAACAGTCGAGGTTGAAATCAGTTAGTAAGGGGAGGGGATGGGAAGCGCGGGGTCTTTTCACACCCCCGCTCTCTGTTCGCCGCCTGGAGCCGGGGGCTGGGGGGGGCTGGCCGTCCGGTCGGGGTCTGGGCTGGTGGGCTTCTCGGCTGCTGCGGGGTCTGGGGTGGTCTTCTTGTCCCCATGCCAGAGGAAAAAAGGGATCCATCTCCGAGGTCTGGTGGCGGATTGCCCTTCTGGGGGCGGTGGTGCCTGGATCTTGGAGTATAGAGTATATATGGGGAGTGTGAGTGTGTGTACGGCGTTCATTTCTGTGTGTCTCCATGTTGGGCAAACGGGTGAATATTTGATTATGTGTGCATGAGGGTGGGAACGTATGCTTGTGTATGTGTGCACCTGTTTGTCTATACGCATGTGTCAGGTTGGGTCTTAGACTCCACCTGAAATAGCATCTCAGGCTCTATTCCCCCCGCCACACTCCCTGCTGGTGGATGAGGCCCCCGGCTGCCGATGCGTTGGTGGTTCTCGATGTCCGGGGCTGGATGCTCTGGTGTGTGCTGGCTCACTCTCGGCGGTTGCCTGGCAGGGCCTGGCCCTCCCGGCTCTGTCGGGCCCCGGCTGGGGGGTGGGGGGGGAACGGGCACGGGTTCCGGTCTGCCCTGGTGTGGCCGGCTGTCGGTGGAGCCTGCGGGCTCGTCACCACGGCCCCCTGGGGCTCCTGCGATGTGGCTGCCGGATGGCCCCCCGCTGGAGCACACCTCTGCCCTTTCCTGGGTGGGGGCTGCAGTTGTCCCTGCGGTGGTCATCCTGGGGTTCCCGTGCCCTGGGGGGCCTCTGCATGTCTGGGGCCCGGGTCTCCTCCGTGTCGGCTTCATGTCCTGGGGGGGCGGGGCTGTGGCTCCCCACACACACTACTAGACATTTACTTGGAGAAACCTTATGAACACCAGCGCGCTGACACACACAGGTGTGCACACAGGTGTGCGGACAGGTGCTCACAGGCGCGCGCCATCTTGATTGGTTGTTGCTTTTGGGCATGAGTTGTAATGCTGGGTGTGTGTGTGTGCTGTTCAATAACATCTAACGTTTGATTTTCGATGTGATTCGTACAGATGTTGGTCTTTTTCTCTCTTCAGCAGACAGTGAAGCAGATTTTTCTCTCTCTTTTTTTTTTCCCTCTCTCTCTATCCCCCTTCTCCTTCCCCCCCCGCTCCCTCTCCTTCAATTGAGGAAGTAAATAAAAAAAAAAAAATAGGCAAATAAATAAATAAATAAATATGTAAATAGAGATAAAGCAGCCCTCCGCAGAGGGGGGTTGGTGGAGGGAATATTTAAAAAAAAAAAAAAAAGTAAGGGGAGGGGAAACGTTACTGAGCAGCAGAATGTTCGATGCTGCTCTTATGGCAAGCCGTTTTAACATTCAATCGCTAGACTGGATATGTATTGCAGATATCCGTAATTCAATTCTTCCTAGTCAAAAAGAGCATTTCAGATATCCACAATGACATTCTTCCTATCCACAATTGTCATTTCAGATATCCACAACGTCATTCTTCCTAGGAGAAATTACGTCACTTTTGCCATTCATGTCTATTGGGCTTTCAATTTCAGATATCCACAATTACATTTCAGATATCTAGAATTAACATTCTGGATATCCGAAATTGAATTCTTACTAGGAAAAACTCCCATTTCAGATATCTACAATCCAATTGTTACTAGTCATAATTTTAATTTCAGATATCCAAAAGGAAAAAAAAACATTCCAGATATATGTTCCATTCGTTTGGGGAGAACTTAACTAATAACTCAGTTAAAATCTTATCCATCTCTGATTTAAAGGAACCCAAGGTTTTAGCTTGCACTGCACTAGCAGGAAGACTATTCCATACTCTTAACTATGCATGCTGTATAAAGAAGTGTTTTCTCAAATTCAGTTTAAAATGTTCTCCCGCTAAATTTCCACCTATGGCCAAGAGTTCTAGTATTTAAACTAATGTTAAAGTAGCCATTTGGCTGAACAGCATCGAGACCTGTTAGAATCTTATATACCTGGATCATGTCCCCCCTTAGTCTCCTTTGCTCGAGGCTGAACAGATTCAGCTAAGCTAACCTCTCCTCATAAGACATTCCTCTAAGACCAGGAATCATTCTTGTAGCCCTACGTTGCACCTTTTCCAAGGCAGCAATGTCCTTTTTAAGTTTTGGTGACCAAACATGCACACAATATTCTAGGTGGGGTCTTACCAAGGAATTATATAATCGAAGCATCACCTCCCTTGACTTAAACTCCACACACCTGGAGATATACCCCAACATCCTATTGGCCTTTTTTATTGCTTCCCCGCACTGGCGAGAATGAGACATGGAAGCATCAACATACACACCAACGTCTTTCTCATAATCAGCTACCTTTATTTCAGTGGAACCCATAAAATATCTGTACTTTATATTTCTGCTCCCTGCATGGATGACCTTGCATTTATCTACGTTAAATTTCATCTGCCAGGTATCAGCCCAGTCACTAAGTAAATCAAGATCCTGTTGTAGCCTCTGTGCTGCTAGTTTAGTATCTGCTACACCACCCACCTTGGTGTCGTCTGCAAATTTAACCAGTTTACTGTATGTATTGGTGTCAATATCATTAATGTAAATTAGGAACAATAATGGTCCTAAAATTGAACCCTGCATTACCCCACTATGAATGCAGACCCACTGTGACATTGTGCCTCTAATAACTACCTGCTGCTTCCTGTCAGTTAACCAGTTTTCGATCCAAGCTGCTACAGTCCCTAAAATCCCTGCATCTTTGAGCTTAAGCAAGAGCCATTTGTGGTGGACAACATCAAAGGCCTACTGGAAATCTAAGTAGATCGTAGGCCTTTTTGTCATGAATTTCTCTTGTAGATTCCCCAAAGAACTCAAGTAAATTAAACAGGATCTACAGTACCTCTCCTAAATCCATGTTGGCTATCCCTCAGAATGTTATTTGAATCCAGGTAATCTACCATTTTCACTTGGATTATAGCTTCCATTACTGTTCCAGTTATGCAAGTTAAACTGATTGGCCTATAGCTTGCTGGATTACATCTATCCCCTTTTTTGAATATGTGCGTTATTTTAGCATGCTTCCAATCAGAAGGTACCGCACCTGCAGATAAGGATTTCTGAAATAGTAAAGGTTGGCTAATAATATCCCTCATCTCTTTTAAAACTATAGGTAAGATGCCATCAGGGCCCTGCAATTTATTTTGAGCATAGCTAGGCTTTGTACCACATCAGCCTCAGTTATACATACAGTGCCCTCCACAATTATTGGCACCCCTTTGTAAAAGGGGTAAGAAAAAATCCACATTTTGGTGAAGTTGCTTCATCTCACACTGAAAGAATGAGAAAAATCCAAGAAGGATGGCTATAACAAAAAGAACCTTGTCCCAGTTGTAAAATATGGTGGAGGTTCTGTGATGTTGTCTGGCTGTTTTTCCTCCAAAGCCTCTAGAAATCTCGTTAGGGTACATGGCATTATGGAGTCCATGAAATACCAGGACATTTTACATCAAAATTTGGCTGCCTCTGCCAGGAAACAAAAACTGGGCCTTCACTGGATCTTCCAGCAGGACAGTGATCCTAAGCACATGTCCAAATCAACATAAAAATGGTGAGCTGACCACAAAATCAAGCTTCTGCCATGGTCATCTCAGTCCCCTGACCTGAACCCCACTGAAAACCTGTGGGCTGAGCTGAAGAGGAGAGTGTACAGGAGAGGGCTGAGGACCCTGGGTGACCTGGAGAGATTCTGTATAGAGGAATGGGCTCAGATGCCCTGCTCTGTGTTCTCCAACCTTATAAAATGTTATAGGAGAAGACAGTGCTGTTATACTGGCAAAGGGAGGCTGTACGAAGTATTAAAAGCAGGGGTGCCAATAATCGTGGCACATGTGGTTTTGTTGGAAATAATTATTTCTTGATGAAGGATTTGTTGTTTTGTGAATACATTTATTTCAATTAAGTTTTTTTTTTCCTCATTTTTTCAGTGTGAGATGAAGCTACTTCACCAAAAGGTGGATTTTTTCTAACCGTTTTTACAAATCTTTACAAGGGCTGCCAATAATTGTGGAGGGCTCTGTATATTAGTCATAGAGGACGCTGTATTTGTACTAAATGGTGGTAAGTTACTCGTGTCCTCTACTGTGAACAGCAGTGTAAAATAATCATTAACAATTTCAATTTCATTTTCAAGTATAAAGCCCTTACTATCCTGCAGATTAGTGATTTCAGCTTTTAGAGCTCTTTTGCAGTTAAAAAATTGGAAGAAATTTTTATGTCATCCTTAGCCTCCAATGCAATCTTCCTTTCGACATTCCACTTAGCGAGTCTAATGTTATTTTTTAACTCAACCTTTAGACTTAGATACTCCTGCTTTATTTTGAAATCATTAGTTATTTTCCACCTTAGTATCTCCAGTTTACAGTGTGGAATACACAGTAATACTGACCTCTGTACCCCCAGTTTACAGTGTGGATCACCCAGTCCAGCAGAGAGCAGCTTCACTCCTGAGTCCTGTAGGTCATTGTCACTCAGGTCCAGCTCTCTCAGAGATGAAGAGATTGATCTTAAAGCTGAAGCCAGCACCTCACAGCATTTTTCTGTGAGTTCACACCGGCTCACCCTTAAAAAAATGAAACCCTTTTAAATCCACTTTTTACACCGGAGCACTGTATTCAAATGAGGAGAATTAGGGGCCATGACATAAAGGATTTCTAGAAAACAATTTATTTACTAAAAATCATTTTAACAATCATCCCGATTCTGATTGGTATCCATTACATTTTTATCCATAACATGTCAGCATGTTTAACTGTAACAGAACCGTTAACTTTGCTAAGCTATAGAAATGGTTTGCATGGATTATATGGGTGAATGAATGTTTCCTGCTTCACTGCTTAATTATTTCTAACATGGATCGAGGGCTGATAAGATTCTGGGATATAAGGAAGTAGGAGAAGAAAAATGAAGCTGTTTGTATTTGTTTATTATGTAACTGCTGAAATGCATTATGGGTTTTCTTGGTGTCCTGCAGTTTCTTTTTTGTAAAAATGCATATTCTGTACTCACTGTAGCTTCTCCAGTGTACAGTTGGGATCCTCCAGTACAGCAGAGAGCAGCTTCATTCCTGAGTCTCCTGGCTGATTGTAGCTCAGATCCAGCTCTCTCAGGTATGAGGGGTTTGACCTCAGAGCTGAAGCCAGGGAAGAACAGCCTTCTTCTGTGACTCTACAGCCTGCCAGCCTGCAGAGAGAGAGACAGAAACTCCCCAATAAATAATATCACCTCACCATTACAATTATTAAATAAATGTCAGTTTACAGTGTGGAATACCCAGTAATATTGGCCTCAGTATCTCCTCAGTATCTAAGTATCCCCAGTTTATATTGTGGAATACCCAGTAATATTCACCTTAGTATCCCCAGTTTACAGTGTGGAATATCCAGTAATACTGACCTCAGTATCTCCAGTTTACAGTGTAAATCCCCCAGTTCAGCAGAGAGCAGCTTCACTCCTGAATCCTGCAGGTCATTGTCACTCAGGACCAGCTCTCTCAGATGTGAGGGGTTTGACCTCAGAGCTGAAGCCAGGGAAGAACAGTCTCTCTCTGTGACTCTACAGCCTGACAGCCTGCAGAAAGGAAATCAAAACATTGGGCCTCATTCACCAACCGTTCAAATTTGTACGCAGTTTTTTACGAAGATTATGACATTCACCAATGTTTTCTTATCTGAATTTGTTCTTAGCTAAGAACAGAATCTACGCACACTCAAGACCATTCGTACGCACATTTAAGTAATGATAGTTTGTTCATAATAATCGGTTATAGCAATTTTGTTCATTCTACATTTGATAAAATGATAGTATTTGAATAATTTATAAAAGTAAAATATAAAAAAATAATTTTAAAGTATAAGAATTATTTTCATGGTAGTAACGGCGATCATGTGGATTATAAATAGGTCTGTTTCTGCGCATTGGCCTTGCTATCAAAATGGCATTTCTGTTACTTCTTCAAGAGCTTGCCAATCGTGCTCTGAGAAGGGAACGCATGTTTGAAGATCATTTAGATTTATTTGGCACACAGCGTTCACATAGAAGGTGATATCTTTCCATGTATCAGCTTTCTTGGGGGCTTTATATCCACTGGTTACGTTACTAAATAACATGTGTCTATTTACATTTACCTCCTGTACAGTAAGATCCAGTTATAACAGACTTCAAGGGACCTGGCAAAACAGTCCGTTATATCCGAAGTACGTTATATCCAAAGTTGCTGTATGGCCGGAACACAACTACAGGACACCATTTTCTCATGCCACACCCCAGCAGACACACTTGTGGTATAGATTATTATATTGTACATGTAGTAATCCAACTTTACCTCAGCAGATGCATGACTATTATTAATCCCGACTCCGTATCTGCGCTGGATATCACTGGCATGCTGCGCACCTTGTCAGCGGAGCCTGTATGTCTGTTATAGCCGAACGAAACTACAGCTAAAAGCGGCGCTGGGGACTAAACTGTATCTCCTCACTGAGGCTTCAGTCCAGTCACCCATCGCTGCCTTGTCTTTAAACTCATACCACACTACAACTCCCCACTGCGTGAAGCAACTGTAATTGTGTTTTGAAATTCCGTTAAATGCGAGTCCGCTATATCCGATACTTTTTCTGCATGTTCTTAAAGGCGCACAGCCGGGACCAGCAGACCTCGTCCGTTATAGACGATATTCCGTTATAAGCGAGTCCACTATAACGGGATTTTATTGTATTAATACTTCTACTTCAGCATTACTGAAGTTTTGTTTCCTCTTAGTGCCAAGCGGCTCACAGCCTGCGCGCCTCTTCGCCATTCCTTGCACACGGCCCAACAGTCTCATGCCCTTTTATGGGAAATTGCAGGGAGTTTCCCTATGCTAATTAGCACAAACTGGCACGCGCTTTCAGTTACGAATACGTGGGATTCACCATTCTTAAGAACAAAGGTGTGAACAATTCTGCTACTTAAGAACACGTCATGAATCTGACGTAGGCTGTTCTTAAATGTCGCAGGAACAAATTAAAGAGAATTCTTAATAAAATATTGGTGAATGAGGCCCATTGTTTTCTACAGCCGTCTATTTGCATGTAATTAGCTGTATAAAGTGAGGGAGAAACCAGCAGCAATGGTTGGTTCTCGGGGGTTTAACGGCTGCTTGTCTGCAAAGATATAACTAGATATAACTGTCTGCTTAGTGGAATCATTGAGGATCTCCTCAAGGAGAGGGGTGTACAGAGTCTCCCATGGTCTTGTTGTGAAAATGCTGGATGCTGGTGAAGACTGTGGAATACCCAGTAATACTGACCTCAGTATCCCCAGTTTACAGTGTGAAATTCCCAGCAGTACTGAACTCAGTATGCCTGGTTTATAGTTTGGAATACCAAGTAGTACTGACCTCAGAATCTCCAGTTTAAAGTGTGGAATACCCAGTTTACAGGGGTAGGAGCCATCACATAAAGGATTTTTAGAAAACAATTTATTTACTGAAAATCATTTTAACAATCATTCTGATTCTAATTGATGTCCATTATATCCATAACATGTTAAAGTCAGCATATTTAACTGTAACAGAACCGTTAAGCTGAGCTACACAAATGTTTTTCATGGGTTATATGGGTGAATGGATGTTTCCTGCTTCACTGCTTAATTATTTCTAACATGGATTGAGGGCTGATAAGATTCTGGGATATAAGGAAACAGGAGAAACAAAGAAGCTGTTTGTGATTGTTTATTATATAACTTCTGAAATGCATTGTGGGTTTTCTTGGTGTCCAGTTTCTTTTTTTGTAAAAATGCATATTCTGTACTCACTGCAGCTTTTCCAGTTTACAGCTGGGATCCTCCAGTGCAGCAGAGAGCAGCTTCACTCCTGAGTCTCTTGGGCGATTGTAGCTCAGATCCAGCTCTCTCAGGTGTGAGGGGTTTGACCTCAGAGCTGAAGCCAGAGAAGAACAGCCTTCTTCTGTGACTCTGCAGCCTGGCAGCCTGCAGAGAGAGAGACAGAAACTCTCAAATAAATAAGATCACTTCACCATTACAAGTATTACTTTTAGGTAAATGTGACTATTTTCAATTACAGTTTACACTGTGGGATAGCCAGTAATACTGACCTCAGTATCCCCAGTTTACAGTGTGGAATACCCAGCAATACTGACCTCAGTATGTCCAGTATACAGTGTGGAATACTCAGTAATACTAACCTCAGAATCTCGAGTTTACAGTGCGTATCCCCCAGTACAGCAGAGAGCAGCTTAATTCCTGAATCCTGCAGGTCATTGTCCCTCAGGTCCAGCTCTCTCAGGTGTGAGGGGTTTGACCTCAAGGCTGAAGCCAGTGAAGAACAGCCTTGTTCTGTGACTCTACAGCCTGACAGTCTACAGAAAGGAAATCAAAACATTGTTATCTACAGCCATCTATTTGCATGTAATTAGCTGTATAAAGTGAGGGAGAGACCAGCAGCAATGATTGGCTCTTGGGGGTTTAACGGCTGCTTGTCTGCAAAGATATAACTCTAACACAGTGATCCTACACGACTCACTGAAGCTCACCTTTTAGTCTGACGTTCCTGAAGTCACTGTGAATTAACGGCCATAAATGAGCATTTCATTTCCAAACCAAACCATAGTGAGGATGATACACCTGTGACCCTCAGACATCGGCTGCTCCGTGTTACCCTGCCTTCCGCTATTTCTGTTCTGTTTTCTCACCTGGGAACAGACATCAGTGTCTCCCTCACATCTACCGTCTCTCACACCCAGAGACACCGACTCGGAATGAGGGCACCACTGACTGCCACCAGCCGGCCCAAACTTTCCTCTTCCTGCTGTCATTTTTATTTATTAATAAAGCCTGCCTCACTGAGGCTTCAGTCCAGTCACCCATCGCTGCCTCAATGTCTTTAAACTCATACCACACTACAACTCCCCACTGCGTGAAGCAACTGTAATTCTGTTTTGAAGCTGAAATTACAGTGAAAGTACAAATAAAATTATGATTTCATGGTATGTCAGCCCAGATCTGAGGTCAGGCAGCAGTCTCAGTCTCCTCCTGTGTACCACTTTCCTCCCTCATCCACAGTTCTGTCCCAAGCAGACCCTGATGGCAGTGAGGATCCTGGTAGGGATGTGAAGAGCAAGGAGACCAGTCTGGGAAAGATTAACATCCAGAACCCTGAAGAGGACAAACACCTCGATCTGACTGCGTAGCGGAATCATTGAGGATCTCCTCAAGGAGAGGGGTGTACAGAGTCTCCCATGGTCTTGTTGTGAAAACGCTGGATGCTGGTGAAGACTGTGGAAAACCCAGTAATACTGACTTCAGTATCCCCAGTTTACAGTGTGAAATTCCCAGCAGTACTGACCTCAGTATGCCCGGTTTATAGTTTGGAATACCAAGTAGTACTGACCTCAGAATCTCCAGTTTAAAGTGTGGAATACCCAGTAATATTCAACTCAGTATCTCCAGTTTACAGGGGTAGGGGCCATGACATAAAGGATTTTTAGAAAACAATTTATTTACTGAAAATCATTTTAACAATCATTCTGTTTCTAATTGATGTCCATTATATTTTTATCCATTACATGTTAAAGTCAGCATATTTAACTGTAACAGAACCGTTAAGCTGAGCTACACAAATGTTTTTCATGGGTTATATGGGTGAATGGATGTTTCCTGCTTCACTGCTTAATTATTTCTAACATGGATTGAGGGCTTATAAGATTGTGGGATATAAGGAAACAGGAGAAAAAAAGAAGCTGTTTATTATATAACTGCTGAAATGCATTGTGGGTTTCTTGGTGTCCAGTTTCTTTTTTGTAAAAATGCATATTCTGTACTCACTTCAGCTTCTCCAGTTTACAGCTGGGATCCTCCAGTACAGCAGAGAGCAGATTCATTCCGGAGTCTCCTGGGTGATTGTAGCTCAGATCAAGCTCTCTCAGGTGTGAGGGGTTTGACCTCAGAGCTGAAGCCAGGGAAGAACAGCCTTCTTCTGTGACTCTACAGCCTGGCATCCTGCAGAGAGAGAGACAGAAACTCTCAAATAAATAAGATCACCTCACCATTACAAGTATTACTTTACATAGTAAATGTGACTATTTTCAATTACAGCTTACACTCTGGAATAGCCAGTAATACTGACCTCAGTATCTCCAGTTTACAGTGTGGATTACACAGCAATACTGACCTCAGTATGTCCAGTTTACAGTGTGGAATACTCAGTAATACTAACCTCAGAATCTCCAGTTTACATTGTGGAATACCCAGTAATATTCACCTCAGTATCCCCTGTTTACAGTGTGGAATACCCAGTAATACTGACCTCAATACCTCCAGTTTGCAGTGTGGAATACCCAGCAATACTGACCTCAATACCCCCAATTTATAGTTTGGAATACACTGGCACGTTTGGCTGCTGCTGCTCCCCGAGATAGTTGTTATTTTCTTATTTTAATTACTTTTAACTTAAGCTCTTAAATTTTATTGTGGCATTTTATTTGACTGTTTTTTTCTGCTGAACTGCCGGCTATCGTGCTAGTAACGAACTGGCCTCTGATCGCTTCTTTGGACCCCAGAGTGGATGTTATACCTACTGTCCGGATACTGCTTCACTCGCTGTTATCCTGGCTTGCGAGCTTGTGGATTTATTGCAGCCCTGTTTCGCCTCAGTCACCTGAACGGCGCGTCTGTGCGAGCCCTCTCATGTAATTCCGCAGATATCATATTGGTAAGTTTTTGCTTGCTTACAAGTGGGTAAGTTCTTGATCATACTATCGCACTACGGGGTCTGGTTCCTGGTGTCGCCAGCCCTAAAGTGTTTGTGGATAGCGCGTGTTGGCTAACGCACTAGACTTGACTTGTGGCTAGGTACTGGACGCTAACTTGTTGCTGTGTGCTATAATTGGTTGCATCACTGAAGTTCACTCTGGTCTAAGACTGTTCATTCACCCTCTCAAATGCGTTTCATGGTATTTTGGCTCATATCGTTTGGGTCGTGGTTAGACCGTCAGCGCTACCATGAGCTTCGCTACCAGAAGCCATCGAACTCAATGAACATGATATTTAAATATACGTCGGAATTTCTTATCAGTCTGAGAAGGAAACCATATGGATTACCCGATGCCCTTTTAGAGAACCAATATGAGGACATCATTCACCGACGCTCTAAATACTGCCACAGGGGCTCACGTAGGAATCTTTCCTCCCATCGTCATTTCAACAACATTGTGATATGAACAATTCTGCTTCTGAGCGAACTGTGGATTTTAACAACTTAAGCCCAGTAACGATCAAGAAAGCTATTAATAACAGCCAAAACCTTTGTAGTGTAAAGTTTGCCTTATACAATATACGATCTCTAAATAAGAAAGCTCTTTATATGCATGATGTGATTACTGATATGGATCTTGATTTTCTGTGCTTAACTGAGACTTGGCAAACCCCTAACGAGTTTATGTTGTTAAATGAAGCTATTCCATCTGGCTATAAATTTATAAGTCAACCTGGATCAATAGGTCGTGGAGGAGGGCTTTGCTATGTTGTATCGCTCTTGTTTCAAAGTTATGAGTGTGTCTCTTCATGATACCTCCTCATTTGAGTGTCTTGCTTTAAAATTTATTACAAATACACCATTGCTTCTTCTACTTATCTACAGGCCTCCTAAAACAACTACCACCTTCATTAATGAATTTACTGAGCTCCTATCATCATTGACCTGTTTGTATGCATCTATTTTGGTCCTGGGAGATTTGAATATACATATTGACTCAAATACTTGCAACCTTGCTGACAATTTTCTCAATATGATGCACTGCTTTGATTTTATACAACATGCAAACTCTCCCACTCAAAAGTAGGGGTGTAACGATATTACAAACCGAACCGAAATATCGCGATACACCAACCACGATACGTATCGCGAAACTCTCGTGGCGTACCGCGGTACTCTCACGCCCCCTGCTGCCCATTGTTGAGGTTGACGTCACTTGTCTCTAACTAATTTAAACAATTTAAACACATCTTTATTTTATCACATTTGATTAAATTGTATTAGTAATGATGAGCTTTTGTTCTAAATTTTGTTCTAAATATTATATTCTAAAGTTAGTATTAGAATTGTTTTTTTCTGACTAGTCTATATTGGAGGTATTTATTAGTGTTATAGTCAAGACCGCCTAAACCGAGACCAAGACATTGCCGAGACCGGAGGGTATCAAGACCAAGACACTGCCGAGACTTGAGGGTACCAAGACCAAGACCAAGTCCAAGACCAAGACCAAGACACACTAAAGCGAGACCAAGACCAAGACTGGTCGAGACCAAGACCAAGACCAAGACCGAAAACAGACTAGGGCTAGAATCGACATCACATTACCCAGATCAACTGTAGAGAAAAAAGGCATTGCTGTAAAGTGTCATTACTCGTTAAATCAAATTCATGTTATCTTTTCAATTATATTGTCCGTATGTCCATATGTCTCTCATTTAAAATCTCCCAGATTTGTCATAGTTACGAGACCTGATGGAAAATAATATTCTCAGCAATCCTCTCCTATAACCATTTTATCAGACCTCGTCAAGGGAAAGAGATGGGATGTACCAGAAAGATGTTCATATTAAGTCTCTTATACCAGGGACAGAGGCCTCGGGTAAGCTATGAATACAGCTATGTAATGATCCTTTGCTTTGAATTGAAGAGCATGAGCCTCCAGATTGGCTTGCACCTCCAAGACCGTGCTTTCTAATCAATGTAAAATACCTAATTTATTTGAATTATAACTATGCTATAGACTTCGCGGACATTTTCGGACATTTTTTTGCCGATGTATGATACGATGTGTATGATGTTTGTGGACTGTGAAGCACTGGCAGTGTCCGTGGAGAAAATGTATAAAATGTAACGTTTTTGAAATGGATGCATCTGACTGGTTGCATTTGAATTGAGGCGCGTAATAAATAATGATACTGTTCTGTGAGGATGTGCAGTTTTCTCTTTTTTTCCCCATCCCATCGAGACCGCTATGTCCGAGACCAAGACAAGACCGAGACCAAATAGAGTCGAGACCAAGACAAGACCGAGACCACAAAAAATTGGTCTCAAGACCGGTCTCGAGAACTACAACACTAGTATTTATTTAATTTTTGTTGTTTACTCAGGTATCCTGACTGTACTAAAAATGTGATGGCAAAGTTAATAAAGAAAAAGTTTAGTTGTTCTTGTTATTAACTGAATCTATTGTTCCTTAGCATTGCTGTTTAGATGACATCAACCCTAACCCCACAGCAAACAGAAACCGAACCGAACCGAGGCTCCAAAACCGTAAACCGAACCGAATAGTGCCTTTGGTGTATCGTTACACCCCTACTCGAAAGGTCACATGCTTGATCTTGTTTTCTCCCATGGCGTTTCTCCGACTGATCTCAGTCTTAAGGATCTTTCTGTTTTTGATCACAAAGCTGTTTTATTTAATAAAGTGGTTCCTAAGCAACGCCGTCATTGTCATATTACACGTTCCATTACCCACAGAAATATTAAGAACATTAATGTGGTTGAGCTTTTAGCTACATTACATTCCCAATTTAATGATCAGGCTTTTGGTAACTTAAGCCTTGACGATAAAGTGACACTTTACAATTCACAACTTTCAAATGTGCTTAACCAGAACTCTCCCATGAAAACACGCTCTCATTTTTACATCCTGCTCCATGGTTCACACCGGAGCTAAGTAAAATGAAGGCAGTAGGACGCCAATTAGAGAGACGTAGTAGGAGTACTGGCTTAACTGTACATGTTAAGGTACAAACCTGGTTAATTAAAGGTTAAATAAATAAATAAATAAATGTTCAAGCGTACTAAGACCACGTGTTGGCTTACAAGGATTCCCTCAATAAGGCCAAATCAGTTTATTATTCCTCACTCATTACAAATGGTCAGAATAATCCTAGGGCTCTTTTTTCTACAATTATTAACCTATTCCAACCTCCTAGATCTTTTCCACTTTTATCTTCAGTTGATCTCTGCTGTGAATTCCTTAACCACTTCCAGAATAAAGTTAGCTCTATTTATTGCCAGCTCCAGACATCATCGGTTACAGCTAATCTGAGTGAGGATTCTATGTTTTCAGTTCAGTTAACTCAATCATTCTCTGCTTTTACACCCATAGATGAATTTACTGTCTATGACCTTGTCTCAAAATCCAAGCCCACTACATCTCTTTTGGATCCCATGCCCACTCAACTAGTGAAGTGCTGCTTGCCTGCCCTTTGTCCGCTCATTGCACAGATAATAAATTCATCCCTTTGTACTGGTACTGTTCCTAGTTCATTTAAAACTGCAGTCATCACTCCTGTCCTTAAAAAGACCGGGACTGCAGCTGATGATCTTTATAACTATCGTCCTATCTCCAACCTCTCTTTCATTGCAAAATTGCTTGAGCGTACTATTGCCTTACAGCTACAGGATCACCTAACGAAAAATAGTCTTTGGGAAGAATTGCAGTCTGGTTTTAGACCTAAGCATAGTACAGAGATGACCCTAGTCAAGGTCGTCAATGATCTGCTGGTTGTGGCTGACACAGGCCATGTCAGTCTCCTCCTTTTACTGGATCTTATTGCCGCATTTGACACAGTTTGTCATAAAATTCTGCTCAGCCGTATGGAAACTCTGGTAGGCATTAAGGGTATACCACTTTCCTGGTTTACCTCATATTTCATTGACAGGGAACAGTTTGTGTCCATTGATAGCTTCATGTCGCGCAGGGCACCATGCACACACGGAGTCCCCCAGGGCTCTGTCTTGGGCCCTCTTCTTTTTCTCATCTATATTCTTCCCCTTGGTCATATTATTCGTCAGCATGGATAAAATTTTCATTGCTATGCCGATGACACAAATTTATATTCATTCAAATCCCTCTACCCTACTCTCTCCATTGGGCTTGGTGGGATGTCTCACCGCCAGTAGCACTTGGATTGCACAAATTTTTCTCAAACTCAATCATGACAAAACAGAAGCTATTTTGATTGCCACACCAACCATGTTAAGCAAGATCAAGCATTTAAACCTGTCTATCCCTGGGTACTTCACCACTACTACCTCTGAAGTAAAAAATCTTGGAGTCATGATGGATTCAACACTTTCTTTTGATTCCCATATCAAACACATCACCAGAACAGCTTTTTTCCATCTCAAAAACATATCTAGAATACAAGCTTCTCTTACCTTTACCTCTGCAGAGACTCTCATCCACGCCTTTATAACCTCCCGGTTAGACTACTGTAATACCCTGCTATTCGGCATTTCAGCTAAGAACCTCAGCAGGCTGCAATATGTTCAAAACTCCGCAGCACGTGTTCTTACGTCTACCAAATCCAGGCAACATATCACCCCTGTTCTACACCAGCTTCACTGGTTACCCATTCAATATCGCATTCAATACAAAATTATTTTGTTAGTTTTCAAAGCATAGTGTCACCTAGATATCTTTCTGATCTCCTAACGTCATACTAACCTACACATACTCTGCGGTCCACTGATGCTCACTTTCTCACTGTTCCACTCTATGGTTGACAGGGCTTTCAGTGTAGCTGGTCCTAAATTATGGAACTCTCTCCCCCTTGCACTTCATCAAAGCACTGAGCTTCCTACTTTCAAAAAACTTCTGAGAACTCATCTCTTTTTACTGGCTTTCCATACATCACCCTGAAATTTTATCAGTGATGGATCAGTTTCCTTTTTACGTTGTTTTTTATTTTTTATTTCTATTTTTATTCATTCTTATTATTATTATTATTTTTTGTGAGGCATGTTCTTATTATTGTATTTATTGTTTAGTGATTTTACATTTTTCATGTACGGTGTCCTTAGGTGACTTGAAAGGCGCCTTATAAATAAAATGTATTATTATTATTATTATTATTATTATTAATACCCAGTAATACTAACCTCAGAATTTCCAGTTTACAGTGTGTATCCCCCAGTACAGCAGAGATCAGCTTCATTCCTGAATCCTGCAGGTCATTGTCACTCAGGTCCAGCTCTCTCAGGTGTGAGGGGTTTGACCTCAGAGCTGAAGCCAGGGAAGAACAGCCTTCTTCTGTGACTCTACAGCCTGACAGCCTGCAGAAAGGAAATCAAAACATTGTTATCTACAGCCATCTATTTGCATGTAATTAGCTGTATAAAGTGAGGGAGAGACCAGCAGCAATGGTTGGTTCTCGGGGGTTTAACGGCTGCTTGTCTGCAAAGATATAACTAGATATAACTGTCTGCTTAGTGGAATCATTGAGGATCTCCTCAAGGAGAGGAGTGTACAGAGTCTCCCATGGTCTTGTTGTGAAAATGCTGGATGCTGGTGAAGACTGTGGAATACCCAGTAATACTGACTTCAGTACCCCCAGTTTACAGTGTGGAATACCCAGTAATACTGACCTCAGAATCTCCAGTTTAAAGTGTGGAATATCCAGTAATATTCAACTCAGTACCCCCAATTTACAGTGTGGAATACCAAGTAATACTGACCTCAGTATCTCCAGTTTACAGTGTAAGTCCCTCAGTCCAGAAGAGAGCAGCATCACTCCTGAATCCTGCAGGTCATTGTCACTCAGGTCCAGTTCTCTCAGGGGTGAGGAGTTTGATCTTAAAGCTGAAGCCAGCATCTCACAGCATTTCTCTGTGAGATTACAGCTGTTCAGCCTGGAACAGAAAGCACTTTAAGACCCAGACAAGTACAGATCCTACACATTAGCTAAATACAAAACATTACAATAAGCAATATAATTAGCAGCACAGCTTACATTTCAAAATGAATTATAGTTTGCAGAGTGTACTGTGCGTCCTGCAATTTGCTGCATCGTATGATCACTAATTGTGAGTCAGTGCATCTTACCTCAAAACTAGAGGTAACACCATTAAGTGTACAAGCTACAGCCAAAAATCACAGAATATGTAGGGTCACATGGACAGCAAGATGGACGTGAACCCTCCCATAATAGTCAGACCAGTGCTTCCAGTGCAGTCCTCAGCCATCTTTCTGCCAGGTGTCCCTACACTCGACACGTATCACAGAAAGGAGGAGATGTGAACATCCCCAGCAGCTAATGCAGCAGTGACTGGCACTTGGATTCCTGATCCCATGAATAAAATCTCTTTTCCCTGTATTGTTAAACCTGGGAACATGTCAAATCACCAATTAGGTCTGACTGATATGACGATATTATCGGTAATCAGCGTAATCAGACAAGTATCCCGGTGTCAATATCTGACAGTGACTAACTAGTGATTATCACCTTTGTTGGAGAAACACGCTTAGGCTACATACAAAGCAGGATAACAGAAGGATTCATGATTTCCTTTCAGTTCAGCCTTCTAGCCTAAGATTCTGAAGCAGTAAAATAGAAATATTGGTATTATAGTGCAGAATTTCACAAGCATTGTCCCTTGCAGTAACCGTGCGTTCGCCATTCTTGTGAGTTCAGTATTGTCACATCACCAACTTCTATCTTCGAGTCAGCAGTCAGAATGTCAGCCATTCAAGTGCAGCTTTCTGCTGGGAATTTTGAGCTTCCCAAACCTTTGTGTGTGTGTCTCTGTCTGTCTCTTTCTCTCATCTTTCCATCTGAATCAATCAATCAATCATTATTTATATAGCTTGTTTTAACCACAGGGTTTACAAAGTGCTTTACAAACATTTAAGAAGAAGAAAAAAAGAAATTCAATTAAGCACAGGGTAAAAAAATAATAAGCGCAAAAGAAATAGAGTAAAATAGAGTAAAAAATATATAAAACAAAAAATATATATAAAAAAAATACCATCATAAGGGACTTTAACCAGCAATTTTCTCTGTAGGGGCCCCTCCCTCACAGGGGCCTTTAGCCCCTATGTCTTCTTGGGGAAGTGACCCCCCCCCCCCACAATAACTGACAATAATAAATGCATAAAATAATTTAAAAAAAACTGATAATATTATTATATGCTATGGTGAAAATATGCATTTTCAGTCTAGTTTTGAAAGCACTAAGACATTCAGTAGCTCTCAGCTTTTCTGGGAGAGAGTTCCAGAGTTTGGGACCATAGTGACTAAAAGCTGCCCCCTCCCTCCCCAGCCGGGTTTTAGGTATAATCAGTAAATTACTGCCGGATGATCTGAGCGACCTGCCTGGGACATACCTTACAGTCATGTTACTGAGGAAGGACAGAGCAAAACCACATAAATATTTACAAAAAAGCAAATGGACTGTAAAATCAATCATAGAAGCCAGAGGAACACAGTGCAAGGATGAATTCATGACACTAAATGAATCTACTCCAGCTGATTACAGCATAACCCTCGACCAGATGGCAAAGGTGCTGGTGCTGGTGCAATATTTCAGTCTGACCTAGGAGTGTCTGAGCAAAGTGCTTATAGCTTTTTATTTGAAATTCTTCTTCTTAGTCTTGCTGGCTCATCTCTTTGTAGTTATTCACCTCCAGTCACTATTGTTATTGTGTGTAGATCGCCTGGTCCCTAACCTCTAATCACCATTGTTATTGTATATAGACCACCTGGTTCCTAACCTCCAATCACTATTGTTATTGTGTAGAGATTGCCCGTTCCCTAACCTCTAATCACCATTGTTATTGTATATAGACCACCTGGTTCCTAACCTCCAATCACTATTGTTATTGTGTAGAGACTGCCCATTCCCTAACCTCCAATCACTATTGTTATTGTGTAGAGACTGCCCGTTCCCTAACCTCTAATCACCATTGTTATTGTGTATAGACCACCTGGTCCCTACAGTAATTTTCTTAAGGAGTTTGCACTTTTTTTAACAAACCTGGTGGTCACTACTGACAAAGCCGTGATTGTTGGCGATTTTAATATTCATATCCTCCTGAGACCCGACCTATTCATTTATGTCCATTGTAGTGGACATTGTATTTTTGCATTTATTTTTTCACTGATGTTGGGAAACGTATTTATTCTTGTTGTGCACTAAAGAGGACATGCTGTGAAATTAAAATAAGAATAAATTTGAAAACATCTAAATTGTAAGTTGTCTTATTTCCTCCAAAGACAAATAACCTACATTTGAAGGACACTTTTTTCCTTGGGTCTCAGGAGGATATGGAGAATGACAGTGTTCCTTTAACAACAAAATTTGCTGCTACTCTGTAGGTGATGGTCAGAATGTAGTCGGCCTACTCATGCCTGTAACCATAACCTGCATGTGATTCTTAGCCATGGTGTCCTGGTGGAACACATATCTATTATACCTCAGAATCCTCTGCTTTCAGGTCATTACTTGTTAACCTTTGATATACAGTATAGCCTCCCTTCGGCCCCAGCTCCAAAGTACAGTATCAGACGTTCCATTGCCTCATTAACTACAACAACTTCTGCAGTCCTTCAAGGTTTCTTCCTTCTAGGGAGTTTTTCCTTGCCACTGTCGACTCTGACTTTCTCACTGGGGGCTTTGGGCAGGGATGCTGTAAAGTGCTTTGAGACAATGTAATGTGAAAACACGCTATACTAATAAAACTGAATTGAATTGAAATTGAATTCTGTGTTTGGGTGGGGCTCAAAAATATTATTTATTGCGATATTTTTAAACTAAAACGACACATATACATCCCAGCCCTTATCAACAATACACTAATTGGAGAGCTATCAATCCTGTGAAACAGGCTTTTAACAGAAATGTTTGTTTGAACGATTTATGAATAATGATACTTCATTCATCCCCATGGCGAAATTGTCTTTTCGCCCCTCCCATCTTGCTCTCCAAGAGACACGCCAACACATATACAGGTGAGAGGAAGTTTGGGGGCCACAGCGCAGGGTCGGCCAGCATCCAGCGCCCCCGCAGCTCAAAGACCCAGTGATGACATCACTCTGCCGGCCAGGAGATCTGAACCAGCGACCTTCCACTCACGGACACAGTGTTTGAACCCAAAGAGTCACGCATCACACCTAGTATTCACAGAAATGCTTCCTACAGCATCCAGAACTGAAACAAATATGAGTGGTTTCCCACTATTAATGAAAACTGGACCATTCTGTATGATGCTGTATCTTTGGTTATTTGTTACACAAAGGATGGTCATGGAAATCCTGTCTTTTTTGTTTTTACTACATCACTACCTTCAGTTAATATAAAATCTAGTTTCCTAAAAATCCTAGTTATTGATCCAAGAGGGTAAATACATTATACAGTAAAACCTTGGATTGCAAGTAACTTGGTTTGCGAGTGTTTTGCAAGACAAGCAAAAATTTAAAATACATTTTAACTTGATAAACGAGCGAGGTCTTGCAAAATGAGTATTACATATATGCTTTGTCTGCCTGGCATCACGTAATCACAACTGAGTCGATGGTTCTTCTCTCTCTCTCTCTCTCTCTCTCTCTCGCTGCGGGATTGTATAGTGAAAATCTAGTAGAAAAGCACCACGCGAAAAAGGGCGTAGCAGCGCGAGCAATGTTCTGTTTAACGACAATGCAATGTCCATATTTTCACATTTATAGCAGTCATACAGAAGCTCCCAGCTCTGGGCTCCATCACATGAACACACCTGCTGACAATAACACTCACATACCACTTATACACCCTGTGGATAAAGAGCCCTCACTGTTTCTATAGCAGGTTAGGATGCTGTGCCTGTGATCAGAAGGCAGACTGGATGGGAACAAAAATGTTTTTTGTTTGTTGCTACATTATCACCTTCAGTCATTATAAAATCTGTGGTCCAGATTAGCTACCGCCATAGAAACAGCAGTAGTCAAGATTATCAAAATGAAACCCAGGTATTAATGCATGAAGAGAAATAAATTATATGTATATTATATATTTCAAAGAATATTCATGTATTGCTGCCAGACCAGACATGATTTACCATCCCCACGTCACTTACAGAGCCGTCCTGGAGTTCTTGACCACAGGCAGCAGCCTCCAGTACTCTTTATCTGATCTGATGTATTTCTTCAGATCAAACACATCCAGCTCCTCATCTGACATCAGCATCACAAAGGCCAGAGCTGAGTACTGATCAGGTGAGAGGCCTTCTGCTGAAAGGTTTCCTGAATTCAGGTATCTTTGTACTTCCTCTACTAGAGAATTGTCACCCAGCTCAGTCAGACAGTGGAAGAGATTGATGGTCCTTTCTGGAGATAAATTCTCCTGTATTTTCTCCCTGATGTATTTGGCTGTTTTCCTAATGTTATGTGAGCTGGTTCCTGTCTGTCCCAGTAGCCATTTTAAGGATCTTTTTAAAGTGGTATGTGAGCTGATTCTCGTCTGTCCCAGTAGTTTTTGTAGCAGAGTCTTACTGGAGTCTGTTGAGAGGCCCAGGAGGAAGCGGAGGTAGAGGTCCAAGTGTCCATTCTTGCTCTCTAATGCCTGATCCACTGCAGTCTTCAGTAGGTCAGCTGATGAGTTTGACAGAAACACATATAAAGCAGCGAGATACTCCTGGATGCTCAGATGCACAAAGCAGTACACCTTCTCCTGATACAACCCATATTCCTCCTTGAAGACTTCTGTGCACACTCCAGAGTAAACTGAAGCTTCACTGACATCAATGTCATTCTCTGTCAGATCTTGCTCATAAAATATGAGATTGCCTTTCTCAAGGTTGTCAAAAGCCAGTTTACCAAGTTTTAAAAGGAATTTCTTGCTGTGTTTATTAAGCTTTCTTTCATAGTTTTTCATATACTTATCATTTTTTAATCTAGTCTGAAAGAACAGGGATTCCTCACCAGAATCAAAGCATTTATTAGGTTTGGTTTTATACTTTTTCATATACTTGTCATTTTTTAAACTTGTCTGAAAGATCAGGAAGTGTGTGTACATTTCAGTCAGAGTCTTTGGAATTTCTCCCCTGTCAGTCTCACTGAAAAGCTTCTCAAGAACAGTGGCTGAAATCCAGCAGAACACAGGTATGTGGCACATGATGAAGAGGCTCCTTGATGATTTCACATGTGTGATAATCCTGCTGGCCAGGCTCTGATCACTGAATCTCTTCCTGAAATACTCCTCCTTCTGTTCATCACTGAACCCTCGTATCTCTGTCACCTGGTGGACACACTTAGGAGGTATCTGATTGGCTGCTGCTGGCCGGGAGGTTATCCAGAGGAGAGCGGATGGAAGCAGATTCCCCTTAACGAGGTTAGTCAACAGCACATCCAGTGACATTTTCTTTGTTACATCAAACCAGCTCTCATTGTTCTGAAAATCAAGAGGAAGGCGACATTCATCCAGCCCATCAAAGATGAACAAAACTTTGTTCGTAAACAGCTCAGTGGATTCAAGCAATTTCAGTTCTGGGACAAAGCGGTGAAGCAGTTCAATCAGACTGTATTCATCCTTAATCAAATTCAGATCCCGGAAAGGAAGAGCAAATATGAAGTGAACATCCTGGTTTGCTTTTCCATCAACCCAGTCCAGAATAAATTTCTGCACAGAGACTGTTTTCCCGATACCTGCCACCCCTTTAGTGAGTACAGTTCTGATAGGTGTCTCACGCCCACATAAGGGTTTGAATATATCATTGCACTTGACTGTAGTATCTTCTGTTCGCCTTTTCTTGGATGCTGTTTCAATCTGTCTCACTTCATGTTCATCATTGACTCCTCCAGTCCCACCTTCAGTTATGTAGAGTTCTGTGTAAATCTCACTGAGAAGTGTTGGCTGTCCTTCCTTTCCTTTCCCTTCAAATACACACTCACAGTTCTGCTTCAGGGTACATTTGATCATGCTGAACATGAGCTCCCCTGAAGAAAAATGAGAGGAAAATGCACTAATTCTCAACATGATCCTGATCAGTGTGGTAAGAGGATTAAAACACACAACATTAATCCCAACTTGACGACCTTAACCCCTACCCAGCCCTATCCTTAACCATAAGCTAGCAAACAAAATACGAGATTTTTGGCATTTTTCGTTTTTTGATCGCATTCACAGATGTTTCCGCGGATGTGAGATATAGTCCCCGCACCGTAGAAACAGCAGGTAATTTTTGTTGGTATACATAATCCCCCCCACACACAAACACAAACAGCAGTTCCGGTCCTAGCTGATGTGGCGCCCTAGGAGAGTATCACCACCGGTGCCCCCTGCTGGAGCCAATGTGAAATTGGCTGGCAAGTCGGTGCCCCCTCAGAAGATGGTGCCCTAGGCGGCCGCCTATGTCGCCTATAGGACAGACCGGCCCTGGCTGGGGTGGCATTAAACCCAGCCAATAACAGCACCTAAGCCAGATTATAACTTTCTAAACACAAAGTAAACAGCAAGATAAATTACAGCTGGCTGGCATTCATGCACAAAACCTCATTCAATGAGCACGTCGCTCACATGATAATGCTGTTTGTAATGTATATAAGACTAATTGATAATACAAATGCAAAGGCTTTAAACTATTAGTTAAAAAGGGGGATGCGAACAGAAAAGCATTTTATTTGACTATTACAGTTTACTATCCTGAGACAGACACAGTGGACGGTCCCTGCAGGTGCAGCAGGACACTTTAAAGATAAAGTGTATTTCTGAAAATGATGTTGTAGGTTATTCCCGTTCCCAAACACCTGAACAGTATTTCCAACTTTCCCTAATGAATTTATGTTGGGAGTAACTAACATTAATTCTACCTATTTTTTAAATTAGCAAATGCCGAATTATCCAAGGTAAGCTAGTAACACTCCACAAACCACAGACAGTAACATGGTAATCACTCTGATTAGTTATTATTACCTCTGTCTTTTTCCTGTTTTCCCTCCTCTCCTCTTCCTCCTTTTCCTCCCTGGGCACCGGAGGGCTTTGGTCTTTCTGACATGATAGTGTCTGTTTGAATTAGATACCATTAATCGTGTCACACACTTATCAATCGTATCAATGTCACTTAAAGACGCCTACAGTGTGTGATACGGAGGGGAGGGGGGGGGGCGCTGGGCAAAACAAATATATTGTTATATATTATAACAATAAATATTGTTAGTCTAATAACCCTTTTATAATTTCAAAATAATAGTGTATAATAGTAGTAAATCAATATAGTACAAGTCAGAATTTTAATTTTCCCCCTTCCCTTTCTAACCCTTATGAATGGACGGCGCCCCTGGTATTTTCCCGTACTGCTTATGCCATGGGCCGCCCTGATATACAGGGTTCAATTCAATGTATAGCATACAGCTCTTACTCTGCTCCAATATGTCACCCAGTTGACTTTCTGCTTGGGGACCTGAAATAAGGAAGAATTTCAAATTCATTTCAGTATCTAACAAACATTACATTTCCCATATAATGCTATACAATATGTTAATTTTTCAAGAGATTAAAGAGGTTACAATTTAGACAAAAAAACAAGAAAGGTTAAATATATGATTACCCTTCTGCAGGTCTTCATTCAGTCTCTGAGCAAGATCATTCAGGTTCATCTTCTTCAGGATGTCAAGCATGACATTGAGAGCATCAACTTCACTGTAGGAACTTATCATCTTGTCGGCGAGGTCTGTTCTATCCAAGTCCTTCACCTGACCCCTGGGAAGGGACTTTAACTCTTTATACTTTATGTGACTCAGTTTCCATTTAAACTCCTTCAGCTCTTCTTCACTGAGCTCCTTCAGATAATCGAGCAAGAGGTCGGGGAGCGAGGTCTGGGCCTGCAGAATGTCGGAGATGAGTCCATGAGACTCACAAACCCGTACATGGTCACTCCCACACATGCACTGACCTTTCCGTTAACAGAAGGCAGGTTTCCTGCTCACAGTTTTATTTGACTACTGAAGACACCTCACCTGCTGTAATTCTTTTATTACTATAAGAAGCACATGTGTATGTTTATTTTCTGCATTATTATTAAACCTTTATTCAACCAGGTTAGTTCACTGATGTTTGCTGTAGCCTGAGGAAGAGCACTGCAGAGTGAGCTTTTTGTCTGCTAAGCTATTTTGTTCTGATACGTCTGGTGCAGTGCGGTATGGTAAGGAAGTAGCCTGAGGAAGAGCACTGCGGAGAGAGTGCTTTCTATCTGCTGTATTCAGCAACCTTCAGCTGAAAATACTTGTTCATGTTATGAACTTAAGCTTTCCTGTCTTTCAGTGTCTGGTATTTACGGCCTTAACAACATGCATCATATGCTGAAACGTTACGTCCAAACCTCCTCATTGGAAGAGTGAGCCATCGCTTAGACGATCAGGGTTGTAAAGAACCAGTTCCCATATATTGCAGTCCGACTCTGTAATAAAAAGCAGAAGTAATGTTAGCTTTATATTCAAAATTCAGTTTACAGGCTATAATATCTTTCACCTAAAGGAAACCAGTCAGTTTGGTCACAAATACAGATTTGCTCTGATCATTTGGATTAACAACTGTGGGCTGTAATATACTGTGTGCTTAAAAAAAAAACATGTAGTCACCGAACTGATGACTTTAAAGCACTTTTCCATCTAGATGCTCTGGAGGGCTGCATTTGTCACAGACCAGAGCCCAGCGGCCCATAGCTGTTCTCAGTTTGGAATGACCTCCTTCTTTGAATTGCTTGCAAATGTTGGTTTCATTACTCACCTTATTAGGCGCTTTCACACCAAAGCTCCGGACCCTGGTCCTTGTTTACAGGTTCTTGGGCTGTCTGGACCGGGGACTTTTGTAGATCCTGGCCACTTTTGTCTGTCACTGTCACACCACACAACAGGACCTGAGACTCAGCAGAGCTGTCACTAAGTCATGGAAGTTATTGTTCACAATAAGTCAGCACTTTAGTTTCTCCGGTGAAGCAGTTTAACATGTAATTTAGTGAATGGGTTAAAATAGTGCTATTATATTTCTTAAATGTGTTATGAAATGTTTAGAAACTCATTTTAATAACTACTTCTTATAACATCCTTGTCCAAGTCTTATACTTCCAAACTGAACCAATTCTAATCACTTCCACAGGTAAAACTCAGCAGAACAGTTACTCCACTTCTTCATCTGAGCCAATTAAGCATTACATTGATTTTTTTGTTTCTAGTGATGTTGTACTGTTTGTTCATTTATTTATTTTTCTAAATTTCATATTTTGATTGCATATTTTGAAGGTTGGAATAACTATAGGAACCAGCAGAAGGCCCGGCATGTGGTGGTGCCCACAGTGTCAAATATAAACCTGTACCGTAAATAACCTAATAGATCACGGGTGAGAGGGCAGGAATTTCACCGACGGCCATGGACGTCATTGCCCCTCTTTCTGGCTTTGATGCCCCTTTGAAAATCCAACTTCAGAGGCCACAGTGGCCTTGGTGCCCTGCAAAATTCTGCCCGGCAACAGAACTGTGTGCAAAGATTTCAGACCACAGCCATCTTTGGACGTGTGCGAACAATAATATGCAAACATGACATCCTGTGTGACACTTGTGAGTTTGTCTTTGATGCGGCGTAGAAAGTGACAGCGCACATAAAAAGAAGAGTAAAGGAGGAACAATCAGCAATGAAAGACAGCATTAAGTAAGAAATTTAGATACATAATCAGCAAGTAAGCTTGGGAAATCAATAACGTTGTCTATAGTGTCATGGATCCACTCTCCAATGTTACTTTAGTGAGCTATAATCTGCTGTCACATGTTGTTTGTATATTGTTAACCAGCTGGCTCTGTAGAGACTTGTAAATTCTAAAATAGTTATTAATGCATTAACTTTAGATTTATCATTTGCATAAATGTTTTAGTTTGCCACAATATGTTTATGTTTTGATAACGTTAGCTAGATGTTTATTTTTGCTCTGACACAAATGTTATGGCAAGATGCCCCGATATAACATTAATTAACCAAGCCAACACTACAGAAGCATGTCTAGGATATCTTGAAGCCCAGCAATGTTAGAGGTTTTTACAATGGTTAAGTTACCAAATTGAGTGGGTGTTGAACTATCTAGATATGTATTTACTGTCTTTGATACAGATTTTGTGTGTTTCAACCAAAGCTTGTCAGTGGCCTAGGTTAGGCATAGGGCAGGCTATTGATGTAGGCTAAATGTTAGGGCTGGTTTATACTCGACACTCACAAAGTGTCTTTCCTCACAGCTCTGTGAGTGAGTGTCCGCCAGCAAGGGGCTCATTATTTAGCTAGTTATAATTCAAAACAAAGAGGTGTAGCAATTTTAGTTAACAAAAGAATATGTTTCAACTGTAAAGACACCATCATAGATCCAGAAGGAAGATTCATAATTATTAAAATAAAACAAAGAGATATGTATTGCCAATATATATGGTCCAAATAATGATGACGACTCCTTCTTCCACCACCTCTTTGCTGAAATATCAACACACTCAGACACAGAACTTATACTGGGAGGGGACTTCAACTTAGTACTTAATGCAGAATCTGACAGATGTAGTACAGCAGCTAGTTACCGTACTTGCCATTCATCTGAAACAATAAAACAATATATGAATGATTTCGGCCTATGCGATGTCTGGCGTACATTTCACGCCACGCCCAGAGAATACACGTTTTTCACGCCAGTCCATCATTCTTACTCACGGATAGAGGTTTTTCTTACCAGCAATTCAGTTATGAAGGATGTATGTGACACACAAATTCACCCTATCACAATCAGTGACCATGCACCTGTCACTATGACAGTCACTGTAAAAGCTAGTGCACCACCTTTTAAATGGTGGAGACTGAATACATCATTACTAACGGACTCAGAGTTTCTAGTAGTTATTAAAAAAGATTGGACAACATTTATTGAAACAAATGACCTGCCGGGTGTCTTTGCCTGCATGCTCTGGGAAACAGCAAAGGCTGTAATACGAGGCAGAATAATTTCATATTCAGGACTTAAAAAGAAAAAGGAAAAAGCACTCGAGACAGAACTAGAACAGAAAATTAAAACTTTGGAATCAGCACATGTTGCCTCCCAAGAAAAACACCTTCTCAAAATGTAAAATGGAACTGCAAGAATTAAGAGACAAAAAGTTTTACTTACAGAGATTACTCTTGGACAATTTTGAACATATTAATAAATGTAGTAAGTTTTTAGCAAACCAACTAAAACAGAATAAAGAGAAAGTAGCTATCTCTTCAGTTACAGACCCCAATGAGAAGACAACTCATAGCCCAGGAGAGATATTTAGGGACTTCAATAAAAAACTTATACTCACCTAATATTAATCCAACCAATTCTGAAATAGAAGAGTTCTTAAACAACATTGACCTACCAAAATTAAATAATGAACAAATAACGGTATTAGAGTTACCTCTCTCAATAGTGGAACTTCATGATGCACTACAATGTACAGGAAAGCCCCAGGTCCAGATGGATTTCCAGCAGAATTCTATAAAGCATTTTGGCCTCTGCTAGCACCACTATTCCATAGAATGGTTATAGAAATTAAAGAATTCCTCCAAATATGAATTATGTAGATATTAACTTGCTCCTCAAACCTGACAAAGACCCTGCTCTCCCCTCTAGCTATCAATCAATATCACTCATAAATGCGGATCTTAAAATCATCAGCAAGGCACAGGCTAGTCGGGGGGTGGGGCCTCTGGGTTTTGCCTGCGCCGCTGCACTGGGGTGGGTGGGTTTGGTGCGTGGGCTCTGTCGGCTGGGGCCGCAGCCTCAGCTCCCGGGCGGGTGGTTGCCCGTATGCGGTGGGGTCCCACATAGCAAAATTGGTATGGCCCCGATCTGGCCCACACTATGCGCTTACACCCGGCCCAGATACCGCAATGAATGACGGCCCCTTGCTGGCCCAGATCTGGTTTGCCAGAGATGGCCCACACATGGGCCAGCACAAAGTCAGATGCAGACATGTTGGTGGCCCTGTTCTGGCCCAGAACAGTTTCAGCTCGGGCACCAAATGTCAGCCTATGTGTACCTTAATCAAGTCATGTAATACCTACTTAATATTAATTTAATATTCATTGAAATATTAAGTTACCTCATCATTCAAATAAAGTTTATATGAGTTAATAAATATTAACACTGTAAAAGCAACACTCACTGCACACTGTAAAGTATTATAGGTAACACTGAATGGTGTGGACCCATATAGACACCATTAACACTGGCACATTTGCTGTGTAACATGTTTTAGAACAATTTTACCCAGAGCAGCTATGGTCTGCTAGGGCGGTGCTATGCTAACTGATGCGAATTGTGGTCCCGCCATTTTTCATTAAGCTCCACAGCTAAATTACTTGTACAGAAGACACACGTTCCAATTTGACAAGTATTATCTTCGGGGAAGCATGGCAAGACAGCATGACACAAGGGGTTTTCTAGTTGCATTTTACAAATGCAATACTACTTAGATACTGTATACATATTGTATATAGTGTATAGTACTGTGTATAGTATTCTGCTGTACAATACAGATGTATTGAAATAGATTGACTGTACTCATATTTTAACCCTGCTGATCATACACAAATATAATGCACACAATTACATTCCACTATTCAAATTGTTTTCTACTTGACTGCTTTTGCAACATTTGCACAATTTCTGGATGTCTAAAATACCTATTGTATGCTTTTTGTGTTTAGAGTTGATATTTGTAATTTATTTATAAAAATTCTTATACTCAAACAGCTGGGGCCATGTGTTTTGTGTGGCTCAGTGGGCTAATCCTGTGTGCCTGTAATCGCAAGGTCACCAGTTCAAACCCAGCTTCTGCATGTCTGTGGGTCCTTGAGCAAGACCCATAACCCCCAGCTCCCTGGGTGCAGCCATGAGTGGCTGCCCTTCGTGGACAACTTACTTAAAAAGGCAATTTCCCCATGGGGATTAATGAAGTGATGATGATTACTATTATTTAACATTTATTAAAATGTTGAATTGTGAAATGCGGTTCTTGTTTTTTATTTCCCCTGACTCAAGTAAAACAAGGTACTAATACAAAAGAAAATGTTTTACCTATTTGCATGGACATTTCTGAGTAGAAAACAAAAAAAATTAAGGTAGAGCAACTTTATTTGAATGATGAGGTAACTTAATATTTCAATGAATATTGAATTAATATTAAGTAGGTATTACATGACGTGATTAAGGTACACATAGGCTGACATTTGGTGCCCGAGCTGAAACTGTTCTGGGCCAGAACAGGGCCACCAACATGTCTGCATCTGGCTTTGTGCTGGCCCATGTGTGGGCCACCTCTGGCAAACCAGATCTGGGCCATCAAGGGGCCATCATTCATTGCGGTATGTGGGCCGGGTGTAAGCGCATAGTGTGGGCCAGATCTGGGCCATACCAATTAGCTATGTGGGGTCTGGCCGGCCCAGGCCCGGTCGCCTGGTGGGGGCGGGTTGGTGTCTGGGCACTGTGGGGGGGGTCCCGTGTTGCTGGGCTGCCTGTGGCATCCCTGAGCACGCCGGTTGGCTGCCCCTGCTGGCTGTGCAGGGTCGGGGTTGAGGACTAATCGGGGCCAGTCATGGATCTGGCCACGGTGCGGGGGGGGCCCAGTCCTGGCACGCCCTTATTGCTCCCCTGGGCCCAAAACCACATTTCACACGATACTAGGGCTTTGAGGGGTGGTGGGAAGGTGCGCCGAGACACTGCCCCTCAATTTTTGCTTGCATATTAGACACCACATGACACTAGGGCTGAGGAGGTGGGTTGAGGCAGGTGGAGCTCTGGCATCTGCCAGCGGTGGGGCCCTCATATCCTAACTGCACCCACTAATTTTAATGCATTGTAGACATAAACACACAACTCTCTCACACATACACATTGTATACTAACATGGGACGGGGATGCGATGGGGGCTGAGGGGCCCCCCCTAATTCTCTGTCTCTGGCCCTGTGCGGGTGGGTTGCCCACCGTGTCGAAGATCCATCATGGGGGGATGCAGGCAGCCCTGGCCGGTGTGGGCGTCCTCCTCTCGTGGGCCGCAGGCTGGGTGGTTCTTGGTACTGCTGCGCCGTGGTGGGGCCCTGGCGGGCGGTCCGGGGAATCTTGGGACGCTCTGGGCCCTTCTAGGCAAATTCGGGGGTTGTGTTTGGGCGGGGTGGGGGGGTCTGCCACTCTTCAGTCCCCGGCAGTCTGCTCCCGGGGGGGAGGGCACTTTGTATGTACGGGCCTTCCTTCAATCATCCTGCAGTGTTGGAGGGGGGGGGGTTCCCAGTTGATGGGGCCCTTCGGCCCTGGACCTGTTTACCTCAGTGGGGGGATCGCAGGCGGGACTGGGGGGTTCGCTGCCGATCTCCCCTCTGCGGGCCTCCTTGTACGGGGGTTGGAGCCCGCTTAGTTCCTCGCGGGCTCCCTCTTGGGTTGGGCGAGTGGTTGTCTCGGGGGCACGTGGCTGTGGGCCCTTATGCCGTGGGGGCGGCCACGGTTGCCTGGTTCCCCCTGCTTTCGCCTTGGGCCTGGGGGGGGGCACTGTCAACTTGTGATCTAAAAGCAATGAGGCTGCCACCCATAATATCTGCTCTATGGAAATGCACTCCCATAGCCACTAGGGGAGCTCTCACCTTCTTTCAGTCCTGCTAAATTATGTTGCAATTCATTCCACTTGGAAAGTTACACCTTAAATCAAGTCAGTGTAAGTGTGTGGCTAAGTAGCCTAAGCAGCATAAAATGAATATAAAGTGCTACATACGAAACGCATATGGGTGTTAGCCACTGCGAACCTGAATTTAATCAGCACGATCTTGAAATGCGGTATCTGGCTGGCGGGGCTGACTAAGTCTACGTGCAGCTTTGTCACGGAGTCATCAAACGCTCCACCTTCTGTTAACATGAGAAACATGAGCCTGAGCACTATACGGCGATCACGTAAAGGCATAAACTAAGAGGTATAACTCAGAAAAATAACAGTACAGACAACTTTTAAACGGCACAAACTATTGAGACCGATTCGGAGGCAAATGGGGGGCTAACTTAACGGCGGAGTCACGTGACCATGTAAATAAGCAATATCTCAGAAACTAAAGCAGCACAAAGGACAGTTTTAACGGCACAAACCAGCACAAACGCAGCACATACGATTGCGATCGGTCTGGTGGAAATCAGACGCAAATGGGGGGCTAACGTCACGCTGGTGTCACGTGACCATGTAAACAAACATTAATATCTCAGAAACTAAAGCAGCACAAAGGACAGTTTTAACGGCACAAACCAGCACAAACGCAGCACACACGATTGCGATCGGTCTGGTGGAAATCAGACGCAAATGGGGCGCCAACTTTACGCTGATGACGTCACCATGTAAACAAACATTTATATCTCAGAAACTAAAACAGCACAAACAAAAATTTTAACAGCACAATCCGGCACATACGATTGAGACCAGTTTGGTTGAAATCTGAAACATATGGGGGGGCCAACTTCACGCAGGTTGTTTCCTCTATCCCACCTTTATTATTATTCTTATTATTATTTATATTTGCCTCTTTTTGTTTTCTTTGTTCTTTTTTTCTCTCTCCATGGTGATTAATGTCTGTTATTGTTATGATTGTTGTTTCTGTGTCCTCCCCCCTCTCTTTTTTTTTGTATAATCACGGTACTGGGGCAGGTGAGTTCGGCGTGGCTACACTGGAATTGAATATCTTTACACTGTAACCTTAATTTAAAATAAAGACAAAGACAAAAAAAATAAAAAAGGAAACAATGGAATTTTCACAGATGTGTGCTTGCACTGCAGCCATAAAAAACACCCTAAATGTCATCTTATCTTGATTTACAGCTGTTAACACCTCCTAAAGAGACCCAAGTCAATAGTTCAAGTAATAAAAAGAGAAACACACCTGTCTGAACTGCTGCAACATGCCTTGAGTATTTTTTAGCTTTATGGGGCCTTTCTAATATTGTTGCTTTTATTAGTACTTACTTATTATTCATCAGAATGAAAAAAAGCATTACCTGAATGCCAAATACTGACTGTTAAATTCAAAGCGAGGCAAATATAGCATAATGCATGCATTTTCCAACAAATACACGCCTGCAAATTTGAGAAAGGATAATATTTATAAATGTATCGGTTGAAAATAAAAGTTGAGGCCTACCTAGAATTTCAGTTTGAGAAGGACGCTGGGTATCTTTCGCTGGCGGCCACGTCAAACAATAGCGCTTTGCAACATTGTTGCGTTGTTGCAAACACAAAAGTATCAGAGTGAAATCTTCATGATGAATTGGAGTAGTAAATCAAAATGATTATTTATAGTAATCATAGTCTAATAAGCATACTTTTTAAGATCGCCCAAACCGGCTCCAACTTCAACACTAAATAGAGAAGTGTGAAGCTGGCAAGAAGAAGGGGGAGACTTCCGGTTGCTAGTTCCACTTATTGTGTCAAAATGAACGTTCAGTTTTCATGCGCGTTGAATGCATTTAATGGTCAATTATATGCAAGAATAATAAATAGTGCTGCGATATATCATACTTACATCGCCAAATTTTATCATAATAAATAATAATAATAAATTTTAACCATCCAAAATGAAAAAGTATGAGAAGTGCACAAAATTTTATGGCATATTTTGCTTCATAAAAGTAAGCGTCATCAAAAAGTTTGCTGGGTTTGGAACTAGGTCAAATGTGTATCCATAACACAAATATAAAGGATTGTGTCAGCTTCAAACTTAGCCAAGTACATTCTAATAATGCTCTTTAAAGTGCCACATATCAAAAAAGCATCGATATCATTAAAAAGTGTGCTGGATTTGGAACATAGTCCCCCCAAAGTGAAATTAGACCTGGGCCGGTATGCATAAAACGTCCTAAGAATGGTCTTAAGAATGGTCGTACACTTGGACTTAAGAGTAAACAAAAACTTAGCAAAAAGTAGGAGCTTAGAGCCTTGTATAAATCTGCTAAAAGTAACTTTCAGCAAAGTCTAAGCCCAATTCCTAAGTGTTGCCGGAGCCAGCATTTAAGTGTCGTGAAATGAGGACTACAAATAAAATCCCGCCCCAAATACTGAGTTCAACCAATAGAGAAGCTGCACAGTGAATATATTAGTGACATTAAACCGTTAATGTGCAGCGTTATACAACATACCTTTCTGTGATCATACCTTTAATTGCATGGTTGTACGAAAATCTACCTAGCACACCACCAATCAATTTCCACGAATAGATGCACATGTTGTATAAATTATGGGTCAAACGCAAAACTCATAGCAAGACATTGAATTCTAAAAGAAAAACAAACTGGACGACAAACAAAACGGTTCTTTTGGCACAATTGGTGCTTAAATGGAAGGAGGTAGTGCGAGGAAAGTTTGGCCCAGCTGTTACAAATACGGAAAAAACGCTTAGGGGGCTATTGCAAGCTCCGTAAGTGCTGTGACACCTCGGACAAGGTGTTCAGCAGAGGAATGTGAAAAAAGGTGGTATAATTTTTTATCGACCTCGCGAAAGGAAATCACAGTTTATAAAGCAAGCATGCAAGCTACAGGTTTGTGTCATTACTTATATTGCTCTTATGACCCTCGCTATAATAGATGATGATAATAATAATAATAATAATTATTATTATTATATTTTTCCAGTTGCCAAAAACGTAGCATCATTATCACCTTCAGTTCAACAGTAAGTGCATTTTTAGGTGACGTAGGAGATTGTATCCGGTTCCTAATTAGGTTGGTAACAAAAAGTATGCCCTCATGATTGAGCCTGTACCTTTTTATCAATTCATTATTGTCGGACGTCTGCAGTACGTCCTTTCTTTGACGGAAAGTGCGCGGTCTCCGTTTTCGTGCGCTTAGTGCTGCTGCCGTTGTGCAACTGCTAACTGTTTTAGGAGTTCTCTCCAGCTCTCTTAAATAATTTAGGAGCTGTGACCTACTCTTAACACTTAAGAATGTTTATGCATGCCACTTATTCTTAAGTCTGGGAGTAGGAGCAAAATCACGTCACTCTTAGAATTGTGACGCATTTAAGAGTGAAATTTTACTCTGAGAAGTTTTATGCATACCGGTGTTCTGTCGAAAAATACTACCTATCGAGACGTGCTATCGAGCCTTTCTGCGCATGTGCAGTTCCACTGTTTTGAGATTAGGGTTAGGGTTAAGGTAAGGGTTTTAGGGGTTTTGAGGGGTTAGGGTTAGGGTAAGAGTTAGGGTTAGGGCTATCTATTAGCACTACGGTAGCATTTTTCGACAAGGCAGCATATATCGACAGAACACCGGCCCTGATCTCATCCAAATCAAGTAAATTTTTCATTTTGTCTTCAGATTTAATTTTTCTTAGTACTGCTGTGCTGGTTCCTATTCCTGATCTGTTTTGAGCTGATAAAGAATCTGGATCTGCATTTCCTAATGTATTATTATACATTCGGTAAGGTTTTATATTTTCTAATTTCACTGCTATTTCTTCTCGTTCATTACTTCTGAATGGCCATGCCTTTAGCTTATCACAAGCGTGTATTATCTCCTCACTATAAGTAATTGTAAACTGTAATCTTGTTTCATCCTCTGAATTTATACAGAAAGCCATTGTGCATGACTTATAAGCTGTGGGATTCAATAGAATTATAAAGAACATACAATGAATAGAGGAAAAGGAGAATATAGCTTAAAGCATGGCATGATGAAAGGGGGGGGGGGGGTCATTCTAAAAAATGCAGTGAACTGAAACGAGAACTGACTGGCGCCGGCAGGGGGACCTAATCGGAACAGATAGAGGGAGCGACAGAGAACGTCAGCGGCCCTTACGTATCTGTAGCCTTCCACAGGGACAAGTACTAACCGACTAACTAGAGCAAATGTCAAACATGTGGTTGTCACGTGGACGGAAGGTACCGAGAGAGGGGGTGGATGCCCAAAGGGCTTTAAAAGGGATACAGCTTATACATATGGCAGAGCTTCCTCTTGTACATGCCGAATGTATGTCAGATGGTCGCTCCCGGATTGCAATCTATCAGAGAATAAACTGGCGACCTGCAACTTCTCCACGTGTCAGCGGTGAATCTCTTGACTCGGTGGAGACGGCGTACTCCAACAATTTGGGGGCTCGTCCGGGATCACCAGGAGATTTGCAAGATTCGGCTAAGGGTTGACGCAGCCTACTTGGACACAGAGAACTGCAGTGCCCGACCAGAAGAGGTAAGCAGAGCCTGTTATATCAAAATCTGCACATTGGGTATGTCAAATTGAGCAGTTTGAAGTATCCAGGGGCCCGTCAATAAATTAAGACGGAGGAGAGGTTGCACGCACTCTTTTATATATTGGGTATGTCTATGTATTGTGTATGCATTGTGTCTAGGGATTGTGTGCAGGCATTGTGTGTGAGGAAGTAGAACTTTAAGGAGTGGAGGGTACGGGACCCCCGCAGTGAAGTAGGATCTTAAGAAGCGGAGGGTAAGGGACCCCCACAGTGAAGTAGGATCTTAAGGAGCGGAGGGTACGGGACCCCCACAGTGAAGTAGGATCTTAAGGAGCGGAGGGTACGGGACCCCCGCAGTGAAGTAGGATCTTAAGAAGCGGAGGGTACGGGACCCCCACAGTGAAGTAGGATCTTAAGGAGCGGAGGGTACGGGACCCCCACAGTGAAGTGGGATCATAAGGAGTGGAGGGTACGGGACCCCCACAGTGAAGTAGGATCTTAAGGAGCGGAGGGTACAGGACCCCCGCAGTGAAGTAGGATCTTAAGAAGCGGAGGGTACGGGACCCCCGCAGTGAAATAGGATCTTAAGAAGCAGAGGGTGCGGGACCCCCACAGTGAAGTAGGATCTTAAGGAGCGGAGGGTACGGGAACCCCGCATTGTCCTTGGTGTGGCAACCCCACTACAGTACTTGCTGACGAGCGGTAGAAAAGCTGAAGGCCCAGGGAATTCCGGACCCCCGAATTACTAATTTGGCAAGAGGGAAAAAGGTCCCCCTCTCTAAAACGGGTTGGAGACCCTGGGTTAGATTCCCAAAAGTACCAGCAGGTTGGAGACCCGAGGTGAAAGCCCTCAAAGTACCGGGTTGGAGACCCTGGGGTAGAATCCCAAAAGTACCAGCGGGTTGGGGGCCCGAGACTGAAAGTGTCTCAAAGCCCCAGCGTGTGTGCAGTTGTGCTGATTTTTGTGTGAGCAGGGTTGTGGGTTCTTCCTGTCCAGGGTGCTCGCCATTCTCTCTCTGTTGGTTGAACTTGCCCGTGGCTCTGCTGTCACTGCTTGCGATCTTACAGTTTGTCAGAGCCGAAGGGGAGCAATTGGACGCCCAAAAGTGCACCAGCCCGGCCGCACCCGCTGACTCATTAAGGGCAGGGCCGACAGGTACCTCAGGCGGTCATTACAACTTTTGAGGAGGACCTCGCCCAGGGTCAGTTTGGAGAACGGCCCTAGCTTGGACTCTCACTAGGGTGGGTGACACCTGAAGGCTACTTTGCCGGCCCTGGTCAAGCCAGACCGGTAGTGCGGCCGACAAGCTGACTCCTACCTGGGTTGTCTCAGTTGTGCGTACAGGACACCCCCTTCCAAGTTGACATTGCTGGGGATCGGGGGGGTTTCGGCTGGGAGCGGGCCTGTTTGACTGGGATTGAGCTTGTGGGACGTGCCCTGTTCAGGAGGGACACAACAGCAAGCTGCTTTGAATATAGTCTCATTGTTTTAGAAGTTGTTGATTTACGTATTGGTGGTGTTTGTTAGTAGGACATTCGACTAAGATAAGGAGGTGTACTACAGTAAGTGTGGGTGGCTGAACCCACATCCGGAGGCAGAAGGGCTGCTAGACAAGGGATCAAAACAGTCAGGACAGATTAAAAATGGACCGCGAGTTTGATCGGGAGCTAGATGACGGGGAATGGGAGCCCCCGGAAAATGCAGAGTGGAAGCCACTAGTATGGCAGATCCAGGTGGTGAAGGAAGCCGTAGAAGGAGCAAGTAGTGAAAGAGATAAGGAGAAGGAGGTAGCTGATGCCTGGGAGTGTATGTGTGAGGGTTCCTCCTGTCACATTGATCATATTTTGGCAAGGGACAGACCACCTCCATAGTGAGGAAAAGGGGGAGTATAAGTCACTCCCTCCCGTAAAAGAAAAACGAGTAAAATGTGGGGATCGTCCCTCAGAGTATAAGGGTAGGGAGGCGCTCCCAACAGCGCCCCCGGCCCATATGTGCCCCATGATCAATGTGACAGGAGGAACCCTCCACATTGGAACACAGGATACTCAGGAAGTCTCAGACTGTGTCCGGACTCGGACGTAGGATCTGAGTGCTCTAGTCAAGTGAGAAGGGACATGTCAGATGTACGTAAAAATACACGGGCACAAGAGCAGCCAGCGTTTAGCAACAGAGTATTGAGGGAACAGGCAGAGGACCTAGGGGTAGGTGGATGTGGTAAACCCGTCACACCAGGGAGAGAGCTAGGCCTCAGCGGCCGGACGCAGAAGAAAGTAGAGGGGCTGGGCCAGTTGTTAGGGCTACTTGAGGAGGAGGAGACAGAAGTGGCCCTACAGATAGACGGACTCAGCAAGGAATCCATAGAGGGACTGCCAGACCCGTCTGGAAATAGATACGGCCTGCACTCCAGAGGCAAGCAGCTCCCCTTATTGCAGGGAGCAGGCGGTGGAAGGAAAAGGTATAAACCTTTCTCTATAGGAGATGTGCAGGCCTTGACAGATAAAATGCCCCCCGGCAGAGGGGGGAGGACAGTGGATGGAGAAGTTAGACCAACTCACTCAGGGCATGACGCTTGCACTGGGAGATTTCCGGGCGGTGGCAGCCCGCTGCTTGACTAAACATTCCCTACTGGGCGTAGAAGACAGAGCAGGGACTATTACATATGCAGACAATATGTGTCTGACGATGGTGGTGATGCGCTTGGGTGACGCCATGCAGGAGATGTTCCCCGCCCCTAGTGGAGCAGCCGTCCCAAAGTTTACATGCTACCTTAAGGTTCACCCTAGAGAATATTTGGATAAATGTAGAGAGGATTGGACCCGTCGAACCGGGTGCCACCAGGGGCAGGAAGGGGTTCAGCGGGAGTGGTTTAGGCAGGCAGTATTGGAGGGGGTCCCAGAGGCAGTTAGGTCAGCTATACTGGGCAACCCGGATCTCCTTGGAGCACACACCATTTGCAGAGGGCACGAGAGAAAGCAGATAAGGAAAGAGCGACCTTAAGGAACTACAGACACAGCTGCTGAAGCTGCAGGTGGATGAAGCAAGGCAAAAGGCTAATGAAGCTAGAAAGAAAGGGCAGGGAAAGCAGATGGTGGAGGGGGTGTCCCCAGAGGGACCATGCACCTACATACCCGCCCGGCCCTTGGAACGGGCCACCCACCTACCAACAGGGAGGGTAGGACCAGCAATGGGGAAGGGGCCGAGGCGGTTGGGGCCGGGGATACAGGGGCCGGGGCTGGGGAAGGGGTGCTCCGTAAAGGGGACCGCCGTCAGGTGTCTGTTACAGGTGCGGGGTGGAAGGACACTGGGCCAGGACTTGCCCAGCAGCGGTCCCAGCCAATGTGCAGGGCAGGGGAGGCCCTCTTAGGAACCAGGTGATGGCTCCCAACCCCCAGGTGGCTCCCACGGCAGGACAGTATCCGGCAGTGGAAGAAGGGGAGTGGGACTGGTACCCCTCCCCACAGTGACGGTGCCCCCGGGCAGCCTGGGACGCAGGGGAGGCAGACCCTATGCTGTCCCTTATGGTCATGGACAAAGAACTGCCGTTTCTGGTAGACACGGGAGCCACGTATTCCACTCTTAACGTGGTCCCTGAACAACATCATCTGTCTACCTCAACAGTGACCGTTGTGGGCTTCTTGGGGGAGGAACAGAGACTGCCAGTGACTAAGCTGGTGAAGGTTGCGGTGGGAAAACAGACCTTTCTCCACCCCTTCGTGGTGTCTTCTTCCATTCCAGCGAACCTCCTGGGACGGGATATGCTGGTCTCTGCCAGACTCGCTGTGGTCCACCAGCCCCACAGATGTAGGTCTAATATCCTGCACGCCAGTGCAGTTCCAACTTCGATCAGGGGAGGGTCCCCTCTGGCTCAGACAGTACCCGCACAAGCCGGCGGCGGAGGAAGGGATAGCTGAGACTATAGAGGGCCTCTTGCGGGCCGGGGTGTTAGAGCCCTCCACGTCTCAGTGGAACACCCCCATCCTCCCAGTGGCAAAACCCGGCACGGGCAAATATCGGATGGCCCACGACTTGCGTGCCATAAACAACCTCCTGCTGACCTCCACTGTTCCAGTTCCGAACCCATACGTTGCCCTAACTAATCTGACCCCGCAACAAAAATGGTTCACATGCATTGATCTAGCAAATGCTTTTTTCTGTCGGCCCCTAGCAGAGGAGTGTAGGGACATATTCTCCATCACTTACAGGGGCTGCCAGCTGCGGTACACCCGCCTGCCTCAAGGGTTTGCCCTTTCTCCAGGTATCTTTAACCAGGTCCTGAAGCAGGCTTTGCAGGGGTGTCCTCTCCCGGACGGTGTCACCCTCGTCCAATACGTGGACGATCTTTTGATCGCGGCCCCAACAGCCGAGGCGGCCCTACAGGCCACCCAGTCAGTGCTGCGCCTTCTGTCAGAAAAAGGCTTTAAGGTCAGTAAAGACAAATTGCAGATTGCTAGGACAGCAGTGACCTTCCTAGGACGAGTGTTGTCGGGGGCAGGAACAGGCCTCTCCCCAGCTCATCGGTCGGCTATCTTGCATTACCCAAAACCCATCACGGTATCATGTTATCTTTCCTAGGGCTCACAGGTTACAGCCGCACCTACATTCCAGATTACATGGGGCTTACACAGCCCCTGAGGGCACTTGTCCGAGAACACGGCCTACGTAACCTCAGTGCGCCCCTTAATGGGGACCAAGCATCGGAGGAGGCTTTTATCTCCTTAAAGCAGAGGCTAGCACAGGCCGCGGACCTAGCCCTCCCAGATTACTCTCTCCCGTTTCACTTGGATGTTTGTGAAACAGGAGATGTCGTCAACGGCATCCTGTTTCAGAAAAAAGGGGGAGAGAGGAGAGTGCTGATGTACGTCAGCGTAAAACTCGACACTACAGAAAAAAGACACCCCGCATGCACAAGGCACGTGGCGGGAGTGGCCAAAATAATTCAGAAAACAGCACACATAGTGATGGGACATCTGCTGCACATCCTGACCTCGCACAGTGTGGTGGCTTATGTGAATTCACAGACGTTTACCATGACGTCACTCAGGCAACAGAGACTTAGTAAAATACTAGAGGCACCTAACCTGAATAACCTGAGGGATCAACATGGCAGACCACATGCGCGGGGGAGAACCACACGAGTGTGAGTACCGAGTTCAGAAGGAGGAGAAAGTCAGACCAGACTTAGGGGCAGAAAAAATAGAGAAAACAGACGATTGGTTTACAGATGGGTGTTGTTTTAGAACAGACACAGGAGGTTTGCAGGCAGGGTATGCAGTGGTGGCCAGACAAGGCCAGGATTATGTAACCTTGAAGGCAGACAGGCTGGGGGGAGCCCAGTCAGCCCAGAGAGCCGAGGTGATAGCGGTTATCGAGGCCCTGAAATTAGCAGAAGGGAAAGAAGTTACCATATACTCAGACTCAGCATATGCTGTAGGCGCAGTGTATGTGGAACTCAGCCAATGGCTGAGGGCAGGATTCTTAACCGCGGGAAACAAGCCAATAAAACACGAAGCAAAAATGAGGGAATTGGCAAAGGCCTTGATGCTTCCCAAAAAAGTGGCAGTGGTCAAGTGCAAGGGACATGAAGGGTCAGGAACAATGGTAGCGAAAGGAAATCAGGCCGCAGATGAGGAAGCGAAGAGGGTCGCAGGGTACGTGGTGTCCAAACAGATGGTCACGGTAGAGGAGGAAGTTCACCCGAATTACCGACTGACCCCAGAGAAAGTTAAGCAAGAACAGGACAAGGCCTCCCCAGAGGAAAAAACAATGTGGAGAGAGAAAGGGGGGCACAAGAAGGAGGGGCTATGGCAGAGTAAGGAAGGGAAGCCAGCCCTTCCCCCAGGCCTTCACCAAACAATCTTTGCAGAAGCCCACGGGGTAGGTCATCCAGGGGGAGACAAATGTTAGAGAATTTGACAGGATGGTGGCATCCATTTATGAAAGAGATGGTGTGGGGATATGTACGGAGTTGCGCTACCTGTACCTTGTATAACTCGCGACTGAAGGAATAATTAATAAAATAAAGGGAACGATTCTATAAGGCTGTAACTAATCAAAACGAGAACTGACTGGCGCGCCGGCAAGGCAAGGCTACCTAATCGGAACAGATAGGGGTGGCGACAGAGAATATCAGCGGCCCCTACTTATCGTTTAGCCTTCCAGAAGGACAACTACGAGCCGGCTAACGAGGGCAAGTGTCAAACATGTGGTTGTCACGTAGACGGAAGGTACTGAGAAAGGGGGTGGGGGGAGATGCCCAAAGGGCTTTAAAAAGGATACAGCTGATACATATGGCAGAGCCTCCTCCTGTACATGCTGAATGTATGTCAGACGGCCGCTCCCTGATTATAATCAGTCAAGAGAATAAACCGGTGATTTGCAACTTCTCCCCGTGTCAGCTGTGAATCTCTTCTCATCCACGGATCCGGTGGAGACGGCGTGCTCCAACACGACCCACAGTCAAGCCTGAGAAAGGGCAGTTTCCAACGTGCACCAGGTCAGGGGAAGACATGGTGATTCAAGTGAGAGGGTGTTGATGTGTGTGGACACATTCTCAGGGTGGCCGGAAGCATGGCCCACAAAGAAGGAGGATGGGGTATCCGTGATAAAGGTTCTGATTAATCAATATATACACAGCAAATGTGCCGGTGTTAAATTAACACTGCATGGTGTCTATATGTGTCCACACCATTCAGTGTTACCTTTAACACTTTACAGTGTGCAGTGAGTGTTGTTTTTACAATGTTAATGTTTATTAACTCTTATAGTGTTCAATTTACAACCTGGAGTGTTGTCAAAGACTCTCCACCTCGACATATCTGTCCTATTTTAATATGTGCACAAGACGTCATGAGGATCAGAAGAGCCAGCCCAGATTTACCCACCATCATGAGAAAGACTCTGACCAAACAGGACCTTACAGCCTTCTCTTGTTTTTTTATTAAAGCTTTGTTGGCTCGGTTCTGAGTGATCTTGAAGATTAGAGAGCTGTGGTCTTATAGCATGTTGCTATTGAGTCAGAAAAAAAACTATTAGCGATGTAGAGCGCATGTCTCCCGAGTGATCCATCTGCCAATAAACTGTGAATGAGATTTTATTGTTGCTACTTTTCTTGAGTTTCAAACTGCCTTTCCAAAGTGATGGGTGTGGGGTGCAGTGACATTCCAGACTGATGGGCCATTGACAGTATGCAAACTACTACAGGTGTGAGGACACCTATCTCATCAATATTCATTGTGCAGGCCACTGACTTTGACAAAAAGAGTGTCACTCTAAAGTGCTAACACTTTAGTAATCAAACCACATAAAATTTCAGAATGTCTCTTTTACCTATATGTGGCCAATCCCTGTGTCTATAAGCTTCAGAGCTCAAAAGTCTTAGCTAGAAATTTGTATAATGTGATTTTTTACAATTTCTCAGCATGTCTGAAAATAGGTTTTTGAAAAGAATATGTTTAAAGTTGATTTTAACAAAAAATAGAATAATAACATTCTAAGTGGTCTCAGATTATTGGTGCTGAGTTTGTGCTGAATGAAAGCCCATGTAACATTTTGGGATAAATGTTTTTTAGATAATATTTTAAAATGTCAAGGCATGTCAGACTACCCCGAAAGTGGAAAAGAGGCCTCAGACCCCAGAGGGTTAATGGTTTGGTGGTAGGTTTGACTGCCAGTCCTGGCCTTGGATGATTAACATATGTGGAAAGGTGTTATGACAGTTGCGATACCCTTTTCTGTGCAGCTCCTGGTACCACCCACTCCCCTGTACACCAGGTGCTGTATGTATATTTGCATAGCATGACACAGTACTATTTTTGAATGGATTTTTTTTCTTAATCCACCGCGATTGTGATGAAAAACGCAAGAGATCAAAAACCACAGAAATGCCTCTTGTCAGGCGGCCTGGAAACGCCTTGGTATTTTGGCAGTGGAGCTGGAGGAGGTGGCTGGTGAGAGGAAGGTGTGGGCATTCCTCCTTAGACTGCTGCCCCCGAGACCTGACCCTGGATAAGCGGCGGAAAATTGATGGATGGAATTTTTTAAACAGGATGTGTCTGAAGAGAAACAAAGATATCTGTAAAATTATATGCAATGAAAAGGATGAATGCAAGATCGTAATGGCTAGTTCCGCTGCAAAGGTACATGTTTGTAATGGTGGCATGCGATGATGATCACAAAAACAACTTGGAACACTTTTCCTGAAGGTGTTGAACAAAAAGTCTTTCTTTGAATTGAATCATGGAAATTGAGCTTTAAGTCCTGGAGAAGTCATGAAATTAAGTCTGTAAGTCATAATATGTCTGTATCAGGCTTGATGACACAGACATGGATGTTGATCATTTGTATAAATACATTTAAAAATAAGACGACCTGAGACGGCACAGCACTTTTTCCTGAGAGGTAAGCATCTTTGAATCCAAAAAAATGTGTTTGAAGTATTTTAAAAAAGTCATTTGAAAATCAAACATTAAGACTGAGAAATGGCACATTTTCGTATAATTACCAATATAGCTTTGGTTCATCAACATCCAGGGCTAGTTTTTTTTTTCACTAAATGATCCAATTCAGACCACTGGAGTTGTCCTTCATCAAGGCAGGAACAGCCAATGTTTGCATGAAGCTGGTCCTATCCTCAAGATATAGCCCTAGTTTCTCAAAAAAATCTGTCTATCAGGCTTCTGAACTGTTCCTGTTTCTGTGATAAAAGGTTTCTCAGTATCTGTTTTGTTTTGCAGTTTTGCTCAAAAACTCTTTCATTCTGTCTTGTATTATTTTATTTACCTCATCCTGTATAGCTTCTGCAATGACCTGAAGTGATTCATTTGTGTCAATCTGCAGATTGAGGATTTTTCTTCAGTATCTTCCTCACAGACTCTTCCTCCTCTTTGGTGTATCTTCCCACTCTCAGCACTAAGATGAAGGCATGTGGACCAGGAGCACACTCAGCAAGACAGGATAATATGGAATACTTCAGACTCTTATCAGACCTGTCTGGGTCAAAGATCCCTGGTGTGTCAGTGACTGTAATCTTCCTGTAATTAAGGTTTCCTTGTTTTGTTTGACAATCTGTTGTTACACCGTTTGGATTACAAAAAAACTTAAACTTCTCTTCCCCCAGGATAACATTTCCTGCACTGCTCTTCCCATATCCCGTTTTTCCCAAAAGCACAATTCTTACTTCAGCAGGTGCTTTGGGAGAGAAACACAATATCAGTTACCTTGAATGTTATTGATTTGTCTCAGTTGGACTGAAGACTCATAGCAATGTGCTAAGATCAAGCCTGTCAGCAGGGGGCACCGTGAACGTGAACATGAACATGGCATATTGCTGTGGAAATTCTCCAGCACGTCTTTAGCATGTCTTGGGTGCAATTACTTTATGGTGTCAGCAGATGGCAGTGGGGAAGACACAGAGTGAGAGGTACTTATTTACAATAACTCCTTCCATCACTGAACACAGGTTTCCTCATTCTGCTTAGCCAATAAAAAAACCTAATTTCTCTATTTGTTTTTACCTGAACAGGCAGGCACTCTAAGCAGAAGATGGGCTAAAATAACTGCAATTAACAGGTGGGATTCAGCTCTGCTGCTTCAGGGCAGTCAGTCATACAGTACATGAAGCCAATGTGCAGGAAGTCATGCAGGAAGCAGCATGTCTACATCACCAGCAGCTAAACACAGAGAAACAGGATGTGCTGCAACTACACACAGCAAAGCCCTATCTGACTGTAAAAGTGTCCTTTACAATATCGTTATTATGTGGCATATGAGCCACGCCCCCCTCCCAGTCTTAGTCACCAGAGCAGGGCCGGTGGAAAGTTGAGTGAACAACTATAACTGCAAATATAAATCCAAAAACATGGAAAGAGTATGTAACAGTGCATGTCTGACATCCTATTAACTGGTTATATGGTGATGGCTCAGTCAAATTGTGAAATTGTACTTCTTTTAATTTTCATTTTTTTCTTTTTCCACTGAGCAAAATCAGCATCTAAATATACACATCAGCAGAAAAACAGAACATGCATGAAATGCTTCAGCAGAATGTGTGTACTGTATATACACAACACAAAGGTAGAAGAAGCAAAATTATTTGCAAACATCACGGAGCGATATATTAGGGAAGAAAATATGAAAACATCTCAGCCTCACATTCGCTGTGATAGCACATATATTTAGACAGTAAAAATATATTTAGACAATGATAGTAACAGTAATTGTTATTATATAATAAAATTACAGGTAAGGCAGGCAAAACGCAGACGGACAATACAGTGACCGGACTGGGGAAACAAACTGAAACGCGGACGAAATACAAAGGACTAATGACAACAACCAGAAACAGCTGATCACATGGAGATTCCACACGGGGTTAACGAGAGGGCGTGGCACACGGAAGAAGCGGACAGGACACATTGTTTGGATACATTTATTTTCTTACTTTACAAATTACTGTTTTGATAAATGTGCTTAGATGTGTTTAGTACAGTATATGCTCTTCTTGTTTTATCCAGTTAATTTTGTGTTTAAATTTGAAAAAAAAAAAAAAACATATTTAGGTGTACTTTTTTTGGGACCAGGAACCAATAAATTGGTCTTCCATTATTTATTATGGGGAAAATTCAATCAGAAATTGAACTTTTTAGGATTCGATCCGGAGTTCTGAACGGATTAAGTTTGAATTCTGAGGTACCACTGTATATATACACATATATACATACATATATACATATATAAATATATATATATATATAAACACACACACACACACACACACACATATATATAATGAGAAAAAAATTGTATAACACTGGAATTTACCGCTTTTCCATTTATTTTATAAACTGCAGATTTATACGTGTTAAGCATTGATTGGAATAACTATAACTGAAAATATAAGTCAAATAACATTGAAAGAGTATGTAACAGTGCATGTCTGACATCCTATTAACTGGTTGTATGGTGGTAGCATTGTCAAATTGTCCTTTAAGTGCACTAATGACCTGTTTCATCCCATGAAATAGAGCAGTTTTTAATGTCCCTGTGCTGATACTGAATCAGGTGTGAAAGCTGTCAGTCCTGTAATGCATCAGGATTTGGGTTTTGATCTGTGCTGCATGAAAACATCTCAGAAAGTGATTATGAGCCAACAGACAGGATCAAAACAGTAACAAAGATAATACTCAGTTATTTACCATCGTTATTCATTAATTTGACACACTTTCCTAAAGGGGCATGGGCAGACAACAGAGGGCAGGAGTATACTTCTTCAGTATATATCCACATGTAGCATTAGATCACATTTAATCACTTTTATGCTGTGAAGAGGCACCAGATCTACTACTGATGCTCTGTGTAAGATGATTCTCCAGGTCTGACTGGTTTTTGTGTGGCATCCCACACTGCCATCACTGCAGATAGCCCTGCCTGCCCTGCAGCTTTCACAGCTTCCTTGGCTGCATGGTTGGTACCGACGCATGTTTCTCCAGCTTTGGCTCCTGTCATTCCACCTCTTACTGCTCCTGCTATATTATACACTCATCCAGCCATTCCCAGTCCAACTCCTGCTGCTGCCCCTGCTTCTATTGCAGCTCCAGCTACCCCAGCCTCAGCTATGGATGTGCCCAGTACTGCTACTACAATTCTCTCATTGACTATCACTGCTGCTGGTCCACCAGCCCCTGCTGACATTCTGGCTCCAGATTCCTTCAATACACTAAAGGTGAGCTTTGCTCGTGCAGTGAATTGCCCAAACTCCCCCAGCTTCTGTCCCTGCTGCTGCAGCTGCCCCTGCCCCGGATGCTCCCCTAGCTGTTAAATATCCTTCAATAAAGTGAAGCTGCTCTTTCCTTTTTCAGTTAGTCTACTGCAGTAGTTTATAAGGTGTTTCCTTTTTTTTTGTCACTCTCTGCCCTGATTCCCAAGCTTCCTTCACCATATTTCCTGCTTTCTCCACCACAGCTTCAGCTGCATATTCTGCAGCCTCTTTTGGAGTGTCTGCTCTGGCTGCAGCTTTGGCTCCTTCAACCCCCCCTCCTATGGCTCCTGCGGTAGCTAATGCCCCAGCAGCTACACCCACTCCAATTCCTGCTGCTGCTCCTGACCCTAATGTCCCTGCTGCTCCTGACCCTAATGTCCCTGCTGCTCCTGACCCTAATGTCCCTGCTGCTCCTGACCCTAATGTCCCTGCTGTTCTAACAGCTTCCACTATTGTATCTACAGGGTGTGTACAATCTGCAGTTACTACCTCCTTTAAAAATCCAGCCACCAATGTAAGTGATATTGATAATCCTACAGGCACACCCAGCAGAGCCCCCAGTAAAGTGCCAGTAGTAACTCCTGCCACAAATCTCAGAGTCTTGGTCCTCACTCTCTCTCTTGCTCGTCTCCTGATCACAGACTCCTCTGCTTTCTCTCCTCTCTCCTCCAGCTCTTCTTTTATCTTATTAACCTCTTTGTCTATAGCTTCTGCTATTACCTGGAGTGATTCATTTGTGTAATGACTGCTGCCATTGTTTGTCACCATGTTGTCTATAGTTATCAGCATCTGTTTAATCTGAAAGCTGTTGCTCCTGTACTCTGATTCATCCAGGTTTCCTCCAGAACTTGTAGATCTTTCAGACCCTTGGCCCGGTTCATGATCAAGTGTTGATTCTGGTTCTAACAGCATGTTCTTCACTTCTTCCAGTGCCAGAACAGCCTGTGACTCCCCAGCTTCTCTCTTCTTTATCATCATTTTCTTTAGTTTTTCTAGGAGATCTGCAGATTGAGCATTTTTATCATCTTTTTTGTTCCACTGTTGAGAGTCAATGACATGGACTCGGCCTTCACACTTATCAACAAGTTCCTTCAGATCCTTGTTCTTCTTTACATATTCCTTAATGGTCTGGTTTTCTTTAAGCTCATCACCATGTGTGAAGAGGACAACTGTGTGCTTCAGGGTTTCCTCCCCAAACCACTTCAGTATCATCTTCACAGACTCTTTCTCTTCTTCAGTGTATCTTCCCACTTTCAGGACTAGGATGAAGGCATGTGGACCAGGAGCACATTCAGTGAGACAGGATATTATGGAATACTTCAGCTCTTCATCAGACCTCATTGGGTCAAAGATCCCTGGTATGTCAGTTACCTTAATCTTTTTGCCATTAAAGTTTCCTTCTTCTGTTTGACAATCTTGTGTTACACCATCAGGATCGGCTGAAACTTCAAACTTCTCTTCCCCCAGGATAACATTTCCTGCACTGCTCTTCCCAGATCCCGTTTTTCCCAACAGCACAATTCTTACTTCAGCAGGTGCTTTGGGAAAGAAACACGGTATCAATTACCATGAACTTTATAGATGCGTCTTGTTTGAAATCTCATAACAACATTCTAAGACCAAGCCTTTCAGCAGAAGGAGCCTTAAACATGATCATGATGAACAGGAATATGTGATACTGCTGTGGAAATGAGCATCCTCTAGTCTGTCTTGTATGCATTTATTTTATTGTCAGCTGGACGCAGTGCAGAGCCAAAGCATGAAAGTGACTGACAGTAATAGGTACTTACTTAACTTCTACAAACTAACACAATTATTTCCACTTATTGTTTAACCAATGAAAGACCTCATTTATTTATGCAGTTTATTTTTTTTTACCTGAAATGTCGAATAGAAACTAAGACTTTCACCCACATGTGGTAGTTTCACAACAGAGGCTGGGCTAAAATAATTGCAATTAACTGGTGGAATTCAGCACTGCTGCTGCAGGGCAGTCAGCTGAGCAGAAAGCAGCATGTCTGTACCACCAAAAGCCAGACACACAAACAGGATGTGCTGCAACTACACACAGCAAAGCCTGGCCAGATAGTAACATGGTAAAAGTGTCATTTACAGACAGCAGAGCCTTTCAGAGTAAGACCCTCACTCACACCTCCGTTTCTGAGATTCATCAGCTGGTCTGAGTCTTGAGTCAGTCTAGCTGATTCCTGATTACAATATCTCTGATCATCAGTCTATGTGCTTCAGAGAGAGATAGACAGAGCACAGCTGGGAGGCCCAGACAGCAGAGCAGAAATGCCAGTGTGGTAACTGACTCACCATCCATGTTTTCCTATAGGTTGGTATCAGAAACTGCTTTATGTCAAGCACCTATATCTGCAAGTGAAGAAATGTGAATGTTAAAGGCTCCGAACTCCAGGGCTGCTTCAAACACACAAATTGGAATTTATTTTTTCCATCAGACCAATTTAAATACAGACGCTCCTCTACTTACGAACTTTCAACTTATGAACTTTCAGACATACGAACGAAGAGGACTGTAAGTCCATGTGTTCGTTGGGCTCCTGTTTCCTGTCCACAACATCAATATTTTTTTCTGCGTGCCAATTCCACGCAGTACAACTTCTGGCCGCTACTCTCGCCGCGCAGCAGCATAGCGTACGTACTCCCAGCATCCTAGTACTTTGTACTTTGTACCCTTAAAATGATGTTGAATAACGACTTACGAACATTTAAAGTTACGAACGGCCGATCGGAACGTAACCCGTTCCTAAGTAGAGGAGCGTCTGTACATATACTTCATTTGTAATATCATATATTATTTACTATGTGGATAACATAACTGTCAACAAAAGGATCAGAGTGTACAGAAATGAGAAATCGTGAATGAATGGTGAAGTCAAACAGCTGCTCAGGGCAAGGGACACAGCACTTAAATCAAGAAAACTAGTCTTAAGAGAGACATCAGGTCTGCAAAACTAAAGTACAAACAGCAGATTGAGGAGGACTTAACATGACACAAACTCATAGCAGATGTGCCAAGACATCTGTTCAGTCACGGATTACAAAAAGAAGAATGTCATACACCACGTGCTAGACAATAACAATTCCAACCTAGCAGAGGAACTTAATGGCTTCTTTGCATGAGTCAACAAGGACAATGACCAACCACCAGCCAGCTTCAAACTGAAAGGTGACTCAGAGCCTTTGGTCCTCCACACACATGAGGTGTGGCCGTCACCCAAGAACATCAATATAAGGAAAGCAGCAGGTTCTGATAACGTGCAAGGACATGTGCTCCAGGCCTGTATTCGCCAAGTAGCAGAAGTAATAATTCACATATTCAACCTCTTTCTTTCCTTTTGTAGTTCTCACATGCCTGAAATCCATGGCCATAGTGCCTGTTCCAAAAACTAATGTTGTTCCGATTCCGATACTAGTATCGGAAATGCTGCCGATACCACCAAAAAATCTGGCATCTTTATCGGCGAGTATTTGAGTCCACGTACCGATCCGATACCATTTTCCTAAACATAACCTAGTTATGCCCGCTAGCTTTGCTTAACGCTGCAAATCGGAAATCAATTCTTCTTCGCTGCTCAGAATGCAAACACAGGAAGTTGTGTCGTGTTGCCACAAGCAACCACTGTTTACGGCAGCGAAGAAGTACAAACGTGCAAGAAGTATGTCCACTGTTTGGCAGTATTTCAGGCTTGATCAACCAGCCAGTAAAACAGTGACATGTATTATATGTCAAGCTGCATATACAGATACACACCCAGGTATCGGATCAGTACTCGGTATCGGCCGATACCCTGAGCCCAAGTATCGGAATCGGTATCGGGAGGGGAAAAATGGTATCGGAACATCTCTACCAAAAACACATATGATCACCTGTCTTAATGACTAATGATCAGTTGCCCTCACCCCTGTCATCACAAAGTGTTTCGAATGACTGTTACGTACATTAAAGCCTCTGTCCCAGCTGATCAAGACAAACACCAGTTTGCCTACCGGACAAACAGATGGTCCGTGGACCCTATATGTGTGGCTTTGCATGCTGCCCTCTCACACCTGGAAAAGCCCAACACCTACACCTACATTGACTATAGCTTGGTTTTAACACCATCATACCAAGCCACCTGATCAGCTTACTTAGTGCATTAGGTTTAACCCCCTCCATATGCAACTGGTTACTGAGCTTTTTCACTAACCGCCCCCAGGCTGTCAGGTTAGGCAAGTACACATCATCCACCTGCACCCAGAGCACCGGTGTGCCACAGGGCTGTGTGCTAAGTCCCCTCCATTATGCACTTTTCACCCATGACTGTCAACCCACCCACGAATCAAACATCATTGTTAAATTATCGGATGACTGTCATTGGATCCATATCAAACAATGATGAAGCTGCATATTAGGAGGAGGTTTGGAACCTAACAGCATGGTGTGACACCAACAATTTGCTCTTAAACACCAAGAAGATCAAAGAAATCATTGTGGACTTTAAGACTACTGAAAAGATCAATCACAGTCCAGTAACAATCAAAGCAGAGGCTGTGGAAAATGTATCCAGCTTCAAGTTTCTGGGAGTCACCATCACAGAGGACCTCTCTTGGGCCGACAACACCTCAGGGGTAGTAGGCAAAGCACAACACCTCTACTGAGAAGGCTAAGGAAGTTAAGCTCTGACAAAAGCTGCTGGTTCACCATAGAGAGCATTTTGCCAAACTGCATGACAGAGTGGTTCAGCTGCACAAAAGCTGCTAAAAAAGCCCTGCAGCGGGTTGCAAAAACAGCGTAGGCATGTGTCTGCATCTATTGTCGGCACGAAACTACCACCGCTGGATCATCTACTGTACACATGTTACTAATAATACAAGCTTCCCAATAGATAAATCAATAGCTACTCCTATTGATTCTTTTCTATTACAATACCAGTGCAAATAGAATTCCATCTGTTATTTTGATGAAAAGTTACAATGTGTTCATTCCTCTAATGTTGTCAAGATCATAAATGCATGCGAGAGGAACCTGGGGCTTAGGTTTGGGAAGGAGAGATGGTCTGATGTCTTGAAGACAATAGAGAAAACTTTTCTTTGCAATAGACTTATTGAAATTCAATAGAGAATCCTTCACAGGCTACAAAACAACTCCTTAATGTTGTTGGAATTAGAGCTTAGTAACTAATTGTCATTGTTGATACACCACAACAAAATGTGTTCTCTGCATTTAACCCATACGTGACATAACAGGGGGCAGCTAATTCAGCGCCCGGGGAGCAGTGATTGGGGGTGGTACAATAGGCAGTTCTTACAATAGGCAGTTGACCAGTGACTGCCTTGTCCTGGCTGTTCCCCTGAACACTCCGCGGACCATATTGAGAAACTGTAGCTCCATCAATTGTTTGCAACCCCTAGCGATTCAACAAGGATCCGCAGACAGTCTGTGACTCCTTGTGTTAATGCATTCATATTTGCCATTTTATTGTTACATGCAGGCTACCCAGTGTGTCTGATCTGAACTATCGGTGACAGTATTATTCAGGGGAAATTGTCATGGTAACATACAACTACAACTGAAGAGAATCAGCGCCGAGATCTTTCATTGGTTTAGCTTAAAAATATAAAAAATATAATGAAAAAATTGTAACATTAAAGAGTACATACAACAGTAGAAGTATGAGTCCAGGAGTTAAGTTAATGTTAAGTTAAACGTAATTATACGTGTTTGCAAAATCAAAGCCGGTGCTCCACCTTCTGGTCATTGCGAGGTACTACCCCCCTACCCCCATGGACTCACGCCTACTACATACCTCTCCTGACTCAGCCAAAGACCAGAGGTGGACATTTCAGGTCCAGAAAGTAAAAATCCAAACCAGGATTTTGTTTCAACCAACCAGCTGAGTACTATATGGCTGTGAATCTTTATGCTCAGCAGGTTGGTTGAAACAAAATCCTGGTCTGGATTTTTACTTTCCGGACCTGAAATGTCCACCTCTGCCAAAGACAAAAGGCATTTTGTGACTCATCAAAAGAGGAAATGCATTTTGTGATTCCACAGAATCAACTTCATCCACGAAATGACTTTAATTCACAAAATGCATTTTGCCCACAAAATGATTGCGTGTCACTGACAAAATGCATTTCGACTACAATATAACTTTCTAATGTCCACGAAATTCAAAATGCTGATATTTATTCTGTGCACAAAATGAAATGTTTTGATTTCTGTACATGAAAGAAAGTGAAGTCTTTTTACTTTCATGGACAGAATGCAGCAAGGCATTACCTGATTTCGTCATTAAATAATGCTTTTTGTGGCACAGAATGTATTTTGTACACAAAAATTTGCTCCCCTATTGCTGAACCCTGGGACCAGATTTGTAAACTGTGCATACAGATTGTTAATCCGTGGGAAGGGGTTGCATAACTGAGCAAATGGATTACTAAATCATGCTCTCAGATTGCAAAACCGTCGGCACGAACTACAAGTTAATTTCTCACCTGAACCCAGGTGGGCTCAGTAGTAATTGTTTCTTTGCTTTACAGCATTTTCGTTTTACGAAAGGTTTCATAGGAACCCTCTACTCTCGGATTGCTGTGGAAACCTAAATATGCAGTCACCTGACAGCAAATAAATTGGTTATTTTATATTATTATACATAAATTGGTATGTATAACTCCCATATCATTACTGTTATGATCGCTGGTTGGCGAACAGGCAGACTGAGTAGTGGAGTCGTAAATACGGGCAAAAAGGACGGGTTTATTGGGGGAATCCACAGAGTAGCGACAGACAAACATTAATGACAGGCAAGGGCGTTGCTAGAGATTTTGGGCCCCATGAAAGCATATCATATTAGGCCCCCCAGTCCAAACCAATCCAGTTATTTTCCTAATTTTTTAGGGCCCCTATCATTCCCCTTACGGCGCCCCTGATGACAGGTCTGGGGAAAATATATAAATATTATATATATATATATATATATATATATATATATATATATATATATATATATATATATATATATATATATATATATATATATATATATATATATATATATATATAAAACATTTCGATTCTTTCTTTATATAATTGCATCCAGCACAATTTCCATGAAAATCGTGACACATATGAAAATCACTGAAACTATTACAAATTTCCCAGTATGAGGCTCTGTATGAATCAGCCCAGAAAAATGAAATGACATTTTTTTTCTGAAACAAATCTTAACCTTCACGTTTATTCACTTGCAGTTATAGATGCTTGACGTAAAGCAGCTGCTGACATCAGTATATAGGAAAGCATGGCTGGTGAGTCAGATACCACACTGGTTTTTCTGCTCTGCTGTCTGGGCCTCCGAGCTGTGCTCCATCTATCTCTCTCTGAAGCAGATAGACTGATGATCAGAGATACTGTAACTGGGGCATCAGCTACACTGACATCCACTGAGCTGAACTGAGCAGACAGAGGATATATCTACGTTCAGTAAAAAAAGAAGTTAAATAAATAGCTCTCACTGTCAGTGTCTTTCCCATGGTAATATGCTTTTTGTAGCTCTGCACTGCCATCTGTTGGCAGAATATAACAATTGCATCTAGGAAATGCTAAAGACATGCTAGGGCAGGGGTCACCAACCTTTTTGAAAATGAGAGCTACTTCACGGGTACTGAGCCATACGAAGGGCTACCAGTTTGAAAACTTATCCTAAACTTATCTAAACTTCATGTATAATAAACATGTTTTAAATGCTTTTTTTTAGATATTGTCAATTTCAAATCTATATAAATGCAAATGTGATTAAAGAAGTACAGCAACAGGATAAAATTAAAATTTTAGATGCTGCTCATTGGTGAGTTGTGCTATTTTTAGAACAGGTCCACGGGCGACTCGTGGTCTTTGGGGGCATCCTGGTGCCCGTGGGCACCATGTTGGTGACCCCTGTGGTAGAGGATGTTAATTTCGACAGCAATATGGCATATTCATGTTCATTATGACCACATTCACGGTGCCTCCTGCTGACAGGCTTGATCTTAGCACATTGTTATGAGTCTTCAGTCAAACTGAGACACATCTATAACATTCATGGTAAATGATATCATGTTTCTCTCCCAAAGCACCTGATGCAGTAAGAATTTTGCTGTTGGGAAAAACTGGATCTGGGAAGAGCAGCGCAGGAAATGTTATCCTGGGGGAAGAGAAGTTTGAAGTTTCAGCAGATACTAAGGGTGTAACACAAGATAGTAAAACAGAAGAAGGAATCATAAATGGCTAAACTTAATCATTAAAGGTTTTAATGCAATATTACAGTAACTGACACACCAGGAATCACTGACCCAGAGAGGTCTGATAAGGATCTGAAGTATTCCATAATATCCTGTCTCACTGAGTGTGCTCCTGGTCCACACACCTTCATCTTAGTGCTGAGAGTGAGAAGACACACCAAAGAGGAGAAAAAGTCTGTGAAGATGATACTGAAGTGGTTTGGGAAGGATGTCCTGAAGCACACAATTGTCCTCTTAACCGGTGGTGATAAGCTTCAGAAAAACCAAACATTCAAAAAGTGTATAGAGAGAAACAAGGATCTGAAGGAACTCGTTGAAAAGTGTGGAGGTCGAGTCCATGTCATTGACTCTAACCACTGGAACAAAAAAGATTTCATGGAACGACTAAAGAAAATGATGATCGAGAAGAGTGAAGCTGGGGAGTCACAGGCTGTTCAGACACTGGAAGAAACGAAGAACTGGCTGTTAGAACAAATATCATCAACATCAGGAACCAGGCCAAGGGTCAGGAAGACCTTCATTTGGGCAGAGCAAACTCCGTCATTTGCTCTGCCCATCTAATCCATACTCTTCTACACTAATCAATGTGCACAGTGCCTAGAAGTATTGAATGGATCACATTAAAATGTAAAAATTAATGAACGTGTTTTTACCTAAATGCTCTAAGTCGGCATGCCGAGGACCAGGCCATTGGGCTGAAGCCCCAGATATTTTTTTCTATAGCCGCAAACAATGTTGCTGGCTGTAGGTTACAATCCCCTTTGAAACGTGGGGCCCTGGCATAAGTTAGCATCACCATCACATGAGTTTGACCATTTAGTTGTTGGCAATCACCTGCCCCTTCCCCCACCTTACCTCTGCATGGCTACTGTTCAACTGTCTTATTTTGATTCTCACTAAACACACACACACACACACACACACACTCACCTCCACTACCTTCCCTGTTCTCTCCAGCTTGTTCAAATACTTAGTAGGACATGAGAGTTAAAACTTTTGTCGACATAATTCACCTGGAGCTGCAGGTTATTGGGTGGCTGAGAGGTCCTTTAAGAGGGAGGGTCATAAGTCCTTGTGTTACAAGGTGGTTTGCTGAAAACCTGTGCTATTCAGCAGTGCCGGGATGAATTGGCCCGTAGGAAGGCTTATTTTGTTAAGCAGGCTGAGAGTCACATACAGTGTACATTAAATTCACCAGAATTTCCACACATATACTTAGCTAGTTATAATTCAAAGCAAAGAGGTGTAGCAATTTTAATCAATAAAAGAATATGTTTCAACTGTAAAGACACTATCGCAGACCCAGAAGGTAGATTCATAATTATTAAAATTTCAGCATATAACAAAGAGATATGTATTGCCAATATATACGGTCCAAATAGTGATGACTCCTCCTTCTTCCACCACCTTTTTGCTGCAATATCATCACACTCAGACACAGAACTTATACTGGGAGGGGACTTAAAATCATCAGCAAGGCACTGGCTAGTAGAATTGAAAAAGTGACACCTTATATAATACATCCAGATCAAACGGGCTTCATTAAAGGCAGACAGTCCACTAACAACATGAGGAGACTAATTGGCGTAATAGACTACTGCAACATTCACAATAAGGAAGCCATAATCATCTCATTGGACGCAGAAAAGGCTTTTGACAGGGTCAACTGGAAATTTCTAATGGCAACCTTACAAAAATTTGGATTTCGTGAGAACTTCGTAACCTGGATTAAAATTTTATACAGTTCACCTAAAGCCTGCGTAAAAACGAATGATCAAATCTCCCCAAGCTTCATTCTCAGAAGGGGCACTAGGCAAGGTTGTCCACTTTCTCCATCACTATTTACTATATTTATTGAACCATTGGCAGCAGCAATTCGGAATAATAATAATATCAAAGGTATTCAAACAGCAAGTATAACCCATAAAATTAGTCTTTATGCAGATGATGTATTACTTTTTCTTCAAAATACACAGGGTTCCCTCACGGAGACGATAAGACTCATAGATAAGTTCTCCTCCATATCAGATTACTCTATTAATTGGAACAAGTCGACTACTCTTCCAATATCTTGTGACTTCCAGTCCAATCCAACTATCCCACTTCAATCTGGGAACATTAGATATCTGGGTATTAACATTTCTGCCAAGCTGTCAGATCTGACGTGATTAAATTACAGCCCGCTGCTTAAAAAGATAGAAGATGACCTTGCACGGTGGAAAAATCTACCCACATCACTTCTGGGTAGAGTAGCTACAATCAAAATGATGATCCTACCAAAAATTAACTACATGTTCTTAATGGTTCCGAGTCAACCTCCGCGGACTTGGTTTAAATCACTGGACATTTCAAAATATCTATGGAAATCCAAACCACCACAAATAAGTTTAAAAACTTTACAGAAATCCAAAAACTGTGGGGGTTTGGAGCTTCCCAATCTCTACAACTACTTTCTTGCCAATAGATTGATATATGTCCTAAAATGGACTACGCAAAATAACTTAGACCATAACAGGCTGGATATTGAGCAAACTTTCTGTAATGATATTCGAGTCCAGGACCTGCCATTTATCAGTCATATACTTAAACGTCATTGCTGTTTTAAGAGCATTAACATCAGCACATCGCTGACAGCCTGGTGGGAATTTCTTAGAATGAACCAAACTTCACTGGTCCCATGCAAACTGACACCCATCTGGAACAACCCTGACATCCTGTTAAATAAAAAAGTGATAAACTTCCTGGCTTGGCATAATAAAGGAATCAAGCGCCTCGAACATATAATCCAAGACAATTGCATGATATCATTTGACAAAATTACAGAAACTTATAACATTGAGAAAAACAAATACTTAGAATATCTTCAACTTAAAACAATAATACATAATAGATGGTGCCGTAAGCAATTAGATCTGGAGCTTTCACCTAAAATAGCAAACTTCTTAATAACTCCAACTAAAAAACTACTGTCTAGGATTTACGTGCATCTAGCAGAATCTGATACAACGCTCTCACTCCCTACCCACGAATGGGAAAGGGATTTACTCATCAATCCAGACACTAACTTCTGGAGGCAAATTTGCTTGAATACCTTTCGAATGAATCGGAACTCCAACCTGCAGCTATTACAGTACAAAATTTTACACAGAACACACTACACAGGGCAGAGGATGTTCCAGATGGGTATCAGAGATACTGACATATGCCTAACTTGTAAGAAAGACGCACCAGATAATTACCTGCATGCTTTCTGGTATTGCACACCGGTCAACGAATTCTGGCAAAGGATTTGTGAAGACTTATCGACACACCTAGGGCATCCCATCCCACCCTCCCCCTCACTCTGCCTGCTTGGGGACCTCACTAACACTAATATAGACACGAATAAACCTTGCATGCTTCTCACAGTACTAACCATTGCTAAGAAAACAATCCTTCTGAACTGGAAGTCAAAAGAGAATTTAAACATAAATCTGTTCAAAAATCTACTCTTGGATTATGTTTCCATGGAGAGGATGTCTGCCTGTAAGAAAAATCATTTGATCGATTTTGAAGACAGTTGGACTCCAATAATTAATTTTTTTATGTAATGTCGTCAGGGGTGGTGGGGCCTTGCCGTCACCGTCCCGGGTTGGGGGTTGGGGGTGGGGGGGCTGGGTTGTTGGGGTCCTCTGGTGTTTCTCTTGGCTGAGGGCGCGTGGTCAGTGTCTCTGGGTGGCCGCTGGCCTGGCCTCTTGGGGGCGGTGCGGGGGATGGGGGGTTCTGCCCCCCCGGGGTGGGTGGCGCACTGGGGGGGGGATCGGGGGGTGGGGCCTCTGGGTTCCGCCTGGGCCGCTGCGCTGGGGTGCGTGGGTTTGGGGGCGTGGGCTCTATCTGCTGGGGCCGCTGCTCCGGCTCCCGGGCGGGTGGTCGCCCGCATGCTGGGGGGCCTGGTCTGCCCGGGCCCGTTGCCTGGTGGGGGCGGGTCGTTGTCTGCCGTTGGGGATTCCGGCGCGGGGCCCTCGGGTGCTGTGGGGTGGTTTGGGGGGAGCCTCTGCCTCGCCTGGGGGAGGGCCTGGGGTGGCCGGGGGGCGGGGGTCACCCCGCCTGGCTGGACCGGCTCCCCGTTTGCCGGGGGGTCTGGGGTTGTCCCGTCCTTGGCTGCTAGCTGGGGTCTCATCGGGCGTGGTGGGGCAGGTCTCTCCCGGTCTGTGCCTGGGTGGGGGGGGGTTCCCTGCTGCCGGGCTGCCTTTGGCGCCCCTGAACACCTCGGTTGGCCGTCCCTGCCGGCTGTGCGGGGTTGGGGATGGGGACTAATCAGGGCCAGTCGGGGATCTGGCCCCGGTGCCGGGGGGGGGGCTCACTCCTGGCACGCCCTTATTGCTCCCCTGGGCCCAACACCACATTTCACACGACACTAGGGCCTTGAGGGGCAGTGGGGAGGTGCGCCGAGACACTGCCCCTCAATTTTTACTTGCATGTTAGACACCACATGACACTAGGGCTGAGGAGGTGGGTTGAGGCAGGTGGGGCTCTGCCGTCTGCCAGCGGTGGGGTGCCCGTGCCTCAACTGCTCGCCCACTTTTTGCACCTTAGTCATATACACAGTCCATATTACATTAGGGCCCTGGGGGTGCGGGGAGGGGGATGGGGGACTCTGCCATCTGCCAGTGGTGGGGCCCTCATACCCGAACTGCACCCACTAATTTTAATGCATTGTAGACATAAACACACAACCCTCTCACACATGTACATGCACACTTCACACCAACATGGGTCGGGGAGGGGATGGGGGCTGAGGGGTCCCCCCTAACTGGGGTGGCCCGCCGGGTGGAAGACCCATCATGGGGGGGTTCGGGCGGCCCTGGCGGGTGTGGGCGGCCTCCTCTCTTAGGCCGCGGGCCGCGTGGTGCTTGGCTCTGCGGCGCCGTGGTGGGGCCCTGGCGGGCAGTCCGGGGGATCTTGGGACGCTCTGGGCCCTGCTAGGCGGATTGGGGGGTTCGGTCTGGGCTGGGCGGGGGGTCTGCCGCGGGTCCGCTCCCGGGTGGGGGGGGGGGCTCTTTGTATGGGCCCCCCTTGGATCCTAGCATCCTGCAGTGTTGGGGGGGAGGCGTGCCGGGTCGCTGCGGTGGGCGGCGGCCCGTCCGCCGGGGGTGGTCCCGGTTGGTGGGCCCGCCTGCCTCGGTGGGGGGGTTGCGGGTGGGGCTGGGGGGCTCGCTGCCCGTCCTCCCTCTGTGGGCCTCCCTGTACAGGGGTTGGTGCCCCCTTAGTCCCTCGCGGGCTCCCTCTCGGGTTGGGCGGGTGGTTGTCTCTGGGATGCGTGGCTGTGGGCCCTTGTGCCGGGGGGGCGGTAGGGTGGTCTCGGTTGCCTGGTTCTCCTGCCTTCGCTTTGGGCCTGTGGGGGGGGGGGGGGGGTGCTGTCGCCTCCCCTGACGGCATCAAATGCCAACACATCCAATGACAAATCAGGTCACACCTACACTTACACATACATACAGTACAAGAATGGTTGAGCGATCAATATCATTATTATTATTACTTTTTAGGGTTATAGATTTAGGGATTGAAATATACATATATAAGGGTACGATCACGTGTGTGTATGCTACATATATATAATACCAATTTGTCACATTATTAATTATTATTATCACTGATGTTGTTATAATTCTTGTTGTTTGATGAGTGTTATGTTTCTTATGGTTGTTTGTATTCTGTATTCCTCTATACTTATTTTTTTCCATCCCACCTACATTATTAGTGTTATTATTTCTGTATACCTTTTGTTTTTTTTCTCTCCCCATGTTGATTGATGCCTGTTATTGTGACGCTTGTTGTTTCTGTATCCCCCCCCCTGTTTTTTTTTTTTTTTTTTTTTTTTCTTTTCCTTTTTCCACGGGACGGGTGACTTCGGAGCGGCCACACTCTTTGCTCTTGAATTTAATGTAAAATAAAGTTGTCCTCCGAAGAGGGGTGGTGGTGGTGGGCAATAAAAAAAATAAATAAATAATAAAAAAAAGAGAGTCACATACTAAATGTTGTGAATCGTGTAAAATGCAGTGTTTGTGCTGAAATCCATGGGTAAAAGCTAATTATGTCACAGACGCCATGTAAATAGGAGTTGTTTTTGCTGCGCAGTTGTATCACTGAACCCGTACGGAGATACAAATGCTAAGACAGATATATTTTGAGCGATGAGTGTTTTGAAATTCATGTAAACAAACAGGAAATGCACATTTCAACTAGTGGCCATGTTGAAATGTTATTACATTGAATTAATATCATTATTTAAGTGACTTAATGACTGGATAATGGTTTTCAATTCTAGGATAATGTTATATTACCATAATTAAGTAATTTAGGCTGGGATATTTTTACATTATTTACGATATTTTTTTTCAGTTCTGTTAATACACCAAATTGCGTGCCCTGAATGCTGCCCCTGCTTCCTCCGTTTTGCCCCATGCTGTGACACTAATAATATATGTGGACTTACACTACATTACATTTCACTACAGTGTCTTTTTTTATTTCAGAATCCTAACTATGCACTGTATTAGCAAGTAATTTCAAAACATACCACAAAAGGTCAATTAATCTGTAGCAGAAGTGACAGTGTGACAAAGCAGATAAAGGACAATCCTCCTCCAAATAGCTAGTAGTCAGCTGCATCCTTCATCCATCTAGGGGGAAAAATAAAAGATTCACAGAAAAGTACCTAAAAAGTCATATTTGCTTTTTTTAACCATTCCTTTAAACAGTGAGTGGGGTGGTGGCTAGGGCTCTGTGCCAGTAATTGGAACGCTACTGGTTTGAATCCTGTGAACGTCAGCAGTGAGCCTACTCTGTTGAACCCCTGAGCAAGGCCCTTAACCTGCAGTTGCTTCATCCTGGGTATGATGTTAACCTACATCCAGCCCTGCAAGCAAATCCTCCAGCTTACAGGGAATAATTTGGGGGTTGGTGGCAGGATTGGCACTGCAACCACCAGAGAAAAAAAAACCACTTCACACTGTTCCATTCTATTCAAACTAGCGTAGTGCTCAAGTATCACCCGCCACATGCCTGCACTCAGGTTCTCATCCCTGAGGTGGTTTGTTGTGTGGTGAGTGTAACAACATGCTGTAATCAGCACACGCTCCTTTCTTTTAAACAGACTATTTAAATTCTCTGTACCGACATTTGCCATTATACAACATTCTGGCAATGTAAACATAGAGTAGTGCTAGCTTTGAGAGTGCAAGTTATTAAATGTTTAGCAATTTAAACATGCACCTATTGTCTTACCACCCCCATTAGAAAAATGTGACTCACCAAAAGAAGGAAGATATGGATTCACAATAATGGACACTTTTCACAGATGTGTCATAGCAAAAGGTAAACAGGTGGCTAAAAAAAAGCTAATTAGTACATCAAAATGAAACCAACCTTCTAATAATTTTAGCTGCAGCTGCATTTATGCTGTGATAGATTTCTTCAGTCAGACTTCACTCATTCAGAATCAAATAGTGCACTGTAAAAAAAATCCATCAAAAAACAGAAAATGTACTGGCAGAAAATTACCAGCACATTTTTCATTAACGGACTCTTCCTTCAAGTCTCAAGGAAAATACTGTAAATGAAGTTTTCCACAGTTTGTTGTTCCAAGGAATATTTCTTAACTAATAGTTTATTTTCATTTTTCCTTCTGCCAATGCAGAATTGTTTGTTTAATAAACGGTGTTGTTCACAAAACTACAAAAGTAATTTGAGAAGACAGTAATTCATTACTTTTCATGGCTCAAGGGCCCATAAACATGCAGTTATCCAGCTGAAGCTGGATTTGACCCAGCAATCTGTGGATTACAAGACCAAATACTTAGACTACTGAGCCACACACTTACACTGACTCTAAGTGGTAACTTTTCAAGTGGAATGAATTGCAACATAATTTAGCAGGACTGAAAGAAGGTGAGAGCTCCCCTAGTGGCTATGGGAGTGCATTTCCATAGAGCAGATATTATGTGTGGCAGCCTCATTGCTTTTAGATCACAAGTTGGGATAGAAGAACAAATCAAATCAATTTGCTCATTTAATATTTAATTTTTATATTAGGCTTGATTTTTGGAAGCCCATATTTTGAAACCCACCGCAACTGAAAATGGAATGCTACAGATATTAGTCTCTCCCATTGTATTATTAAATATGTAGTAGCCTGAAGCAATAGCTCTTAGGCTGGGGCTCTGTATCAGCAATAATAATGTTGCTGGTTTAAATCCAGTGAATGCCAGGAGTAATCCTGCTCTATTTGGTTCTTGAGCAATTTCTTTATCTTGGATGTGATGTTAATCATCATCCAGCCTAGTAGGGAAGTTCAACATGCAGAGAATAACATGGGACAGCAGCAGAATTAGCACTCCAGCCACTAGAAATAAACCCACACTACTCCATAGGAATGAGATGGTTTGTGATGGGGATAGTGGAGAAATAGTGAGGTGTGTTTTTTTTTTTTTTTTTAAATACTCATCTTTATAATTGCCACCCAACAAGTCCTCTCCAAAGATCCACTACTGTGGCAGCAGCCCCAATGTGCTGTCTCCGGGATATTTATACTGTTGCCCTATTCAACACCGTCACGGTTAAAAGTTAAAACAAAGGCAGTACCCTGTCATGCTATGCAAATATACATCAGGACTATTGGTCTTCAGGAGAGTGGGCAGGTCCAGGAACTGCAGAGTGTAACAAACTTTATCCTCCTGAGACCCCACCCATTCATTTATGTCCATTGTAGTGGACATTTTGATTTTGCATCTATCTTTTCATTGATGTAAGGAAACATATTTATTCCTGTTGTACACTAAAGAGGACTTGCTGTGAAATTAAAAATAAAAATAAATTTGAAAAAAATTGTAAGATGTCATTTCCTCCAAAGACAAATAACCTAAAATTGAAGGACACTTTTTTCCTTGGGTCTCAGGAGGTTATAATCTGTGTCTTGTAATCCACAGGTTGCTGGTTCAATTCAAGTATTGTCCAAGCCATACTTCAGAGTTTGTAGTAACACAGTCTCTTCCAATACTGCTTAAATACAGACAGAGGGTTTGTAAGTTCTCCAGGTGTTACAACACGTCAAGGCTTAATTTACTTTTATTGCTACAGAACAGGCGTAAGTTTCTAAGTCCCCTGAAAAAAAAGGCATTTTTGTAATACTTTGATATTTACATTGTTTTCCTCTGTTCTTGCTAATCTAAACTTAAAAAAAGAAAGAAACAAACAAAATCTCTGACGGTTTACTGCTTACCTCACCATTTCAGATCATTCACTGGTTTTAAACTGATTTATATCTAGACAAAAACTGGAAAAAACTGAGGTGTTAAACTTTTTACCGGTAGTTTGTGTGTGTGTGTGTGTGTATGTGTGTGCGAGCGGGTTTACCTATCCTTATGGGGACACAATGTCCCCATAACGTGATAAATACCCGTTTTTTTTCCCTTATGGGGACCGGTTTCCTAGTCCCCATAAGGGAAAACTCTATTTTATAAAAATCAGTGACTGCTATGAAAAAACTAAAAATGCAAAAACTCTTGTATTTTGTTTGGTTACTTATGGTTATGGTTAGGGCAGGGTGGGGATTAAGGTTGTCATAGTTAGCATTAGCATTTTTCCCATTGAAATGAATGAGCGGTCCCCATAAGGATATGTTTACCCTACATGTGCGTGTCTGTGTGCGTGTGTGTGCGTGCATGTGTGTGTATGTGTGTGCGTGTGTGTGCGTGCATGTGTGTGTACAGTATGTGTTTGCTCTAACTGGGCGCCATGTGTCTGCGTGTGCTCTAACTGGATGAGGTGTGTGTCTGAAGGAACAGAAAAGTGTGTGTATGTGTGTCTGTGAAGGAACATAAATGTCTGAGTTTCTGTCTTCCTCAATGGAAAGAGGTATGTGTCACTGTAAGGGGACAGAACTGAGGTCGACAGTCACCTCAGTGCCGCTGTAGGCTGCATGTGCCAAGTTTCACTGTCTCAATTCACACCTTGTTTTTTGTTATAAGTAAAAAGTGTTCTGTTTCGTTTTAAACAATTTAATCACAATTTAATTCATTTGACATTAATTTACACAGTGAGGAGTGTAGTTCATTTTTTAATGATCCTTTCCCTGTTAATAGGGGTGGTAGAGACAGTGGCCATTTCCTAATTAGCTTGTTGCTTTTCAGGAATGGCAGTTTGCTGGTTTAAATCTAACATTTAATCTAACATGTGTTACTAATGTGATAATTTTTTGTATGTTTCCAACTCTACAAATGTTTTTTTTTATTTTATTTTGTCAGTTATGCCTCCTGTTAAATGGTTATTATATATGTTGATTTAGTCCAACCTCTCCTGGAGCCGACACCTTATCGTGGTGGAGAGGTTTGTGTGTTCCAATGATCCCAGGAGCTAAGTTGCCCGGGGCTTTAAGCCCCTGGTAGGGTCACCCAAGGCAAACAGGTCCTGGGTGAGGAACCAGACGAAGTGCGGCTCACAAGACCCTTTATGATGAATACAAATATAGATTCACGTTTTCCCTTGCCCGGGGCCCCCTCCTGGAGCCAGGCCTGGGGGTGGGGCTCGATGGCGAGCACCTGGTGGCCAGGCCTACACCCATGGGGCCTGGCCGGGCACAGCCCGAACAAGGCACGTGGGTCCCCCCTCCAATGGGCTCACCACCTGTAGGAGGGGCCATAGGGGTCGGGTGCAGTGTGAGTTGGGCGGTGGCCGAAGGCGGGGACCTTGGCGGTCCGATCCTCGGCTGCAGAAGCTAGCTCTAGGGACATGGAATGTCACCTCTCTGGTGGGGAAGGAGCCTGAGTTGGTGCGTGAGGCTGTAAGGTTCCGACTAGATATAGTCGGGCTCGCCTCGACACACGGCTTGGGCTCTGGAACCAGTCTCCTCGAAGGGGGTTGGACCCTTTTCCACTCTGGAGTTGCTCACGGGGAGAGGCGCCGAGCTGGGGTGGGCATACTTATTGCTCCCTGGCTGGGCGCCTGTACATTGGGGTTTACCGCAGTAGACGAGAGGGTAGCCTCCCTTCGCCTTCGAGTGGGGGGACGGGTCCTGACTGTTGTTTGTGCTTATGCACCAAACGGCAGTTCAGAAAACCCACCCTTTTTGGAGTCCTTGGAAGGGGTGTTGGAGAGCGCTCCCCCCGGAGACTCTCTTGTTTTGCTGGGGGACTTCAATGCCCACGTGGGCAATGACAGTGAGACCTGGAGTGGCATGATTGGGAGGAACGGCCCCCCCGATCTGAACCCGAGTGGTGTTCTGTTGTTGGACTTCTGTGCTCGTCACGGATTGTCCATGATGAACACCATGTTCAGGTATAAGGGTGTCCATATGTGCACTTGGCACCTGGACACCCTACGCCGCAGTTCGATGATCGACTTTGTAGTTGTGTCATCGGACTTGCGGCCGCATGTCTTGGACACTCGGGTGAAGAGAGGGGCGGAGCTGTCAACTGATCACTACCTGGTGGTGGGTTGGCTCCGCTGGTGGGGGAGGAAGCCGGCCAGGCCTGGCAGGCCCAAGCGTATAGTGAGGGTCTGTTGGGAACATCTGGCGGAATCCCCTGTCAGGGGGAGTTTCAACTCCTACCTCCGGCAGAACTTCTACCATGTCCCGGGGGAGGCGGGGGGCATCGAGTCCGAATGGGCTATGTTCCGCGCCTCCATTGTGGAGGCGGCTGACCGGAGCTGTGGCCGTAAGGTGGTCGGTGCTTGTCGCGGCGGCAATCCCCGAACCCGCTGGTGGACACCGGTGGTGAGGGATGCCATCAAGCTGAAGAAGGAGTCCTATTGGGCCTTTTTGGCCTGTGGGACTCCGGAAGCAGCTGATGAGTACCGGCAGGCTAAGCTGAGGCAAAAACTCGGGTATGGGAGGAGTTTGGCGAGGCCATGGAGAATGACTTCCGGACAGCTTCGAGGAGATTCTGGTCCACCATCCGGCGTCTCAGGGCGGGAAAACGGTGCAGCATCAACACTGTTTATGGTGGGGATGGTGCGCTGCTGACCTCAGCTCGGGACGTTGTGGGTCGGTGGAAGGAATACTTCGAAGATCTCCTCAATCCCAACGACACGCCTTCCAATGAGGAAGCAGAGTCTGGGGACTTGGGGGCGGACTTACCTATCTCTGGGGCAGAGGTTGCTGAGGTGGTTAAAAAGCAGAATGAGATCCGCCCGGAGTTCCTCAAGGCTCTGGATGTTGCGGGGCTGTCTTGGTTGACACGCATCTGCGGCATTGCGTGGACATCGGGGGCGGTGCCTCTGGATTGGCAGACCGGGGTGGTGGTCCCCATCTTTAAGAAGGGAGATCGGAGGGTGTGTTCCAACTATAGGGGGATCACACTCCTCAACCTCCCTGGTAAGGTCTATTCGGGGGTGCTGGAGAGGAGGGTCCGTCGGATAGTCGAACCTCGGATTCAGGAGGAGCAGTGTGGTTTTCGTCCTAGCCGTGGAACAGTGGACCAGCTCTATACTCTCGGCAGGGTCCTGGAGGGTGTGTGGGAGTTTGCCCAACCAGTCTACATGTGCTTTGTGGACTTGGAGAAGGCATTCGACCGTGTCCCTCGGGGAGTCCTGTGGGGAGTGCTCCAGGAGTACGGGGTGCTGGACTGCCTTATTAGGGCTGTTTGGTCCCTGTACTGTACGACTGGTGTCAGAGCTTGGTCCGCATTGCCGGCAATAAGTCGGACTCGTTCCCGGTGAGGGTTGGACTCCGCCAGGGCTGCCCTTTATCACCGATTCTGTTCATAGTTTTTATGGACAGAATTTCTAGGCGCAGCCAGGGCGTTGAGGGTGTCCGGTTTGGTGACCTCAGGATTAGGTCTCTGCTTTTTGCAGATGATGTGGTTCTGTTGGCCTCATCAGACCGTGACCTTCGGCTCTCACTGGAAGAGTTCGCAGCCGAGTGTGAAGCGGCTGGAATGAAAATCAGCACCTCCAAATCCGAGACCATGGTCCTCTGCTGGAAAAGGGTGGAGTGCTCTCTCCAGGTCGGGGAGGAGGTCCTTCCCCAAGTGGAGGAGTTTAAGTATCTCGGGGTCTTGTTCACGAGTGAGGGAAGGATGGAGTGGAAGATCGACAGGCGGATCGGTGTGGCGTCAGCAGTGATGCGGGCGCTGCATCGGTCTGTCGTGGTGAAGAAGGAGCTGAGCCAAAAGGCAAAGCTCTCGATTTACCAGTCGATCTACGTTCCTACCCTCACCTATGGTCACGAGCTGAGGGTAGTGACCGAAAGAACGAGATCGCAAGTACAAGGTGGCCGAAATGAGTTTTCTCCGCAGGGTGGCTGGGCTCTCCCTTAGAGATAGGGTGAGGAGCTCGGTCATTCGGGAGAGACTCAGAGTAGAGCCGCTGCTCCTCCGCATTGAGAGGAGCCAGATGAGGTGGCTCGGGCATCTGCTTAGGATGCCTCCTGGACGCCTCCTTGGTGAGGTGTTCCGGGCATGTCCCACTGGGAGGAGGCCCCGGGGAAGACCCAGGACACGCTGGAGGGACTATGTCTCTCGGCTGGCCTGGGAACGCCTCGGGATCCCCCCAGAGGAGCTGGAGGAAGTGGCCGGGGAGAGGGAAGTCTGGGTTTCCCTGCTGAGACTGCTGCCCCCGCGACCCGACCTCTGATAAGCGGAAGTAAATGGATGGATGGATGGATTTAGTCCAATTATGTTATGCTAGTTATATTCAGTTGTAAGTAGTAAAGTGATTTTAATATAATTTACGAGAGAATGTGGTTTAATTGTTACTCAGTTATGCTTTGGGCACCGCTGAACTGACATTAATAGGACAGAATAGAAAGATAGAAAGCCTTTTTTTCAATATACAGGTAGGAAATACAATATATAGACATAAATATATAAAATATACATATACAGAGGAAGGGAAAAAGCCCCCTCCCCCCCACTCATCAAGCTCACATTTTGTTACATTTTAATCAGAGAGAAAAACTGTTACTTTGCTTGTTTGTTCAGCTCACCCATCCTTGTCATTTATTTTTGTCAGACGTACATTTGAGAGTAAAATGAATAATACAGGGTAAAAAGCAGAGATTTACCATGGAGAACCAGTAACATGTCACATGTGATACAGTAAAAATGATTCCTCAAGCACGCAATAAGCTATCCCAGCATGCACAGCGACACTGAGGAGTTAAAATGAACCCCAAACCCTGGAAAGAGGGGTTCAGTGAATGAGGAGGTGACCGTGCGCAGGAGGGTCAGTCCATCAGAGGAGACTCTGTAGAAGGACAGAGCACCAGCCCCCCAGTCCAGATACACTCCTACTCTGCGGGAGCCTGATGCCCAAATGGGTATGTCAGTCCGTTTATTATTGTGCTGGACAGAGTAACTGCGAGGATCACAGCGCAGAATCCAGGACTTGTCATTGCGTCCCAACCGAGAGTCGACACTTAATCCTTTCCTCCTGATTCCTTTATAAGTCATTCCTATCCAGGCTCCATCTCCACTCCACTCCCAGTAACAGCGACCAGTCAGACTCTCTCTGCACAGAACTTGTTCCCACCAGTCAAATCTCCCTGGATGATCAGGATATGGCTGCCGCTCTGCTCCCCGTGTCGCCTTCCTGTTCCCTTCTGACATAGAGAGTTCTCTGTGTGCTGTGTTGGGATCCAGTGTCAGCTGGCGGGAGTCTGTAGGCAGGAGAAATACCCATTAATACCGTCTGGAAGAGCAGCATTTTAGCGTGTACTAAATTTTTCTGTACAATTTAGCCAAATGTGGCCAAATGTTTTGAAAATAAAACAAATATTGATTTTCACAAAGTCTGCTGCCTCAGTTTTTATGATGGCAATTTGCATATACTCCAGAATGTTATGAAGAATGATCAGATGAATTGCAAATAATTGCAAAGTCCCTCTTGTAATTATACTTCAGTATACCATAGAAAATATTTGATAAAAAATTTCTACAAACATTGAAGAAGCAGAACTTTGTGAAAACCAATATGTCATTCTCAAAACCTTTGGCCAGGGCTGTATGTGAAATTGCTCAGGAAACGTGGGCCGCTGGTGGGAAGAGCTGGCAAAGTGCAGCACGCGCTAAACTAACAGGCTTATATACACTCACCTAAAGGATTATTAGGAACACCATACTAATACGGTGTTTGACCCCCTTTCGCCTTCAGAACTGCCTTAATTCTACGTGGCATTGATTCAACAAGGTGCTGAAAGCATTCTTTAGAAATGTTGGCCCATATTGATAGGATAGCATCTTGCAGTTGATGGAGATTTGTGGGATGCACATCCAGGGCACGAAGCTCCCGTTCCACCACATTCCAAAGATGCTCTATTGGGTTGAGATCTGGTGACTGTGGGGGCCATTTTAGTACAGTGAACTCATTGTCATGTTCAAGAAACCAATTTGAAATTATTCGAGCTTTGTGACATGGTGCATTACCCTGCTGGAAGTAGCCATCAGAGGATGGGTACATGGTGGTCATAAAGGGATGGACATGGTCAGAAACAATGCTCAGGTAGGCCGTGGCATTTAAACGATTCCCAATTGGCACTAAGGGGCCTAAAGTGTGCCAAGAAAACATCCCCCAAACCATTACACCACCACCACCAGCCTGCACAGTGGTAACAAGGCATGATGGATCCATGTTCTCATTCTGTTTACGCCAAATTCTGACTCTACCATTTGAATGTCTCTTCAGAAATCAAGACTCATCAGACCAGGCAACATTTTTCCAGTCTTCAACTGTCCAATTTTGGTGAGCTCGTGCAAATTGTAGCCTCTTTTTCCTATTTGTAGTGGAGATGAGTGGTACCCGGTGGGGTCTTCTGCTGTTGTAGCCCATCCGCCTCAAGGTTGTGCGTGTTGTGGCTTCACCTCGACAACTCCCTGATCCGTCCTTCGGTTTCTGCTCGCAACCTTGGGGTTACCATGGACAATCGTCTGTCCTTTTCCTCTCATATCGCCAACGTTTCCCGCTCTTGTCGGTTTCTTCTGTTTAATATAAGAAGGATACGTCCATTTCTTTCCACACAGGCTACCCAGATACTCGTTCAGTCCCTCGTCATCTCCCGCCTTGACTACTGCAACTCGCTCCTAGCGGGTTTACCACTGAGCGTCATTCGTCCCCTCCAACTGATTCAGAGTGCAGCTGCTCGACTTGTTTTCAACCTTCCCAAGTTCTCCCACACCACTCCTTTGCTGCGCTCCCTACACTGGCTTATTGTGGCTGCCCGCATCAGATTCAAAACACTGATGCTCGCATACAAAGCCAAAAATGATCTGGCTCCATCCTACCTAAAAGACCTCATCACACCCCGCACTGCACCACGATCTCTCCGATCTTCCAGCACTGCTCGACTGGTCCCACCACCCCTCAAGGCACAAGGAAGACACACCTCCCGGCTCTTCTCTGTTCTGGCACCAAGTTGGTGGAATGAACTCCCCCTAGATGTCCGAACAGCTGAGTCACTGAATGTCTTCAAAAGACGACTTAAAACACACCTTTTCCAGAAATACCTGAATTAGCACTTCTGGCATTTTACTTTCTGGCATTCCTTAAAAAAAAAAAAAAAAAAAAGCACTTTTCCAACAGAGTATTAGATTATTAGATCGATGGTATTCATAGCCTTGGTTTTATTGAGCTAGTATCGGGAAAAATTCATTGTGGAGTCTTAAAGCACTTATGTAAGTCGCTCTGGCTAAGGGCGTCTGCCAAATGATGTAAATGTCAATGTGTGTATATATACACATATATAATTTTGAGAGCTATGCAATATATGTATGTATATGCTTCTAGCATCATTGTATTTAAAGTTTTAAAAATTATATAATTACACATGCATTATGTTTATTTAGTTTAAATTCTTTCTGTGTATTATTTGTTTTTAAACTACTTACCTTTTGTAAATGACCTGATTTGAGTGTTCTTTTTATTTCTTAAATCCATCATTTTTTATTTATTGCAGTGTTCTACAGAACATTTGTGATCAACTTCTGGCAAAATAAATATTTAAACTACAATTAATTAAAGACACATTATATATGCTTTTAGCAACAGACGATCGTCGATTAACAGCAATATATTTAACAGGATTTCTTTGCCATATCACTACGAACATTTACATCTAGAACATACTGAAAAACATTGGCTTCTTATAAAACAATACAAACATATAGATTCAAACCTCCCTGCAAGGCCCGTCCCACAATTATCACGCAGTACAATGGGTTTCACTTCAGTCCTGGAGAAAGTTTAATGTCCCTTTCTTTTCGTCCTCCTGATCTGGGTCCAGAACAACAAATTTAGCTCATACGGCGTTTGGTGGGGGAGGCACCTTTCAGTCATCATACACCTAAACAATGGAATACACCGCCAGCAGCAATTAGAGAATCTGAATCACTTCCTTGCTTTAAAAAAAAGCTATTAAAGACATGCTTTTGCACAAGCTTTTTAGATGTATTTTATTGCTTTAATTTCTTTTAGCTATCCTGCATTTTTAGTTTTTAATTTTCTTACTGTATTTAAATATATTTTTATACCTTTTTTGTTCTTGTACTTCTACATGAATTTTATTTTATTCTAATCTGTTTTGTCGTTTTTGCTCTTCATTTCACAATTTTATTGCTTCTTCGATCTCATATCACTGTTTCACCCTTTATGTTATCATTTGACATTCCCTTTTTGAAATATCTGATAACCATATCTCTAGTTGGTTAATCTGTATAGCCCTGTATCCCCTCCGCTAATTGCCTTAAAAGTGTCTGCCAGAGAAATAAATGTAAAACAGAATAACTTTACTGATCCCATGGGGAAACTGTCTTTCACCTACCCCTTCTTGCTCTCCATGACCAGCAAACAGGTTGAGATCAAGCTTGGGGGGTCACAGTGCAATACCCCTGGAGCTGGGGGTTAAGGGCCTTGTGTAGGGACCCAACAGTGGCTTCAGGCCTGGGATTCAAACCGGTACCCATCCAACCACGAGCACAGATTCCTAACCCGCCAAGCCACTCAACGATCCCCGACATTAAACATTAATCAAATATTGGACTTAAGTGTGATACCATTCCTCCTCCGATTCTTAGATTATACACACTGAGTGGTCACTTTACGTAGGATCTACATAAATCATGACCTTAATCGAAATGCAAATAACGTATCACAGATAAGATTTGTGACTTCCAGAGAACTCCAGGTTATGTCATCTGTGGAACATGACCCTGTCATTTAAGATTGGCGGTTCCCTCCCAACATAAAGCTGGGTGGGAGCATCAGGGAGGCACATGCAAGGCAGAAGCTACATGAACTCAATAACAGAACCTTCTATGGTGCCCTGAGCCTGCTCACCTCATAGTAACAAACACTGGTGCCCAGCTCCCCTGTGTCACACTGTCCTGTTTGTTGCTCTTTAAGCTGTGAACCCCACCCTTTGTCATTTGTGTTTGTTGCACTGCGGTCCTGCGGAACACCATTTTGTACTGCTGCATAACTGCGTGGTGTGTGGCTCAGCCTATTAGGCTTGTGATCAGAAGGTTGCTGTTTTGGATCCCATACTCGGCAGAATGGCCACGAGCAAAAGGCCCTTAGCTCCCCGAAATGGTCCAGAGGGTTCATTTTGACCTGTATGGTGGGCTGAGTGGTCAAGGTCAGGTGTGTTGACAGTGAGGCTCAGTGAGAGGGGCCAGCAGGCTGGGGCGGGGCGTCCACCTTCTTCTGGAAATCCTCCCAGTACTGTACATCCTCATCCGCCAGGGGAACGGCTCCGGAGATGAGGTCGTCAAAGGTCAGCAGGGTGAACTGCTGGGGCGGGGAGATCTTGGAGGTCCAGTCATCCTCCTGTAAAGGTCATCACACTCATATCTCACTGTCATTTCTGGGTTGCATTAAGGCCCAGCAGAAGCAGTCCCTCAGGGATTAGAACCACACACACACACACACACACACACACACACACACACACACACACACACACACACACACACACACACACACACACACACACACACACACAACACCAGGTTCTGCTCAGCAGTGCCATGAGCACATACAGTAGCAGAGGGCTACATCAGAGTTAGGATGCTGGCGGCCCCGGCCCCGACCCGAGCTCACATGAGCTACACTTCCGGCAGATTGCTCCATCTTCCCGAGTCCAACAGCCACATGGTGGTCCTGGTCCAGCAGACTCTCCTGTGGGGGACACCAGGGAAGCCCTGACCGTCCTTATGGGCTACAGTGGAACACAACTATTTACCTCTGTTTGAAAAAAACATACTACTACTTACTACTATGTATTGTAGGTATTAATGCAAGAATGGCTTACACTGTAATCTCCATCAAGGGTCACCCCTCAGCTCCCCTTACCTCAAACACCCAATCAGGATCTTCCTCCTCGGAATCCAGGCACATCCTGGTATGTCGGTACACCTGGCCCTCCTGCATGCGCACGGGCGAGATGTGGAACTCCACCCTCTGCAGGTTGAACCCCACACCAACTCCAACAGCCTTAATAAAGCTCTCTTTCAGGGCCTAGACACAAGGCGTGAGCAGAGACCAGCTCATGTTACTGGTTAATCATCTCCCTGTTTCCAGCCAGTGTGATTAGGTGCTGGTAGGGTTGTGTTGTGTCACCCTGCTTACTTGGATGAACAGGAGTTAAGATGTAATCATGAAGCAGAGTAAGGGAACACAGGCTGCTCCACCTGTGCTGTTCTACAAAGTGGGTCCGTAGATCTTATGTCCCTGCAGCGGTCAGACTGCACAAGAGCAACCAGCACTGCACTGAGACACTCACACATACACCTGGAATATAGAGGTAGCCTCAGCCTCCCACATCATTGCACTATAAATATTATTAAGGGTCCAAAGTACGTAGTGCTGTGGAACCTTATTGTTTTTCTTAGAATTTATTATTTTTCTTCCCTAAAACTGAATGGGAAGCCTAAACCGTAAGACCTAGGCCGACCAAATTCGGCAGGAAGATGTCAATTCCCACGCACTACTCAGACTGTCCATCCCATGTCTGTCAGATAGATGGGGGTGCCGTAGCGCCCCCCCCCCCCCCCCCAACACGTTTCAGTCGATATCTCCTGTCCTGTTAGTCCTACAATTGAAAACCTTTTTTCTGCTGATATAGACAGCCATGCCCTTCCAACTTCCCATTTGGACTATGAAGCTCCGCCCACTTAGATTTTTTGCTAATTTGCAAAACTTACTTCTGCCTTGAAGTCCTACCCTGTCTGACCAAATCAGACCAATGAGGTGTCAAACCAATCAGTCCTCTGAGCTGATTAAGAGATATTGAAAAAAGCCTGACATTTGTCTATCGTACGACCACTAGCTACACCCAAATCCCGCCCAAATTTGGCCTTTTGTAGTCTGACTGCTATAACAGCCTACCTTAACCAAATTTGAAATCCTACCTCCCTACACCATTATGAGGACACCATACAAAGCGGGCCGCATTTTGTCAATAGGGGGTGCTATACATACCTACTTGCAATATCTCCTGATCTGCTTAGTCAATCCAAGTGAAATCTGGCATATGTCTACTATGGCCAGTCCAGAGGTCATACCCCTACTATGGCAGTCAGAAGTCATAACATGATGGCCATAACTAGCCATTGAAAATCAAGCATCCATTTGACAGGCCTAGCAATCACCAATCTGAACTAAATCTGGATGATCCATGCGTCTACAGACCCTGACCTCACCCTGGTAAAGGCACCCCAGTCTGCCAGATGGGGACGCTATAGCGACAAGTTTTGCATTTCTGCCTATTTATCCTGAATTAAGGATAAAATTGAGATTTGTGACAGAGCCAATCCAGTGTTTTATGCCAAATTCCCGCAGGCACACCTTGACCATACAGATGCCACGCCCATTTCGATCACACAGTTATATCTCGGGTATACTTCAGCCAATCATCATCAAATTTGGCCCACTAACGTAGGACTGCACCCCAGACAGACCCTCCAAATTTCCTGTAGATCGGTCAAATGGGGGCGTTATGGCCATTGTCCATATATGTCTAAGACCCACCTTGGCTAATTCAGCTGAAATGTCCTTTCTTAGAGCTGGGCGATATGGCAAAAAAAAAAAAAATCACAATATTTTTTCCTGTATTGACCGATATCGATAATTATCAATATTATAGTTTCACAATGCTGTTCCATGTAATAATGTAATAATCAAAATAATAATAAAAATAACCCTATTCTAGAATGAATAATGAATACATGGAAATAAACAATATTAGTAAACATACTTATTTTCCAACAAATTTTACTGTTTACATACAAAATTCCCTTAAAATTATAAAAGGTTATTGATTTTCAAGTATTCAAAGAAACAAATGAACAAAACCATAGAATAATGTAACAATGTGCAAAACTGTATAATATTGCAAATATATTAAAGGGCAAACATAAAATGAAGCAGGACAGAACTGACTGCAACAAGTATCTTCCTCTATTCTTGGTCTCTTAAAAACTTTTTAAAATTCTGAGGTAGAAAAGTATCTAACAAACAAAAAACGCTTATTCAAAAAAATGCCAAATCATGGTTAGATTCTTTTGTCTGGCGCTGCAAAACATCACCACACGTTACCATGTCACATGGTACAAAATCCTCACGAGAGCAAGACAACTTGAACCGCATCCGTGACGACACAACTTTGCCCTTATTGGCTGAAGATTTAAGTCACACGAATGATGTTTGTATCCCAGGAAGTTCCAATGCGTAATCTGCTATTTCTCCCGAAAAATACATAAAGCAGTGAGAACTGACAAGGGCCAAACACAAACATTCTGACAATGAATGACAAAGTCAATGCTTTTATGAAAAAGCTGGAAAGATGGGCTGAGCGGATTGAACAAGGAAATGTGGAGATGTTTCCTGAGCTTGAGGAGCATCTGGAGGAAAATGGACTGAGCCTCAGAAGCCTGAAGGAACTCATCACTGGTCATCTCTGCAGCCTTTTGGAACAATTCAAAAAGTATTTCCCAAAAGAGACGCAACCAGAACTGTACGTATGACTGGATACGGCAACCATTTTCTGAATCTATTACTCATCTCCCCACAAATCTGGAAGATGCTTTGCTGGAGCTGTCCAGTGATCGAACATTAAAAACATTATTTTCCAATTCCACACTGCCTGAATTTTGGATTGCGGTAGCAGACGAATACACATAGTTGTCCAGTGCAGCAATGGATGTACTGCTTCAATTTGGATCTACATATTTGTGTGAGCAGTCTTTTTCCGCTGTTACATATATAAAAAATAAATACCGATCACGTCTTGATGTCGAAGATGATCTGCGGGTAGCTGTATCCACCATCAGCCCACGAATGAAGCCTTTGTGCTGCCAAAAACAAGAACACCCTTCCCATTGAAAGGTAAGCCAAAATTATTTTGATGTATAGTAAATGTAGTAAAAATACTGTGAACAGCTTGTTATGTTTATTGCTTGTTTTTGATAGTGGGGGTCACACGATCTTGTCGATCTTCGATTAGGGGTCTTGAAAGTTTGAGAACCACTGCTTTAAGGGACGATGGGCAAAATTACAGCGTCGTCGGTGATTGGCTGCTGTACTGGCGTTCAGTAAATCTCTGCTCGATAGGCCATCGAGTTGTCTGTCTCAGCGTATTCTCTAAAATGGAGCAAACTTGGTTGATCGAGTTTTATAGTCTGTGTGTATCATCGTGATTGTCCTTATTTTTTCTCGATAAAAAAAAAATCGAGATCGTTTTATCACCCCGCACTATTATTTCTCATAAAACCTTCAAAGAATTGTTACCTTTCCCTTCATCTGACTCCAGGATTTTAATTGCCTGTCATTTTCCTGGCATTTCACTCACAGAAATTTATCAGACTTCAATGATACTTCAGCTTGTGTGGACTAGAACAATTTCAATGTTTGAATAAATTGGCCAGCAGGTAGAATCAGTGCTCCATTCATAAATGCCATTCAATACTTTCAGGCCTTGTCATGCCTAAATGAACAGCCTAGAAAAAAACAAAGCATAATATTACTACTGTTACATACAGCAGTTCCCCAACTCAGGACTGATGTTAAGAATATGCAACACAGCCTATGTTCACACAGCCAGTACAAACAAACTTTAACTTCCAAGATCTAGACTTACCACATCAGGTAGGAAGGTGCCTGTTTCTACCAACTATTCAGACCATCTCACCCAAACCAGACATTCAGTCAGGCTCAGGCACTCCACCAGAGTGTTCTACATTCAGTCCTACATCTACTGTCCTGTTAGACCTACACTCAAACTCCATCCTTTTATGGAACTATGTAGTTCTGACTTTCTACTACCCTAGCTGCCGGTGACAGTCCTCCAGTTCTCCGATGTTAACTCCTATCTGTGTCGTTACATGTGCAATTATTTTTTCACTGCATACTTGCAATATCTGCAATTTGTGTGCACTGATTTTTCACACTTATTACCTATTGTATAGCATCTTCAGATTTGCCTTCTATTGATATTCATCTTTAATTTTAAGCTGTAGTAACAAGTAAATTTCCCCCTGGTGTGGGATCAATAAAGCCTTCTTATAATTTCTTATAATTACTGCAATTATATCAATGATGTCCATCGTCCATCTAAATTTGTTAATACTTGTAAGCAATCCATTTCCAGCCTTAGCACCTCTAGCGCTGTGATTCATGCCCAGTACACCATAAGCCCCAACAGTGAGCCTTCCTTTAAGCTTCGGAATCTCTCCTCTCACATGGCAACATCGGCAACTGGACGTCCAAAAGGCTTTTTTTCCGCCTGCTTCACACAGAGTGCTTTCTGAACTGAGGGGGCCATCATCCAGCCCCACAGGGTATCATTCTCGGTCCCAGTGTGAACACCTGTAAGGGTTTCATGAGGTTTACCATTGACATCTCTGCATCTCTGCCGCCTCTGCTTAGTCCCGTTTGCCATCAGTGACCCCGACAAGAGCAGGAGCCTCGACACCCAATTACCTATTATATGCGGTAGAATTTTGTGGCAAGTGTACGGCAATGTGTGGTGGTCAGAGGTCACCATGGTTACCCAGTGTCTGTAGAACATATCCAGTTGGGTCCACTCTGACCCCGCCCCCTGGATGACCGCCCATTCATGGTCAGTAAACTGTCTCCTCATGATGTGGAAGAAGTGTGGCACAGAACCACTACCTGGAACACAAAAGAACAAAAATATAGCTATTACTACCTAATACTAATTCTTGACTTCCCTTCATGTATCACACACTTGATCTAATTAGTGGTTTACTCCAGTTCTAGAGTGTCAGAATGAACAGCAATCTTTGCATCAACAGTTTAAGTGCAACACTGCCACCTAGTGGCTATGCAGGCCAAAAAAAATAATCCATCTTCCGACCACTTATCTAAGCATAGGATTGCAGAAAGCACAAGGCAGGTAGTCACCAAGTACAAGCTGCCAGTCCATCCCAGGGCAGACGCACATGCACACACTATGGGTAATTTAGCAGCATCAATTTAAGATAAGACGAACTTCATTAATCCCACAAAGGGAAATTTCTGTGTTACAGCAGCAGTTACAGACAGGATCAGACAATACACACAACATGAACAAAGTACATAAATATATATTTATTGTTTTTGCTGGTTTTCCACAAGCAGGTGGGATTTGAATCCCAGTCCCAGGAGATGAAATGCACCAGTGTCTCTCACACAGTCACCATCAACCCAAAAACTCATTCCTGTGAATGTTGAAAGCATTCATTCAGCATCCTCAACCTGCCAGAGGAACAGGAATAGTGTCGCTAGTGATTAACTGACAATCGATTATTTGCCATTAAGGATTTAGTCAATCAAGAGTTCCAAATTAAATTAATAAATTTAAAGTGTCACGCATTTCCCTATCAGTGAGTAGGCCTATACTCTAATGTCTAAGGCTGATTTAAAGCTGTCTGTAGGCTCTACATTGCCAAATGGTGCCTGTACCTGCGCAAAAGCCATCGGTGTTAAATTGCTTTAAAAGGTATTTTTTCCCAATAAAGTCCTTGTAGAGGCCTATAATTTAATAACTACCAATAATGCAATAAGCCAATAACCTAATTTCTCCATTCTCAACATAATAAAAAATGATAAAGTAATAACTGGCCAATAATGTAACAACTTATTACATTATTGTCAGCTATGACATTATTGGCTTCTACAGTTCCTTTGCTGAAGAACGCATTCAACCGCAATATTGTGTGTGTGTGTGTGGATGGGGGGGGGGGGGGGGGGTGCCGTGGGGGTCAGTAAATAATCAAGTAACTTCAGTAATATTAGCAATTGTCGATTAAGAAAAACCCTTTAAATTTGCAACCCTAAAGAGGACATTACTAAAACGCGCTCTTGGACACCGCACAGAAGGCCGAACAAACAAACATGCTATCAGTGGATGACACTGAACTCCATGCATGCTTTAACCTGCCACAGAAGAGAGGGACTCCTGAGCCATGCGCTGCAGAAGGCGGCTTTCAGAGATCGTCTACCTGGCCGGCTGGTCTTCATGACGTCCACGCCCACCTGCAGCCCACGCTCTGCAGCCAGGACGGCGAAGTCCCCCTGGTGTGAGATGTTAAAGCTGTAGCTGCGGGTGGCGCTGGGAGGGGCAGGGCGCGCCAGGAAGGGCTTCCCTTTGGGCGTCCTCTCAAGGCAAACCTCATTCCAGGGCACAGCCATCTTCTCAGAGATTAGCTTTCTCATCAGCAGCCGGCCTGCCTGTGAGGACACACACGGTATTCACTGCCCAAGGGAAATTTATTTATGGGAAGCAGCCAACGATGGATTTTGAGTGTGTCTACGGCATTATTACAGGAGGGATTCTTCTGCCACACTGGCCATTGTACACTTCTGAATTGTTTCAGTAAATACACAACTCTAAATGCCGCTAAGGACAGGTGTATCAGCTAAGCAATAAAGTAACAAAGCATTTAACCGGAGCAGGTATAAATCTTCTTTTCGCAGTAACTGCACCGCAGTTATCTGGGGCATATCCCTGGAAATGCTAGACGTGGAAAAACTGAAAATCAATGTATTAAACTTTAGAAATAGCGAGCTAATAACAGTGCGCACACGTATTCATTCTGGTGAGGCATTCTGGAATCAGAAAAAAAAAACGAGTCTCTACTGGGTCTGGGTCTGACAGTTTTCACAGAATATCGTTATCTTACATGACGGGATAGACCTAGCAGTTCAAAGTGTTTCCAGAACCACACACAAACGTGAGAGCGGCGCCATTCCGCGCATGTTAAGGTGTGCGGCAGAAGCCCGCTCGTACCATGGCGAACTTGGCGTCTCTGGCGAACATGAACCGCCCGATTCGCTCTTTCTCCTCGCGCTGAATGCAGCGAGCGGCGAACAGCCATTGGCCCGAGCTCGGCGTCCACGAGCCGCAGCGGAAAGCCCAGCGCGCGCTCTCCATTTAGCCAACTAGCTAACAGAGTCTCTGAGGATAATAGAAAATCCCGGGGCGTATTCTAGTTACTCAACAAAATTTAAATCCCACAATTTTACATAAATGCATTTCCGTGCTTAAATTGACAAATGAACAGCTCCATACACATAATGTACTAACACCAGAAATATACAAAATGAACCGACAAATACCCAGACTTTTTTAAGGAACCGCACCAGGGGCGGTACTATATTGTGCGTTCTAAGGAGACTGGCATGATACTCTGACCAATAGCTAAGTACGACTTCTGAAGGCGTTGCTCCGTTGTGTACGCAATTTAAATGCGTTACGCAATTTCCAACCCTGTTCCTGTAAACCACACCCCTTGTCGCTACCAATGTGCAAGTCTGGCAGGAGCAGCTGATCGGCTGGAGGGATAAAGGTTCACATTGTGATTTACTGGTTGAAAGTGGGGCTATGACTGTTCAGTTAGTTGTCAGGTAACTGTGACATTCCAGTAGTCGAAAAACACGCACGGAATTCCACAATAAGTCGCGTTGGTTGCAATAAGTTCCGTTTCAAAACGCGTAAACCATAGTTCCATAATGTATAAAGATGTGTACTAACCACAATGAAAATAATTGCGTGGCTCTGTTCTAGCAGATAAGTTAATTTGGTGAGCCAGGAGAAGGCTAGATGTGGATCCATATTAGTCGTACGTTGAACGTCGTTAATACTAAATTAGCTATAATGTGTAATATAGGTAGTACATGCTAAGAGCTTTGGAATTTGTGTAGGTTTGTAATGTGAACTACATTGGCCAATGAAAAAGACTGGGAGATTGCTGCAATCCAGCAAACGTATCATTGGCTAACTGAGGCTCCTGGCTATGGTGAACTTGACAGCTGGTAATAATTTCTCTGAGGTAATTTGTCCATTTTATTTTTTTAATCACGCTTTAATGTTTGTTTCACGTGCAACAGTAGATTTTATAACTAAGTAGTCATAGCTGAAACTTTATTTTAATTAAATATTAAATAAAGTTTAAAGTGAAGTATATACGTCTGCGTATTGCTGCCACCATGATAAAATATTTTATATACTTCACTTATCTCGTTATGATGAGAAAAAATGTTTCATGGTGGTATTTACATGTATTTGCTATTACTGTATAGTATATAGGTTTGAATGACCATAAGATTCAACTTAGGGTTGTAACTGTTGGATATCAAGAACACAAATACTAGGATATACGGTTATCATGAGCTTTTCATACCGTTACAGCCCATATTCCGAGAAAATATACACTATAACTACCCAGATAAATAGCTTTAAACAGTTTCTTTGCCTACCTAAGACTTTTGCACAGTAATGTACATAGATAATATATCTAAAGACTCCGCACTTTTTTATTTCAGGGAGGTGAATCAGGGAGAACCAGGAGGGGGGCGGTGGTGATCCGTAGCCATGCTCCTGTGTTGGAACACTTTTCAGGACAACTGCACATCATTCCCTGATGTCTGGGGGCTGTTCTCAATTTGTAAGCTGCCAGTCTCAAGCACTAGACCTACCTGTAATGAGGTAGGAGTCTTTGTGAAGTGCAGGCTGGCTATCCTATCGCTTAATATTCAGCAGCCATACTGCCTGCCGTTCAGACCAAGTAATCCACTTGAAACTAAGTAGGGTTGGGCCAGGCCAGTACTTGGATGGGAGACCCAGTAGGATAGCTGGGTTGCTGCTGGAAGAGTTGTTGGTGTGACCGGCAGGTTAGCCCATCCTACGGTCTGTGTGGATCCCAGTGCCCCAGTGCAGTGATGGGGACAATGTGCTGTGAAAATGGTGGTGTCCTTCGGATGAGATGTAAAACTGAGATCCTGATTCTCTTAGGTCATAAAAGATCCCTGGACATCTTTCGAAAAAGTATGGGTGCTACCCCGATGCCCTGGCTAAATTGCCCACTAAGGCCCTAAGAAATGAACTTTCATTCATCCACTTATCATGTTATCCCAAATATTATCTATTATTGTCATTCTAGTTCATAGACTTACCCTGTGAAACAGTAGTGCTGATCTTCATTTATTGCCCTGTGTTTGTTTCCGTTGGGGTGACCAGCTCAGATGATTATCCTTAGTCAAAGGGAATGATAATACAGATCGTATCGATTATTCACACTTATCAGCTGCTGATGGGTGGTTGTATAATTTTTGTTAATTAACATTAATACGACAGGTAGCAGTACAGGGTAAAAACAAGCATCCATTAGCAGGCTCTTTCTTTAAATATCAAGTAACTATCGCCATAGCGAGTTTTTATAATTTAAAGTTGAGAGTATTATTTGTGCGTGTATATTTATAGAAACACAAAGCATGGAAAAAAATACTTGAAATTAACGTTTAGCTTAGTGTGTTAAATGGCGTCCAGTTGGATTTGTGCTTACAGTCTGCATCCTCATCCATAGATGGCATATTTACAAGGATAGAGAGTAATAGTGAGTTAAGACATAAAGATCACAGGGTAGTCATTTGTATTGTTTATTTTAAAAACAATCATGAACAGCTAAAGCCAAAACAGGGAGTCAATCATGTTGAATTTTCTATAGAATGGAGAAATCACCCCAGACTTCTTACCCAAAAATCTCATTTTTAAGCATGTTTTTAATCTGTGAGATAAGGAGAGGTTCACTGACAACAGGTCAAAGGTAGAGGAAATGGGTCCCAGGAGATTCTGGTGCTGAGATATCTGTCTGACACCTTAGCCTGCAGAGACCCTGGAGAATCCTACCGGAAACTTCATTAGAATAACCCTGTTTGTGAAGGCAGTGTAACCATGGCAACAGACCAGCATTCTGACACAATGAAGAGGCAGGAACGAGGTACACAGTGTTCACAGGTTAAGAGTCAATATCAAAGCACTGTGCTAGGCCCAGCCCCCCCGACACCAGTGACACCAACCTCTACCTTTGATTGGCATTAAGTATGTAGCTCTTAATTCTGTCCATTTGATGAAAAAATAGGCTTTTTTTGTCCCTCAGTTCATAATGTTTTAAAAATATAACCATAATATCAACTTAAAGGTACATGAAAAAGCAGTAGACTGTTGTTACTCTTAGATCTTGTGGGGGTATAAGCGAGCGGCAGTGATGGAGCCGTGTAGCAGAGCCAGGGAAAACGGGAGCGTGCGCGGTTTCAGTGATTCGGGCGTGGACGCGTGGACGCGTGGCGGCCCGGGGCCGTGGCGAGCGGGGGTGCGGCTTGGCTTTGTATCTACATTTATAAAAAGAGTTCAGTCACACGGAGAGTGCAGCTGTCTCTGATCCATTATTGCAACAAATTGTTTTCCGAAGATGGTTACAAAAGAGAAATATACTCTGTTCACTACGTGGTCAGAATTATATATACATCAGTTAAAAAGCAGGCATGGTGTGCAGTCTCTATCTCTTTGCAAAGGACACAGTAAATAATTTCTTTTCCATAAACTGTACATATTTATATATGTTCACAGTATAATTTTATTCCTTATTTCTGTTACTTTTATCATGAACACTTCTATTATTATTGTTCTGTTATGGATTATTCTACTGACCCCATGACTTGGGGGATTTCCCCTGTTTGTCATGAGCTTCCCTTCTAGCTGTAGGCTACTGTGGTGTAGCTCACGTCTTCATGGCCAAAGGATGCTAAATAGCACAGTTTTGTGTTTCACGTTTACAGTTTTCTGGTCTTGTGTTTTATTCTGTCCTTCTTCTTCCATCGCCAGTGGGCGATGCTGTCCTGCTACAGGCCATCTGGCGGGCACCAGCGAGCGTCCACCAACGATGTTGCCCGCAATGTGCCGCCCATCCCGGTGGCGACGCAAAGAAAGTGGAGGTCACTTGTTGGGTTCTACCTTTGCGGTGGTGCAGGTGCTCTTCCCAATGTCCCGCCTTCACTTGCCTAGTTTACCTTGATTCCCTTTTAATTGTCCGTGTAATTATTTACTTTTCAGTTGGTCATTTTATTTGCTCAGCTTGGTCGCTCGTCGTAGCACTACAGTAAGGCACAAGGGTATGTTTGGTCTTCACGGTAGGTCCGGGGACATTAGGGCAAAACCGGAACTCTGACCCGAGTGCACGGCCTTGGGGCAATCAGGGGTCAGGACGCGGCCATTCTCTCCCACACTCCCCGTGATGGACAGTCGGGCCTTGTTCCGCATGGCCTCCGTGAAAGTGAGCTGTCGGGGGAACAACAAGGTGTTAGACCATGCAGCTTGAGCCGTAAAAAGATCGTACAGAATTCAGAGGCAGGCGATGAATAAAAGCAAACATGGAAACACGGAATTTATAAGGCAGACAAAGCGTATCTACAAACAGCAGCACTTGTAATGTCACAGGTAAAGACTCTGACCTGGTCAGCTGATTACATGAACACATGACCACCTAAGCCCCTGACCACATGAACACATGACCACCTAAGCCCCTGATCACCTGACCACATGAACACATGACCACCTAAGCCCTCTGATCACCTGACCACATGAACACATGACCACCTAAGCACAAGACCTGATCTGAAGACGCTGCTTACTCTAACCTGGATGACACAGTACAAAATGTTTTCTAAAATTTGAACTCCAAAGGTTAATGTCGTCTTTCCACGACTGGGATTTTTCCACGCTCCATAAGCGAATGTACCTTAGAGGATGACCCAGGCCCCATTCAGATCGGAGCTGGGCTATTCTTTCACCAGTAAATCCCAACATTCCTGTTGTTTTCCATCCATCCATCTGTGTTCTAAACGCTGGTCAGGGTCACGGAAGTATGTTATATTGTTTCATAAATTATTTACAACCTTCTAACAAGTGTAATATTACTGTTCAAATAAGCAGAACATACATTATTAGGATAAATCTAACAGATAATATAACTTTTAACCTCACTAAGGCATCAGTTCAGGACAGTGATTGGACTGTGAGGCTAAATTATTGACAGTCTACATCTCCTTTGTGAAGCTGCTGTCCTCTCCATACCCAGAGTTTGGGTCCTTGTAGGCTGATGATACTGATTTGACAGTGAGGTCACATGATCTGTGCTTTAGTGGGCTAAGTGTGCTGTCATGGCCTGACCATCAGCATGATCTTGCTATCTCCAGGTGAGTGGTGACCAATACCCGTCATGTTCTGCCTCTGCCAGCTGAAGCAGAATCAGCTCAGTCCTCCCACCGATCCCGCTCAGAACTGAAGGGCCAAGCCGACAGACTGCTGAGCGTGCACCCTGCTGACCTTTAAGAGGCGGCGCAGCCGGCCCGGAAGCACGTATGAACGAAGACGAAAGCAAAACGCAAACGACAGTAATAACAGGAATAACAGAAGAAGCTTTTACCGGCAGTCAAACAAGATGCTGGAGGCACAGAAATGACAGCAGCCCAACAAGCACATGAGACCCTAAGTCCTACCCCTAGATCTTAACGCCCTCGTCAGCCTGCGGGCGGTAGCTTTCTCTATACGGGGCTAGGCCCTGGCTGCTGTGGGTGGGGCTGGGGGGGACACTGGGAGAGGGGGTGGGTTCTGCCAGGTCCACCTTCATGCGCTTGGCCTCGTTGCGGGACTTGTAGCAGAACTCGATGAGGGCTACCAGCATGGCCAGCCCCAGGCCCCCGACCAGAATGTAGAACACTCCAGCCACGTTGCTCAGGCTCAGGGCCTGGGAGCTCTTGTCCTGGGGGTGGAGAAGGACAGCGGGGTCAGGGTTAGCGAGACTCCGCCCTGCACACATGCGGCACACGAGCAATATTTCCGAGCAGCACGGTTACTTGCTAAAAAGCCAGCCTGTCTCCCCTAATTCTCCTGTCACTGTCACCTTTGGTGGTGTTTTGCGAAAGATGGTCGCTCTGTCTGCGACTTACAATTAGGGATGGCGACCAACTGATCAGCCACACTGTGATCTCTTTGTATAGTCATGACTTCTTCCTTAATGGTAACCAATGAGCCCTAATATCTGTGCAGAGAAACCCAGTGACCTGGACTACAGGAAGTTATGAGTGCTCAGATTTCAAGTTACAGGCGATAGAGCGCCACCATGTGGCAGCCCCATGTGTCCTGCTCCTGCCCTGGCTGCGCTATCACACGTCACACTCGCTGTCTGTCTGCCTTCCCTGTTCTCTTTCTGTCTCTCTCTCTCTCACACGCTGCCCTCCGGCCTCTTGTGTGCTGTGACATCAGTGGAAAGAGGTTATGCTTGGAGGGGACTGACCTTACTTCCTGAGTCCTTGGGTCCACACTCGCCCTTATCGTACCACCATTTGTTTTTCAGCTTGCCTAAGACGCCTGATTCACTCAGTTTCAAAACGGCAAGGTTTACGGGGGTTCTTCGCCAGGTGGAAAATAACATAAATAACATCATAGGTCATGTTATTTTATGTTATTCAGTCTAAAAGCCAACACAGCATCTGTGGTTGAAAGCGATGGAGCGTAGGCCCTGGCCCCAGTCCAGCCAGAGCACCACAGACCGCTGTGTGTTGGGGGGGTTGGGGGGCTCCATCGCTTTCGGTGACGGGCGCATGCTGCCGTGACATATCCGGGAACTCAGATGAACGGTGAACCCAAAGTTATCGATATATTTCTGAAAGGCACCGAAAGAAGGACGCATCCTTCAGTCCAGCTAAGGATCCCACCCCCCACTGTAATGGAAACACACGGTTGCAATACTCCTGCTTTGAAAGTGACTGCTGTCCCCCGGGCGGGCCGCGCGCCCTCTGTTCAGGGGGCACGGGCGTCTGCAAGGGCCAAGTCACGGCAGATGCCCCCGTTACCGCGTTCACTGTTTACCCGCGCTCGGTGACGTGCAGGCTAACCTTCTCACCGCCTCCGCCGCTGCCACACTCGCCCTTGTCGTACCACCATTTGTTTTTCAATTTGTCCAACAGTCCTTGTTCGTTCAGTTTTAATACTGCGAGGTTAACAGCACTTCTTGAAACGATAAAACATATTTGTCAGAATGTGATCATAGGAGGGTGGAGGGGGGTGGCTTGCTCACCCCCACTCCGAATAAACCTCTCTCGCCTGGTCACCTCATTCCAATGACACCCAGTCATCATACTCCCCCCTCTCTCATTTACTTTTCACATTGACATTGTAACCATGATGCGGAGCCCTTAGGGATACAAGCCTACATGTGAGGGTAACTGTTCATTTGAAACATATTTCCAGCTCAGAGTTTTTATTTTAACTTCCCTTGACTAGCAACAGTAGAGGCCACATAGCAACTGTCTTTCAGAGAGAGGGTTTTTCGGAGTGAATGGCAAGCCTTCTCAAGATCATTTAGCAACAGAAATAACAGCATTCAGGCAGAAAAAAAATCTAAATCAAATGGTTATTGTGTAGAATAACAGTCACCATCTGAGTGTGACATAATTTTGGGCTCTGGGGAAACCAGGGACAAAACAATGTTATTCCCTGTTTGGCCAGTAGTGGGAGTCATCACACAGTGAAGGATCTTCTCCTCCAGAAAAAAATAAGTTTTGGATGAGCAAAATTTGAGGCAAACCCAAAGACAGTAATCAGGTATCTTTCTTCTGTGTGCTTCTGTGTGATCATTATCAGGGAGTGTGCTTAAGGGATAGAAGGTTTTGGAAATAACATTATTACAATAGCAATGCTGTTTGTGTTAAGAAAAAACAGAATGTGTTGTTGCCGAGTTAAACATTAAGATGTTTTAGCAAACTGACAGTAATGACATATCTGTCCTTTGTCTAGTGAGCAACTTATATCAATGCTGTGTCTTGGACCTCCTCCATTGCTGATGCTTGTTGATGGATACTTCAGTGGGCCCTGGGCAGATGATATTAAATATGGTTCAGACCTCAACATCCAGTCTAGCAAATGTGTTAGAAGTTACCATAGTAGGTACCAGAACTTCAGTAATGCTTCAGGAGATTGACTAACCCTAATTCGCTGATATTGAAGTATTAATGCTGCTCAAGGGTATTGGCTAAACCTGATTTGCTGACATACAACCTTTAATGACACTCGAGGGGATTGAATAAATCTGATTCGCTGACACAGAAGCATAAATGACGCTCGACGTGATTGGCTGATCCTGACTCACTGACATAGAAGTTTTATTATGCTTGAGGGGATTGGTCAAATCTGATTTGTTGGTGGATGAAAATCAGTGATGCTACATGCAAGCAGATAAAGATCAGTTGAGGTCCACAGGGTCAGCCAAGCTTTACCTGGCTGGTTAGAGTACAGAGTCAGACGGTGCTGTTTCTTTTTCACACGGATTGACAGTGTGAAACCATTTGTAGAAGAGAAGCTGTCCTTACAAAATTCATAACACTTTTGTTATAAAAAGTAAATTCAAAGTAAATGCATGATTACCTTTGTAATGTTCTGTAGAGAGTGGGAATGTGAAGACAAACACCAATATACTCATTCACACACACACACACATAACCACTCAAACACATTGCGATACTCAGTCACACAAAAGCACTTACAGACACCAAGACACTCACAAACACCACAACACTCACAGACACACACAAGCACTCATATACACTGAGACACTTAGACACACACAAGCACTCATGCACACCGAGACACTCACAGACACACAGAAGCACGCACACACACCACGATACTCACAGACACACAGATGCACTCACATACACCACGAGACTCACAGACACACACAAGCACCCACACACACTATGACACTCACACACACACACAATCACTCACACACACCGTGACACTCACAGACACTTTCACTCACTCAAAGACTCACGCGCACATAGGTTTACACACTCGCTCACAGCACAATGCGACGGGAGCTTGGTGAAACAGAAGGCACATCAGGGAAGGTGGAATACCATAACAACACGCTGCCATATTGTTACACTATTCCACCCACCTTAACTGTGAGCCCTTGGGCGTGGCCACGCCGTAGCCCTTGGAGTCCAGGTTGCCCCCGACCTTCATGGTGTCGCAGGGCTTGCGCTGCTCTGTATACTCGTTCATGGTGGACTCCAGCAGGAAGGCGTACTTCCCTTTGGACTTGCGCACACGGGCCACGCCCTCCGCTGTCGTCTTGGTAAACACCGTGGGCTCCGCGGACTTCATGTAGCTCCACATCTTCTCATATACAGCAATCTTTGATCTCTGTGATGGGGGAACAAGCCTTTTTTACAGGTACATATATATTTTTTTAAATAGTCATTACTCTGCTGATGATCGAAGATGTATTTTACGATATTGCTAACATACTTTGATGTATTTAATATCTCCAGTGTGGATGTTTAACTCGTCTCTTAATACATGGACATCCTGGTTATGACTCATGAGTCCAGTCTTGGCTAAATATGAGCTTCCCCCTCATTTCTTCCAGCTACAGGCCCAACGAAGGCATATTTCTGTCTGATGAGGCTCCACACCTGTGGTACAGGTTGTGAAAGCGCCACCGATGAGCAGCCTGCTGTCCGTCCTGGGATCAGTTGAGCCTTTACTCTTACAAGGAGTCCAAAGCCCCCTCACCTTTCTCTCTTTTTCCCTTCATCATCCCATCACTCCCTTGCATTTTTTTTTTTTTTACACTTGCTGTGTCACAGAAACACATTTGCTTGCTGATGTATCACTGCGTCTGCAGGATCACTGGGACAGTTCAGAGGTCACGACAGCCTCAGCACAGCAAATAGACCAAGGATGCTTGGCTTCAAAGCCAATCCCCAGCCTGTTCCTTATTGGGCCAGACATTATGCTATATTTTATCGAGATTTTCAGTCTGTGCGTGAAAGATGTGTTTCTTCTCGGCCTTATCTCTCACACACAAAGGTGTGAACCTCACCCTGCGTAAAACAAGGGCAAAAGCAAGGATGTGCAAACATTTTCAACATGTTCAGCCTATTCAGCTCACAGCTCCCATGTTCTTAAGTGGAGCCACTCACCCTGAAGAATTCTTTTGTGGACCCTGAGTCCAGCGTCCCGTAAGCAATGTCTGTCTGCTTGGCCAGATCCTCCGCACTTTCTATGGGGGACACCATCCTCTCGACTGTGAGGAAGGCAGCTAGGTTGGCGGTGTAGGAAGAGATGATGATGAGGGTGAAGAACCACCAGACCCCACCCACGATGCGGCCAGAGAGGGACCTGTGAGAGTACGGGGGGAAAGAGGTGGTTCAGTGGAGCTATAAGGTACCAGTCGAACACAGCGCCTGGCTCAGTGTAATCCAGTCAGCCAGGTCACTGTATTAGCTGAACTGTATAGCAGCCACATGGATGAACAGTTGTGCTACAACATGATTCTGTGACCTCTAAAGTGCCGCAAGTTGGAGAGTTAAGCAACACCTTACATGCTCCAAGGAAATGAAAAAGAACAAGAGCTGGACATTGTGTTTCTTTGGTGTGAGCATGTGAGCTCAGGCCAGGCCAGAGAATCTTACAAGAAGTGGACAATGTCGAAACTCAACCCTAGGCTGTCAAAACATAAATAAACTGCTGTTCAAAGAAACTGAAGGAGGAGAAGTACAACAGGTGGGACTGAAATCTCTGCAGCACATTGCACTCCTTCTTTTGTTCAGAGAGAGAATAGCTGTGCTTTGCTTACAGAATATACACAGTAAAATGGTTAGCATTTCTGAAATTCGGAGTTGGTAAAAATCTAGTGAAAATCTGCTTAACATTGTTGAGTGTCCAGACAGACCTGAATCCCCTTTGATAGAATAAGAACACGTACAATAAATAACTGGTCCATAATGCACAAACTTTGAAAAGGAACCAGGGTTACAGCAACCAAATCAGAAGAATTGCATCAGGACTTCAAAATCCCAACCAGCGAACCGATGGACGAAACCAGAACAACTTTATCAGAAACACAAGAACCTGGACATCTGGACCAGGTGAAACAGTGAAGTAATATAATCATTTGAAGTATAATTTAAAAAAGCAGTGGGATGGCAGGCTTTGGAGAGGATTTAGCTGATGTTAGCACTCAGTCGTGGAGCCCCTCACTGGGAGCAGCCTGCTTACTATCACTGATCCACTCTGTTCAGGTGAGAGACAGGTTGAGAAAGAGCATAATAGTGCAAGAGTGCAAAAAGAGCCATCGACTAACAGAGCCGACCGTCAAATGCTTGGAGTAAATCTGATGCATGGTCCACGCTACTCTCACTCCATTCCAAGGGCTGCTACCGTATCCCACTGTAATAGCAGGAAATCAGCTCTGTTATGCCCCAAGCCAGACACAATCAAGGTCTGTGTCCCACTGAGGTGTTTCTACATTTTCATTCCAGGGTGATTACGGTCAACCCCTGCCCATAGGCCACGGAGTGTGAAAAAAAACCAGGAGTGTTAAATTTGTCATTGCATGAAATCACCTGAAATGAGTTCTTTTACGTGGAGGCTTTTGGGGTTTTAGATGCAACTGCTGACTGAATAAACCCAATCAGACTGAATTTCAGAAGTGAAGTCAGCTTCATACATTTACATCCATATAGACACAAAATTAGACCATAAATGCTTTGTATGCAGACAAAACTGCAATCACACATCATCCTGTTCAACTCCTGCAGGCCATGAGGTCATTTGCATTGTACAGGAGTGTCCTCATTGAATTATAATGTAATGTGATTACCATGGAGACGAAATTACGACAAACACAGGGAATTCCACCAAACTCTTCAGGAGTAGTGGTCTCTTTTACCTGAGTGAGAATGAGTGTACACCTACAGTATTGTGGCTCAAGCATTAGTGAGCCATTCCTCAGACCATCACTGTGATGACAGCCAGGACAGACACTAACCCTAAACCTAACCCAAACCTTAACCCTGCTCTCTGGTAGGTAAGCAGAACATGTCCAAGGGCAATTTTCCTTCCTTTCAAGATACAACATTATATGTGATTCCTTATCATTCCAATAAAAGTATGAATCCTTATGGCTCTACAAAGCAAATAGGATAAAAATAGAGGTCTACTATGACTGCATCAAAATCATGGGTCCTCTGCAGCATCCGGCCAATGCCAGGGCTGAGGGGCACCATTATTTTGATAGCATTCTAAGTACCTTTGGAGTCCTGGCGCGGTGCTGAGTCCTGTCACGTGATGAGCCACTTTTCTGGGGGGCTGAAAAATACAGTCTTTCTTTGTTTAAAGGAACCGAGAGAGGCGAGGCCTCCGCTGTTACGAGCGTGACGGGTGAAGCGGGGTGTGCTACACAGAGACGACGCCCCCCCACCCCCAAGGGCTACGGACCGGCGGGACACAACGATGGATCTGCTGTAGTGTCTGACTCGTGCGACAGATATGGATGTTGACAATTATTTGCTCACCATGAGATGGGCAAGGTACCATCCCCTCACCCCGTATCTCCAGCTTTAGGTCAACACCCACCCACCCACCCACCCAAAGCATATTGGAAAAGCAGGACAAATGGAAAGTTGTATAGGACAAAGGGATGTAGTCATGATGTGACTTTGGACATGACTGCAGATCTTGTCACGTGACCATCCAGCAAGAAGCATGAAGAAGCTAAGGGAGACACTGAGGCTGGCACAGATAGAGCACACTCATGTATACACACACAATCTCTCTCTCACACACACACACACACAGGTAATATTTGTACATTATAACACAAAATGACAGCTATACCGTTAATGATTAGCGTAAAATATTCAGCAGATTGCAGAAACACTTTACAGCAAAATTTACGGTCTTAACAAAGCCAACAAAATTTGCTTTTGTCTAATGATCTCATATATAGATTTGAATGAGTTTCTTTGCTTGTCTTGATATTCTGAATATGTTGTGCAAATTCAGCCTACTGCTCAGGATAGGGATCAAAGTCTATAAACGGGAAAAAACAAACTGCTGGTTACCATGCGGATAGATGAGTGGAAGAACATTTCTGCTTTGTGTTAAGAAGTGACCTTCCAGAACACATAACAAATAATCTCAGTCTGCTATTATTGACTATGTGTTATTACCCTTAGACCTTGATCATGTGCCATCATTCAGTTTGCTGTTTGTTCATTCTGATGATGTGTGAACTATGACAGTGTGGGCTCAGTGGAGTGACAGCCAATGGGCTCAACTCCTGGCTGGAATTGAAGGAATATGTAACTAATTACAAAAGAAGCCCTAATTGGGAGGAAAGGCCAATTCCTCTCACTGATGGTGGGTATCTGAATTAAGCTGAGGTGACAAGACACATCGGACTAAAAAGTTCAAACTTTGTAAAAATCAAACCAAGACCAGAAATTGACTAAAAGGTTGTACGTTCAAGGCCACAATAGGCTCAGCTGTTGTACCCACAAGAAAGTTATAGTAATGGAAGACTAACTAGCAATTGAAGGCATCAGGATGCCACTTGAAAGGATTTGTATGGTATAAATGAGAAGGTGTGGGGTTTTCCAGGACTTTCTTTGGCTCGGACCATGCCTTAAGGGGCAGAAAGCTAAACTGGAGGTCTTTTCAGGACCACCCACCTGGGCGAAATGTCACAGCCCTGTTGCATGAAGGCCCCCAGGGAGAACCAGAGGCTGTTGAAGATGCCAAACTCATTTGGCGGCTGGTCACTGGGTAGTCCATCTGCACCATCCTCAGGCTCCTCCGTGTGCCACTCATAGGGGCTGAAGCGGCTAACCAGGAACAGCACCACGCTGACACCGATGTAGGCGAAGACGATGCACATCCAGATCTCATAGGCTAGTGGGTCCAGGAAGGAGAACACACCCGGCTTGGACTTCTGTGGCTTCTTGATCATGATGGAGATGCCCAGACTCATGAAGGGTTTGGAGAAGTCGATGACCTCCTCCCTCACCAGGGTGATGGTCAAGGGGGCCACAGCAATCTCTGCTTTCTTTTGGGGAACAAATAATTAGAAATGTTATTCAGATGTTTTTCTGTTCCCTTTTTGCCTGAAGAAATTTGAATTGATCATGAACAATTACAGAGGTTTGCAAAAGGTTTCACCTTTAAAAAAGCTAAAGGTGAAACCTTTTGCCAACCTCTGTAATTTTTAATAGACAAAAATGTCCTTAATTTAATAATTTTTAATTTAATAATTAATCATTTATTTTTCACCGAGTTGCTTATCGTGCTGCTTGTTACCACAGATTTGAAATGTGTCTTCAAAAATGTTTTGCTTTTTCTTTTGCAGTTTCACAATGACTGCACCATGGGAATTGTAGTTTTTTATGAAATTACTTGCTTTCATTTTATCTCCCAGCAAGACCACTGACCTGCTTATAAGCCACAGAGCAGAGCGGTCATAACAACTTTCACCACTTTTCATTCTTTTTCCACTAGTTTTTTTTTTTTTGCATTCTGCATTTTGTGTTGCAACGTCACTTTGCAATTTTAAAACGAACCATTTTAATCCCACGGGATTCATTTAATAGCCTGTGATGGAGCAGTGGTGTAGGGACAGAGAGTGATAAGTCCTGAAATTCCAAACGGAAATTGGGTGCAGCTGTGGAGGTCTGCAAGCTCGTAAGGCTCCTTTTAAATCTGCAAACCAGATGACTTGTTAGCGACTTAAGAGCTTTTTCCTCCTTGCCTCAGCTGTTGAAAGCTTAAAATTAATCCAAGAAAGAAATTAAACTTTTGTTATGACAGGCTGACACTCTCTGAGGGAAGAAGGAGGATTCAGGCAGACGCTGGCTCTTGGATGCGGCTGTTAGGTGAGGACTTGAGCTGCACTCTCCAGATAGGGAAAGGCTGACGTCCACACTGACTGTCCCCACCTTTCATGCAGTGCATGAAGCAGCTGCAGACCCATTGCCATGCACTCCATTCCTCCCCAACCCCCTGCTCTTACACTACCCTACTCTCATATTCTATACCCTACTCCCCTCTACTTTATACCCTATTCTCTCATACTGTATGTCCCCCCCCCCCCCCCCCCCATTCAAATATGGCTCTTGATTCCAAATCCAGGCCTTCTTTTCAGTTCTCCCAGGTAATTAGTTTAATAATTACTGATTCTGATTGGCCAGAGGCTTCACACCTGGCTCACAGGTATAGGAAGGCTGGAAAATCAGCAGTGCTCGGCCCTTGAGGACCATGATTTGAATAGCCCTACTCTATGCCATACCCCCATATGTTTTGTACCCTACTCTCTCATGCTGTATACCCTGTACCCAATCTGACACAGCATATACCAGCATACTCTACCATATTTTCCTATGCATTTTACCCTTCACCTTCATACTTTATACCCTGCTCCTCTACATGTATGCCATTGATTCTTCAAATTGACTCCTAGCTAGATTCTCTTGGTATGCTCAAATCTTTCCTAGCACGACTGCTGTAAAATTAGCAGTAACACTTTACTTAAGGCCATGTTTATAGTAATTTATATACACACTCATACCATATAATAATACATTTATAAATATATTTTTGGGGGCAGTGTGTGGCTCAGTGGGCTAAGCCTGTGTGCCTGTAATCACAAGGTCACCAGTTCAAACCCAGCCTCATCATGTCTGTGGGTCCTTGAGCAAGGCCCCTAACCCCCAGTTCCCTGGGCACCCCCACAGGTAGCTGCCCAACAGCTTACTCTACAAAAAGCAAATTGAGGGAGGCTTAAAAATAATTTCCCCACAGGGTCAATAATAATCATTATTATTATTATAAAGCATTATAATCATAGCTATATATATTTATCAAAAGGCATAACACATTATAGCCATATGTATTATGTATTATCAATGCTTTGGCCTTAACTAAAGTGTTACTGAAATAGATATACTCTGAAAACGAGATGGTGTTTTTTCACCAATATTGTAACACTATTGGTATATGAGCACTCTCCTATGGGATTGTCACAGAGTTTTTCTAGGGCCTTGTTGATCTGTGGAGATTTTTACAGCATACGCATACACCTCTCCCTTACCCCATACACCAGTTCCCCGACCATGCCATTCCAGATCTTTGTCTCAGGGTCCCGAGCCCCGTATTTCCCGTCCGGCACAATTGCGATCTTGTACTTGATACCGATGTGCTTGGCAATCTCAGAGGCGAGGTCCACACAGTATCCTTCATACTGGTCATTGCCCTCAAACATCTCCCAGTTCTTCTTCAGCATCACGTATGGGCCCTCCTGCAATGAATGGAGGAGAAGCTGACTGCCTCAAGTGACTACAATGACAAGAAGGCAGCCATCAAACACCATCTGCACAAAGACAGAAGCCCACACACTGACCCTGAAGGATCCTTGCAACACAGAGCCTCAAACACCTACCACGTTTGATGGCATGGACCACATGTAAACATATGCTGATCACAGACAACCACATAGAGACCTCACACTGACCACACAGAGACCTCACACTCACACTGACCACACAGAGACCTCACACTGACCACACAGAGACCTCACACTCACACTGACCACACAGAGACCTCACACTCACACTGACCACACAGAGACCTAAAGCAGGACAATGTTCTGATCATTAACAACCACATCTTGGAAAAACACACAAGCCAGAGTAATATATAATGGACCCCAAGGGCATCCTTAGGCCTATTTTAGGGGGGCTTTAGTGCCCCAAAGTTATTTTTAGCCTCCCCCAAATAAATGTGTATTTATTGGCTTAAGTCGTGAATAGTTTGCTTTCAGTCCCACCCTGCCCCAGTAAAACTCAGCCCCCCCATCCATTCAGCTCTAACTGCTCCCCTGATGGATCCATTCTTGGTTATGCTCACATCTCAGTCTCAGTCAAAGAGAAAATTATATACATGACAAAATGTTAGCATGTGCATGCGTGCCAGCAGCCTTAACAGGATATGTCCTCAAAGGGAAAAGCACACAAGGAAAACTCAGCCACTGAGCATCTCTTTATTGCATCGACAATATTCAGAATGGGCTCAAATTACAAGATGATCTGATAATTATATCTTTTCTTTTTCTGAGAAATCTGGACTGTTTGCCCAGGAGAGGCAATAAATAAGTGAAAACAAAGACAACCTACCTGTCCAGTATAAGCACAAGGCAAAAATCACATTTACCATCAGAATATTCAGTCAGAATTTACTCCACACATACAGAGAAAATACAGCAATAAAGTCGTATTCTGATAGATTAGAGCTCCTTGATGTATTGTGCTTAAAAAGATGCAATTATTAAAACATTATACTATAACTAGATAAAAAAATTAAATCGTGATTAATCGCACAACTGTCCATAGTTAATCACAAATTACTCGCAAATTAAATCATGAATTTATTCAACATTTACCATTAAGGGATTTTTTTCAGGTGTTCATTTTCTTATCAATATTAGAGTTGCTTTATGCAAATGTATGCATTTATTATTGGAAATCAATTACCAAAAAAAAATCAACAACAAAGATTGCCCAAAGGTCATCAGAAACCCTTCATCACTTAAGAAAAACTCAAGCCCAACAACAGATCGTCATGTTGACCTGCTAAATATTACATATTACTTAGTCATATAACTAAGTATAGATCAGAGGTTGGCAACCTTTTTAAAGCAAAAAGCTATTTTATCCTAAATGTCTGACCCAAGATTTACAAAGAGCCCCAATGGATAGAGAAGAAGGTTTAAGATACGACCTTTAATGCGATATTGGTATATGCATTTAACACAAAAACAAAACTTCAAGTATTTACAAAAAATAAAGAATAACAATTTGACTCGGATGCGTAACAGCGCAAAGGTGACGCTTGGTGAGTTCGTTTGGTGACTAATAACACAATATTGTTCTGTGCTGTAGCGATAGTGATAGTCTTCACCCTCACCCAAGTTCGTTTGGCTCTGCAGTTGTCTGCCCTTCACTCTCCACTTCACTAGTTGTAACTGACCGATCGAGCAGTGCAAAATGTCTTCACCACCTCACCATCCAAAATCAGCTGGCTATAATAAGTAAATCGGAGAAAATATAGTAATTTTATGAAGATTTGGGAAGGCGTGGTGACGATTTACTATGAAAAGTATATGAAAGAATTAGGAATCCAAATAAACTTAATAAGCCTACATCCAATCTCGGACACTGAAGAAAACTCTGGAAAGCATACCATTTGACCAAAGACATACTATCGTAGAGAATAACTTTGAGGAAGATGTAAATTATGCATTTAAGACATCACAAAAGCGCGCCGCCTCATTCACGTATAGCTAAAGGAATACTATTATTATCATAATATGTTGCGACATGAAAATGCGAACGCGTCTATCATTCTGAGAAGAGCCGCAGCCTGTTATGGTATTTAAGACTAGATGTACTTCAGTGGTAGCTCATTTCACATCGACAGTAACTGCAAATATCTTTGGTCTTGTCGATGGACCCATCTGACTGAGTTTTGAAGCTGAACCTGCCATTCAAAATATATTTTTCTTTGTTCATTATTTTTCCCGAGCTGCCATCCGACTCAACACGCGCTATGGCATCAAAAAAATTAGTTACGTTATAATGAATTGCCATTGACACGCTATTATCGCGTTAACTTTGACAGCCCTAATTATAACACATTTGTAAAAGCATTATAACCATAAATATTCAATGTGTGGGGGAGGAGTTATGACAGCACTGCTTCTTCCTGCACTGTCCTGGCTGAAGGTCCATTTTACCACTTGTCTATTGTGGATTACTCGGGATTACTCAGATTTAACTAACACCTGCCCTTGCAGATCTGTGTTCATTCACACTGGTATGTTACAGTGTTACAAAGGACCCTGTGACCGCCATTTACAACACATCATTGCTTCAGAGATTATGACTTCATAGAATGAGCCTTGCTCATAGAAACTCATAAGATCCAAGAGTCCAGTCAGCAGCACCCCGCCCCCCCCACCCTGACACACAACACAAAAGCATAAAAGCTGCCCAGCCTCAACTCTGTTCCCTACAAACTTATGCCTATTCTCACAACATCCTAAACAAAGGCAATTCCACTGGTTACACTTTATTAATAAACGGTGCTGAATATTTATAAGTATAGCTGCACATTCTCAAAGCCAGAGCATAGTGACTTTAGTTTGCACTATGCTGTCCTATATAATCTAGCACATCCACAAAAGTATCTGATCCAAAGCACAATCAGTTCAGTACTAAAGTGGAACAGACTTGGGCATGTAGTACACTGGACAGCTGCTGATGCTCAGGACACATATCCTGAGGTTCTGGAGACACAGAGACTTTCTGGGGACAGCCTTTCCAAGTGCCACTCTGGCCGAGATCAACATTTCAGTCCAGTCAGCAAAAAGGGGGCACTTTTGTGGGTGAGGCCTCTTGTGGGACTGTAGGACGAGCACTTTTCCTCTTCAGCAATTCTGACCGATGCACCCTGCTAGTACAGATTCACTCAAGAAAAGTTAAAGGGCACATTCTGATGTTCTCCTCAAGGCTTTAAACAAGTGCCTGTTAAGTGGACTGCTGAGGCTCTTCTGAGAAAAATTGCTTAGCTGGGAGAGATGGGGCAGGAGTGGGGTGAGCGGCGGACTCGAGGAGCGGGAAATGCCAGCGCACTAAGACTTGGTGATGCTGTAACACAATGACGTGCACACTTTACACTGTTTGTCCTCTGCAAGCTTCCGTACGCAGCTTGAAATTGAGACAAAAGCCAGTTGAGCACTGTATGGTATAATCCAGTTGTCCAATGCAGTTTGAATGCCTGCTTCTTTTATTTTTTCGATTGTGAAATGTCTTCCAGCTCTGCTGCTCCTCCCCAAAAACAGGACAGAGTGAAAACATTAAAAATTTGGATTAAAAAAATTCTCCAAGAAGACACTTGGCAAGCCGACCTCCAGGTCGATGTGAGTGTAAGGTCGGCCACACACCTGGGTGGCGGGGCAGTGAACATGCCCTTTTCTGCCTGCAGGGGGCACACGTACAGGTGCGGTCCAATTCAGCAAGTGGTGCTAGAGCGGCTCGGTCCAATTCCGGCTCAGTTTCTGAACGAGGGCTTCCTCACGAGGGGCTGAAAAAAGGAGGATGGCGCTGAGGTCGGCTTTTGCAGCACCCTGCTTTCATTCAGATAGCGAGGGGGTGCGGTCACCCTCAGCTCAGTTCCACGCCATCGCATCTACTCCCAACACGCCACCCAGAGCTGCCTGATGCCCAACATCACAGGCAGACTCAAAATAATGAAAATGAATGAGAGCATCTCAGACAGATCGACTCTTAAATATATGCAACATTAAAAGTCAGCGTGAAAAACTGAGAATGTGTCAGAAAAAAGTGCCAGGAAGTCCAGAGATGACGGAGGAGGAGAGGTGCCGCTGTCCAGCTGAGCATCCTCCTACACACGTATACGCCAGCGTCCGACAGCTGGGACAGCATCCGGCGGCGAGACTGTACCCCACGCCAGCGAGCACAGCGGCCATACCGAGCCTCATACTGTTGGTTGGGCTTCACAAGCGGATTGGACCTCCAGCTATCCAGAAACTGGGCCGCTCCCTCCAGGTGAATGTTTGTGATGTTTACAAAATGCAAAAAGTGTCACGCAGCCTAGCAGTGCGGCTCCTGTGGGACCACGCACCCGGAACACGGATCGGAGAAGCCAGCACAACCATGGAGTCCCCTAGCTTAGTAACCATGTGGATGGCGGTGTCTTACCATGATGGTGGTGACGATGACGGTCCTGTTCTCCAGACCAGATGTCTCATTTGGAAGTAAGGCTTCATTCTGGATCAGAACCAGCTTGTCAGCATCATTCCAGTAGCCGATCTGGAGACATGAGACAGATTAGGATAAGGACCCTGCAAGGAGGAACATACAACATACACATCATGGAACTATAATTCCCTCCATGATTCCACTGTCTGTTTCTGGAGATGGAGTCCCTGAATTAAAGCCACCGAAACCGGTGCCATAAACCCCCGGGCAGGTTGGGTGAGAGGACTTAGGGGGTTTACCCTTCTGGGGCCATTGCTTTTCAGCTCAAACACGTCCATTGTGTAGTTGATCCTTCGTCCGTAATGGTCAAATTGGACATTTCCTGTCAGTCCTTGGAGTCGAACCTTTAATAAACAAATAATAAACAGTGAGGATCTCATCATTCCTGCTGAGTTCAAGGCCTAATGAAAGTGTCCCCATTCTGCTATGTCTCATCCTGAAATTTAGGCATCCACTTCCTGTCAGTTGTAATGCTGCCCACAGCAGGATTCCTTAGAATCCCGCTAGCTCTCACTGGCCGAGACTGACATGGTTCTTCTTTTAGAATCATGCTGTATATAATCAAGCATGAACAAAGCAAAGCCCTGTAAACATTCTTTTGTCTATGTGCCCATCACCTTGGATCTTGGTGGCTCACCTGCTTCAGGGTGCGCTCCATGTCTAATCCCTGATTCCACGGTGCTGCCGGGTTGGCCAAGCAGTCACCCGCATTGCCCCTGCGCGAAAGATCCACCTTCTGCCGCCGCAGGCTCCGAAAAGCCTCCGCCATCACCATTACGCCATCATAGGCCAGTGCTGACGTGTACTGAGGAAGAGGAACCACAGAGAGCCAAGGTGAACTGAGGAAGAGGAGCCTGCAGAGTGCCAAGGTGAACTGAGGAAGAGGAGCCTGCAGAGTGCCAAGGTGAACTGAGGAAGAGGAACCACAGAGAGCCAAGGTGTACTGAGGAAGGGGAGCCTGCAGAGTGCTAAGGTGTACTGAGGAAGAGGAGCCTGCAGAGTGCCAAGGTGAACTGAGGAAGAGGCACCCTCAGAGTACCAATGTGTATTGCGGAAGGAGAACCCACAGAGATTCTGCTTACTGTGTTCATATCCACAAACACTGTTCTCGTTGATGGTGGGTAGGGGGCACTGCTGTGAAAAAGTCTACTATCTCGCAGAGAGGAGGATACTAAACTGCTTGCACTAAAAGCTTCAGTTTACATTAGCTACTGGCTGACAAATCAATGATTCTGTATGAGGAGCTCCAGAGATGGTGCATCAGGTAGCATCTCCAGATCGTTATGGCTAAGTAAACCCAGGCCATGTAAACCCAGTGTCCTGAACAATCTCCCTGAGTGCCTTATCAGGCACCTCATGTTTACAGAGCCATATAAATAATACGCATGTTTTAAGAATTTGAGAAAAAGCCTTTAGATTCCGTTTTGCTCATCTGATAGTTTGTTCCACAATTTACAGAACCCATATACCAGCACAGGCCTTACTGAAGACCTTCAGAGAACAAACCAACTGCAGAAATGCAGTCAGCTTGCTTATCAAGGGATCAGTAGGGAAAGAGATGTTATCTTTACATATGCGATATTATGCTTCATATTGAGGCTAAAAAGCTGACAATCCAGTTAAACGAGCTGCATTCTGTGTGAGAAAATCTCAGATGAGGATTACGGGGCAGAACTGGGCAAAAGACAGAAACCTCCCTGAAACCAACTGAAATCCAACACCAAGGACTCTAAAGGCAACATCAAATAAATCGCTCATCCTGATTATGGTGCTTTGAAAGTAATATCGCATAAGATCACCTGGAGGGACATGGGACCACAATGCTGACTTGAGGACTGGCAGACTAAGCAACACCAATATATCAAAGTGGAGGAAAGTCAGTCACAGTAGCTGACTCCCGCACAGCAGCACATGGAGAAGCTGCATATATTACAGAAATGTGAAGGAGGTCAGCCCTTGCCTCCCAATTATCACAGTGTTTATCATTCAGTTGCTGCCCTGCATGACATCAATAAGCAGCCGGCTGTTTTAGGGGGAGGAGGAGGCTGGAGATCTGACTGGGCGGAGCCTGAGGGCATAGCCACTGCCAGTGATTCAGGGCATTCACGGATGTCATCACTACCATCGGTATCACACTGACAGGCATGATGAAACCTGACTGGGTACTCTTACGGTGCTTCATGTCAACTCATTCAAATAAACATTTTGACATGAAATAAAAAAGTGAAAAATAGCCAAATGCTTTTAAAGAGAAAACCTACATCAGTGAGGCTTCCTTTCATTTTTAACTCAGCAGGAATCTGGCACACAGGCACTAAAACCTTAGATTCTCCCTTAAAGCCATTTGACTTGGAGTCAACTGAGCTGAAGAAAGATAATAAAAGGATGGAGAAGAGAGGGGAACACAAAGCTGAGGAGAGAGAGAGAGACAGGGAGGCAGCAAAGCAGAGCTACACACAAACGCCTGTCACTTCACATCTGGCCAGGACGATGGAGTTTAAAAGCAGAACAGGACTGAGCTGTGGGAGAGCCTGGTAGCTTCTAACAGGGCAGACACAGGCAGGCATCCTGAGGGGACTCTGTATTGCTGTGACTCAAGGGTGTGAGGGCTCATGGACCTGTTGGGTCACCTCAGTGACTGTGACTCTGGGGTGTGAGGGCTCATGGACCTGTTGGGTCACCTCAGTGACTGTGACTCGGGGTGTGAGGGCTCATGGACCTGTTGGGTCACCTCAGTGACTGTGAGTCAGGGGTGTCAGGGCTCATGGACCTGTTGGGTCACCTCAGTGACTGTGACTCGGGGTGTGAGGGCTCATGGACCTGTTGGGTCACCTCAGTGACTGTGACTCAGGGGTGTGAGGGCTCATGGACCTGTTGGGTCACCTCAGTGACTGTGACTCTGGGGTGTGAGGGCTCATGGACCTTTTGGGTCACCTCAGTGACTGTGACTCAGGGGTGTGAGGTTATATGGACCTGTTGGGTCACCTCAGTGACTGTGACTCTGGGGTGTGAGGGCTCATGGAGCTGTTGGGTCACCTCAGTGACTGATTCAGGGATGTGAGATCTCATGGAACTGTTGGGTCACCTCAGTGACTGTGACTCTGGGGTGTGAGGGCTCATGGACCTGTTGGGTCACCTCAGTGACTGTGACTCGGGGTGTGAGGGCTTATGGACCTGTTGGGTCACTTCAGTGAGTGTGACTCAGGGGTGTGAGGTCACATGGACCTGTTGGGTCACCTCAGTGACTGTGACTCAGGGGAATGAGGGCTCATGGACCTGTTGGGTCACCTCAGTGACTTAGTGATCTTTGATTATAATTATCACAGTCATGATTTCTTATTTGCAAAAGACCAAGGTGTTACACACAGTTGGCCTACCTTTGGCGGACTGTCGGATCCGGGGTATTCTCTCTGGTCCAGCTTGTTCCAGCGCTGCATAAGCTTAAGCACCATGGGTGTACTGAAGTCAACCAGCTGGAAACCTGTTACATTGGCCCCACCATGCATAAATCGCTCCAAGGAGATGTCCTTGAAGCCCTAGTGGTACAGAAGGAGTTTTTATTTATCAGACATCAGGTCAGGAATTAAAAGCAGGCTTTACTCTTGCCAGCTTGCAAACCAACCATGCACTGAGCATAAGGGACGGCTGAGAGCATCTGTGTAACACACTTTACATCTTGATTTCCTACCATATCAGTTTAGAGAGTCTCTTCACACTTGGCCTGACTGAGTGTATCCCCAACCTGAATTTAATCAGCCTGTTTACATGAGGATCTGCTAGGTCTCAGGCTCTGTTTAGTCTAGGTTACAGCACAAACACTGAGCTGTCCTCAGTTGCAAAAGAGTGAAACCGACCTGAAACTCCCCTTACCAGGTTCGCCATGATGTAATGGTAGCCTTTCACATGCTTTCCAACACTGACAATCTAAAAGACAAGTAAAGAAGTTCAGACAAGGCTGGACAGCGTCCCATTTAAATGACTGCCCAATCTATTCAAATGCCCTGTTCTGTGTCACTGTACATTACAGATCAATCAGATTCCGACAAGGAAAGGACAGCCACAAAGGAGCTGGATAAGATAGGTCTTTATCAGTGGCCCTAATTCCTGTTAAGAAATGGAGCCATCTTATTCCCCATATCAGGCGAAAAAGCTGCACTAACCTGTTCTAAAAGGTTCTGCAGTCTCTCGGGCTCAAGGTCAATAACGAACTTCTTCTCCTGGCGGCGGTCGAGGTCTTCGAGGAGGCGCCGGTAGCTGGCATCGTTGAAGCTCTCTACGCAGATTGCGCTAACCTGCCAGTTGTTCTGCCCCGCCTTCTCCATAATTGCCTGCAAAATGGCATATCCTAGAGACAAGCAGACAGACAGGTGTCAGGACTGAGGTCGACAAGGAGGCCAATAGTCTGTCAGCCGGATTGTCAGGATGCCCAGACGTCTTTCAATGTGCATGAAACACATGAAATTAACTGTTTGGTCTAGCGCACAAACTGACACGACCTACAGTCTACTCACTGAGATGGAGATTGCTTGTCTTGCTCTGAAGCTCCACCCATACCTTTGTTTTTCCCTCCATTGGTATCTCACCTCCATAACAACATGAAACCATACTAAAGACCATAAAAAGATAACAAAACAGAGGGAAACTGACTGAATATCTTAATATCTATCCTGTGTCCATACCCAAGCTCTATTCTGCTGCACCTTCCTGCCCTGTTAAGGGATCTGCCCCCCTTAGCTTCATAGAGCTGCCTCCTTTCAGAACACTACCCCTCCTGCCTTCCAGAGCATTTAGATGCACATTAACAGAGACCCATCCCAATGTCACGGTAACCCCCCCCATCTTAAAAAGCCCCCGTTTCTAGGGCTCAGCTTTCCTGATGGATTCTGAAATATGTCTGATTCGGTTGCCAAGTGGAACAGATGTCCCCGATAAACGACTGTGCCTGCTCACCACAGTAACCTGGCAGACTCCCCTCACCCCCCACCCAATTCATTTACATGCATGGGGGAGGCGATAAGGGAGGCGGGCACTCCCTCACACACACACACACACACACACACACACACAATTGATAGGCAGGTAAAACAAGACGCTGCTTATTACCCTATGATGAATCTGTATCCTGATCAGAGTTGGGTAATTCAAGGCCAGAGAGTAAAAGTCCAGACTGGGATTTTGTTTCAACCAACGAGTTGAATACTCTGTGACTGTGACTCTTATGCTCAACTGGTTTTTTGAAACAAAATCTTGGTCTGGACTTTTACTCTCTGGACCTGATTCACCAAACTTTGGTCCTGATCCACAGAGTCAGGATCAGGAAACACCTACATGCTACCGCAACAAGTCCATTGGTAGATAACATTCCACCTTCCATAACTCCACCACACATCTCCCTGTCCAATCACATCCCAGATTCCTGGGTAATAGGTCAAGGTGAGTGTTTAGAACAGGGGTGGACAATCTTATCTGCAAAGGGCTGGTGTGTGTGCAAGCTTTTGGAACAACCTTTTGGTCAGCTCTTCAAACCCAGGTGTGAGGACTCTTTTGCCAATCAGTCCTCAAATTAGGAAGCTGCAGCAAAAACCCACATACACAAAGGCCCATTCTGGATAAGATTGCCCACCCCTGGTCTAGAATGTGCATTCACACATAGGTAACAGACAAAGATAACACACATGCGCAAATAACATGCAAGTTCAGTCGTACGGCAGCTGGCTAGGACAGAACAAGGGAATGCCATCCACAGAACAGATACTAGTACACAGTAGTACATACAGTAGCAGACAGCATGCCCCAAAATATCCCAGTATATCCCTGATAGGCAGTGTGCTGACCAGGATCCCCCTCCCAGCTGCAGAGGAAGAAGGTCTACCAGATCACTATGGATCTACTGCAGAAATCCATCACGTTACACATAACAGAAAGAAACAAGTAACTTCACAGCACCTGCATCTGCCCCCACTGTCTTGATTTTCTAAAAGGGACTGGAACGTGACCACCACCATTCCCACTGCCCCAGATACAATAAAACATTTTCATTCTGGGGAAAAACACATCCTTCCTCCTTACAGCTGCAGTCTCATTGATCCTGGTTGATTTCAGTTGCTTCTTGTCAAGACCAATCTACTTCATTTATTAAGTATTTTAATCAATGCCTTAACCATTGCACCCCCTGCTGTCTGGTTATCACAATAAATCCAGCTCTCACCTCTGTCAGTGTCGTAGAGGAAGACGAAGCGGTTCCAGTCATAGTGGTCTAGCAGGCTCAGCAGCGCCCCCCGGATGGACGGCCGTAACTGTAGAGCAAACTGGCTCTCGCCCTCGGTGGGGAAGCTGGGTGTGATCAGTGAGATGTGCAGGGCACTGCAGAAAGAGGTGAGCGTGTGCACGGAGCGCTTATCATACAGGCCGAAGATGGCGAAGACACCCCGGGAGTACTGCGAGCAGACTGGGGGGGCAGACAGAGAACATTGAGAGACAGAGAGGGGGGCAGAGAGGAGAGAGATGGTTAGAGGTAGAATGCAGTCCAAGGCTGCAGCCTAAGTATTATTAATATTCTGTGATCTGGTACAAAATATGTAAGCAAGTCAGTTAAATACAAATTTTTTTCTTTGAAAAAACACACTCAGATATGGTAAAATTATCAAAGCTTCATCCTTCCCATTGAGCTGTTGATGACTTATGAGCAGAATCATAAAGGCAGCTATTTTTCTATCACTGCACTCTGGTGGGACATCTCACCAGTGCACCGTGCATAGAGCATAAAATGCTTTTCATTCATAGTGGAAGAGAGCTGAAATGCAGTGAGGAGTGCTGAGGAACAGTGTGGAGAGCTGAAGAGCAGTAAGGAACGAAGAGGAACAATTAAGAGAGCAGAGGAGCAGGAAGGAGTGCTGAGGAAAAATGAAGAGAGCTGAGGAGCAGTAAGGAGCGCTGAGAATCAGTGAGGAGAGCTGAGGAGCAGTAATGAGAGCTGAGAATCAGTGAGGAGAGCTGAGGAGCAGTGGTCGTGCTCCAGCCCTGACTCACCATAGAGACAGAGATTCTTCTAAACCCATGTACATATTTCCACTGACTCAGCTGCAGCTGAGGATGAACCAGAGCTGGACTGACATGGGGATCCCACCAGGTATATGAAGACAGTAGCTGACCTCTCAGTCAGTGTAACTGAGCTATTGGGGAATGTTTTTTCTCAGCCTGGAATTGAAAACTGATGGCACAGCTGCCAAAATCACAGCAGTGCTACACATGTATCCGAAAGTAACCTCACTGTCTGACTGTGCTGCATGCTAAGATAATCCCACCATCTGAATCCGATGCATGCTAAGCTAACCCCACTGTCCGACTGTGCTGCATCCTAAACTAACCCCACTATCTGACTGTGTTGCCTGCTAAAATAATCCTACCATTTTACTGTGCTGCCTGCTAAACTAATCCTACCATCTGACTGTGGTACATGCTAAACTAACCCCATTGTCTGACTGTGCTGCCTGCTAAACTAGTCCTACCATCTGACTGTGCTGCCTGCTAAGCTAATCCCACCCTCTGATTGTGCTGCATGCTAAACTAACCCCACTTTCTGACTGTGCCTTGCATGCTAAACTAATCCCACTGTCTGACTGTGCCTTGCATGCTAAACTAATCCCACTGTCTGACTGTGCCTTGCATGCTAAACTAACCCCACTGTCTGACTGTGCTGCCTGCTAAGTTAATCCTACCATCCAACTGGGCTGCATGCTAAGATAAGCCTGCTTTCTGGCTATGCTGTGTGCTGAGTCCTGCTGTCTGACTGTGCTGCATGCTAAGCTAACCCCACTGTCCGACTGTGCTGCATCCTAAACTAACCCCACTGTCTGACTGTGTTGCCTGCTAAAATAATCCTACCATTTTACTGTGCTGCCTGCTAAGATAATCCTACCATCTGACTGTGGTACATGCTAAACTAACCCCACTGTCTGACTGTGCTGCCTGCTAAACTAGTCCTACCATCTGACTGTGCTGCCTGATAAGCTAATCCCACCCTCTGATTGTGCTGCATGCTAAACTAACCCCACTTTCTGACTGTGCTGCCTGCTAAACTAGTCCTACCATCTGACTGTGCTGCCTGATAAGCTAATCCCACCCTCTGATTGTGCTGCATGCTAAACTAATCCCTCTGTCTGACTATTGCTGCCTGATAAACTAATCCTACTATCCAAGTGTGCTGCATGCTAAACTAACCCCACTTTCTGACTGTGCCTTGCATGCTAAACTAACCCCACTTTCTGACTGTGCTGCCAGCTAAACTAATCCTACCATCCAACTGGGCTGCATGCTAAGATAACCCTGCTTTCTGGCTATGCTGTGTGTTAAGCGAGTCCTGCTGTCTGACTATGCTGAATGCTAAGCTAACCCCAGCTTCTAATTGTCCTCTTTGCTAAGCTAACCGTGCCGTCTAACTTTGCTGAGTCCTAAGTTAACCTTGATGTCTGACTATGTGACGGTTGACAGTTGTTAAGCCATCCATCCATAATAAATGATGACAGGTAAGTGGTAATTAACTACTGACCAATCAGAATAAACAGCTTAGAGGTGAGCAATAGGCTTGCTCCTGGACTTTTCCTTCCCCACCACGCCCACACACGTTTCTATGAGGAAACAGTAGGCATTATAGGAATTGCACTCAAGCATACAGGCTGTGTCTGAATTCAGGGACTGCACCATTCAAAGACAACATTCAAAGACTGAAAGCATCACAGCAACGCAACAAGGCTGTCCTATTTGGAAGGCTCTTTCAAATGCGGCCTATAAATGCGTCCTCCGTTTGCTGCGCCGCTAAGGATCCACCCAATGGATCCTTTGCAGCCCAACATATCCTGAGATTCATTGTGCAGTGGTAAAGTGGTTGTGTCCTGGCTAGATGATAGGAGGGGGTGCTTCGTGACTTAGAGGTAAGGGTAGGACCAGCTGGTGACGGCCAGACCGTCCCATTTGACAACGCTTCCTGTTCAACCTTCGAAGAATGTAGCCCTATGCCTTCCTAGATTGTGTCCTTCGAAGGACGCAGCCCCTGAATTTGGACACAGCTACAGTGAAGACCCAGCCTCACATTTATAGCCATAGTTCAGTCAGCCCCCTGGCTTTAGTTCCAAGTCACCCAGAGCACCCTGAGAAGAACGCTCTCTCAAATTTTATTTATTTTTTTGATGGGTTTTTTTTTTTTCTTCAAAACTGGTCTCTGGTGCAGCAAAGCTGCTGCTATTTCATCAAAGCATCTGGCTCCCCAATTAGCCATTTATACCACAGATTCCAGGATCAGGAGCCAGCTCCCTGCACAGGGACGGAGACAGCCTGACTTATCACTGCGAGCAATTCGGAGTTATGGCAGAACGATGCGGCCCCTTGGGAACAGTGACTCCACAGGTCTTTGGATCATGTTCCTGCTTCTCACACTGTTACACAGTGTGTGTCTGCAGTTCAGTCCCGTGTGGGATTTCCGCTGTGCACATTTCCCAGGTAAAACGAGGGTGCGGGGCTGCTGACACTCCCCCTGTGTGCTCTCCCATAATCCTCTCTGCCAATCCCAACGGGACACCCGTCTGAAGGCATGTTATCTGCCATGCCGCCATCTGCCACACAGGAAGCGGCAGCCAGAGACATGGGCGATAAAACATCTCTGGAAGACAGCTGTTCAGGAGAGAAAGCGCCTACGGAACAAAGCTGCCAGCTCAGTGGATCCGTCACCACGTGGTTTATGGCACTCTGAGGTGCTCCATGTTCATGCTTAACATGCTGGCAGTGGGCCAGCATGGGCATTGGGCCGTAAGCATTTCAGAGGCAGGTAAATTCTCAAAATGCTTCCCATGATGATTCCCATAATATGCAAGTGCAGAAAGTACGTAGACATATGTCTAAAATATTATCATCTTTGTGTGACTCCCGTGGGAGTCTGTCTGCGGTTCCCCTCAGCTAGCTCAGCTAGCTCTTCATTCTCCAGCTACTCAGTGGATCGGACCAGTTGGAGACATTCGTCCTTCATGCTGGAAGGGTCTCTCCTTTTGTCTCTCCTGGAAGTAAATTCCGCATGAGCGATCCCACGAACAGCCCCACTCAATGTCTTTCCACTGAAATGCACAAGCAGGTCACCCAGGACCCCAGCCATCCAATCACAAACAGCCAGGATACTCGGCCTAGCCAACTGGGATAAGCGACAGGGAGCCCCGGTTAGGCTCCCCTCCCATTTGCGCTATTTTCATGTCCGTACGCTGGATCCATTTTAATGAACCCAGCATTAGGGTGGGTTCGGCTTCAGAATGAAGAATTTCGAGTTAATACTTACAGCTGACATCACGCAACACGCCCTTGAGCACTGAGTAGGATTCACGCAGACTGCCAAACTTCAACAGCAAAGGAAGAAAGTGGCTGAACGAAATGTAGGGGCTTCTTGCTGGGGCAAAACCCCCACAGGACAGCCTACGCAGCAGCCTTGCTGACTCTGTTACCCAGTGTCGTCTGTACACACCCCCAGGCATAACAATGTCCTTTATGCAACTCAGCCTCCTGTCGGCATCACTTACGCTCCCACAGAACCACGGTCTAAAGACGGAATCGGCTTTCCTCTTGCTACACGTTGCCCCCTGTCGATTGTCTTGATACTGCAGGTGGATAAAGATATCAAAATGCTTTAGCATCATGGATATTGCAGTGTCAGACTGCATAAATGCTCAGGATAGAGCAGTGGGCCCGTAAATGAACCATCCTTCTCGACTATCCAGTCGGCTGAACAGCGGCAGTAACATATTGTTACAAGATGAAGGACTCGACCAGCACTCTGACCAGAGTATGTCAGTGCAAGCTGGGAGCTAGATGGCATCACAGTTTTATCTCGGCCCGAGAGAGATGACCTTCAGTAATCAAGTTCTCGCAGATCTATTTTTAAGCCATGGCCACCATTTCTGGGTGCCCATCATGAAGATCCAGTCACCATCCAAGGTTCTCTGGGTGAATGTCTTTCCAGGCAAGTGTCCCATTCACAGTAACACATCCTTCCCTTTCCATCCTGTCCAGGGACTATGAAGCTTGCAGTGGGAGGGATTACTGGGATTTATTTTTTATTGGCATACACTAATTTCTTACTGGTTACTTTGGCTTAAACCCGGCTGGTAATTGACAGTACAGTGGGACCCCGCTACCCGCGGTCTCAGTTATCTGTGGTTTACTGCAGAAAAAAGTTTAAAGATTCCAGAAACGGTTCAAACGACGTACCAAGCGACAGACTGTATGCAGGTGAGTGGCCTCATTTTTCATTATTTTTATTGCTCTGTCATCCCTTGATGCATGGTATTTTTTCATTGCTATATCATCTTTTGAGAATCAGGCTAAGAATGTCAGAATCCCTTTCATTCAAGAGAGTACAGTACTCTACAGTACTGAATAATAATGAACAATGTACTTTATTATTACTGTATTTAATCTTGCCGATGTGTTACTGTGCATAATTCATCAATTAAACTTTTCCATATGTATGTGCATGGAAATCATGTTATATATGGGGTCTGTGGATGGTTCGCTGTTATCCATGGTTTCGGCTGGATAGTATCACATGTGGATATAGAGGGACGATGGTACAATTCTCATAATCACATGGTTTTTTTCCCGGAACACTCTCTCATCCTCATCTCCTATTTCACTCACCTGTTACCCTGTCTTTCATTGCAGGCTATTCCTATGAGCCTGCCTTGTGTCGCAGGCAGCTATATGGCCTCTGCTCTCCATTCTGACCCAAAGCAATTGCTCTGCGTGTCACCTAACCTATCATTGAGTTTTCCACCTAAATAGCCTATCACTGGGCTAGCCAGCTAATTAGCTTATTACTGGGCAAGTCAACTAAAGAGCCTATCACTGGGCTAGCTAGTTGGCCATTTGCTGGTATGGTGACTAATACTGATGGATGCTGTGCTGTTTATGATGAGTTACTGACAGCATAGGATCTGGTGATCTTGACCACAGTAAAGCACCACTACTCCACTCAGCTGGGGACCCCCCCCCCCCCCCCCGAAAAGGCCTGTCACTCAGCAGCTGGCCTTTAGACGAGAATGCCAAGTGTCCCCCACAGTCCACTTAACACATGCGCACATTGTGAATGAGGTGAGTCATACAGGCGGGAGAAAAATGACAAACCATGATAATTACTGTGGTTACCATGTGTGGCTGTGGTTAAGGTCGCCACAGCCACTCAGGCAAACAAAATGGCTCCAGACTGTGCTCCTCACCCATGACTGGGCTTGCTGATTTGATGTGTGACATCACAGGCTGCAGATGAGTCTCTGGGAAAGAATGTTAGTCTTTGTGTCTGTCTCTCTGTGTAACAGTCTGTAACTGCCTGGCTGACTGTATGTGTGTCTGTCTGTCTCTCTGTCTGTCTGTCTCTCTGTCTGTTTAACAGTCTGTAACTGCCTGGCTGACTGTATGTGTGTCTGTCTGTCTCTCTGTCTGTCTGTTTATCTGTCTCTCTGTGTAACAGTCTGTAACTGCCTGGCTGACTGTATGTGTGTCTGTCTGTCTCTCTGTCTGTCTGTCTCTCTGTCTGTTTAACAGTCTGTAACTGCCTGGCTGACTGTATGTGTGTCTGTCTGTCCCTCTGTCTGTCTATCTCTCTGTCTGTTTATCTGTCTGTCTGTCAGTGTGCTCAGGTTCACCCTTCTCTGCTCATGGGACTGGGTTTGCATAAACAGGCTTTTATTAACTCTATTGATAGACCAGAGTGACTTGCACAGCAATTTTAACACGTATCCTTCTTTACAAAGTTGTGTTTGTTTTCTGCTAAGCACATACTCTAAAGAATCACAGCCCTCAGGGGATTCGTCAGTTTATCAATTTTTACTCTGTCATTAAGGGAAAAACCGTGACATTCAGGAACCCTTCAATTTGGCTACCTGGCAGAAACTAGAAGAAAAAAATTCACCAAACCTTATTGTTTTATTCCTTTTTATTCTTTTTATTTCTGGGATTCCCAGGCCAAACCTTTTGAGTGTAGGTAGTAGGGGTGTAACAATGTATCAATTTGTATCGATGTATTGATTCAACGGCAAACGGTCCGATGCATCGACATGACCGCATAAATATCGATGCAATCGATGTTTTTTTCTCGCCGGTTCCAGTATTGTTTTCATGATTCACTCCGACATATACATTGTCTACACCAGGGGTGCCCAATACGTCGATCGCGATCTACTGGTCGATCGTAAAGGTAGTGTGGGTAGATCTCATGCCATAAAAAAATAGAGGATGGATGACGCGTTCAACCGCGCCAGCTGCTGCAAAACTCTAGCAAGCTACCGAGTCGCCTACCCACATAGCAACTGATTCTGGGCCAGATCCTCCTGCATCTCCTTAAATCTGGATGCCAGTGACATTGGGGCAGGAGAGTCTGCACCAGAATCTGTCCAGAGTTCTAAACGATTACAGCTGGTCTGTATGCACTCTGCATATCCGGCGTGCATTCGCCTGACCGTATATGTATGATCACTCACTTACCAGATGCGCAGCTGATAAGCTAAGAATCTGAAGGACGATCGCCCCACATAGCGAGATGAGTCTGAACCAGGTCTGGGCCAAATGTTGCTCAGAAATTGACGCAGATCCGTAAACTGGATGTGGCCCAGTGTCTTTTTACACAACAGACCAATACTGGTCCGAATCCGCTTTCTGGATTTTAAACAGGTAAGGGCCACATGTGGGCCAGAGTTACATCCAATGTTACCAAATCTGGCCAGTATGAGCACCAGAGTCAAAGTTACATTCAGAGCAGCTTCCAGCAGAGGCAGTGAGTGGCTCTGTGGGCTAAGCCTCTGCCTGCGATCTAAAAGTTGCTGGTTCAAGCCGTGGCCTCAACAGAGAACACTGCATATTAGGTGGCCCTGCACTGTGACCTCCAAGCTGTGAACACAGCTACAATGTTTCTCTTACGCCGTCCCCATAGCTTAGAAGTCAGACAACATGCTTGCTTAAAGACCCGCAGACATTCCACTAAACTTATGAAAGGGTATAACAATGAATGGGGGAGCTAGACCAAGTAAGAAGCCAAAAACCTGCCACTTCCATACGGAATGGGAGGAGGGTTTTTTTTCACCATGTCATATTCGAAGTGCGTTTGCCTCATCTGTCAGTCTACCGTTGCTATTCCGGAGAAGGGAAATGTGGAGCGGCATTTTCAGACGGTTCATAAAAACTATGACATTAACTTCCCTCCGAAAAGCGAACTGAGAAAGAGAAAGGTGAAGGAACTAAAATCCCAGTTCAAATCAAAAATGCTTTATCCCAAACGGAAATTAATAATAATAATAAAGAATACTCAATATATTTATAAATAAATATATGTTTTGCATTTTTATAGTAGGTAGATCACTTTGATTTAGTCATTTATAAGTATGCTAGCGTACCTTCAGAGTGTGTGTTTGGTACGGCAGGTGAAATAGGACGCTACGCTCAGAGCACACAATCTCCTGAACACGTTGACCATTTAATTCTTCTT